>NC_054481.1:118715427-119915427 GCF_017639515.1 Carcharodon carcharias | reverse complement strand
TTCTAAACCGAGTTGATGCTTGCCTTTGTTTTGCCTGCCTTCTAATTTTGTTTGCTACTTTTCTACTTCCTATTGCCAGCTTTACTTCCTTCCAATTTGAGCTACCCCTCAGGTTCCCATTCCTCTGACAAGCTAGTTTAAACCTTCCCTAACAGCACCAGCAAATCTCCCTGTGAGGATATTATTCCCAGTCTTATTAAGGTGTAATCCATCTACCTTGTACAGGTCCCACCTGTGCCAGGACAAGTCCCAGTGCCTCAGGAATCTGATGCCCTCCCTCCTACACCAATTCTGCAGCCACATGTTTAATTGCTCAATCCTTCTCTTCCTATGCTCACTAGCATGTGACACTGGGAGAAACCCTGAGATTTCTGTTTTTGAGGTCCTGTTTTATAATTTCCTTCTGAACTCCCTAAAATCTGCTTCAGAAGCTCATCCCTCTTCCTTGGGACTGTTTTTAACACTAGAGCTTCTGCCCAACTTAATAAAATGGGATTTCAAGAGTAATTTATTTCACCAAGAGCATGTTGGAGTCTGGAACTGACTTGAGTCAGAAACCCTCAACACATTTAAAAAACACTCGGATATGCACCTGAGGTGCTGTAATCTACAGGACTACAGGCAAAGAGCTAAAAGGCAGGATTAGACTGTATAGTTATTTTTGCCAGCAGAGACACGATGGGCTGAATGGCCTCCTTGTGTGCCTTAAATCTTCCTATGTTTTAGGTGGTGAAAAATGCAAACTGTTATTGATCGGGATGAGAATCTCAAGAAATTTTCCTTCCTCTAATCTACAAAAACCCAAGACACTGAAACCCATTAGACTACACCCCTCAACCCCAATAAAATCTTGGAGCATTTTATTCTGACTTTGACAAAGCAGACATAACCAAACAAATTATGTCCTACAGGATTCTGAAGCGATAACATGTTTGAAACAATCATTTCACAGAGAATGAAATGCCCATATCTCCGCATCCCTGCATTATCTTCTTGTTACTTTTATTCCTTGCGTCGAGTTAACAAAAAAAAAATCACATTTTGGCTGAAATGAATGTTGTCTTCCTTTCATTTACACCATCAGTTGGGATCTGAGTAAAATCTATTATGCCTTATCTGTGCAGTAATTTAGTGAGCAAGGATCGGATTTCTACTGTTTAGGCTCAGGGCTTTGTGTACCACAGCTGCAGTTGAGATAAATCCTCATCAGGAACAAAGTTTGAGTGACCTTTACAACTAGTCTTCACTTGTTCACTCCAAACTAATTTATCAGCCTTCATTTTGGCCCCGATTCCCAGAGAGGTCGTGAAAGAACATTATTAAGAGCATGAATGAAGGGAGGATTAAGAAGCTTGGCTAGTCTCTCTCACTACAGACACCTAGTTATTTGGCTTTCATAAGAATAGGAGGCAGAGAGATAATCCATACTATCCAGGAAGGCATCCGACAGGCCTTAGCAATGTCTGACTTTTTGCTCTCAGACAATTTTTTTAAGAGAAATAAACTGGAAGCTATTCTGTCTATTATTATCCTGGTCCGAAACTGCCTTCTTTGAACTTGACGGACCACTATTAACCATCGCTCACTAATGGAGTCTTAGAAAGCAGAATAAGAGAGAGACTGAGATGGATTTAACCTTTTCTATGGTGTTCGGTATTTGTTCCATTGGGGTCGCTGCGCAGCTGAATAAGATCAGATCATTTTTCACATGATTACCCCTTTGTTTTAAATCATTACCTGATCGATTGGAATGTCCTTTTTAAATGTTTTATTTCTCTCCTAGTTATCCCTCTTTTTCCTCACATTGTCCCTGCCGTCTCCACCAAGGAACTGACTCATCCCCAGATATGCTACTGTGGGAAGGCTACCCAAAGGTACCTTGCACAAGTGGCCATGGTCCGTGATGATACTTAACAGTGAGCCATTCTTTGGGGAACACTGCAGCTGAACCTGATTCAGTCCTTACTCAACATCTATACACATTGTCAGCTGGATTGCAAGCAGGAGCAGAGAACCTGGGCAAGATGACAAATTTAACCCTCCCAACTACTGTTGTGAGATCTTCTCCCTCAGCACAGGCTGGAGATAAATTCTGTGACCTCTGTGGCTAATATGATTCAGTTACTCTTTTTCATCCAATGAGCCATTGATGTCTAATTTAAATCATAGGTGCACCCACAGTGCTACTAGGGAGAGGATGCTAGGATTTTGGCCTAGCAACAGAAAAAGTACAGCAATATATTTCCAAGTCAGGATGGTGTGTGACTAGAAGAGGAACTTGCGCTGGTGTTCCCTTGCACTTGCCGCCCTTGTTCATCTAGGTGGTGAAGGTTGCAGGTTTGAAAGGAACTGTTGAAGGAGCCTTGGTGAGTCCTTGCAGTGCATCTTATAGATAGTGACTGCAATGTGCACTGTGCACCAGTCGTGGGGAAAGTGAATATTTAAGGTGGCAGATGGGTTACCAGTCAAGCAGGTTTCTTTGTCCTGTTTGGCAGCCAGCTTCTGGAGTGTTGTTGGAGCTACACTCATTTAGGCAAGTGGGGTGTATTCCATCACACTCATGATGAGCAGGCTTGGAGAGTCAAGAGTTAGCTACTTGCTAACTCTATAGAATTCCCAGCCTCTGACCTGCTCTTGTAGCCACAGTCTTTGTATGGCTGGTCCAGTTAGGTTTTTGGCCAACATCAGGATGTTGATGGTGGGGGGGTTCAGCAGCAAAGATAATACTGTTGAATGTCATGGGGAGATAATCAGATTCTGTCTTGTTGGAGATGACCTAGGCAGGAGAAAGAATCCTGGACAATATTGCTCCCCACCTCTTCCCTCGCCCAGGACAGAAATCAGTAGCAGGAATCCTGGGTGAATTCCCCCCTTATTTAACTCAAGAATTGTCAACCCACCAATTACTACCTTTAGAACATCTAGCTAAGTACAGACTAGTGATGAGACCTGGGCCTTTTCACTTAATTTTTTCTCTTAATGTGCAGATGTTATTTAGTTACAAAGGTTTTTAGTTAACTTTTATCAGTAGCAAAGCATTCATCAGAAGGTAAGCTTTGAGCTCCAGTCCTCCCCAGTTCCCCTATGATCTCAGACTTACACAAGAGGTTCTTTCTCAATGGTGCTACTGAGGTGTCTAAAAACTGTTTGGGACACCTCGTCTCACAAGTGTGGAAGGAAGGAAAATTGGCAAGGAGCTTTTCCATGCCCAGTTTCTTGTCTTCCTCAGCAGTCTAAACAAGCCTGCAAAAGGCCTAAGATTGGTAAGACACCTGTCTCTCCTCTCTGCCAGAGAATGTTGCATTGCATAAGAACAGCTAACAGTGGAAGCAAAGAGAATATTTTATTATCCATTTGCATACTACTATTCATAATCCAATGACTTCTGACAAAAGTGCTTCTATGTGGATATTGGGGTGAGTACATGACATTCTTCCCTATGATGCTCTCTCACAGTCACCATCATTGACCGTCCTGGCACATCATACGATGTATGACCACTCAGGTGAGGTACTGAAGGCCAGTACAATTGTACCACTGCAGAACACAAGAGAGAAGGGGGAAAATTGGGAATACATACACAACTACAGACTATACATTTTGACTCTTATTGAAGGTTGTTGGGTATTCATAACTTATTGGTTAACCTCACCAGTTGGCATTTGCTCCACTGCAGCCCATAGGCCTTACTGAATGCCAGGTGGTGTTATTACCACAAACGGATAGTTAACGGCTACAAGGAACCGGATGTCAAGGACCGAGTGAGGGAGCTGATAGGAATCAGCTGTATTTAAAAACCATGTGGAATAGAAACTTTCAAAGTGTTTTTAATGATGATGTGAGTTGACGAGAAGCAGACAAGCTCGGGGGCTGAAATGATCACTCAGTTCTAAGGGATCAGTTTTTAAAATAAGCAGCCATTGCCAGAAAGGATACAAGGAGCTTGCACTTATACAAAGCATTTCATCATTAAAGCTTAGCAAAGTGTTTTAATGGAGCAGCAGCAGATACCAAGCAAGAAGAAGGAGGGAAAGTTATTAAAGGTAACAGAAAGCATGGAGGTGAGTTATGAAGGGGAGTTTGAAGGTGGGAAAGAGATAGGAAGTTGAAGAATTTTGGGAGAAAATTTCAAAGGGCAGAATTTTTCTCTCGTCAGGCATCTGCCCGACCCGAACAGGAGAAAAATAATGTGCGATGATATCGGATAAGTGTCCCGACGTCATCACACACTCGCGCGATATTTCAATCGGCAGGCATGCGCGGGTGTCGGCAGTGCACCCACCTACAATTAAAAAGGCTGTTAAGCCCATTGATTAATTGATTTAATTGAATTTTTCCCTGCCCGTCCAACCTTATGGTTGGTGGGTGGGCGAATGGGCCAAGCGGTCTTTGCATTTTTCGCGAAATCTCATCCATGGGTGGGATGAAGTTTCGACCAGTGATTTTTTAAAAATAAAAATGTTTAAAACTCATTTTTAATATGCCCCTACTCATGTGACAGAGTCACATGAGGGGACATGTTTTCCTTATTTTTCCATTCTTTATTTGTAATGTTAAAAATTTTCAGCCTCCTGAGGCAGCTCTGTGCCTTCAGGGGGCTTTCACTGAGCACACCCGCAAGTATGCGCTGACTTCTGTGCTCGCCCTCCTCCCTCCCACACCCAGGCAGCGCTGAGCGTTTCATCGTGCGATTCACACTTGCTGACCGTTAATTGGCCAGCCAGTGTGAAATCGCAGCTGGGACCCAATCGTGGGTGGCAGTCAGTTTCACAGCCGCTCTTGGGCCCGCCCACCGTGCCCACCCGACGAGGTAAAATTCCTGCCAAAAGTGTTGGATTTGCTGGTTCAAGGCTATGCCAGTGATTGTGGAGCACAGAGGGAGGAGGGAACATCAGTCTTGATTGCTACTGCAGAATATTTAAGCACTATTTTAGGCTGGAAAAGTTCCAATATCTTCATCTGCTTTTCGAAGTGTGCTCATCAACCAACGGCGTTCTGGCCAACAACTTAGGATATGGTATCCCTTATTAGTAGCTTGTGCCACCGCTGGGCTGATATTCCAATCAAAATGGACTTCTAGGCTTGTGCAGGTCTATGTGAAATTATGTTGCCAGACTGAGATTAAGCACCACACCACGTCTACCCTTTTGATTTATGCTGTATGGTTCAAGATTAACTGGTTGTCGTTTAGATCAATTTACTTGGCACAGACTGTGAATGGCTGGCTCCATTCCATTTTACATAGAGCATTAACCAACTTAGCTTTTCAGGGGTGGGGGGAGGGGTGAGGATGCTGGCCATCGATTATTGAATACTCTGAAACATTCCAAAAAAGCAGGCCAGAATCAATCACATTCTCCATCATCCTCTACCCTCCAATTATCAGGGATCATTTGGGTGATGAAGAAGTGAACCTTCAAAGGGAACTGTTAGAAGTGCAGCTACTGAATAAAGATTTCACTTCACAGAAATATACTATTATGGCATGTTGCCAAATAAAAATCACTTACTCCTCATAACTAGATTATTGTATATGAACTGCGTATCCTCAGAACATTTCAGGACACCTGTTATTGTTCACTATGTTCCTTGTTCGGGTAATTAGTATCCACAAGCTTTGAATCTCTGCCTAACTTAATGTATCCAAATATCTCTGTCTCTGTGGCAGCCTTCCGTCCTCGTAATACGATGATTTTTCCCATTGTGGTCAACTCTGTGTTAAACATTACCTGGTGTGGTTCAGGAGTCCCAATCTGGCATGGCAGTCTCTGCTGCATTTGCTGAAGAGGAAGACAGTGAGCTGAGAAGATGCACAGTTCTCTGGCATCTGTTTCTCTGGGCCCTCTTCTCAGCCAGCAGAGCTTTTTGTTTCTGCTCGCTTCTTCCAATGCCCTTCCAAACAGTCAGCCTCCAGAGGTCAAGGCCATCAACAACTGTCTCCCAGATGTCCATGTCAATATTTGGTATTTTCATATCTTGCTTGTAGGTGTCCTTGTAGCCAAAGTATGGACACCCAGGAAGTTGTGACACAGTGGCCAATTCAACATGCAGAAGGTCTTTGGGTATACAGCCATCATCCATCCGATGAAAATGGCCAAGCCAAATATCAGGTTACTTGCTATTCACTACAGTTAAATTGGTCCTGATTGTTTACCCACAGAAGCTGTTGATTGCAATCGGATATTATAGTCCCTGTCAGTATGTTACAACCACATAATGCTGAGTTGCAACATCTCTATCCCTTGGACTAAATTAACAGCCCAGTGAAGTACTGAGATAGTGCTGCACTGCGGAAGGTGTTCTATTTTGGATGAGACGTTAAACTGAAGGCCTGCAATCCCCTCTCAAATTTGAATAAAAGATCACATGGCACTATTTCAAGAGAGAGCAGCGGACACCTTCCCAAGTGTCCTAGCCACTATTTATCGTTCAATCAACATCACGAAAACAGATGATATGAGCATTATCTCATTGTTGTTAGCGGGTCCTTGCTGTGTGCAAATTGGTTGCCAAGTTTCCTATATTACAAAAGTGATTATACTCCAAATGTACTTTCCTGAGACATTTCTCTTAACTAATCAAAGATCAGCATCGAAATTACCATACACATCAAATTTGGCCCAGAACTTCCTCATCTATTATTTGACTCAAAGATCAATCACCAGCTATATTGCTTCTAGGCTGCTGTCAGCTGAAAAAGTGCATGAAACTTGTTTGTCTGACCTACCTTATAGCTTCTTCTCTGCACACACACCAGTTTGACTCATAAACCAATTTGCATTCCTAAATCTGAGACTATTAAAAAGTTTCCAGGAACCTAAAAGGTCTGTGATTCAGTAACATTCCAATTAAATGATGGCTGTCACTTTGTTTTTTTAAATTTACACTCCAATTTTCTCTCCTCTTCTCCTATGGTTTCATAGCTCCATGGGTGCAAGCATCCTCTAATATCTCACTCAAGTGGCCATTCGTCATGCATAACACAAAGAGCAAGTATAATTCAGCTATTCCACTGTGAATGGCATCGCAGCTGAGCCTGATTCAATCCTGATCTGGCTTCCACACATGTGCATTTAACAGCAATCAGGAGCAGAATCACTGGCCAATTATTCCCTTGTCAACCCAGGTGCCGCTTAAACCAATTGTGATAACCCAGAGACAGACCAGGGATTTGCTGAATTAGTTTATCTCAACTAGGATAATGAGTCAGAGGGCATCAATTACCTCTAAATCAGCAGACGATAAATTGGTTCCCTTCCCTGACCACTATCCAGTGACTCCTGTCATAGTGCACTTGTATCCCTGGGCACAATGAGTACAGGATCTGGCTGCAAGTGAATGTAGCTTGCTGACCTTCTCCATCAAATATAAAGAGTAACCATTTCTGCTAGATCCCAGGGACGAGCGACCACCCTGTGGAACTAAACCCAACAAGTGGTATGTGTCTTCAGGAGATGAGGAAAGAAGGACATTTGAAAAAAAATCAGGGGAGGTTGACAAAATGGATGGAGAGTGAGGGCCATCCCAGGCCAGCAGCAGGTTCATTAGTTGGTGAAGTGGAGAGGAGAGGGTACTCAGCTCTGTGAATGTTCTTGGGACAATGAAGTAAAGAAATAGGAGCTGGAAGCACCAGCTAAATTGTTGATGAATTAGCTGAAGTCAGAAGCTCCTGAATGGTCTGAAGTAGGGACGGGAAATGCTAGACTTGTGCACAATTCAGGCCGAATTAGGTAAGCTATTCAGAGAAAATGAAAAGACTACGAGCCCTCTTTCTTTAGGTAAATTGGGAGGAAATTCCTTTTTTTTGTTAGCAATTCTGAAGGGCTTGAGCTTTTCAGTTAGTTACCTGAGGCCCACAGGGCAGTGAAGGACAATGAAAGGAAAATACTCAATAAAGCTGCTAGCACTGTACCGATAAATTGGTAATAAACGAAGATTTCATTCTGAGCTTCAAGGCTTACAGTGTCTATGAGACCAGCAGCACAAGCGGAGAGGAGGGGAGGGCACGGATGCGGGTATTGTTCCCTCCTGGCCCCAAGTTTAGCAGATCCAGTCATTACAAAACCTCTTTGTTTAAAGACAGTCTATACTGCCAGATTTTCCCCTTGACAATATGTATAATAAAAACAGACTTGGCAAAACCAAAGTGACTAATAATTGAACAAAGCAATTTTTATGCTAATCTTTTCCTTTCCTTTCCGGAAGGTGGCAATTCATAAAAGGAAGGAAAAAGAAAGAACTTGGATTTTCACAACCCCAGGACATCCCAAAAAGAAATTTACACGCAATGAAGTACTTATGAAGTATAGTCACTTTTGTAATATAGGAAATGCAGTAGCCAATTGCATACACTAAAATCCCCACAAAAAGCAAAGTGATAGATAGATAGATTCATGGTTTCCATGGAGGATCACCAACCCTTCAGGATTGTTCTAGGGCAGAATTTAATCCAGGCAACAGGGATCTTGCCCTGCAGCTGGAGAGCCAGTGAGAGCCACGTGTAAACTTCAGTTAGGCAATTAATTGGCCAGCAACAGGCCTACCCCAGGATCAAGGACCCTAGGGACAGAAATCGCAGCTCCTCATTGCCATCAGCGCCACTGGGGGAGCGGTGGTAGCTGCCAGCAATGCACCTATCAGAGGCCCGAGATCAGTGAGTAATGCAGGCCATAGGCGAGTGAGGGCAGGATGAGTGATGGGGAGGTGGTTGTTAGCTGGGATGCATTGGGGGGTGTCAGGAAAAGGGCAGAGGGTGGCTCGCAGCAGGCCTCCCCTTCCTGATGCCAGGTCCCTAGATCAGACACTGAGTGCCTGTCAATGAGGGAACCCCCTGAGAGCCCACAAGGCACCCCAGGTGGTGACTGTCCCTCCCGCCACTGACATTCAACCAGCGAAGGTGGAATGAGGCCCTTAAGTAGGCATTAGTTACCCACTTAAGGGCCTCAATTGGTGGCCAGGCAGGTTGACCATGCACTAAGCTTCCTGCACTGGACATAATTGAGACAGAGGCAGGAAAGTGACACAGTCCCCACCCAGAACCCTCTCAACCAAGTAAATGCCACTCCACCTCCAAACTTGCCTAGTGGGAGGGCATTAAATGCTGCCCCTAGTGTCCCCAAAAAATGAAGGACAATACCGCGTCCGAGCCCTCCCCTCCTCTCCGCTTGTGCTGCAGGTCTCACAGACATTGTAAGCCTTGAAGCTCAGACTGAAATCTTTGTCTATTACCAATTTATCAGTACAGTGCTAGCAGCTTTATTGAGCATTTTCCTTTCATTAAGGGGTGGCAATGGGGTAGTGGTATTGTCGCTAGTATAGTAATCCAGAGACCCAGGGACCCAGGTTTGAATCCCATCATGGCAGACTGTGGAATTTGAAATCAATAAAAACCTGGAATTAAAAGTCTAATAACCATGAAACCATTGTTGTAAAAACCCATCTTGTTCACTAATGTACCTTAGGGAAGGAAATCTGTCGTCCTTACCTGGTTTGGCCTACATATGACTGCAGACCCAGAATGTGGTTGACTCTTAAGTGCCCTCAGAAATGGCCTAGCAAGCCCTTCAGTTGTAACAAATCACCACAAAGTCACAAAAAAGGAATGAAACCAGACGGACCACCCAGCATCGACCTAGGCACTGGAAACAACAACGGCAATTGCAACCCTGTCGACCCTACAAAGTCCTTCTTACTAACATCTGGGCGCTAGTGCCAAAATTGGGAGAGCTGTCTCACATGCTAGTCAAGCAACAGCCTGACATAGTCATCCTCACGGATTCATACCTTACAGATAAAGTCCCAGATTCCACCATCACCATCCCTGGGTACGTCCTGACCCACCAGCAGGACTGCCCCAGCAGAGGTGGTATACAGTCAGGAGGGAATTGTCCTCAATATCAACTCCGGACCCCATAAAGTTTCATGGCTTCAGGTCAAACATGGGCAAGGATACCTCCTGCTGATTACCGCGTACTGCCCTCCCTCAGCTGATGAATCAATGCTCCTCATGTTGAACATCACTTGAAGGAAGCGCTGAGGGTGGCAAGGGCGCGGAATGTACTCTGTTTGGGGCACTTCAATGTACATCACAATGTAGAACCACTACTGACCGAGCTGGCCGAGTCCTGAATGACATAGCTGCTAGACTGACTCTGCTGCAGGTGGTGAGGGGACCAACAAGAGGAAAAAACATACTTGACCTCATCCTCACCAACCTGCCTGCCACAGATGCACCTGTCTATGACAGTATCGGTAGAAGTGACCCCCGCACAATCATTGTGGAGACGAAGTCCCGCCTTCACATTGAGGATACCTTCCATCATGTTGTGTGGTACTACCACCGTGCTAAATGGGATAGATTTTGGACAGATCTAGTAACTCAAAACTGGGCATCCATGAGGCGCTGTGGGCCATCAGCAGCAGCAGAATTATACTCACACACAATCTGAAACCTCATTGCACGGCATATCTCCCACTCTAATATTACCATCAAACCAGGGGATCAACACTGGTTCAATGAAGAGTGCAGGAGGACATGTCAGGACCAGCATACCTAAAAACGAGGTGTGAACCTGGTGAACCTATAACACAGGACTACTTGTGTGCCAAACAGCATAAGCAGCAAGTGTAGGACAGAGCTAAGCGATCTCACAACCAACAGATCAGATCTAAACTTTGCAGTCCTGCCACATCCAGTTGTGAATGGTGGTGGACAATTAAACAACTGACTGGAGGAGGAGGCTCCACAAATATCCCCATCCTCAATGATGGGGGAGTCCAGCAAAGCAGTGCAAAAGATAAGGCTGAAGTATTCGCAGAAATCTTCAGCCAAAAGTGCAGAGTGGATGATCCATCTCGGCCTCCTCCGGAGATCCCCAGCATCACAGATGCCAGTCTTCAGCCAATCCGATTCACTCCACGTAATGTCAAGAAACGGCTGAAGGCACTGGATACTGCAAAGGCTATGGGACCTGACAATATTCCAGCAAAAGTTCTGAAGACTTATGCTCCAGAACTTGCCGTGTCCCTAGCCAAGCTGTTCCAGTACACCTGGAACACTGGCATCTGCCCGGCAAGGTGGAAAATTTCCCAGGTATGTCCTGTATGCAAAAAGCAGAACAAATCCAACCCGGCCAATTACCACCCCATTAGTCTACTCTCGATCAGCAGTCAAGTGCTGGAAGGGGTCATCAATAATGCTAACAAGCAGCACTTGCTTAGCAATAACCTGCTCACTGATGCCAAGTTTTGGTTCCGCCAGGGCCATTCAGCTCCCGACCTCATTACAGCCTTGGTTCAAACATGGACAAGAGAGCTGAACTACGGAGGTGACTGCCCTTGACATCAAGGCAGCATTTGACCAAGTATGGCATCAAAGAGCCCTAGCAAAACTGGAGTCAATGGGAATCGGGGGAAAACTCTCCGCTGGTTGGAGTCATACCGAGCACAAAGGAAGATGGTTGTGGTTGTTGGAGGTCAGTCATCTCAGCTCCAGGACATCATTGCAGGAGTTCGTCAGGGAAGTGTTCTCAGCCCAACCATCTTCAGCTGGTTCATCAATGATTTTCCTTCCATCATAAGGTCAGAAGTGGGGATGTTCACTGATGATTGCACAATGTTCAACACCATTCGCGACTCCTCAGATACTGAAGCAGTCCATGTCCAAATGCAGCAAAACCTGGACAATATCCAGGCTTGGGCTGACAAGTGACAAGTAACATTCACACCACACAAGTGTCAGGCAATGACCATCTCCAACAGGAGACAATCCAACCATCGCCTCTTGATGTTCATTGGCATTACCATCACTGAATTCCCCCAAAATCAACATCCTGGGGGTTTCCATTGGCTAGAAACTGAACTGGACCAGCCATATAAATACTGTGGCTACAAGAGCAGGTCAGAGGCTAGGAATCATGCAATGAGTAACTCATCTCCTGACTCTCCAAAGCCGTCCACCATCTACAAGGCACAAGTCAGGAGTATGGTGGAATACTCCCCAATTGCCTGGATGAGTGCAGCTCTCACAACACTTAAGAAGCTGGACACTGTCCAGGACAAAGCAGGCTGCTTGATTGGCACCACATCCACAAACATTCACTCCCTCCATCACCAACGCACAGTAGTAGCAATGTGTACCATCTACAAGATGCACTGCAGGAATTTACCAAGGCTCCTTAGACAGCACCTTGCAAACCCACGACCACTACCACCTAGAAGGACAAGCACAGCAGATAGGTGGGAACACCACCACCTGGAGGTTCCCCTCCAAGTCACTCACCATCCTGACTTGGAAATACATCACCCTTCCTTCACTGTCGCTGGGCCAAAATCTTGGAACTCCCTTCCTAACAGCACTGTGGGTGTACCTACACCACATGGACTGCAGCGGTTCAAGAAGGCAGCTCACCACCACCTTCTCAAGGGCTACTAGGGATGAGGAATAAATACTGGCCCAGTCAGCAAAGCCCACATCCCAGGAATGAATTTTTAAAAAATTCTGGACACTGCTGCAAGCAACCTGGGAGAAAAATCATAGGAACATTAAAAATTATGGATTTTTTCACTTTCATAGAATCATAGAATGATACAGCACAGAAAGAGGCCATTCAGCCCATTGTACTTGTGCTGCCTCTTTGATAAAGCTGTTACCTTCTTCTTCTCAGTGTAAATGTACCAATGATACACAAAGATTAGTAAAATACTCATCAGAGGATCTATAACAGAGACAGGCTTATCAAGCCGCATGAGGGCGCGCGAGGAGACTGGCGACTATGCTGGAGTGAGACGTTGTCTGAGTGAGTAGCATATTAGGTTCATGTGGGAATTCAGTGTACAGGGGAAAAAGGTGTAGTATACATTGGAGTTATTCTAAGTTAATTAACTGAGTAATTAAGTTAAATAAGTAACATAAGTAACAATGGCAGGACAGGTGTTCTGTTGCAGCTGTGGAATGTGGGAGCATTTGGAAGCCAAGGCAATCCATGACAACATGTCATGCAGAAAATGTAAGCAGCTAGAGGAATTCCAGATCAGGATTATCAAACTGGAAGCTGAATTGCAGATGCTGCGCAACATAAGGGAGGGGGAGAAACACCTGAACACTTTGTTCAAGAAGAGGATCACGCCTCTTAGAATAGGGTCGTCTGTTTAGGTCTTGGCCACCAGTGAGGCACCGTGAGTGAAGCAGATAATGGGAATGTGCAGACAATATTGGAGGAGCATCAGACTTTGCAACTGTCAAACAAGTTTGAGGTGCTCACAACCTGTGTGGATGAATGCAAGGCCGCAAGGTGGATAAGCAAGATGGATATGGCACCATGGTACAGGAAGCCATTCAAATGGGGGGAGCAAATAGGAGTTTGGTGGTAGTAGTGGACAGTATGGTGAGGGGGATCGACACTGTTCTCTGCAGCAAAGAGCAAAAGTCCAGAACGCTGTGTTGCCTGCCCGGTGCCAGGGTTCGGGACATCTGCTCAGGCCGGAGAGGAACTTGCAGTGGGAGGGGGATGATCCAGTTGTCGTGGTCCATATAGGTACCAAGGACATGGGCAGGACCAGGAAGGAGGTCCTGCATAGTCAATATGAGAAGCTAGGTACCAAATTAAGAAGCAGAACTTCAAAGATATTTATCTCTGGATAATTACCTGAGCCACGTTTAAATTGCCATAGGGCAAATAAGATTGGAGAGAAGAATAGGACTGGCTCAAGGACTGGCATGGTAGAAGTGGGTTCCAATTCATCAGGCACTGGCACAAGTACTGGGAAAAGTGGGGGCTGTACCATTGAGATGGTCTATACCTGAACCGTGCTGGGACCTGCGTTCTTGCAAATTGCATAACTAGGGAAATAGAGAGGGCTTTAAACTAAACAAGGTGGGTGAGGGATCAAACATAGGTAGATGTGACAAATCAAGGGGTAGATTCAAGGTAGGAGACTGTAACAGCAATATGGGAAATTAGGGTCATAGAGTAGCAGGAAGGGACAGAGAGATAAAACCTAAGAATACACCAATAATCAAGACTGGATGTTACAAAGGTAATAAAAAGTCAAAACTAAAGGCTCTGTATCTGAATGCATGTAGCATTCATAACAAACTAAGTGAATTGATAGTGCACATTGAAGTAAATAAATATGATCTGATAGCCATTACAGAGATGTGGCTGCAGAATGAGAAGGATTGGGTCCTGAATAATGAGGGATATATGATATTTAAAAAGAATAAGAAGCTGGATAAAGGTGGAGGGATAACACTGTTGATCAAGGATCGCATTGCTGCAAGGTGACCTTAGTCCAGGCGATCAGGATGTAGAATTGGTTTGGGTGGAGATGAGGAATATTAGGGGAAAGAAGTCACTAGTAGGAGTGGCCTACATGCCCCCTAAAAGTAACTACAATGTAGGGCAAAGTATACAAGAAGAAATATTGGGTGCTTATGATAAAGGGTCAGCAATAATCATGGGTAATTTTAATATACGTATAAACTAGAAAAATCACATTGGCAGTCGTAGCCTGGTTGAGGAGTTCATAGAATGCTTTCGAGATATTTTTTTAGAGCAGCACATTATGGAACCAACCAAAGAGCAGGTTATATTAGACTTGGTATTGTGTAATGTGACAGGATTAATTAATGGCCTCAGAGTCAAGGCACCTCTAGGTAGCAGTGACCACAATATAATTGAATTTTACATCTAGTTTGAAAGGGAGAAGAGTGGGTCCAAGACTAGTATTTTAAACTTAAATAAGGGCAGCTATGTGGACATGAAAGCTGAGCTAGCAGAAGTGAACTGGGATACTATGCTAGGAGATAGATCAATGGAGAAGCAGTGGCAGACAATTAGGGGATATTTCAGAATACTCAGAATAAGTATATTCCTACTACAAAGAAAAATTCTAAGGGGAGGACCCACCAGCCCTGGTTAACTAAAGACGTTCAGGAAAACATAAAGCTTATGGAAAAAGCATGTAACTGCGCAAAGATGAGTGGCAGGTCAGATGATTGGTCAGAATATAAAGAAGGGCAGAGAATGACTAAAAGGTTAATCAGGAGAAAGAAATTAGAGTATGCGAGGAAGTTAGCTGGAAATGTAAAAACAGAAAGCAAGAGTTTCCACAGGTATTTAAAAAGGAAAAGTGTAAGTAAAGTGCATGTTGGCTCTCTAGAGAGTGAAAGGGGGGAGTTAATAGTAAATAATAAGGAAATGGCAGATGTAATGAACAAATATTTTGCTTCTGTCATCACTGCAGAGGATACAAAAACATACCAATAATCGCTGTAAATCTGGAGGTGGAAGGGAGAGGGAATTTGGGGCAGAATCTTCCGTTTGGCATGCGGGACCCTGCATGCTAATGTGTAAAATGATGCGCAGTGACATTGGGCATGCATCCCGACACCACCATGCGTCTTTCCAATCTTTCATTTGGCGGCCATGCACCAGAGTCGGCTGCGTGCTCACTGAACTGTCAAAGGCCTGTTAAGTCCATTAGTAAAACAATTAAGCAATTTGACAGGGCTGCCCGTCCAACCTTAAGGTTGCTGGGCAGACGAAGAGTCCAAACGGCCTTTGCATTTTTTCATGAAACCTCATCCACGGGTGGGATGAGGTTTCATGAAGGGTTTATTAAATTAATAAACATTTTTTATATATTTCATAAACACTGTCACATGAGGGGACATGTGTAAATTATTTTTTACCTTTATTAAAAATTCTCATTCTGAAATTAATCTCCCTGAGGCAGCTCAGTGCCCACTCCCAAACGGCCCGCCCAACGGGGAGAAAATTCTCCCCTTGGTGAAATTACAATCACTTGGCAAGTGGTACTGAGCAAACTGATGGAGTTGTGGACTGACAAGTCTTCGGCTCTGAATGGATGCCATCCTACGGTCTTAAAAGAGGTGGCTAATGAAGTAGTAGATGCGTTGGTGTTAATTTTCCAAAATTCCCTAGATTCTGGAAAGGTTCCACCAGACCGGAAAGTAGCAAATATAACCCCTCTATTCAAGAAAGGAGGGAGGCAGAAAACAGGGAAGCATAGGCCAGTAAGCTTGACGCCTGTCACGGAGAAGGTGTTAGAATCAATCATTAAGGAAGATAGGCTGGGTACTTGGAGAAACTCAAGGCCATCAGGAAGAGTCAGCATGGTTTTGTGAAAAGAAAATCATGTTTAACAAATTTATTGAAGTTCTCTGAAAGAGTAACATGCACTGCGGATAAAGGGGAGCCTGTAGACATACTGTTCTTGGATTTCCAGAAGACATTTGATAAGGTGCCACTTCAGAGATTGTTGCAGAAAATAAAAGCTCATGGTGTAGGGGGTAACATATTCGCATGGATAGCAGATTGGCTGGCTGGCAGAAAGCAGAGAGGATGCATAAATGGGTCTTTTTCTGGTCGGCAGTATGTGACGAGTGAAGCCCCGCAGTGTTGTGGCCTCAACTTTTTACAATTTATATCAATGACTTAGATGAGAGGAGCGAAGGCATGGTAGCTAAATTTGCAGACAGCACAAAGATAAGTAGGAAAATATGTTGTGAAGAAGACATAAGGAAGACATAATGCAGACAGATGCAGATAGATTGAGTGAGTGGGCAAAAAAATCTGGCAGATGGAGTATAATTTAGTAAAATATAAAGTTGTTCACTTTGGCGGGAAGAATAAAAAAGCAGAGTATTACGTAAACAGAGAATGGCTGCAGAATTCCAAGGTGCAGAGGGATCTAGGTGTCCTAGTGCATGGGTCACAAAAAGTTAGTTTACAGGTACAACAAGTAATTAAGAAGGCTAATGGAATGCTATCCTTTATAATGAGAGAAATTGAACTTAAAAGTAAGGATGTTATGCTTCAGTTATACAGCACATTGGTAAGGCCACATCTGGAATATTGTGTGCAGTTTTGGACTCTTTATTTAAGGAAGGATGTACATGTGTTGGAGGCAGTTCACAGGAGGTTTACTAGATTGGGACCTGGAATGAATGGGTTGTCTTATGAGGAAAGATTAGGCAGACTAGGCTTGTTTCCACTGGAGTTTAGAAGAATGAGGGGTAACTTGATTGAAGAATATAGGATCCTGAATCCTAAAGATCCTGACAAGGTGGATGTAGGAAGGATGTTTCATCTTATGGATGAGGCCAGAACCAGGGGGCACTGTTTTAAAATTAGGGGTTGCTCTTTTAAGACAGAGATGAAGAGAATATCTTTCTCTCAGAGGGTTGTGCGGCTTTGGAACTCTGCCTCAGAAATATGTTTAAGGCATAGGTAGATAGATTCTTGTTAGGCAAGGGAATCAAAGGTTATTGGAGATAGATGGGAATATGGAATTCGAAAGACAATCAGATCAACCATGATCTTATTGAATGGCAGAGTTGGCTCAAGGGGCCGAATAATCTACTTCTGCTACTATTTTGTACGTTCGTAATAATGTGGGTTCTTTATTTGAAGATAGACTATATACAGATAATAATTATTGGAAGCAAAGCATAGTACATCTAATCTCAACCCTGTTATTTGCAGACTGACTAACAAGTCATGGGACATATACATCACATCCTATTGAGGTGTGTAATGATTAACAGTAGTTGACGAGATGCATCCTTAAAGGTGCATATACTTCATATCACAACAAAGTTATCCAATTAATTCCACTTGCCTGCTCTTTCCCCATAGCCCTTCAAGTATTTGTCCAATTAACTTTTGAATGTTACTATTGAACCTGTCCCCATCACCCTTTCAGGCAATGCATTCCAAATCAAACAATGTACTGCATAAAAAAAAATCATGTGGCCTCTGGTTCTTTTGCCAATCACCTTATATTTGTGTCCTCTGGTTACCGACCTTTCTACTAATGGAAACAACTTCTCCTTATTTACGCCATTGCAACCATTCATGACATGAACACCCCTATCAAATCTCCTCTAAACCTTCTTTGCTCTAATGAAAACAACCCCAGCTTCTCCAGCCTCTCAAAATAACTGAAGCCCGTAATTCCTTGTACCATTCTTGTAAATCTCTTCTGCATTGGCTCCAAGGCCTTGACATCCTTCCTAAAGTGCGGTGTCCAGAATTAAACATAATCCTCCAGCAGGGGTCTAATGAGTGTCTTATCAAAGTTTAGCATAACATCATTGCTTTTGTACTCCATTGCCCTATTAATAAAGCCAAGAATTCCATAAGTTTTTGATAGTCTTCTAGAATTCTCCTGCCACCTTCAAATATTTGTGTAAATAGATTCCCCGATTTCTCAATTCTTGCACCCTCTTTAAATTGTACATCTAGTTTATACAGCCTCTCTTCATTCTTCCTGCCAAAAGGTATCATTTCACATTTTTCTACATTAAATTTCATCTGCCACATCTCTGCTCATTTCACCAGTTTGTCTGTGTCCTCCTGAACTTTATCTGAACACCTTTGTTTATTAGTTATAAAATTATTAGAGATGGGGAAAGGGGCAGTTTCACCAAGCAGGATGTTCAAAGGCAGGCCATCAAATGATGAAACCTTTAAGAATTTCTCCAATCAAAGTTGCAACATTGGGATGCTGGGCACTAGATAGTACTCAGTTTAAGTCTCAGAGAATATCAGAGCTAAGGCCACCTTTGATATTCATGCACCCAGCAGAAGTGATCAAAGAGGAGGAACCCACAGCTGATTATCCCAGTTGAGAGTAAGACTGCATGAGTCTGGATGAGAGCAGGACTGGGCTGCGGTTTTCCACCTTTCATGGTCGAATAGCCTGCTGACACGCAACATCCAGGCACAAAGCCTGGTTAGCTTGGCAAGGTACTGGAGGACACCTGGTACCTTTAGAATGAATATCCAACAAGGAGTCTACATCAGGGAAAGAGGAGGCAAGAGAAGAAAATGGAGAGAAGGGAGATAAAATCAGCTTTTTACAAAATTAATATCACCAGCTGGGTGTTTAAACTAATGCTTAGAATTAATAACAAGAAGATTTAAGACTCCTGATTCCGTGGTAATAAACTGTAAGTTGTGCATATATCATGAGTTTTACCAGAGCAATGAATGCTAGGTTACCAGGCGCAATGGCTTAGGTCTTTGCATGTTAGCCATTTGAGAATCAGATCCTTGTGTAATGAGTGGATAGTAGAGCTAGTATTCTGAAGGCACAGAACAATGAATCAAGCATGTTTCTTCATCTTGTTTTGTGAAAGCTGATTGATAATACCACTAAAACATTATTTCGATTCCACTCTGAGGCAATATTCAAAAGACAAGCAGCAATTGACAGAGTTCACTTACTAATTTCAAGAATTGTATTTGGACAAATTTCCTCCCTTCATGTCTTGAAATGGCTGGCTGTGCAAGGCTATTCTCAGCACTCAGTCTGTGAGTACCTTTTGGCTATTTTACCATGAAGTTCATTGTGGCTTGATCTTGTTCTCACTCAATGCATCCAAGATTCATTGCAGAGCAATCAATGGGCCCAAATTCAAAAAACAATTTGTGTTATTGTACTTAGAGATTTGCAACTTCTATTTTCTTATTTATTTTCTTATCAAGATAAGAGATATTAATGCTGGGGATTGGATCACATGGGTAATGGAAAAACTTTCCACCTCAGGCAACCAGTGCCAGCAGCAGGCTCCCTCAAGTCAGGTATACCATAAGTTAGATGCAGACTATAGCTCCCTTCAGTCTACCCCTGAAATTTGCCTCAGTTCCAGCCTCAGGGGAGCACCCTTACTTCATTAGTGCAATGCTTTTATTCACCTCTCACAGCAACCACCCCTAAGCCTATTTCAAACGGCAATGCCAATGAGGGAGGTTTTACATTTTAGGTCCATCATTGTGAACTGCATTTGGACCCAGGTCCCAGAGATGAGTGCTTAATCCGTCAAGTCCCCTACGTGCAATTCTGGGAATTCAATTGCTGACCAGAGCACTGCTTTGTTCAGAAAGGTAGGTGCAAATGCCTTAGCTGATTTTATTATCTTCCAACTCTAGCGCATTGATGTCAATGATAATTGCAACACCCCAGATAAAGGAATTTTCCCCCAATTTTCATTCTTCCAAAAGAGTACTGTCTTCACAAATGAAGTGTCTGACAAATCTTTTCCTGTTGGTTGTTGGAGAAGGAGTCACAAGAGATGTGAACCATTTTTACCATGATGTGATGACACGCTTTGGCACAATGATAACACATCCTGGTTTTGCAAACTAATTAGCATTTGTCAAATGTAGGCTGTAGAATTGAGAGCCTCAGGCCCAATTTTAGCATTGTATAAGTGAATGGGTTTTGACTGAGTTAAAATCTCACCCTCTGTGTCATCTGGTCAATGAGTTAGTATGACATCTGTCCAGCTTTGAACCAGGTAACCAAATTCTGTGTTTCTCAGATGATAATTTTGATTATGGAAAACCAAACATGAAATGCCTTTCTTTTTTTAAAAAGAAGTGATGCTGTGCAAATGCATGGAGCAGACTAGCTACCTGAAATTGCAATTGAGCCTATGTTCCATTTTATGAATGCCTGTTCAGATCAGCTTCCCTTTATTTCCTGTTACTCTCCTGTCCAGAGAACATCTGTTTTTTGACGGGGCACAAGGTGGCCACATTACGACAAAGCCCTGAAGCAAGATGACCCTTTGTTCATTCAATGTTCCCTTCTTCACAATCTCTCCCCCACCCCCAACCCCCTCAACTGGGTTCCCTTAACCTGGGGCAGAGACCAAAAGAAGAAAAAAACGCAAATTTGGAATCTAGAACATCATAAGATAATGAGAAGGCTGATTGCTTTTAATGCCAGTTTCCCCTTTGACTCATCAACCTCTCTTTCATGGTCTCTGGTTCTCAGCATCCCCAGTCCTTGTTAGTTTATTTCAATTCCCTTTGGGGAAATCCAACTCCATGAGGGGTCAGAAACTACAAGTCCAGGGGAAGATAAGTGTGCTGATTACAAGAGTATAATATTTTCTTGTTTACCAAAGAATGATCATCATCCAGTTTGACCTAAACTCCTCAAAGCTGAGGTATGGAAACAATTATCTGCCTTACACTGTGGTACAGAAAATAATTGGTTCATTTAAATTTTTCAAGATATCAAGTCACCAGTGGCAAAACTAACCTTACAGAAAATGTAAGCATTTTTAAAAAAGAACACCAATATTTTCCTCCATTTTTAGTGGAAGTGCATTTTCAGATTTTTCTGAAACAACTGTTAGGAAATAATAACTTGCATTTATAACATTCTAGCTGTTGTGAAGGGTGAATACTTTGTGATTTAAATTGGCTCACTTCTGACAGGTGTGACAAGGAACCTACACCACATGGATTGCTCAAGAAGGCAGCTCACCACCACCTTCTCAAGGGCAACTAGGGATGGGCGATAAATGCTGGCCCAGCCAGCAAAGCCCACATCCCATGAATGAATAAAAAAAACATTGAGAAAAACATTGGCGAGAGAGTCAGTCGATCTCCTTGCATTTTGGTACAAATGGTTCTCAGGTGCGAGGAGCAGCATCAGCATGACTCACGGTACCGTTGATGCATTTTCTATCAAAAATCTGTCACTTTGCAATAGGGAAATAAAACATTAACACAGGATAGACATTTAGGAAGATAGATGCTGTGCAAACCTTTCCTTCTTGAGATGAAAGGATGTGATATCCATTGAAGTAAAATCAGCCAGAAGTAAGCAAGCAAGGAAAAAAGAGATTTGGCAAAGAAATCAACCCATTTCCCACCACCTAGTGCCTCTCAGTAGAAATGTATCTATTTGATTGTCAGCTGAGGAAAGGTTAAGCTCAGCTACCTCACCACCATGGAAAATTAATGGCCAAACTTTTATTGTCTATTCCCCGATAGGAAGAATTCCCATTTGAGTGATGCAAGGTTGGAGGGATGGCCACCAAAGACAACAATGCCATAACCCAGAAAGGAGTCAGCACTTTCAGGAGAGGAGTGAAAAGAGACTTTTGAGGGTGGAATTAATCTTGAGTGGTAGTATAAAATGTATAAGTGGTAGTATAAAAATAGTATAAAATATAAAATAGCTATTCGACAGCCAATCTCCCATCTCACCTGACTTTGTTTTCCAATTGAAGTGTCTTTGAGTCTTAAATATGGAGCCACAATCCAAATGGGTTGAATAAGTACTCCTCATTTTTCAATGAGAAACCGAGAAGAAGTAAGGCCCACACCAATACTGACAAGAGTCGAAAAGAAATTTGAGAAGCTCAGATTTCATGGGAGCAAGCTTGAACTTTAAAAGCCTATAGACTGTAGAAAAAAAAGGAAGGCTAATGGAGGTCAGAAGCTCTGGAACCATGGTACTAGGCAATGGAAACATGGATGGGATTTCACTTCCTAGGTAGGAACCCTGACGTTGCAATGACTTCTGGGTCCCGATCCCGCACCGCTGTGGCAACACACATGCTTTGCAACTTTAATTTGGAAATCATTTAATTTGCCCAGAGTCATGTTCACCACCCAATTAGCAGTGATGAATGTGGGAAGGAAGCAGGACACAGGCAGCAGTGGGCTCTATTTAACGGGTGGGTGGCAGCAATTGCAGAAGTTGCCATTTTTCCAAAAAATGGAAAGAGTATCTGAGCAGAAGGCAATGGTTAGGGAAGGTCCTCATGCCAGGGCAGCCCCACCATTTTTCAGATGCTTCACCATGCTTTCATAGCAGTGACTGGACACCAAAACCTCCTTTTCCCTGCCAATGGCAAAAGAAAGCCTACAAGACCAACCAAGAAAGCATGGCTGGAGGTAACACACAAGATCAGCAGCAGAGAACTGGTGAGGATGAACTAAGTGCACTGTTGAAAATGCTTCAGTGACCTACTCAGGTCTTGCAAGGTGAGTGCAAAAAAAAAGACCTAGATGGCATGCCTCCTATTAAGCAGTCATCAGAGTGCAAAAGAGAGGGACATCCTGAGAGTGCATAGAGTTCTCCTGATTATGGGATGGGTGTATGCTCAGCAGCCTTAATGATCCATAAGCATCGATCAGAACCTTAGTGCTGCTGGACAGTAGGCTGGAGTGCAGACTGCAGAAGCACATGCAAATGAAAAGCTGCGAGTGGTAAGGAAGAGAGGCATTCCACTAACAGTATCTCTCTTCACCTTGCAGGCCAAACAGGAGATGAACACTAGGGAAGATAAGAGGGGTCACCTGGAAGGCATGGTGACCCAGCTCACAGTGGTGATGCATGTTGAGGAACTGACCCTTGATGTGGCCAGAGTGCCAAGCCACAGGGATGCTGAGGATGGAGGAATGGGAATCTGACATAGACAGGGTGAAGATATCTTAACCTTTACATGATCAGGAGATGCATGGCAATGCTTCACATGCAGTGAGCTGTCATTGCATAAGTGATCATTTCATTTTTTTAAGTAACAGAACCAGCTGTTCATTGTCCTAATCTCTCACCATCACTTTCTCTTATGCCACTCACCGGGCCAGCCGCAGAGGGACAGGAGTCCATACTATGACAACAAGTTCCCAAGGAGTCAGAGGGGGAAAAGCCTTTAGAGCATGCATCATTGCATCCTCCACCAGTGCAAATACTCACACCTTGGTGGGTCTCACACATTATTAGAGATGGTGGCACAGGGTGAAGTAAACATTACAACAGGGGTGGAGGATTTAGAGGGCACAGTATTGGCTCTGGCCAGGCCTCCTCAGAGGATGAAGAGGTGCAGCCCTGTTCAGCAGCATAGAGATGCAGTGCCTCGGGTGTCCCAAATAGCTGGCTCCACCAGCAGAGCCAAGAGATGAGAATGGAGGAGACCATTCATCTTATATGCTTCACAATGACTCAGTTTTCTGAATGCATGAGGTCCCCACTGAGAGAGTGGCCAGTGTCTTGGAGAACCGAATGGGGCATCACTCCAGAGTGGATTCAGAAACAGGGCACTAGACATGATCAGGATGCATGCCAGACTTAGCAGCATTGACCAGCATGTAGTGCAAATGACTCAAAGAAAAGTGAAGTGGAGGCCAGCTGTGCTCCAGCTGGCGGTCCCCTCCAGTGATTAAGGGCTCCTTGAAAGGGCTCAGGAGGCTATAGATGGCGATGAGGGTGTCAACCCTCATGGGGCTCAATCATCATCATCTGCTCCCATTGCCCCTCCGATGGATGAAGCATCTATGAAGTCACACCATGTGACAGAGGTTGCCCCTGCAGTGCTGCCAGTGCAGCAGCCTTTGAAGGCTCCCGCCCCCAACTGGCACCTCCACACTGAAGCTGGTCTCAATCAGGGCATCTCAGTCCGAGCCAGGTTTAATGAGCCGTCTGCCTCCGTTTCATGCTCAGCCACAGGGGGAGAACCTCACAGGCGTGGTAATGTCACTTTCTGGGTCACTTGGGTGTTTCTGATGTAAATACTAAAGAAATATTAAGCAATACATCACTGGGAAAGTTGTTGCACTGAAGCTGACCTGTATGTTTCCACTTCATGTTGGTGAAATGCAGGAGAATGGGGAGTGAGGGTTGGAAGAGTGATGGAGATTGCTGGTGAAGATTGTGTAATTTTGAGCCTTCCTGCCCCTCCTTCCTTCTTTAGCCCCATTGCTTAGCAGTCTGCCTCTGCTCTGACAGATGTTGCTCTTTATTGCTGGTCAGAACAATCTTGGAGAAGCTTGATCTCATTTCCGCTAATACCATTTCTTCATTTACAATGGAATGTGGAGTCTTCCTGAACACCTTCTCCCCACCTTGTCATAAACCTGAGAGATGTAGATCCATTTTCAGATGGACCTTAACCCCCCCCACCCCCCACCCCCCCCCCCCCCCCCCCCCCCCCCCCCCCACCCAATCCCAGTCCTCCCAAAATGCTCTTGTCAAGAGTTCTGAGATACAAAAGATCATTCTTCCCACTGAGCATAACTGGTTGCCTGTGAATGAAGGCCTTCTCTGAGCCTTCCCTCTTTGATGCTGCCTCTTGCTTCCACCTTGCCATTCCAGCTTGCTGCCCGCTGTGCCACTGCTTCCTCATCTCTATCATCGTTCTAATGGTGCATCAAACCAGCACCTTGGAAAGAAAATCCAAAACTGACCCTTGAACAAACTGACAACAAGCTTGTTCATAGGCTTAAGTGGCTATTTGCACAAAGCAGGCAGGTTGCCTCTTCCACATCCTGCCGCAAACTTTTGCATTGGGAGACTAGCATTCTGACCTGAGGGACATATTCAAGTGACAGCCCACCCCTTTCCGCCCTCACAAATGAATAAAAATCCTGCCCTGTAGGTTTGAATTATTTTCATTACGCAATCTAGGTGAAGAAACGAGGCCCATAGTGCACAAAACATCACCAACATTGAGAAAAGTCAGAGAGAAAGAAAGGTAAATCAAGAATTTGTGGCTACAATGGAGCCAAGCTTGCATTTTGAACTCCTTCAGAATATAGGAAGAAGGAAAAATGAAGGAATTATCTCAACTGAGATCATTCCCTGTGAACCATGAGTAAAAATTAAAGCATTTAGGCTCATCTTGTTAGAGCAGAGACTGTTGGGCAGGGAATACAATACAACACTATATTTAAAATGATGAAGGAAATTGATAACATTCAGATTAAGTAATTTCACAGTAAGAGGCAGGAGTGGAATGAGAGGAAACAATTAAGATTTGGAAAAAATATCTTAAGGAATTATGGAAAATTGGACTAAATGGCCAACTAATGGAGTAACAATGGATTCATTTAATGAAAAGAGTTGGACCAGTATATATTGCTGGAAGAACTGGAAGATTGGAAGCCAAGAGTCTGATAGAGTAATACAAATGATGGATAGTGTGCAAAAAAAAAGAAAAGTTTAAAGGTTATTGGAAGTTGGAGTTGGGATTCGGCAGTAATTTCAGTCATGTTGGAGGGAGTTACATGATCAAAAGGCAATTCCTTGTTTCATGAAAGAAAGAAAACCTCATAATTGCTAGGGTTGGAAAATGTGTAACAGTATGTGAAATGCTAGGAGATGGTTCGGAGAGACATGGAAAGTCACTGTATAAATGCAAGTCTTACTTTCTATGAAAATATTCTTCCTGTATCTAAAGTCTAAAGTAGATTGTAAATTAGAGCGCTAGATATGCATCAGTACAGTTCACCAAAGCACCCAAAGTAACTAAGATAAAAGCAAAATACTGTGGATGCTGGAAATCTAAAATAAAAAACAGAAAATACTGGAAAAACTCAGCAGGCCTGGCAACATCTGTGGAGAGAGAGACAATTAACATTTCAAGTCTGCATGACTCTTCTTCAGAGCTAAAGAGACGTAGAAATGTGATGGATTTTATGGGGGTGGAGCAGGTGGAGCAAAATAAAAGATCTGGGATAGATGGGAGCTCAGGAAAGATTGACAAAGATGTTGAACTTCAGACAACTTCAGACCATGAACTTTCTTCTCCATCTTTACTCCCTTCTTAATCCAATTTTTTAATCTTAATTTTAATTTTTTATTTATTTTTATTTATTCATTCATTTTTTAAAAATCTTTTTTAATCCTTTTTCCCCAACTACCCAACCCCCACCCCACAGGGCCATCTGTCACTTGGTTCTATGTTGTGCTTTCACAAAGCATTGACCCTTGTTCTGCTTTGAATGAATTCTGCTATCTTACCTTGATGCCTCTATCAACACCTTCTTTAGTCTTTAACACTACCATTAACACTCCTTTTGCCATGTGTTCATGACATCTTAGTCAATCTCTCCTGAGCTCCCACTTATCACTGACCTCCTATTTTGCTCCAACTACTCCACCCCCTTTTAAATAGTGTAAAATTCATCACATTTCTACTTTTCTTTAGCTCTGAAGAAGTCTTACAGACTCGAAATATTAACTGTTTCTCTCTCCACAGAGGTTGCCAGAGCTGCTACGTTTTTCCAGTATTTCCTGTTTTTATATCACTCAAAGTAACTGTTAGGCAGAAGCTTTCTAATATAAGGCAGTGATGTTCTGTTGCTCTTGACCTTAACTAAAAAATAAATAATTGCTTATTTATGGTGGAACATTTTATCAAAGTGTCACAGCCAATAGAACATGAACATGTGATGGGTGCATAGTTGAGATATTAATATTTATATTGATATAATAACATATATTTATAGGGTTCAAGCCCCACTCCAAAGACCTGAGCACATAATCTAGGCTGACACTCCACTTCAGTACTGAGTCAATGCAGTACTGTCAGGGGTGCTGTCTTTCAAATGAGACATTAAACTGAGGCACTGTTTGCCCTCTCAGTTGGACATAAAAGATCCGACAGCATGATTTGAAGAAGAGGAAGCGGATTTTCCCTGTCCTGGCCAATATTAATCCTTCAACCAACATCACTAAGATTATCTGCTTGTGGGACCTTGCTCTGCGCAAAGTGGCTGCCAAATTTCCCTACATTAGAAATAGTGATTATATTTTCAAAAGTGCTTCATTGTCTGTAAAACACTTTGGGATGCCTTGAGAGCATGAAAGGCACTATGTAAATGCAAGTCTTTCCTTTTTAAGGTCAATTGGAGAGTAATTGTTTCTATGTAGATTGGCAACTGATTGAAAATCCCTGGATTCTCCTCAAGGACAGAGAAAACAGTCTGACATCTGGAGTGTGATGTTTCCAAAGTGATGTTTATGGGGGTGGAAGGGGCAGTAGTGGAGAAGAGTTAGTGATTGGGGTATGATGAATAGAGTGTAACATTTGATGTTGAATCAGAGTACACCTATACAAACTTATTTGTAGCTATTCATTTACGCTCTTCAAATATATAAATAATGTTCTGAATGTTTGCAAATACTAGCCACCAGTAAATTGACAATTGTTGAAGTCTTTATCTTGCACTGGAATGATCCTGACAGCATTTGAATGGGAGTCTAGGTGTCCATATGTTTCATTCAGTGAGACTTGATGCTGAGGTTATATTTATGGGATACTTTTACTTTCCCTAGAAATTGCTTGCTTATTGTGTGTTTCCAATTATAGCAGTTTTTGGGCAATATTATTAATTATTGTAGCTCCTTATCTAAACCTCAGAAAGGATATAAATACTTCAGCCAATGAGAAAATAGACTGAAAAATCACCTTACACAAGATGCAAAATTTAATGAGTGCAACAGCAGTCTCACCCATTGGTTGGAGAACCGTTGGGAGCCCAGTGTCACTTCTCTCCAGGAGACCTGACACAATTTTGAGGTAATCAGGCACTTACTTGTACAACGTTAAGCTTCCCACTTGATTAAACCCTCAGTAGGAGGGAAATCCTGGCCCCAAGAGCTTTCGGCCAATCAGAGGCTGTCAGTTCTGCAGTGCTGGCAGCACCACTGGGAGCATTGGTCACTGCTGGTATTACATTCAGGCCTGCAGGAGGGATCAGCCATGGATCCCTCGAATGAGGTGAGCTTGGGCGGGATGGGGTCATGGGGAGGTGGTTGCCAGGGAGGGGGTGGGGTGTCAGAGATGAGCAGAGGGGTGACTTTCAGTGGCCCCTCTTCCCAATGCTTGGTCCGTTGATCCAGCACAGAATGCCTGTCAACGGGACCACCCCCACCACCACCACCCCTCAGTAGGCCACCAACAAATTTGTTAGAAGGCTTCCCTGATGGAAAATCCATATCCTGCCACTAGCTGAATATTTAAGGGCCTCATATAGTCCAGCACAGGCTGATACTTTGTTTCCTCGCCCCACTCCAGGGAGTACTGAAGCCAACTGTTACCCCAGGCTGACACAAGCTAACTCAGCATAGACCAGAAATTGAATTTGGGCCTTCTGATTGACTTTTTGAAGCTTGTGCAGGAAACGAGATAAAAGCATTAATTGCAAAACCTAATGAAAGAACTCATACAGCAAACTAATGCAATATGTTACTGCAATGATCATCAACACCATGGGTGTCTAAACTGCGGCCCTCAAAGGTCATGCAGCTCAATCTAATTTGGACTTACATTGCTTATTTGTTGGTTGGTTGTTTGATTTCTTTGGGTCTAGAAATATTTCTATTTAATGCTATTGTCTCAAATCCTAAATCAAAACACTGAGATCTGTTAGTAATGGCAATCAAAGATCTCTGTGAACTTAATCATACTGATGGGCCCCAAGAATCAAATGTACGTACTTGTACCTGTGCAGACATGATGATAAAAATTTGGACACCCCTCTGTCACATGCAGCCAGATGCAAGATCTGTTTCTTGTCAATTTGTTACATCTAATCATTTCCTAAATCTCAGTTGTGGTCATTCAAGGATGTACTGAACAGAGGAGATTCTCCCTTTGATCTGGCAAGGGCTGAAGAGCAAGAGAGGTTCTTTCTTTGAGTAGAGTGGGCATACGAGGAACATCAGAGAGTTTGGCTCAAATCTTTCGGTCTGCGATCGTCAGAGACTGGACATATGACCCAAGATGCACATCGGGATCCCACAAATATCCTGATTTGTTGATCTCTGTGGGAATTAACCAGGAATTTAAATCTCCGATAAGCAATTCCCCTGTTCCCCAGGACCCCTGACAAACGTCTCCGGCTCTGAGTTAGAGTCGGTGACTTGTGAGAGATCGAATGTACTTACCTGAATGCTTATCCAGGAATTGTTAGACAGGTTAAAGCCTGATCTAACTCCTAGGTAACTTCACAACTGACCTCCCAATTACTCACACTGATTCCCCCCCCAATTCACCCCTCGACTGCCCGACTACCACCCTGACCATCCCCTGACCACCCAACTGACCCGACCCCACTACCCCTCCCTACCTGACTACTGCCAGACCCACCTACCACCTCACCCACCTGCCATCCTACCCAACTGCCACCTCACCCACTTACCACCTCACTCACCCACCACTCTACCCACTAACCACCTCAACCACCCAATCCATTCACTCAATCATCGACTCACCCATTCACTAACATACGTACAAAAAACAAACATATGAATTAGGAGCAGGAGTAAGCCCCTCAAGCATGCTCCACCATTCAATAAGATCATGGCTGATCTGCTTGTAACCTCAACTCCATGTTCCCACCTACCCCCGATAGCCTTTCATCCCCTTGCTTATCACGAATCTATCTAACACTGCCTTAAAATATTCAAAGACTCTGCTTCTATCGCCTTTTGAGGAAGAGATTTCCAAAGAATCTCTACCCTCTGAGAGAAAATATTTCTCCTCATCTCTATCTTAACTGGGAGACCCCTTATTTTTAAACAGTGACCCCTAGTTCTAGATTCTTTCACAAGAGGAAACATCCTTTCCACATCCATCCTGTCAAGACCTCTCAGGATCTTATATGTCTCAATCAAGTTGCCTCTTACTCTTATAAACTCCAGTGGATTCAAGCCTAGTCTGTCCAACTTTTCCTCATATGACAGCCTTCCCACTCCAGGTATTCGTCTAATAAACCTCTGAACTGCTTCCAATGTATTCTTCCTTAACTAAGGAGACTAATACTGTACACAGTACTCCAGATCTGGTCTCACCAATGCCCTGTATAATTGAAGCATAACCTCTCTACTTTTATATTCAATTCTCCTCACAATAACTGATTACATTCTATTAGCTTATTATTTGCTGTACATCTTCCCTACGAGAAAATGACCCATTTATGCCTACTCTCTGTTTCCTGTTAGCTAGCCAATCTTCTATCCATGCCGATATGTTACCCCCTACACCATGACACTTTATTTTCTGCAATAACCTTTGATGTGGCATCTTATCAAATGCCTTCTGGAAATCTAAGTCCTTACATCCACTGATCCCCCTTATCCAAGGCACATTTTGCTTCTTCAAAGAACTCCAATAAATGGATTAATCATGATTTCCCTCTCACAAAACCATGTTGACTCTGCCTGCTGACCTAGAATTTATCTAAGTGCCCTGCTATGACATCTTTAATAATAGCGCCTAACATTTTTGCTGTAACAGATGTTAAGCTAACTTGCCTAACATTCACACTAGAAATTTAAATTTACCATAAAGCAGCTAGTGCCGCAAAAAGGGAATGTGTCCTGTCTTCCCCCAGTTCTACAGCACTGCGACAGAGCTCTCGGAGGGAAGCTGTGCTCCATATTTCTGGTAAAGCCAGGCCCTGAAGACCCTGCAGGAAATGTGCAGCACTGTCAAGGTGTGGGGCAAATTCTTGCAGCTCCTTGAAAGATCTGGGATTTTAATTCTTTAAAGGCACTAGTGTTATCAGTCAACTAAAGAAAGGGACTGGGATGGCCTGGGAGCTAGTGCCAGGGCCTATGTCTCCTTGGTCTTGGGAATGGTCATGGCGAACTGCTTCCTTGACCCTCACACTTTCTCCTTACCATTTTCATAGGTAACCTTTTATTTAAGTTTCTTCTTTTCCTCAGCTTCTCCTCCCTACTGTACAGTGCACCCTTGAAACCATCTCTGCCTCAGAACTCCCGAGCACTTTAGGACCATGAAGGAACAATCCCATGTGTGGCATTTTAATAAGACACAAATCTACATCCTGATCTTTGACATTTTGTTGAGGTGACCTTAGGTTCTGTAACTTGCAGCTGTGTTTCCTATTCACTTCAAGTCTATTGTGAGGTAGTGGCTATTTGCCTGCTACCCAATTTACTTTTATGAAGACAGCACTTATACAAAATAATTTTGAGGTAAAAGAGAAATTATGTCAAATTCTTTGCATTTTGTGCGGAAAGAGACTGATACACAATTGTTACAACCCTTAGTATATTCCCATTGACTTCCAGGGTGTTTCTCCACTCTCCATTGCACGTTTCTTTTTTAAGCCTAATCTCAATTTTTAGTATTTTTTTCCTCTTTATTCTTTTTAACTTGGCAATCTTCAATCTCTCCTTCATGTTTATCTCCTCTTTTTCAGCATATGCTCTCCCCACTTTTTTTCATTCTCCTATCTTGCTTTGACTTTTACTCTCTGTGATCATATTCTTCTGTCTCTCTCCAACTTTCTCTCTTTGTACCTTTTTCTTCACCTGCACATTTTCCCTCTTCATGTTCTTTCTCATTTATGTACATTCTCCCTCCCTCCTGTTCTTTCTTTCTCTCACTCTCTTGTTCTCCACTTGCCTTCTTGTCTCTTGCTTTAAGATATCCCACTTGTCCCTTTTGCTCTGAAGAAGGGTCATACAGACTCAAAACGTTAACCCTGTTTCCCTCTCCACAGATGCTGCTAGACCTGCTGAGTTTTTCCAGCATTTTCTGTTTTTGTCCCATTTGTTAGTCTGTCTCCTTGTCAGTCTCTCTTGCTGCTCCCCTCACACATTCCAGTTCTGCCTCATTCTCTTTTGCTCAATTTTTTTCACTCTCTTCCTTTTTCACTTTGTGCACCCTATGAGTTAATAAATTTCACTCCTCTTTCTCCTTGTGTCTTTTCCTTTTCCAGTGTACATGGATCTTTGCTCTCATCTCATACACTCTGCAAATGCTGGACTGTCCCTTAACTCCCCTCTTTCAGCTTCTCTCCCTTTGGTGCCCTCAGGTCCTCTAATTTTCCTGCTCTCTCACAAATTCTATCCATGTCCTTACACTCATTAATCAACGTCACTGCACACAGTTTACAACAAGAGCTGTATTCTTCAGAGCCTCCTCAGCCTTCATATATCTCATTGTTCACTGCAGATTCAGATTGGTAGAAAATGGGCTCTGAAACACATGAAAGAGATGAGACAAGAATTAAAGGAATCAGAAAGAGGCATTTTTCCCAATGCCAGAATAATACAGTGATGATGATTTAAATTATTCATGCAGCCTGAAAACAGTCATTCAAAACTGATGTGTATGATATCCTTTGTCTATTTACATTCTCTTGTTTGCGATTAACTTTAAATGAAACTTGGTTTGGCATTTCCTAAACAAAGCGTATTACAGAGAAGAAATTTCCATGGGAAAGAAGGGTTCATCATTTTCAAAAAAGCCACGTAAGGGAAAAGACAAAGTTGAACCATTTATTTTTGCTGATACAGCAGTTTTTAAAGTGTTGACTTTTTTCCCATACAAAATGTGCCTGAGAAATTTATCTGATTTAGTGCCTTAACACTTTAGTGACTGCACTTTCTTAACAGTCATTGGGTGCTTCCTGGCGAGTGAAGGGACTATCAAGAAATTCATGTTGTGAAATGGGAGAATTGAAGGTGTCTGCCTGAGATGTCCTTGAGATGCTGTGCATCTGTGCCATGTAGGCTTGTTGTATGTGCCAGGAGGAATGTGTGGTGGAACTTGCAGCCTGTGTTATTTTCCAGAAAGCCATTTGATGAAGGATAGAACTGGAGCCAATTTTTACTCATTTCTAGAAGCATTTATTTATAGAGTTTTATATTATAAGCATGTACTTCCTAACCCAACACCCACAGTTTCAGAAATAGAAACAGAAAATGTTGGAAAAAAACTCAGCAGGTCATGCAGCATCTGTGGAGAGAAACAGAATTAATGTTTCAGGTCAAGTGACCTTTCATCAGTTCTGTTTTTATTTCAGATTTCCAGCATCTGCAGTATTTTGCTTTGGTACTGACGGTTTCAGTCTGTGTGTATTTTATAGGGGCACAAGTGAATACCCAGTTAATGCCCACCATCTACATGCAATTAAACACAGATAACATACAATTAACAGCCTGCAGCTCTTTAAAAGCTGATTAGACTGAGGCATAGCCAGGAAAGCTGCAAGCTTAAATTCTGGCCCTTTCAGCATTTTCTTGGTATTTTGTTTCGCTGGTTGGTTCCAAGATATTATGACATAGCACCAAAGTGACACTCTTTTTACCACTGCCTACTACCTCCACATGGGATGCCTAACCTGTAGTGCAATGGCACGATATCTGCCCCAAGTATCCAAACTCATTTACCCAAGGATTAACAAAGGTGTTTTTATTGGGGTCCTATCAGTGATCAGAAGTTCTGCCAATCATGCTTCCAAAAGCCCTCGCCCTACAAGAATTTCAGGGTTTTTATTTCTTCGCCGCCTTGTCCCTAGCATCCACTACAAACACATAGAACCATAGAACCATAGAAAAGTTACAGCACAGAAGGAGGCCATTTGGCCCATCTTGTCCATGCCAGCCTGAGGACACCCAGCTGCCCTTTCTAATCCCACCTTCCTGCACCCGGCCCATAGCCCTGCAGCTCACAGCACTTAAGGTGCAGATCCAGATACTTTTTAAAAGAGTTTAGAGTTTCCACCAACTTGGGCAGCTAATTCCAGACACCCAATACCCTCTGCATAAAAAAGTTGTTCCTCATGTCCCCCCTACACCTTCTGCCACTTATCTTGAATCTATGTCCCCTGGTTCTAGAATTCTCCACCAAGGGAAACAATTTTATCCTGTCCACTCTATCTATTCCCCTCATAATTTTGTACACCTCAATCAAGTCACCTCTCAGCTTTCTTCGTTCTAAGGAAAATAACCCCAACCTATCCAATCTCTCCTCGTAGCTAACCCTGGCCACATTCTTGTAAACCTCCTCTGCACTCTCTCCAGAGCTATTACGTCCTTCCTGTAAAGTGGTGACCAGAACTGCACACAATACTCCAGTTGTGGCCTCACCAGTGTGAGGGTGACCTCTAGGGTGACCACCAACCTTAGACTGAACAATTTAGTTTCAGAAGTGGTCACCCAATAATTTTTGTCTCTGCAATGGAAGGATTTAGAATGAACAAGAATTTTACAGTTGATGTTTTGGATGACCAGGAGCCAATGTAAGTCCACCAGGACTGGACTAATGGATGAGGAAGTCTTGGTGCAAGATTTCACCACTGTGCAGCAAAGCTTTGCATAAGGTACAGTTTATGGAAGGCAGAGGATGAGAGAGCATTGGACTAATTGATTCTCTAAGGGGATATTCTTTCACGCCATTGCGAAACTGATAATGTACTTGTAACCTAAAGGAAGAGGTTCTCATGGCTTGCCAAACACACAATCCATTAGGATATGGCACTGAGCCATGCTGACAAGGAAAGGCTCTCGATTTTGTATCCCTGGTCAGTGCTGTTACCTTATTTTACCCAAGCTTGCATTTTAGGTATTACCATTTGCCTCAGTGCCCCTCAAATAAGAAGGAGAACTGTCAGCCAGGTTATCCAATCATTATCCAGTGATCCCAGCTGGAAAATGAATACCTGTAGTTATTGGATGATGGCAAAATCAGATTCATCTATGATGTCTCTCACATTCAAACAGCTTGCGAATGCTGAAACAAAAATAAAAATAAAAATAGCTGGAAAAACTCAGCAGGTCTGACAGAATCTGTGGAGAGGAATACAGTTAATATTTCAAGTCCGTATGACTCTTCATCGGAACTGAGGAAAAATAGAAATGAGGTGAAATATAAGCTGGTTGAGAGGGATGGGACAGGTAGAGCTGGATAGAGGGCCAGTGATAGGTGGAAGCAAAGAAGAGATTGCCAAAGATGTCATAGACAAAAGGACAAAGGGGTGTTGACGGTGGTGATATTAGCTAAGGAATGTGCTAATGGTGATGTTAAGGGGAGAAAGCAGGACGAGCAAGTGACAGATAGCCCTAGGTGGAAGTGGGGTGGGGGAAGGGATCAAAATAGGCTAAAAAGTGGAGATGAAACAATGGATGGGAATACATTTAAAAATAATGGAAATAGGTGGGAAAAGAAAAATATATTTAAAAAATATAAATAATTAGAAAAAGGGGGATCAGAAAGGGTGTGGGGATGGAGGAGAGAGTTCATGATCTGAAGTTGTTGAACTCAATATTAAGTCCGCACCTTAAGTCCGCAATATTAAGCTTGCGAACGCTTGCTGCCTAGGATCGCACAAGATGAATGGGTCGTGAGGTGCCCTAAGGGCTGCTGACACCTACGACCCAGAGCCCAGTTTCAATCAGCACCTTCAGGAGAGGGAGGAGAAAAGTAAAGAAAGATGAGTGTCTCATCACATGGAACATAAATACTGGAAATCTTCAGTTTGCTATGCTTGCTAACAGTCACAGATAAATAAATCTGGTAATGGCTACAAAAACGAATGAATACTCACTTGTGTATTGATTTTGCCCTGAGGCAAAATACATTGTGTGACTGACTGATAATGATCTGTTCAGCCAAGTCAATGATGTATCATTTATTCATTCATCAGCCCTGAAAACAACTACATAAATTGTTAAAAATGACTCATGAGCATAATATAAGCAATCTTCATGACAATACTACATCTCCCCAGTTCCACACTTTTATTATTCTGTAATCAGTTTCTTAGGATGTTTTCCACAATGCCGACTCCTTTTATTGTGAATTTGTGTGCAGATCACGGTGCAAGATTCTTAATGCTGGAAATGCTAGTTTTCCCATTTCAGACACACTCTCTCCTCCTTCTTAGGCAGTCCCTCAGGATCAAGAATGACTTGTTTCCACTCTGGTTTCATGAGTTCTGAGATGGCTGATAAGTCCAATTTGTGATCTACAGACTCTGCCACAAGTGGGGCAGGTGGTACTTGAATGGTTGAGTAGATGGGTTGTTTGGAGGTTTGTGCACTCCCTCTGACGCCTTCACCTCTATATGTTCCCGACAAAGTCTCTTGATGTGTTCAGTGCCTTCCCAGATGAGCCATCTCCATTTTGGTCAGCTACAAGCCAGGGACTCCCAAGAGTCAGCAGGGATGTTTGACCTCTTTAGGGATGCTTCGGGAGTCTGGCATCAGGCATACTGGTTTTGAGTGATTAGCGCCTCCATGCTGAGCACGTTGGCTTGGGAGAGGCCGTTGCTGTTGGACCGCCTCTCTTGCCACCGGATTTGGAGGATCTTGTGAAGGCCCTGCTGGTGGTACTTCTCTGTTGAGTTGCCTGCTATAGGTAGTCCAAGTTTCCAATAGGAGTGCATGTATCACTGCTGCCAGGTAAACCATGACCTTAGTTTCGAGTTTGAGATCCAATTCCTTAAAAACTCTTTTCCTCAGTCAGCCGAAGGCTGAACTGACATATTTGAGGCGTTGATGAATTTTGTATTCTATGTCTGCCTTCATCAAGGCTCCCAATATATGGAAAATAGTCCACATTTTCCAGAAGCTCGCCATTAACCTTAATTAACTGTGGGAGGTGTTGTGCTGTGGGAAGTGGTGGAATAGTGAAAATCTCATTTTCTCATGTGCTTTGTATGTGTTTTGAGACACCCAATATTTGCAGCAAACATTAACACATCAAGTACAGAATCATTTAGATATAAAGTAAAGCTCCCTCAAACTCGAAACTCACAATGCATTCAGGACAAATATTGTATGAGTTAAATCCATAAAATCATAGATGGTTGCAGCAGAGAAGGAGGCCATCCAGGACAAAGCAGCCCGCTTGATTGGCACCCCTTCCACAAACATTCATTCCCTCCACCACTGATGAACTGTGACGGCAGTATATACCGTCAACAAGATACACTGCAGAAACTCACCAAATCTCCTTAGGTAGCACCTTCTAAACCCAAGACTGCTACCATCTAGAAGGACAAGGGCAACAGATACATGGGAACACCACCATCTGGAAGTTCCCCTCCAGGCCACACACCATCCTGACTTGGAAATATATCGCCATTCCTCTACTGTCACTGGGTCAAAATCCTGGAACTTCCTCCCTAACAGCACTGTGGATGTGTCTACACCACAGGGACTGCAATGGTTCAAGAAGGCAGCTCACCACCGCTTTCCCAAGTGCAATTAGTGATGGGCTTAGCCAGCGATGCCAACATCCCATAAATGAATAAAAAAAGGATCCATGCGAGTTCTCTCCATATGCAACTCACCTAGTCCAACTCCCCTGTCTTTTCCTCTAGGCCTGCAAAAATGTTTTCTTCAGATAATTATCCAATCCTCATTTGAAAGTCATGGTTGAACTGCCTCCACCACACTCTTGGGCAGTGCATTCCAGATCCTCACCACTCACTGCATAAAAACAAATTTCCTCATGGCACCATTGCTTAAATCGGTGTCCTCGCGTTCTTCATTCCCCTGCCACCAGGAAGAATTTCTCCGTATCTATTCTGTCCAGACCCTTTATCATTTTGACCACCTCTGTCAAACCTCCTCTTAATCTTCTCCAAGTAAAACAGCCCCAGTTTCTCCAATCTATCCACAAAATTGAAGTGCTTCGTTCTTGAAACCATTCTCATGATTTTTTTCTGCACCCTCACTAGTGCTTTCACATCTTTCCTAAAGTGTGGTGCCCAGAACTAGATGCAATACTCCAGTTAAGGCCTAACTAGCATTTTATGCAAATTTATCATAGCTTACTTACTCTTGTACTCAATGCCCCATATGTATAAAGCCCTGGATCCCGTATGCTTTATGAATTGCTTTATCAGCCTACTCTGCTACCTTGTGGACATATACCACTTTAGAATTATATCCATGATCTTATTTAATTCTCTTTGCTCTTTCTACCAAATTGAATCACTTCACAGTTTTTTGCATTAACTTTCACCTGCCAATTGTCTGCCCATCCACAAGCCTGTCTATATCTTCTTCAGGTCTATCACCATCCTCCTCACAATTCACAATATTTCCAAATGTTGTGTCATTCTCAAATTTTGAAATTGTGCCTGTACGCCCAAGGCTACAGAGTAAAGCTCCTTAGACACTGTCCATGGGGTTATTACCTGAGACTAAATTAACACACAATGTACCTGGGATTACAATATGAGTTTTCATCTCATAAATAAAGTTGATAAAGTAAGACTAACAGAAGAGCCATTGAATCACAGTTGTGCTATGTCTTGTTGAGGTTAAGAGTTGTGAGAATATAGGATCAAAGTGTGTTTTCTGATTTCAAAGTAACAGCCATGTAATGCTACCAAAGTGACAGTTTTCAACACCAGTATGTCATACCTGTAGCAAAGTGACATTGTCTAGACTGTCAGTTTGTCACACATGTGCCAGTGAAAGTGGGATAATTTTGACTTTGTGCGAGAGGATGAAATAGAGTCAACAGCTAGTTTTACATCTTTCCTGATTCTTATATCCATTCGTTCCAATAGAAATAAAAATAAGGAAAGATGTCACAAGGGCTGCCAACTCTTATCACCTGTTTTACACATTTCACAAAGTCAAGAAATACCCCAATGTGATTAATGCCAGTGTGTCGCACCTACACCGGAGTGACTTATAATGCATATTTTTTCAAAAAATATGCTTTATTCGTAAAATTTGTATAAGTACACAGCACAACAGTTCAAATTTGACATTACATAAAGTGCAATACAGATCATTTCCTCTTAATATATTATTTGATGTGCTTCACTTCACTGGCAGTTTCATGGCAAACATTCTCTGGCGCATACCAGTCAAGGGGTTTTACATGGCTTCCAGCTTCTCGGTATACAATGGCAGGAGGGCCTTAGGCAGTGGTCTTTCCCATATTGAGCTTTTGCAGTGGTTCCCCAAGCTTTACTGCATCTCTCAGCATGTAGTCCCGGAGCTTAGAATGTGCCAGTCCAAAACACTCAATGGCCTACAGCTCTTTGTACTGAAAGACCAGCAAGTTTCAGGTAGACTAAAAAGAGTCTTTCACCAAATTGATGGTCCTCCAGCAGCAGTTGATGTTTATCCCAGCGTGCATCCCTGAGAACAGCTCATAGAGCACTGAGTCCTGCATAACAAAGTTGCTCAGGATGAACCTTGTCAAAAACCATTACATCTCTTTCCAGACCTGCTTTGTGAAGGCACAATCTGGAAGGATGTAGGTGATGGTCGCTTCCCCAGCACAGCCTCCTCGAGGACAGCATGCAAAGGTGGTGAGACTCCAAGTATGCTGGAAGTATCTGACAGGGGGTCCCTTCTCATCACCAGCTAAATTAGGTCTTGGTGCTTGCCTGAAAGTTCTGGCGATGAAAAACACAAAGAAAAACACTAGCTTGATTTCTGTGGATCTATCCATGAATGCCTGGGACACAAAGAGGAAGTCTTTTCTGAAATAGACAGATCCATCTGGCCATGACCAGGTGTAACTGTGTGGTGTTCTGGCTGCAGGGTTGCTGAAGGCGTCATGCAGCCTGGTGTGTTTTACCATTTCCAACAGCATTCTAGATATGGTATCCAGTTTGCTTTTGGTATGCTGGATCATCCTTTTATGATGATAAAGTTGACATCACTGCCTAGACTGATTGGCCTGGATGTCACCAGCAGCAGTGGAAGCTGCTGGAGGATGGTCAGCCACTCACTGTTTACAGCCATGATGTACATGTTGATTGATCAGAACAGAGCATTTTTGTACATTATGTCTGCAACAAGGAAACAAACAACCACCACCTCCTTAACTTCGGAGATGATGAAGTAGCCTGGTGACAACAGAATTCTCAGGCTGGAGGAGCGGGAATTGTTTTCTCCTGATCACATTGATGGTCCATGGGACCGCCTTCATGACCATTGCCTATTGATGTTGAGATGAGGTATTTTGCACTCCTGCAGAAACAACAGATCAGCTTTGACCTTGGCAAGGTATCCCAATGTCAAAACGCATTGAGTGGTCGAATTAACATTACACAATTCAACGGAGGCAATTGCTAGACCCATTAAAACTATGTACCACTCACCAGTCTACTTGTCTGCATGGTCACACCCTGAGGTATGTTCCTGCATGCCCAATGTGTTATTGACAAAGTATCATAGATAGATCCACATGTTTTTTTCCCAAAAACATAAAATTTGTAAAAGAACATTAAAGTTTAGATTTGGCATTACATAAACTGCATTACAGATCAGGTTCTTTCAATACATTAAATGAGGTGCCTCACTACACTAGCCATTACAGGTTACATTTACAATGTACATTTACATTTTATGTCAAAAGTTCTCTGCTGCATACTGCCCAGGGGTTTTTTGTGATTTCCACGCCCTCGGTCAACTATCACGGGAGGGCCTTAGACAGTGGCCTTTCCCTATTGACGCTTTGCAGTGGCTGTCCCAAGCTTTTGTGTGTCCCTCAGAACATAGTCCCGGGCCTTGGAATGTGCCAGTCTGCAACACTTAGTCATCCACAGGACTTTACACCGGAAGACCAGCAAGTTTGAGGCAGACCAAAGAGGGGCTTTCACCAAGTTGATGGTCCTCTAGCACCAGTTGATGTTTATCTCTGTGTGCATCCCTGAGAACAGCCCAGAGAGCACTGAGTCCTGCATAATGAAGCTGCTTGGGAGGAACCTCGACAAAAACCATTACATTTCTTTTCAGACCTGCTTCGCAGAGCACATACCAAATGGGGGTGGGCAATGGTCTCTTTCCCCCTGCAGCCACCTCATAGGCAGTTGGGTTTGCAGAACGGATCAACAGCCAGGCTATGTCTTGGTGTTTGTTTGGAAGTTCTGGCGATGAAGCATTCTGCAAAATGACTTTGACAGTCCGTTCAGGGAACCATCCAACAGGATCCACCATCACCTTTTTCCACAGGGCAGCAAGGATGTTACATGCAGACCACAGCCTGATGAACCTGTGCTCAAAGGTGTTTATCTGCACAAGTTTTTCCACAAAGATTGATCGACATGTATCAGTGTAACGGTTTGTGTAATACTACCGTGTTACACTTGTACCAAAGTGACAGTGTGCACGATGCCAGTGGGTCACACTCTGACTAGAGTGTCAGAGCAGTATTTAATGGAAGCAACAGGAGTTGTGCCTGCCAGCTAGAGAGCCAGCAATGGCCTTGCATCACCTCCTTTCGTGAAGGCCTGCCATATTAAGTAATTATTAGGCACTTAACTGGGCAGTGGCTGGCATTCCCTGGGATCATGGACCCCAGGGGTCAAAAGCCCCACTTCACCCCACTTCACACCACCCCGCCCGCCCCCCCCAAACCCCCCCACCTGCCTGAGAACTGTTGGCCAATCACAGGCCAACAGCTGGTCATTGCCCACCAGCACCACTGGGGGAGTGGTGGCATCTGCTGGTAATGCATGGCCACCCATGGCCAAGGATCACTGAAGGGCCAAGACCACCAATGAGTGATGATGGTAGGATGAGGCTCACCGAATGGGCATTACAAGGTAGGGAGATGGGATTTGGTAGCAGGGCAGGGGTGTGGCTCTCGACGGCACCCCCCTCCACATTCCTGATGCTGGGTCGCTTGATCAGGTACTGAGTGCCTTTGAATGAGGGAATCCCTGAAGCCTGCAAGCAACCCCAACAGGGTTTGCTTTTCAGGCTTCCCGCATGGGATATGCATTGTAACATTGTCACCTGTATTATTTATAAGAAAAGCCAAAGGGTCACAATAATTGTTTTCCCCAGTGCTGGATTTGGCGTCGCATCATGCAGGCTTTTGAAAGTTTGATTTCTAAATTTTAATTTTAATGAATTGATTTTAGTGATCCTCTTCCCTAGCCTGATTTCTGAGGCCAATTGTAATGCTTCTATTGCTGGCTTGCCTACTCAGCACAGATCTGGGGATTCAATACGAGACTGTATGACTCAAAATCACATGGGGCAGTGCATTCACCAATTGAGCCATTGGGGGAGGCAATTAAAGCACAAAAGCATTTAAAAGACTAACGGCCAGGATGGATATCAGTCAGGGAATTCAAATACACACAAAATATCCTTTCTTGTATCTCTTTTACATTTTAATAGCTTCCCACTGGAAGCTCTCGTGAAGGGATACAATTGTCCTTGGATTATAACATTGACCATTTAATTACTATAGAAAATGGTTTGGTAAGTGCATATTCAATGAACAGAAATTCTTACTGAGGTCGTCAGTAGCACAGCGTGGAGCAGTTAATATAAAATGCGACCCCCCTCGCCATATTACACTGGTGGGGGCTAGGTCATGCAGACCAAAAGGGACTGGGTTCAATTCTGAGTCTGTGCAGAGTTACTAATTTCAGATGAAGGCATAATAAGAGCCTTAGAAGTGGGCTTGGTGCCCCTTTGGTTACATGTAACAGAAATTAGCCTTGGTTCACCCACTCACCATCACAAGACAGTGATCGCCTCTCCTAGCTACACCCGCACCCCCTGACGCACCCTTCCTGGAAAGTATATGTGTGTGAGGTTAGGACCTGTGGGATCGAGTCACCTGCTGACACTTATTGTCTACACTCAAAATGAAGGAGTGTCAACAATGTCGAGTACAGCAGAAAGCATCTGTGTGCTGTGCACCCAAAGAAATGCATCCCAGCAATAACTATAATGTCAGTAGGCGAGCAAAGCAAAAAAGCTCGGTGATGTCGGTTGAAGAGATCATTGCTGTTCCTTTTCAGTTATTCTATTAATTAAAATTAATATTAAGTAAATTGCAAAACAGGTTCTGATTGTTTAGATTTCAGAAACAAAATCAAATTGAATCTTTTTGTTCAGTCCAATCTCTCCTTTTTCCTTTCCCCTTCTCTCCTTTTCTTTCTGTCTTGCCTACTTCCTCTCTCTATCCCTTTCTTCCTCTCCCAAAATCTCTCACCCTCCTTTTCCTGCCCCTCCCTCCTTCCCCAGTCTCCCATCGTGTGTGTGTGTGTGCGCGCGTGTGTGTAATCAATGTCAATAGTGCAGATTCTTTTTCCACATTCGATGAATCAGTTCAAGAGTCTTGTATGTCCATACAAGGTATCAAAATAACTCAGTTATTCTCAAAGCCTTAAGCATCCCCCCTCTGGTCCCCTTCCCACATACATAAAAAAATCCTTTGCCATCACTGTGGCTGGGAAGACGGCCAAATGCCACCAAGGACATTGGGCAATAAATCATCCACTCCCAGCATCTGTAGGCTTAAGCTTCCCCTGCCGGGGATGATTCTCTTCTCTGTCTTCCCCTCACAAAACGCCTATTGTTGAGAATGGGGTGAAGAAGATTCCTCCTTGCACAAAAGCCCTTCTGAAGCTCAGTCATCGGCTGCAAATGAAAGAGTCTGTATCTCCACGGGGAGGCCGGCCTCTCTCCTCCAGTTAATACACTCTCCTCTCACCAGGGTCACCATCATCCTCTTTTCATTCTGCTCTTATTTTATTTTCTGATTCCCATATGAAGCATTTTAAAAGGGCCTCCTCATTGAAATCGCCCTTTGCCACAGCTTCATTGCAGAGACAGGAGCCCACACTGACCCCTTTGAAAGTTGTAACTTACTGCTGCCAAGTAACTCTTACGATCTGTGGTGACCCCTTCATTCTAAACTCCCATCAAACTTGTAGGATACTGTCTCATTTGCAATAATTCTTGTATTTTACTGATTTCCTCAAGGAGCTGTCACTGTTTTAAAGATTTTGAAACAATTTACATTTTTGCAGTGTGCACAGTAGATTTGGAGACAGGTATAGAGTTATACCTATCAATATCAATATATCAATAAATAGGATTGTTTTTTAAATTGTCCTCAGAAATGGTGTACAAATTTAATAAAAATGTATTTTTTTTTCATCATTAAACTTGCGAATTATTGAAAGCTGAAGGCCTAGGCCTGGAAGGGTGACAGGTAACTGAAGGGATTTCCAAATAGCTGCACTCATTCTCACTTAAAAGGCATAGGGAGCTGTTTCCAGTGAACTACTGGTGTTAAAGGTTTGAAGTTCACACAGACTAAACTATTTCATTATCATGCATAAAATGGCGTTTTTATTTCCATCGCTGAGGCAAAGGAGCTGCAAAAAGGGTTAATTCTGTCGCTAGGCACAATTGACATATCTCAACCTCCTTTCACTTGCCGTTTCTCTTGACAGCACTCGAGTTGCTATTTTTTAATATTTTGACAACAGCATGTGGTCTTGCAGACACTGCTGATGGGTTGGAATGTGAGTCCGAGAGGACCATCATCATGATGGAGTTGTGTCGTGGCTGGGGGTGGGGTGGGGGCTGTGGGGGAGGAGTGAAGATTGGGTAAACAGCCGGCAAAACATCTCAATCTGCAAAATGTCAAGGAGTGAAAGAGAAATGTTTCGCATGGTGATACAGAGAAAGGGGCTGCTCTCGAGAGGGTCACAGAGCTGAGGCCAGCACCAGATTGACTGCCACGACGGTGAATTACTTACACAAGACACACATTGTCTGCGGTGCCAGGCGCAGCACACTCTCTGGGGAATGCAGAGATTACCCAGACTGCCCAAGCACACAGAGAGCATGAATAAGGGCCTCTGCTTCTCTGTCTCGTATTCCCATCAGGACCATGTAAACTGATAAAACGGATTCCAGTTGTGAAAGCCAAACACATTAGCGGGTACATTACATCCTTTTGTCCTCTTCGCAAGTCCTTTAAAACAACTCTGCGTTTCCTTTGAATTAAACAGAGCAGATTCCAAAGCTATTCCCCAAACATCCTAATATAGTTGTTATCTAGTCACAGCTGGCCAGTCTGGTAAGACTCCTTGTACACTAATAGTGATGAGCTGTGTCTAATCAAAGCTATTCCCAAGTTAGTCAGGACCCTAGCGCTGAATGTCATGCATAATGTGAAGGGAAATCAAAAAACATTTTTGAGTGTATGTTTATTAATGGGATTTCATACTTCTCTTTAACTAAAAAGCATTGCCTCGCTGAGCCATAATAGCAGTACGCTTTTAACTCACGCAAGTGATCATTCATTGTGTGTGAGTGTACACAATAAACATTAGCAGGTTTTGCGACCATGAAAGGTATCATATCATTGCTTGGACCCACTTTTGCTCTAGTCTATGTCCAGACACACATATTTTCCAACTTTTCAATAGAAGCCACTGGCCAGTGATCAAGACTGAAAACTCCGTGTAATTTTCCCTTCGTTAGAACAGGAGAGATGACTGAGCTTAGCCCCAACTGATTCAGTATTGCATGGTGTGCATTTAACCAACAAGCCAATTTAAAAGAAAGGACTTGCATGTCTATGACGCCTTTCACATCCTCAGGACATCCCAAATGCTTTACAGCCAATTAAGTACTTTTGAAGTGCAGCCTCTGTTGTAATGTAGGAAACACAGTAGAAAATCTATGCACAGCAAGCTCCCACAAATAGCATTGAGATAAATGATGATGAGTCAGTCTTTGATGGCATTGATTGAGGGGTAATGCTTGGCCGATGGCACTGGGAAAGTTCCCTGTTCTTTTAATAGCGCCATGGGATCATTTGAGTAGGGAGAATTGACAACAATAAATGTCCTGACGTTTAACGAACATTGTATATTGTTGAGTCAATTGTCACAAATTCTCAACAAAATAAACAAAATGCTGTTCACACATTCTTCTTTGAGCACTCCCATTTCTTTTCACAGTGCCACATTCGTCCATTTCCTCAGCCTAAATCTAAATCTCTCTGTGTTACTGCTACTGTGATTTTATAAAGTTATTTAGACAGTCTGTTTCAGTAAAATATTGTTATTGGTACAGACAAGCCTGATTGATTCCCTGCCAAGGAAGTTAGTGTAATGGTCTGCTCGTCATGCTTACTGGTCAAGGATATTCTAACTCCCTTAGAAACCCAGTATTAAATGCCCCATCTGTTACAAGTGCTTAAGCAATTACACCACATTACCCATCATTTACACTTTGTACTGTTTGGAACTTGGATGCTCTAACCTCCTCTTCAAGTAAATGAACAGTTCGTCCCTCTGAATATCTTTGACCTAGAGCCATATTCATTCCTCAGAGCTAACCTGTAAAGTATCATTCTGCTTTTAAATGTGAAATCCTCTTCTCCTCTGTTTAAATGGTGGTTATCTTTATTCAAATTGTTGACAATTTTCCTTCTTCCAGTGTGTCTATCTCTCTCTACATTTATCTTTTTCTCTCCTTAAGGCACTGACTCCTTTCTTGGTGAGGCTTATCTTAGCAATGGTGGCTCTTCTGCCTCTGAGTCAGAAGGTTGTGGGTCAAATCCCACATCAGAGACCTGAGCACATAATCTGGACTGACATCCCCAATGCCAGGAGCACTGCTGCACTGTTAGAGATGCTGTCTTTTCAATGATATGTTGAACTAAGGGTCTGTCTGTCTGCTGTGAAGAAAAGCAGGGGAGTTCTCCTGGTATCTGGCCATCATTTGGCCCTGAAGCAATATTACTAAAATAAATCCTCTGGTTAATACCTCATTGCTGTTTCTCAGACCTTGATGCGTGGATTTTGGCTGCTGCATTTCCTACAAGAGTGACTATGCTTCAAAAGTACTGTATTGGCTGTGAAGTGCTTTGAGGTGTCTTGAGCTTGTGAAAGACATGATATAAATTGTAACACCCTGTTGGCACCCTGTTGGTTGTTAGCTCAATACAGGCCACAGATCAAAGGCCTTCCTGTTCTGTTGCCAGCTAGTGCATTAATTGCCTGCATCATTAGTCAATAGGACTATCATATATTGGAAGGTTTTTCATTTGGAATTTTCTAAAACAGAGATTGATAGATTTGGTCCACTCCTCCATCACCCCCTACTCCTCAACCCCCTCCTATGGCACCACCCCATGCCCACGCAAAAGATGCAACACCTGCCCCTTCACTTCCTCTCTTCTCACCGTCCAAGGACCCAAACACTCCTTTCAAGTGAAGCAGCATTTCACTTGCATTTCCCCCAACTTAGTCTACTGCATTCGTTGCTCCCAATGTGGTCTCCTCTACATTGGAGAGACCAAACGTAAACTGGGCGACCGCTTTGCAGAACACCTGCGGTCTGTCCGCAAGAATGACCCAAACCTCCCTGTCACTTGCCATTTTAACACTCCACCCTGCTCTCTTGCCCATATGTCTGTCCTTGGCTTGCTGTATTGTTCCAGTGAAGCCCAACGTAAACTGGAGGAACAACACCTCATCTTCCGACTAGGGACTTTACAGCCTTCCGGACTGAATATTGAATTCAACAACTTTAGGTCGTGAGCTCCCTCCCCCATCCCCACCCCCTTTCTGTTTCCCCCTTCCTTTTTTTTCCAATAAATTATAAAGATTTTCCTTTTCCCACCTATTTCCATTATATAAAAAAAAACCCCACTAGAGCTATACCTTGAGTGCCCTACCATCCATTCGTAATTAGCACATTCGTTTAGATAATATCACCAACTTTAACTTTAACACCTATGTGTTCTATTGTACTATTGTCGTTGACATCTTTTGATGATCTGCTTCTATCACTGCTTGTTTGTCCCTACAACCACACCCCCACCTCTCTGTCTCTCTATCTCTCCGCCGCCCACACACACACCTTAAACCAGCTTATATTTCAACTCTTTCTTGGACTCAAACTCAAGTTCTGTCGAAGGGTCATGAGGACTCGAAACGTCAACTCCTTTCTTCTCCGCCGATGCTGCCAGACCTGCTGAGTTTTTCCAGGTAATTCTGTTTTTGTTATTGATAGATTTGTGTTAGGTAGGTGTATCAAAAGAAAAACAGGTAAATGTAATTGGAGTGCAGATTAGCCATGATCCAAAAAAATGACACAACAGGTTTCAGGGGTAAATTGTGTGCTCCAATGTAGTTATGAAAGCATTTGAATAAAAGGGAGGGGAGGTGTGGGGTGCCAAGGCTAAGCACCTCTAGACTAAGGAGGTTCACAAATATCAGCCAAGACTCCTGCTCCCAATTGCTATCCAGTAAAAATATATGTGTGAACACTGAGTTGAGGAGGAGGAGCAAGCTTGGCCATATTGTCCTTCATGGTCAAGAGATCCACCAATCATCCAGCTTTCACTTTCTAGTTGGTGTAATTTTAATAGAAAAACAAGGCCTCACAGAAGGTTAAACGGATAGTTAGTAGAGATGTTCAAATTATGAGTGGTTTTGGGAGTAGCTGTTTCCACTGGCAGGAGGGTCAGTAGACAGAGGACACAGATTTAAGGTAATTGATAAAAGAACCAGGTGAAAGATGAGAATTTTTTTACACCATGATTTATTATGATTTGGAATACACTAAGGATTTTGGAAGCAGATTCAACAGTAACTTGCAAAAGAGAATTGGATATATATGTGGAAAGGAAATATAGTCATGAATTATGGAAAAAGAGCAGAGGAGTGGAACTAACTTTCACACAGCCATTACAAGTACAATGGATTCAATGGCTCTTTCTATACTGTAAAATTCAATGAGTCCTTATTTTGGCTCATACTTGGATAATTGCTTCTGTCTATAAGTGTTTCAATTCCCTGCACTTCGATATCCCGGGCACATGATTGGATGGGATAACAAATCATAAAAAGCAATATGTAATTGAGCAGTCCATAATGTGAACAAGACTAAAGTGATTAATATGAAACATTATTAAAAGATACTGATCTATATCGACCCAAAGACCTAATATCTAAACATAGTAACCCTGTGAAGTGCAGTATCCGAGTCTGGATTCCTCTGCCTTTAAGGCTGTCTGACATTTCTGTCAATAGATTGTAATGATTTGTTTGTCAGCTATGAACTGCTTATGGCTAATCAATACCATTGATCCCATCAATCACCATATTTGGACATTTATTGCCCCATGAAAGTTTTCCCTGTGACAACAAGGTGATGATAAATGATGGATAAGCATGGGTTGGGATTAAATGTTGCAGCTATCTCTTCTTCTATAACCTGCTACCAAATCTTTCCCTTCATCCCATTCTAATTATAGATTGCTGGGAAAACAAAAACAGTTTGTTTCTGGCAACCTCTCCCTTGCCCTCCCCATTTCACCCAATCCCCAACCACACTCTCAGCAGCCTTCTTGTACCTTTCCCAATTGGCTGTTCTTCATGTGTAAGGATATTTAAGAGGTGAATATCAGCAGGCCACTCAGTGTGGAGGACATTGCAGTCAGGCTCCCATCAGACCATGCACATTTTCTTCAGTAGGGTCAGGACATAACTGATTTCTCCCTTTCCTGCCCAAGGTTGTTGAGGCCAACTGCAGTGCTCCAGTTATTGTCTTAGCTAAGGTCTGCAAACTCAACATTGACCAGCAATCAATCCTCAGGCTTTCCCTTCTGTATAGCTCATGCAGAGCTTTTACTTATTCGGCCAATGATAGAGATTCCTCCAAACCTGCATCAGTATAATCTCTGAAATTGTTACTTACTGTGCCCAGCTGTTATGCTCAAGCTGTGTATCACAACCCTGGCTGTATTCTAAGGAATTACCCAGAATAAATTAATTAAAATTAAGCTCTCAAAGCAGTGTAGCAGTTGACTTCAGTATTCCTGGGATAGGGAAATGAAAAATCAATCCAGGTTCTTTCTCCTGGTCACTACACAGTGATTCCTAAAGTGGGTTATGTGGATGTTTGGATAAGGGTGGGATTGGGCTCTCAGGAAGCAGAGATGGGCAAGTAACAAAGAAATTGAGGTATTGGTTCCATAGCATGGCTGTTAGATTAGGACAACAATGTCAATCCTGGCATTTTAATTTGCCAGCAAGCCCTTTCTAGTCAAGTAAAAGGTGTGGTACAAAGCCATGTAAACCAGAAGGCTTCAAGCCCCAGGACATCACTGCAGGCATTCCTCAGGTTGGTGTCCTAGGCCCTACCATCTTCAGCTGTTGCTTGAATGAACTCTCCAACTTAAGGTCAGAAGTGGGGATGTTTGCCCAGTGTTCAGTACCATTCGCAATTCCTTCAATCCTGAAGCAGTCCATGCTGCATGCAGCAAAATCTAGATAACATTCAGGCTTGGGCTGATAAGTGGTAAATAACATTCATGTCACACAAGTGTCAGGCAGTGACCATCTCCAACAAGAGAAAATTGAACCATCACCCCTTTGACAGCCATAAGATCATAAGAAATAGGTGCAGTAGGCCATTCAGTCCATCAAACCTACTCTGCCATTCAATAAAATCATGGCTGATCTGACTGTGGTCTGAACTCCACTTTCCTATCTGTCGCCTATAACCCTTGACTTCCTATTCAGTCAAAAATCTGTTTAACTCAGTGGCATTACCATCGCTGAATCCCCCACTATCAATATCTTGCGGGTTACCATTGACTAGTAACTTAATAGGATGAGCCATATAAATACTATGGCTACAAGAGCAGGTCAGAAGCTGGAAATTCTGCATGAGTAACTCACCTCCTGACTCCCCAAAACCTGTCCACCATCTACAAGGCAGAAGTCAGGTGTATGATGAAATACACTACACTTGCCTGGATTAGTGAAGCTCTAACACTGAAGAATCTCCTCAATACCATCCAAGGCAGAGCAACCCACTTGATTGGCACCCAATCCACCACCTGAAACATTCACTCCCTCCACCACCAGAGCGCAGTGGCAGCAGTGTGTACCATCTACAAAATGCACTGTTACTCCGGCTCCTTCAACAGCACTTTCCATACATATGACCTCTACCATCTAGAAGAACAAGGACAGCAGACACATGGGAACACCACCAACTGCAAGTTCCCCACATGTCATCCTGATTTGGAACTGTATTGCTGCTCCTTCACTGTCACTGAGTCAAACCCTGGAACTCCTTCCCGAATAGCACTGTTGATGCACCTATACCACATGGACTGCAGTGGTTCAAGAAGGCAGTTCACCATCTTCTCAGGGCAATTAGGAATGGGCAATAATTACTGGCTTTGCCATCAAACCCCAAGAATGAATAACGAGAAAATGAGGTGGTAGCTATGGCTCTGTGGTAGTGATCATGCCCCTGATTTAGAATGTCATTGGTTAATTCATTCAACAAAGAGCTAGGTTTTTGGATGAGGCCTCTTTTGCCCTCTCATGGGATGTAAAAGATCCTATGGCAATATAAACTGTATCCCACAACAAGCACCATCAGATTAGATTAACTGATTACTTTTGAATCTTACAACATTCAAATTTGTTGCCAAGTTATACTATGGCCAGGATTTTATGGCCCCGCCATGGTGTGTCTCCCCACGGCGGATGCAGTTTGGTGGGACTTTAATACCCCACCAGGTGGGAGGGGACGTAAAATCCTGGCCCATAGCAACAATGATCAAGCTGTAAAACAGTTTGAGGTATTTGAAGTTCTGAAAGGTGTGATGTAAATGCAAGTCTTTTCTTTCTAACTTTTCAGCCTTTTGAGTTATCTTATCTCAGGCAGGATAACTGGAGACAACTGAAAGGCACTTCATGTAGGGTGTTACTCTGTGACAGAGAGAAAGAGAGAGACATAAGGCACAACCCTTGGAAAGATACAACAAACCCCAAAGTCTTAATGAAGTATTTTTTCTCTGTAATGAGCGTCAAGAAAAAGAGATTCCCAGGTTTCTTAAGTGAGATACCCCATGAAATCTAGCATTTTATCTTAAACTTAGTCTAATTTGCAAATGCCTCCATCAGCAAAGGATGAACCAAAGAAAGCAGAAAGATCCCAGATTCAATCTGTGCTAAGTGAGCAACAGACACCCAGTGCAATTTACAAATGAGCGAAATCAACCATGGTTGCTGCTCCAAATTACTATTCAGTGATTCAGTAGTTAGGAAGGCAAATGCAATGTTGGCATTTATTTCGAGAGGACTAGAATATAAAAGCAGGGATGTGCTGCTGAGGCTTTATAAGGCTCTGGTCAGACCACATTTAGAATATTGTGAGCAATTTTGGGCCCCGTATCTCACCCTGGAGAGCATCCAGAGAAGGTTCACGAGAACAATCCCAGGAATGAAAGGCTTAACATATGAGGAACGTTTGAGAACTCTGGGTCTATACTCGATGGAGTTTAGAAGAATGAGGGGGGATCTGATTGAAACTTACTGAATACTGAAAGGCCTGGATAGAGTAGATGTGGGGAAGATGTAGGAGAGACTAGGACCCGAGAGCACAGCCTCAGAGTAAAGAACAGAGATGAGGAGAAACTTCTTTAGCCAGAGAGTGGTGAATCTATGGAATTCATTGCCACAGAAGGCTGTGAAGGCCAGGTCATTGAGTGTATTTAAGACCGAGATAGATAGGTTCTTGATTGGTAAGGGGATCAAAGGTTATGGGAAGAAGGCGGGAGAATGGGGTTGAGAAACTTATCAGCCGTGAATGAATGGCGGAGCAGAATAGATGGGCCAAATGGCCTAATTTCTGCTCCTATGTCTTATGGTCTTATCCCTGCTGGTAAAAGTGTGTGAGTGGATGTCAACTGAGAACAGAGTTGGAATCAGCTGTGATATCCTTCATTGTCAAATAATTCATGCTATTTGACTTTCAACGACAGCACAGATGAGTTCACTCTCTGTGTTCAAATATGAAGCATGGTCATTGGAGCAAGGCATTGGAAAGACTACCAAAGTCTTTGGATCTGTCCTAATGTAGGAGTTAGTGTAGTCTGGAGGAGAGCAGAAAAAGGGGGAAAACTTAATTTTAAACTCAGAAATTTTGGGCAGTGAAAACCAAAATAAAAAATGAGATCTTCAGGAACCTTGCAGTTAAATCAAATATGGAGTATCCTTAGAAATAGGCCCAATGGCAGCCTAAAGTAAATTAGTCTGTTTTATAATATTAGATTTTAATGAATAACTGCATTAGAACATATTAACCTGTAAGAAATGAAGTTTTGGAAGCAATTTTTTACAGTGAATTTAGTAAAACATGTTAATATTATAAATGATTTATGGACCCTTTGCTGTTTGTAAGCCCTGGTCACCTCTAAGTGTGGGACTACAACCAATAATAAAAAAATTAGTACAAGAGTTTTAGATTAATCAGGTCAGTTGCCTGTGTTTTGCATTGGGTGTCCAAACTCACCACTGCCCCGGGCACGTATTTTTCCAGTCTCTCCCAATTGGAACAAATACTCTTTCTGTTCAGACTGCAAGCACTTCGTTGAGTAGGATTTCCTCTGAATGTATGTTTGTTTACATCAAGGAAACTTGTCTTCCTGCAGAATAGCTACCTAATGAGAGGCATTCAGAGACTTTCTACAGTGCCTGTGTTTTAGATGGATGGGAAGCAGTGAGCTTTTAATGAATCTGCAAAGTTCATAGCTCCTTACTATTCTGAACCTTTGCCAATATACATTCTCAAATTCCAACCTTCTTCAAATCTGTTCCCAACCATTTGATAGTCACATCCAACTGGCAGGACATTCAATGGAAAGAAAATTGTCTACTGTACTATCAAAAAACTGTGAGTGTCAGCTTGGCTCAGTTGATAACACTCTTGCCTCTGAGTTGGTCCGTGCTGCAGTCCAGAGACTTAGGGGTGAATTTTATGGCCCCCACCACCAGGTGTGGTTTTGGCAATGTTGGGGAGGGGGGGCAGGGTGAGCATGTGTAATATGACAGGTGGCTGGCCAACCACCTTCCCGCCTACCCTTGCCCTGTTCCCCTTAATACAGTGGGTGGATAAGGCAACTACTAGGCTACCTGTGTCTAGGATTTCTAGCAAATCCAGCAGCACCCCTTACTGAGTTATGGTGTTGCTGGAACCGCAAAAGCTGCCAGCCAATCAGATTGACCAGCAGCTCTTGTGGGCGGGACCTCCTTCTACTAGGGGCAGAAGTCCTTCCTTCGGCCTGTTAAGGCCATCCACAACGTAATATTGCACCTCTTCAGGTGCTTTTTGTACGACAACAATGTCCTAACCAACACTTAACATTACCAAAACAGAACATTCATCTCAGTGTTGTTTGTCAGGCCTTACTGTGCACAAATTGGCTCTGGCCTTGCCAACATAACAGTGAAAGAAATTCATTCATTGTGAAGTGGTTTGGAATGTTCTGAAGTTGTGAAAGGCACTTTGCAAATCCAGACATCTCCAGGGGCTCAAATGGTTCAGTGTGGCTTCACACCACACAGACCAGGAAAGTCTCAAATTCAATTTGCAGTCAATGCTGACCCCTCTGATCTCAGTTGCATGGGTATTCAGGGCCTGACAATGATCATGGATCCCCCAAGAGAGGATGGGGGAGGAAACAAAGTCACCTGATCACCATCAAGCAATTCCTCCTTGAAACAAGTATGTTTGGATGACAGGTGAAGGCGGAGTCTGTATTGAATGTGGTCCCCTCACTCGAAGCCAAATGAATTATATTGGTGATGTATCAACAACTGGTATTTTGCCACATTTGTAGAAAGGGAATGCAGGAAGAGTCAACACCTTGAGATAGGAGCAGCAACAGAAATAGGGAAAAATAAGTATAAAGAAGAGTTTCAGTAACAAAATACCAAAAAAAGTAGCCACAGTGTGCTTGTTGTGATTAAATGGTATTCAAAAAGCATTTGTATTTGTCGATTAGAAAAATTGGTAAGCCTGAATGACATTTAGGGCAGAATTTTCCAAGCTCAGTCGGAGTTGGATTTCAAGGGTGCAAGATGGGAAAGTCCCAGAAAATGATATTGGGTGGGGATCGCAACATTATCCTTCAAACTTCTATTACCCTTTGTGTGTACAAATGTTTCCTAATTTCACTCCTGAAAAGCCTAGTTCTAATTTTTAGACTATGCTCCTTAATCTTAGACTTTCCAACCCATGGAAGTAGTTTATCTTTATCTACCCAATCTGGTCCCCTTAATATCTTGAAAGCTACGATCAAATCACCCCTTAACTTTCTATATTCCAGAGTGTGCAATCTTAGTTTGTGTAATTTCTTCTCATAATTTAGTTCTTGGGTGTCTGAAAGGAGAAAGGCACATGGGTAGGGTTGTGGTGAGGGGGAATGCAAAATGTGCATACTTATGTCATCTGCAACATCTAAATCCAAAGAGATTGTGGGATGAAAAGGATAAGCGGGGTGTGAGAAGAAGAATTAGGTATGAGCCATACCGTATTCTCTGATTTCAGCCCCACTGTTGACCATGGTTTCAGTCATGGCCATTCCAGTGATGATGACCATTATCTCCTCTATTGGATAAGGAGGACATGCAGTCATGCCTATCACCTACTGGCTAGGTCCTGCTGCCTCAAGTTGTAAAAGAGAAAGAAACGTTAGTGTCATGTAATTTGCTTGAGTAATATAGCTGTCATTGTTGAATAACTGGCTAGCTGGCACTGAGAGCAAGCTGTGAGATATGGGTGCGAGGCATTCAGCAGTACTAAGTGTGTGAAAATGAAGTGAAACTATGAACTTGAGGTATGAGTCGTGACCGATTGAGATTGTTAGTAGGTGAGTGATGGGAGTATGCTGCATTGAACAATGGATAGAACCTCTTGGAAGCAAAATTTGGCCACTGGCTGGAGAGGCGCCAAGACACCCATGTTTTTGGGAAGGACCGCCACACCTTCCTCCAGGGTTCAAGGACTCCAGGGGCAGAAGTCCCACCCACTGAGGGCTGCCAGCCAATCAGAGGCCAGTAGCTCTCCTGTACTCAGCAGCGCCACCAGGAAGGTGATGGTTGCTGCTGATACTACACCCTGCAGTGGCATTGTAGTAATGTCACTGGACAAGAGGCCCAGGCTAGTGTTCTCGGGACAAGTGTTCAAATCTTAAATTCAGTTAATACTCTGGAATTGAAAGCTAGTTTCAGTAACGGTGACCATGAAACCATTGCTGATTGTAGTTAAAACCCATCTGGTTCACTAATGCCCTTTAGAGAAGGAAATCTGTCATCTTGTGTGACTCCAGATCCACAGCAATGTGGTTGACTCTTAACTACCCTCTGAAATGGTGTGACAAGCCACTCAGTTCAAGAGCAGTTAGCGATGGACAACAAATGCTGGCCTTGCCAGCGACACCTACATTCCATGAAAGAAAGGAGAAAAAAAGCAAACCCGAGGTCTTGGATCGTGGATGAATCCAGGCACAGGTGAATATTGGCGGTAAGGGGTTTGCAGAAAGGGGGAGTGTCGACAGCAAGGGCAGAGGGGTGGCCTCAATCAGGTCCTGAGTGCCTTTGAACAAAGGACCATCAGACCCCCATAAACCCCCATAGGAGCCTGCAAGCAAACACACCAGGGTTTGCTAGTTTTGCTCCCCACATGGTGAGTCCTGGCCTGCTGCTGGGTTAATATCCACTTAATGTCCACTAAAGGATCTCAACTGGCAGTGGGGCAGGGAGGCTGTCCACAGGCCTTCCCACCAGAGACTTAATCGAGGTGGAGGTGGGAAGATGGCGAGACCCCATCCACCACTCTGCTGCCCAATTAAATGCTCCCCACCACCAAACATGCCATAGGGGAGGGCACAGATTCCAACCAAATGTGAGGCTACTGGACTAGTTGGTGGGATGTGGCATTTGAAGATGGTTTCACTGACTTTTACTATCTGTGAGGCCATTGCATATTTTGCAGCACTACATCCAGTCTTTGGGGCTAGACTTTTGGAATTAACCACCAGGACTATCTGATCCCACTGTCTTCATAAAGATTTTCTGGAGGGCATCCTGGACACCTGTGGACAGATGGCATCCCTACTCCATTCCAGCTCCTGCACCATGGTCTCAGTGCAGAGTCAAAAAATCTTGGAGCCCGCTATTTGCCCATCTGTGCTGTTATTGAGTGGAACAACCAAATTAAAGTCACTTTTTAAATTATTCCAGCTCTTGGTCCAGCGAAAATACACATCCCATTTAAGAGTGATGGTCAGCTTTAATTTGTGCTGGTGTCTCACAATTTTGCACACTATGCTCATGTGTGCAGGCACTTAACAGCATACTTTGCCCAAACGACATGCCACAATCATTTAACTTAGCAGGCAGCACAAAGATTGCATGCTGCCTATATTGGAAGTGACGGATGTGGGGCAATCTTACATTGCAATCCACAAATTTATTTCTGGGTCCTTTCAGTTTTACAGCCTTAACGTGTTCTTAAATGCAGCAAAAACCTCAAAGTACTTGCATTTTGGTGCCAAGGATAAAAGACGAATATTTATACAAAACGAATGAAGGGAGAGACCTAGAATTTGGCTGCAACTTGTTTGGTTATCTGAGGGGTGTGTGCAGTGGATATTTGGAACTGTACTTAAGCATACTTTGACTAATGGAGAAGGTATCTGTCAGCGGTAGACAGATCATCAGTTTGGGAATGACAAGACCAATGTCAGGGAGGTGACAAATTAGAAAAAATGGCCTATTAGACAGTTGAGAGAGGAAAGTAAGAGTCAGGTACATGTGCTGAGGCTGCCTCAAGGCCATGAGAGCTCACTCTTGTGGCAAAAATAGCAAATAAACCACAGGAATTTACCCAGCCCTCGCTACAAATACAGCAGCCCAATCGCTAGATTGCCAAAACAAGTTCCATTAATATTTCAATTCATTTGTTTAAATTTAACCTTCAACTTTATCTTTTGAAGAGTTAGCTCAACTTGAGTGAGCTCCCACGCCCTAAAGCAGAATGATGCACAGCCAAGAGTTTCAAACCAGTGCTCATTGACCTGAGGTCACTCCCTAGACTGTGGTTTGCCCCTTTATGGTAGTTCCACTGGTTGCCCAATGACTTAGTGATGTTCCCCACTGAGTATCTGTTGCACAGACCAGGAATGTCCCAGGTTGCATCGTGATCTTTGCTGAATTAGTTGATTTTAGGCAGCGTGGCAACAGGGAATACATTTATCTCAACACCCCTACCTGGGGTAATCAGCCAGGATTTCCACTCTTGATCACTATGTAACAACCCCTGCTTTAGGTGCTCACTTGAAATTTTTTGATACCGCCCTCTCATGTGGACATAAAAGTCCTATGGCGCTATACAAAGAAGAATAAGAAAGTTTTCCCAGTGTCCTGGTCAACATTTATCCCTCAACCAACACCAGAAAAATGGTTAATTTATCTCATTATGGGACCTTGCTGTGCACAAACCAACTGCACGGTTTGCCTCGATTACAACAGTACTTGACTTACAGTAAAGAACTTTGAGATTTCCACAGGATGTGAAAAGTGCTATATAAATACAAGATTTTTCCCCCCTTTCTATTCCCTGACCCCACCACTGTGTCTGAATAGCCTGCCGAGTCTCATTATAAAGTTCATATTTGAAAAAAGGCCCCTTGTACCAGACATAACCATGGAACTGCTGTCCAATTAGGAATCAACACATTCAGGGACTGAAAGGAGGGGAAGTCTCAGTGGGAGGAGTGGGGCGAATTGGGAGTGTGAAGGGAGAAAACAAATTGTAAAAGCTGGAGATGTGTAATAGTTAAGTCTACATCTGAAAGAGACAAACATGTTTATTTTTCAGATGCTTTTTCTATCTGTATTTCAAATTTGAAGCTTTCTTTTGAACGCTCCCAATCCATACTACCTTTCGTAGCCTATTTGGTCATTCATTGCTCTCAGGATTTAAGAGAGCCTCAAACTTTAGGCCCAATGCGAGGAAAGCTAATTTGACACAGCTGAAGCACAGGGTGCTTTCTGAAAGCCTGCAGCCTGTTTACCTCACTAGAGCCTCTCTATCGATCAGTCCTGTCCTCTAGATAATACAGATTAGCAGACAACCATTACTTATTCACCCTCAGCCCCCTCCATTTTGAGTGGCACTTTGAATACTACAGAGAGATCCACTTTATTCACTTATGATTATTACTTATCTCCTTGATAAACAATTTATCAATAAACAGCCTCCACAGAAAGACCATTTGTACTGTTCTGTCAATACCAAGTTCACTATTAAAGCTAAAAAACAAGGGAATAAAATGATATATGTGAGTACGATGAATAAAATTTGCCCTTTGTTAATAACTTTATAGCATAGATAGAGCAAAATGTCAGTCTCTATTTATAGTTAATATAGTAAGTACAGAGCTAGGGGTCAAATAGCAGATAGAACTTTCCCAGACTTTAACCTTCTAGGCCTTTCACAGCTGTCTAGCCTGTGATTATTGATGGAAATGAATAGGTTTTTTTTCACAAATGCTGACTTGTCCACTGTGCATTTCCAAAATGTTTTTATATTTCAGAATTCAAGCACTCACAATTTATTGTCGTCTTACAATACATTTTCCTTGCAATTAAAAGCAAGTGTACACCAAAGGACAACTGCTTATACTCAGTCTTTTCCTGTTCCAAAAACACCTTCTATCCTTATTTAAGAGGATGTGTTTCTGCTCCTTCCCCATGTCTAATACTTTCTACTTCCTTTCCCAATCCCACATTTGTTACTCTCTTTATCAGTGCCACATTTATGGGCCCCTCTTGCTGTTCTGGTTTTCTGGGCAAGCTTTTTACCTCATCGGGCAGACACAACGGGTGGGCCCGGGAGCTGCTGTGAAACTGACCACCGACCGCAATCGGGACCCAACTGCGATTTCACTCTGGCTGGCCGATTGACAGCAGTCAGCGTGAATTGCACGCTGCAATGCTCAGGGCTGCCTTGGGGGGCGGGGGGGGGGGGGGGGGGGGGGGGGGGGGGGGCGGGGGGGTGGGGGGGGTGGGGTGGCGGGGGGGTTTGGTGGTGGTGGTGGCGGGGGAGGCGAGCGTGGAAGTCAGTGCTTGTGCATGGGTGCGCTCACAGAAAGCTCCCTGAAGGCACAGATCTGTCTCAGGGAGCTGAAGATTTTTAAAACTAAAAATAAACAATTGAAAAATAAGGAAAACATGTCCCCTCATGTGATTCTGTCACATGAACAGGCACATGTTAAAAATGAGTTTTGAAAGTTTTTTTTTAATCACTGGTCGAAACCTCATCCCGCCCATGGATGAGGTTTCGCAAAAAATGCAAAGGCCGCTTGGCCTATTCACCTGGCCGCCAACCAAACAGTTGGACAAGCAGCGAAAAATTCTGTTTAATTAATTTATAAGGGCCTTAATAGGCCTCATAATTGTCAGCAGGTGGGCTGTCACCTCTTGCGCACGCGTGCCGTGCAAAATATCGCGACAGTGCACAATGACGCCAGGACGCTCACCTGATGTCATCGCGCACAATTTTTCTCCCATTTGGATTGGACATGCGCCCACCCGACAAGGGAAAAACTCTGCCCTCTATATGCTTTCCTTTGAGGGAAATGGTGGTGTAGTGGTAATGTCACTGGGCTAGTAATCCAGAGGCCCAGGCTAATGGTCTGGGAACATGGGCTCAAATCCCACCATGCAGCTGGTGGAATTTAAATTCAATTAAAAAAAAACGGAGCAAGAGTTCAGAGGAGACTCGGGGCTGAAAGCAGTGCGAGACAGAGCAAGGGTTTGAAAGGGGTTCAGGGTCAGCCACTGCTACTGCTGCTGCTAGAGTTCAGATATAGAAATTGAGATGTGACATCAAAGAAAATTGTAAATTAATTGGCTTGTGAGTATTATTGCTTAGGCACTGAGTCTCGACAACTGGAAGATTAAAAACAATAAAAACATTAAGTATCAATAATGAGGAGCGAGTGAGTATTATCTTTTATTTTAAGGTTTAATACAACTACTAAAGTGTGTTCAGCATAAGTAGGATTTATCAGTATTAGTAAGATTGAGGAAGATTGAGGTGTATTAGTTCTGGTAAAGTTTTTATTTCAGTGGTAGCAAGGGTAACCAATAAATAAAGAAATGGCAGTGCTGCTTCAACCTCGAGAGTACCCGTCCTGTGCTGTGTGGAAACTCCAGAATGCTTCCAATATCCTGGATAACCATTTATGCAGGAAGGGTCATCAGTTACAGCAACTTGAGCCCGGGTTTTCGGAACTTGAGCAGCAGCAGGAGTTACTGCGGTGCATCCATGAGGCTGAGAGCTACGTGGATAGCACATTTATAGATGTCACCCCACAGCTTAGGCCTATGCTGGGAGAGAGGGAAAGGGTGGCCACCAAACCATTAAAAAAGAACAGGCAGGTAGTGCCAGAGTCCCCTGAGTGCATCTCACTTTCCAAACAGTATTCAGTTCTGAATACTGATGAGAGTGATTGCTCATCTGGGGAGTGTAGCCAGAGCCAAGTCCATGGCACCATGGGTGGTTCAAGTGGTTTGATAGTTAGGGGAACGGACAGCATATCTGTGGCCGTAGACATGAATCCAGGATGGTGTTTTGCCTCCCGGGTGCCAGGGTCAAGAATGTCACTGAGTGGCTGCACAGCACCCTGAGGGGAGAGGGTGAACAGCTAGCAGTCATAGTCCATATCAGTACCAACGAAATACATAGAAAAAGGGATGTGGTCCTGCAATCAGAATTTACGGAGCTAGGTAGAAAACTTGCAAGCAGGACCTCAAACGTAGTAATTTCTGGATTACTCCCAGTGCTATGTGCAAGAGAGTATAGAAATAGGAAGATAAGACAGATGAATGCATGGCTGGAAAGATGGTGCAGAAGGGAGGGCATAGATTATTGGGACATTGGTACTGGTTTTGGGGGAGATGGGACCTATACTGGCCAGACAGGTTGCACCTGAACAGAGACTGGATTGCGTTTCATGTAGGGCATTTTGCTCGTGCTTTAGGGGAGGTTTCAAACTAACTCAGCAACGACGTGGAAACCAGGAGATAATATCAGAGAGGAATTCCAAGATGCACAGAATATTAGGAAAGATAGACCACACTAGAGTAGAGAATAGTAAGTTAATAGGTGAGGCTGGAGTAAAAGTGAAAGTAATAGAGTTTAAATCAGGGTTACTGTGCATGTATTTGAACACATGGAACGTGGTAAGTAAGATTGGTGAGTTACAGACACAGATTGCCATGTGGAAATATGATGTAGCTATAAGGGAGACTTTGCTCCGAGAAGGGCAGGACTGGGTGTTAAATATTCCTGGATACAAGGTGTTCAGGGAAGGAAGAAAAGGAGAAGGGGTAGTGTTATTGATTAAGCATTGCTGGAGAAAGAGGATGACCCAGAGGGGTCAAGGATAGAATCAATTAGAGCTAAGGAACAATAAAAGCACAATTACATTGCTTGGTGTAGCCTATAAGGCACCAACTAGTGGGAAGGATGTAGAGGAACAAATTTGCAAGGAAATTACCAGGGGGATGCAACAATGATAACTTTTTTTTCATGGGATGTGGGCATCGCCCATCCCTAATTGCCTTTGAGAGGTCATTTCAGAAGGCAGTTTAGAATCAACCACATTGCTGTGGTCTGGAATCACATGTAAGTCAAACCGGATAAGGATGGCAGTATTCCTTTTCTAATGGACATTAATGAACCAGATGGGTTTTTATGACAATCAATGATAGCTTCATGGTCACGATTACTGAGACTAGCTTTATATTCCGGATTTATTAATTAAATTCAAATTCTACCAGCTGCCGTGGTGAGCATTAGCCTGGGTCTCTGGGTTACTAGTCCAGCGACATTACCGCTATGCCACTGTCTCCCCCTTTATAGAGTACTTATAATGGGGGACTTTAATTATTGAAATATAGACTGGCATAATATTGGTATAAAGGGAAGAGAGGGTCAAGAGTTCCTAGTGTGTGATCAAGAAAATTTTCTTCAGCAGCATGTTTCCAGTACAACGAGAAAGGATGCACTGCTAAACCTGGTTCCTGAAATGAAGTGGGCCAAGTAGATCAAGTGTCAGTAGGAGAACATTCAGGGGACAGCGATCATTGTATCATAAGGTTTAGCCGAATAGTCCAGAGTAAGAAAAATTAACTGGAGGAAAGCCAGTTTCAGTGGGATATGAACAAATTTGGGCCAGATAAATTTGAGTCAAAGGTTGGCAGGAAAAATGGTAGTTGATCAATGGGCTACCTTCAAAGAAGAGGTAATTCAAGCACAGTCAAGGTATACTCCCTTGAAAGGGAAAGGTAATCCAAAGTTCTCTGGATGACAACGGAGGTATAAATTAAGATAAAGAAGAAAAAGCATGCTTATGACAGGTGCCAGGTAGAAAATACAATTGAGAAACAGGCTGAGTGTAGAGGGTTCAAAGGGGAATTGAAGAAGCAAATAAGAGATGAGAAGGAGGGAATATGAAGAGAGTCAGGCAGCTAACATAAAAGGGAATCCCAAAGCCTTCTATAGGATATAAGTGGTAAAAGGGTGGTAAAAGGAGGAGTAGGGATGATTAGGGACCAAAAAGGGGATTTACACATGGAGGCAGAGGGCATAGCTGGGGTATTAAATGAATGCTTTCCATCTTTCTTTACCAAGGAAGAAGATGCTACTCAGGCCATGAAAAACAGGAAGTAATTCAGTCATTAGAAGGGGTTAAAATTGAAATGGAGGAGGTATTGGATAGGTTATCTGTACTTAAAGTTGATAAGGCACTGGGACTGGATGAGTTGCGCCCAAGGATACTGAGAAGTGAGAGTGGAAATTGCAGAGGCACTGGCCATAATTTTTCAGTCTCCCTTAGACTTAGGAGTGGTCTTGGAGGAGTGGAGAATTGCAAACATTACACCCTTGTTTAAGAAACTGTGTAAAGATAAGCCCAGCAACTACAGGCCAGTCAGTTTAACTTTGGTAGTGGACAAACTTCTAGAAACAATAATTCAGGACAAAATTAATAGTCAACATGAACAAATGCAGATTAATTAAAGAAAGCCAGCATGGATTTCATATGGGAAAAACATGTTTAACTAAATTGCTGGAGTTTTTTTAAACAGGTAACAGAGAGGGTTGATGAGGGCAATGCTGTTGATGTGGTATACTTCCAAAAGGCGTTTGATACAGTGCCACGCAACAGACTTGTGAGGAAAGTTATAGGTCATGGAATAAAAGGGACGGTAGCAACGTGGGTACAAAATTGGCTGATAGATAGGAAACAGTGTAGTGGCTAATGGATGTTTTTTGGCTGGAGTAAGGTTTATAGTGGAGTTCCCCAGGGATCAGTGTTGGGATCCTTGTTTATCCTGAGGTATATTACTGATCTAGATTCTACAGGCTTGTCTAATTATTGGCATGCAGACTGGAAGTGATCCGCAAAGCCCCCAAAGTGGCCCCCAGAGGCAGTTTTTAAAATGCCAATAAGTGGAGTGGAAGATACTGAAAGAAACTGCTCTTCCAATCACAGACTGTTTCTCTTCTATATTTGCTCAGTGATTGGGGTTGAGAGAGGGTATGTGGGGGAGAGAAGGTGAGTGGGGGGAGGCAGGGAGAGGGGTTGAGGGAGTGAGGGAGGGATAAGAGTTGAGTGGGGGAAGGGAGGAGGAGGTGGTGAGTGGGAGAGAAATGGGCTGAGTGGGAGAGAGAGGGGTTGAGTGTGGGAGGGGAAGGGGGTGAGTGTGGGAGAGGGAGGGGGGTGAGTGTGGGAGAGAGAAGGCTGTGTGGAGGAGAGAGGGGGTGAGTGTCGAAGAGAGAGGGGGTGAGTGGGGGAGAGGGGGAGAGGAGATGAGTGGGAGAGAATAAGAGGGGGTGTGTGGGAGAGGGAGTGAGTGTGTGGGAGAGAGTGTGTGTGTATGTGAGAGAGTGTGTGTACATGTGTGTGTGTGTGTGTGTGTGTGTGTGTGTGTGTGTCATAGTCATAGAGTCATAGAGGTCTACAGCATAGAAAAAGGCTCTTTGGCCCACTGAGTCTGTGCTGGTCAAACAAGTATCTAACTATTCTAATCCCATTTTCCAGCACCAGGCCAAAAGCCTTGTATGCCATGGCATTACAGGTGCACATCCAAATAGTTCTTAAATGTTATGAGGGCTTCTGCCTCTACCAGCCTTTCAGGCAGTGAGTTCCAGATTACCACCATCCTCTGGGTGAAAAAATTCTTCTCACATCCCCTCTAAACCTCCTGCTCCTTACCTTAAATCTATGCCCCTTGGCTATTGATCCCTTCACCAAGGGGACAAGTTGCTTCCTGTCTACCCTATCTATGGCCCTCAAAATTTTGTACACCTCCACCATGTCCTCCCCTCAATCTCCTCTGCTCCAAGGAAAGTAACCCCAGTCTATCCAATCTCTCCTCATAACTAAAACTCTCCAGCCCAGGCAACATCCTGGTAAATCTCCTCTGCACTCTCTCTAGTGCAATCACATCCTTCCTATAATGAGGATTCCAGAACTGTACACAATACTCTAGCTGTGGCCTAACCAGCATTTTATATAGTTCCGGCACAACCTCCCTGCTCTTATGTTCTCTGCCTCGGCTAATAAAGGCATATGCCTTCTTAACCACCTTATCTACCCAAGTGCATCACCTCACACTTATCGGGATTAAATTACATTTGCCACTGATCAACCCATCTGACCAGCCCATCTATATCCTCCTGTATTCTAAGGCTTCACACTTTACCACCCCACCAATTTTCGTGTCATCCACGAACTTACTGATCAGCCCTCCTACATTCAAGTCTAAATAATTATATATACCATAAACAGAAATGGATCCAACACCGATCCCTGTGGAATCCCACTGGACACAGGCATCCAGTCACAAAAACACCCCTTGACCATCACCCTCTGCTGCCTGCCAATCAGCCAATTCTGGGTCCAATTTGCCAAACTGCCTTGGATCCCATGGGCTTTTACCTTCGTTATCAGTCTCCCATGCGGGACCTTATCAAAAGCCTTGCTGAAGTCTAAGCAGGCTACGTCAAATGCATTGCCCTCATCTACACACCTGGTCACCTCTTCGAAAAATTCAGTCAAATTGGTCAGACATGACCTCCCCTTAATAAAACCATGCTGACTGTCCTTGATTAATCCCTGCCGCTCCAAGTGTAGATTAATTCTGTCCCTCAGAATTGCTTCCAATAGTTTCCCTACCACTGAGGTTAGACTGGCCTGTAGTTCCCTGGTTTATCCCTTCCTCCCTTCTTGAATAACGGTACCACATTGGCTGTCCTCTAGCAGCTCTCCTGTGGCCAGAGAGGTGTTGAAAATTATTGCCAGCGCCTCTGCGATCTCCTCCCTTGCCTCACTCAACAGCCTGGGATACATTTCATCCGGGCTTAGAGATTTATCTACTTTTAAGCCTGCCAAACTACTTAGGACCTCCTCCCTTTCTATGCTAATTTCTTGAATTATTTCACAGTCCTTCTGCCTGATTTCCATACCTATGTCATCCCTTTCACTTGTGAACACCAACACAAAGTATTCATTTATACCTCTACCTACGGGAGGGACAGAGGGTGAGTTGAGGGGAGAGGGACGGGTGAGTGGGGGGAGGGGAATGAGCTGGGAGGGAAAGTGGAGTTGAGGGGGGGAGAGTCAGGGGAGAGGGAGTGAGCAAGTGTGTGTATGTCTGGCTCACTCGCGGTTTCAGGGTTCCCACTCACCCTTGCCCCCACACACCAACACACAATCACACCCACTCACACAGTTGATGAGGACAAGTGAATGAGCATCAAGAAATTGGGGATGAACCAGACAAACAGACTCTGTGCCTCTCGCACTCTAATGGTCATCTTTTTAATTATCAGTTTATTTTTTGCCATAGCTTTATTTTTCAGCAAGTTGTTTCTTTTATTAATATCTCAAGTGTGGTGGAGGCAGGTTCAATTGAAGCATTCAGACAAGAATTAGATTGTTATTTGAAAAGAAAGAATGTGCAGGGTTACAGGGAGAAGGCTGGAGAATGGAACTAGGCGAGTTGCTCATTCGGAGAGCTTGTGCAGACATGATGGGCCAAATGGCCGCCTCAGGCACCGTAAAAATTCTGTGATTCTGTGACACATCCAAAAGGTGATGTACTTTAATCAGCTGATAAGCACTTACTTTAATAGTGAGTGGAGCTGTATAAAGAGTGACAGGTGGTGATTATACTGCCTATCACCAACCTTCCTGTGTTTGGACATCAATGGTGACGTTTACTATCAGTTAAGGTCTATATTTGAATTGGCACAAGCTGTAAGTGCTCAGCTTATTAAAGCAATTACTCAAATATGGATCATTGTCCCCTATCAAAAAAAAATTCAACCTTCTGATGGTTACAGTAGCAATGACAGTGCAAGTTCATTCTGTACAGCAGAATAACTGCTATATCTTGAAGTCAGTGATGCACTCCATCTTGTCTGTATTTTCCAAGAGTCAAAAAATTTCATTTCGTTCTAAAATTCCACAATTTCTTCTCCTTTCGGCATTGCAACAGTGACTACACTTCAAAAGTAGTTCATTGGCTGTAAAGTGTTTTGTAAAGTTCTGAGATCTTGAAAGCCATGATATAAATGCAATTCTGTCTGCTTTTATTTCTTTCAAGGCTGCCAACTGTTGCTGAGTTTCACAGTTCCATGGGTAGTGACAGCCTCTAGCATCTCATTCCCATTTGGCCAACTCACTTACGTGAAACTACTGGGGGCCAGATATTCCTGCTGATGGTCAAGTCCCATGCTGGGGAATAAATGTCCACAGGAGTGGGAAGGGGCTCTTAACTGATCATTTAAGTGTCTGCCCATTGGTCACCTGCGCCTCCAATATTCCTACCACTGGCAACATGCCATAGCAGCAGGAAGTCATCAGTCTCCACTCCCGATGCCGTCCCCCATCATATTGCCAGTCCTCCTGTGTTCTGGCCCGTCTTCAATGAGCTGGGAAAATTTAGCCCTGGGTGTCAGCAAACTTTTCCACAGGTCAGAATATCACAATCGAGCCTTATCCGGTTCTTGCTCAAAATTTGTGTACAGATATATTCCATCATGTCAGCAATCAGGGGTAGAATTTAATGCCTTCACCCAAGGTGAGTTTGGAGCTGGGAAGGTGAAGGGGGGTGAGGGATGGCGGGGGGCCATCGGGGGGAGTCGGTGATGTAGGGTTTGGGGTATTTAACCAGGCGAAAGGGTGGCCGATGGGGACCCTACCAACTTCCTTCCTCTGCCCCAGTAAAGTTCAGGGCAAAAAGGCTTGTGGATAGCCTTGTTGAAGGTCAGTTGTTTGGGTACAGGAGGCTCTCTGGTACCTCAACCAACTGACTAGAATATCAGTTCACTATTCTATTCTGGAGAGCATCACAGCCAAGGTGCAACATCAGCCACCCATTCAGAGGCTTGCTAGTATGCAACCAATGGCAGGCAAGGGACTTGCTGTGTGGGAAGCCCAAAAAGCAAACCCTGGCATGTTTGCTTGCAGGCTCCCGGTGGAGGGTCCCTCTTGTCAGGCATTCACAGTTTGATTGAGAGACCTAGCTTTGAAAAAGGGGTTTTCCCACTGAGAGCCACTTCCTGCCCTTTCTTCCTGACCCAATTATCCCCACCTCCACTGTGACCCTACCCCACAATTCCTATCCCGCCCTCACTCGCCTGTGTCCTGGGGTCTCTCGGAATTCCTGAGCCAATGGTGGGTGCATGCCAACAGCGGCCATTCTCTCGTTGATGCTGCCGCCAATGCACAGCTGCCGGCTTCTGATTGGCTGGTAGCTCTCGGAGGGCAGGATTTCTGTCCCCAAGATCCTTGATCCCAGAGAAAACCTGCTGCAGTCCACTTAAGTACCAATATGGAAGGCCTTCCTGAAAGGCAGCAAAGCAGGGCTTTCGTGGGTGAGACCTGGTTGCTTCCATTCAATACTGCCCCAGTCGTGGGAGCCTGGCTTATTTTTCTCATCTTACATCTCCTGAATTCCAATTTGGCCCATACTGACCGGTAGTCATGGGTTCAGTCACTGTTCTGTGTTAAATTAAGCAATGTTTGCTGAGGAACCCTATCTCAGACAAAACAGAGGTTAGACTCTGCAATTGGACTCAGTGCTATTGGACTAGGGAGGGAATAAAATAATCAGCCATTCTTGATTTCCCACTGGAAAGCCTCTGAATGGGTTGACAATGTTGCACCTTGGCTGTGATGCTCTCCAGAACAGAATAGCCAATTGATATTCTAGTCAGTTGGTTGAGGTACCAAACAGCTAGCTGCCTGTACCCAAACAACTGACCTTCAACAAAGCTGGAGGAGAGCAAGTGGCACAGGAGATTGATAGGGGAAATGTGTGTCTTTTCTGAGCAGAAGAGACACTTGTAAAAGAAAAGCAACTATTTGTCAAATTGTGACGAGTTCTAAGAGTGATAATTCCTGCTGCATCCTACCCAAGCAGAAAAACAAAGTGCAGCAGGTGAAGGCTACGTGCTAGTTAACAGTGTTTCCCCATTTCCTGGTGAGCAGGGTATGGAGCTGATAAAAAAGAGAGATCAGCACGTTTCCACATTGACAATACAGCTGAATGCCTCAGCATGTCTCTTTGTCTCAGCCAGAAGAGAGAGCTCTCTTTTATCATGTTGTAATGTACGTCAGATCCAAAGTAAGATATATTGTGTCCAGGTTAAAGCGAGGAATGCAGTTGAACACTGTACATAAAGAATTGTCTCATTATTTTGTTTGCACTGCCAGCTTTTCACAGTGAATGCCAGCCCGAACGTGGGCTCCTTCTTCAGGGACAGTGAATCTGACTCTGTGTCCATGTGGCTCACAGGAAAGAAACACTCTGCCAAAATCAGTCACTAGCTCCTGGACAGTCACTGAATCTCCATTGATACTGCACACTGTCTGTGCAGATAAGTGGCGCAGGTCAGTTTTGCTCCTTACCCTCAGAAGGAAAGATTCCCAGCACCACAGAGTAAAGATAATGCTGGTGCGGGGGAATATTTTATTCAGCTCCTACTATGCAGGCCAACAACGCAGCTTTCACACTGAGCGGGGGGATGGTCTGCTGCCAGTACAATTAACAGTGCAAGGCCACACATCTGCAGTTGCTTTCAAATTCACTTTATGACTTATGTCTATCTGCAATCTATGTACAAATGTAGTTATGATTTAGTGTGAGGAATTTCATTGAAAATACAGAGAGAATAAGTATTTGTCAAATGTGTTATCCCTACCATTTATGAAACTTTCAGTCCATGTTATTGGATTTTGTCAAACTCCTAAACCAGCTCTTCAAATATAATTGTTGCATTGAAATAAATGAAATAGAAGAATAGATATGAATAAATGTTGGGGCTGATAAGGGGTCACTTGGTCAATCTGTCCACAGTGAGCATCTCAATTGAACTGAGTTTTACTTGGTTTGTTAAAAATCAACAATTTCCACTGTCCATCAATCAACAGACTGCACCCTATAATCTCACTGCCAAAAGAACTTGCTGGTACCATTGAGTCTAACCAGGCAAATTAATGTTCCACAGATTAGAGTCAGTTTAAGTGAAGCCAACTCTAAAACCCCAACTGAGGGCAGTTATCTTACACTAACAAAGTTATTTTTTGATGATAGTGTGGGATTATATGTATCTGCAGCATAAGAAGACCTGGAGATAACTTCTTTCCTGCATCTTAATGGTCTGTGGACAATGAGATACTTTGAAAGTGGTACATTAATTCCAGATGCTCTGTACAAAAACACAGTGCACTAAATCTTTAAGCCTCAGTGAGTTAAATTGTCGAATCTGAATAGCATTTAGTGTTACTGTATTTCTTTTTTATATAACGTGCTGAGTGCTTGTGTATCACTTTCACCGTTAACGAAAGGATCTCATTGATGCCAAGGCTCTCTTTAATTGATTATTGCTTCCTGACAGAGCTGACATTGGATCTTATGTACCTGAGCTCTTGGCTGACTTTTGGTTTTGCAATACACCAGCACTTAAATGACTCTTAAACACTTAGATTCCCAAAGATTCCAGTCAGTCCTTACTAGGGGAACAATGTGGGTCTCACCTGCCCTGGAGTAAAAACAAAGAAGCAATTTATGGCAGTATGACAAATCTTGTGTGACATAATGTATGCATTATTTTAAAACTATATGCATATCATTATATACATTTTTAGGACTTCAAATGTTTTGTAGAAGATTCATTCCACTCCAGAGAGCGGAGTAGATCATTTTGAAACCTTGATTTAGAATATCAGTTTTCCTCCAGTTTTTTAATTCATTCTCAGTATTCAGGTATTGCTGGCAAGACCGGCATTTGTTGCCCATCCTACATCGTACTTGAGAAGATGATGCTGAGACATCTTTTGATGGTTTGGTACAATTGAGAGGTTTGCCGGGATACTTCAGAGGGATAAAAAATGGAGTCAACCTGCTGGAATCAAATCGAAGGCATACAGGGGTTCTGAGCTCAGCCTTCAACCAACCTTCATGAATGCTTTGTCATTCTGTATAAAACCTACTATCATTTGCTCATCTCCCCTCCCTCTCTTTTAGCTCCTTGCTGCTGGCATTTGGTCAGGGTAATGAGAAAATGTTTGAAATTAAGTAAAATAGTCCCATTGTCAGGGACGTGAAAGGAAAGATATATGTGTAATTTTCTATTTATTTTCCATACCCTTGTACGTCTGGTTCTGGAGGTCTGATGAAGGTCAAGATAAAGACTGAAGTAATGAATAGTTTGTTTTATCTGTTTAGTTTGTATTCTAAGAAAAGGGATCAACATTAATCACCTCACTGTTTAAACTGTGTCATCAAGGCCCAGGTGAATAATGCAGCTTTACATACACTCTCAAACTGAAAAACACAGGTGTAGTCTGGGAAGGCATGTCTGTGCCACAGACCTTGCAGAGAACTGTAAACATACGGAAGGAAAGTTAACAATTAATAATATGATTTGTTCTTCAGCCCATGCAATCAATAATGCCATACTCCTCTCCCATCCAATTAATAAAGTAACTCTTTTGAGTACAAACACATTTCCATCTGTTTTTTCAGATGAAGTTACATTGTTTCCTAGTTTGCCATTGTGAGATTTGAACTCTTGATAATCTTTTAAATCTCTTTCGAGTACAAACACGTTTCCATCTGTTTCAGATGAATTTACATTGTTTGCCATTGTGAGATTTGAACTCTTGATACTCTTTCGAGTACAAACCTGTTTCCATCTGTTTCAGATGAAGTTACATGTTTCACAGTTTGCCATTGTGAGATTTGAACTCTTGATCTTGGGGTTACAAACCCAGTACCATAACCACTTGGCTACTTAGGCCAAGCCCTAATTAATAAAGTAACTCTTTTGAGTACAAACCTGTTTCCATCTGTTTCAGATGAAGTTACATTGTTTCATAGTTTGCCATTGTGAGATTTGAACTCTTGATCTTGGGGTTACAAACCCAGTACCATAACCACTTGGCTATTTAGGCCAAGCCCTAATTAATAAAGTAACTCTTTTGAGTACAAACCTGTTTCCATCTGTTTCAGATGAAGTTACATTGTTTCATAGTTTGCCATTGTGAGATTTGAACTCTTGATCTTGGGGTTACAAACCCAGTATCATAACCACTTGGCTATTTAGGCCAAACAACCCAGTACCATAACCACTTGGCTATTTAGGCCAAGCAACAGATTGGAGGTAACTCTTTTGAGTACAAACATGTTTCCATCTGTTCCTATTCAGATGAAGTTACATTGTTTCATAGTTTACCATTGTGAGATTTGAACCCTCAATCTTGGGGGTTACAAACCCAGTACCATAACCACTTGGCTATTTAGGCCAAGCCCCAATTACTAAAGTACTCCCATGTACAATCCACACAGCTAAATACATGGTTAACAAGATATTAACCTCCTGCTTCCTTCACTAATAAGATACTGCATACTTTCCAAACTGCATAGTTAACAAGTCACAAAACTCTCATCTACATAAATAATTGCCCTATTCCATTTCACATAGTTAACATTTGGCTGTACTTCAGTCATTAATTGTACTGACTAATGTTGTACTAAACCATACATATTGGGAAGGTCCCTTTTTAGTCATTGACCTTGTGGCAGTAAGAACCTTTCATTGGCCTTGAGCAAGGAAGGATAACCATTGGCCAGGATTCCCTGGCCCAAACTGCAATCCAGAGACCCCTGCCGGAAAGTGTGAATGTGCAAATATAAAGTAAGGAAAGATTTGAGCCTAGCTATATGTGTGTGTGGTTGTGTAGCCTGATGATGCTCAATTGACCACTACAATGTGCTGTAACCCTTCCGCAGCATGACTTAGTAGCTGTAGCCAAGGAGTTGTGTGTGGAGGGTGACAGTGGGGTGGGGGGCAGGGCAGGCGGCAGCAGCAAAGAAATCTGGAGAGGCAGAAAATTTCCCTAGTTTCTTTAGCTATATCTGTTGTATGATTGACTGACTATCAAACAATAACTCACTGGCCTGCATCCAGCTAATACTGTATTGAATTACCTCTTCAGCAAGACTTTTAAGGGACATCTTGCAGTTTCACACTCATGAGACCACATATTAGGAAATTGGGAATCAAAAGAAAATGCTTTGGGTGCAATTAACGTCTAAATTAATTTGGGTGTCAAAAGAAAATGTTTTGGGTCCAATTAACCTCTAAACTAAACCGTTATCTGATAAGTGTTCAGGCTGTGGAAAGCTTCATGCTGGAAGAGCAAATTCATAAATCTACACAACACACTCTATGTGTATAAATATGCTGTAAATCATGGCAGCCCCCAAAATTGTGTTTTCGCATATATTCAGCACTTAAATTGATCTCCCTTTTCAATCACACCATGATATATACACATTGGTAGTCAGGCTCAAATTTTTGCCCAACAACTTTTACTTACTTTATAACTGCGTGCAATGGATCAAGCAGGCACTATGAGCTGTGTTGTGAAGATGCGCAGGAGTTTAAGACACGCCCACAAAGAGCAGATCCCAAATGGCAAATGACGAAGAGAAATTGGTCCTCCAACAAAATTAATGAAGTGTGAAGCTGGTTTCAAGCTATAAGTTATAACATTTGCTAACTTGTCAAATAACTTGGCTGCAGTGAAAAGTGTTAGTGAAAAACTGGTGCAAGAATGGAAGAAAAAGGAATCCGCTCTTAAGTAGATGCTCAAGACTAAATGTGCCATGAGAACAAGGACCAGCCTGTTCCTGGTTCCAGCCAGGGACCAACCAGGTGTCTCGGTGGCCTACCTAAAGAATGCAGCTTATTAATGTGGGACATGTTCAGATCCCATATAACCAATGAGATCAAGATATGCCTGCGAAGAAATAGCAGCCATATTGCAATTACACCAGGGGATCCAATGCCCATAGTTCAACCTTTGGATGTGTCCCTCAGCAAGGCATTGAAAGATCATGTTTGTGCCAAATGAAATAGATGGATGGTTGACGGAGAAAAATACGTGCATAAAAAGTGGAAGTATGCGCGTTGCCCTGCTTGATGTTTCGTGTGGTTTCGTCATTGTAGGGCATTATTAGTGCACAAACTGTTATCAGATTGTTCAAAAAATGTAGAGTATCAAAGTTAATAGATGGAAAGGAAGATCATTTGTTGAGGAGGGATGATTCTGAAAATGAAAGCAGCACATCTGATCCAAAGTAGGATCTTTATAATGATGACATAGCCAAAGTGACTTAGAATGGATTTGATGAACTCTGCATCCGATGGCGAAGGCAATGAATTTGACAGGCTTTAAATGCTTTAACTGTGGTTAAAGATACCTTTGTACAATTAACTTATTCAATAAACCATGCCACATTAATTTAATATGAATTACCAATGTTATTTTTTTTTCCATTTCAAAATGGCAACTATCCACATCCACAACAGAGATTCACATTTTATACTTGGTGTATAAGTTGACCCCTGTTTTTGGAATGATTTTTGGAGGCTTCAAAGGTTGACTTATAGGCTGACATCTATGGGTTAGTAACAGTTGGAGAACTGCAGGTATTGAAGCTGTCACTATAAAGCCTCAATCTGATCAGTGCGATATTGTCCTGTAACATAAAAATGCAGCATTTCTGCACAAGGAAAGGGAGACCATTGTAACTCTTTTGAGAGAAGTTGAATCCAACTTGCGGCTTTTTTTGTTCTCATTCTCTGTGCATGACCGCTGGATGCCCTTATGCCAGAACATACTGGTAAAACCAGCACTGAACTTTTTACCTTCCCTTCTCCCATTAGTTATCGGGGTTGACAGTAAGCTTGGCTGTGGCTCAGCAGGCATCTTTTGTCTTGTGTTGAAGATGGCAGCAGGACGCAGGGTGGCACCTCCGCACCATCATCACTCAAGTCAGATAATTACCTCACTGTTGTCACAGAGAAGATTCCAAAGCAGATCAAGATGGCTGAGGTACTTCCCTCACTTGATGGCTTGAACTTGACACAAGGACAAAGTGCCAACAATTTCACAACTACTGGAGATTTCTTTTTCCAAAAAATGACACAATTACAGCTAAGGAAACATTTCACTTTTTCACATCACAGATAACTCCTTATTTAAAACCATTTTTCATCACTATCTTTCTTCCTTCTGATCTCTACCTTGGACATGGACCGTTATAGTTGAGTTCTAATGATGCCAGGTGCGAATGCGTGCTTACAATCTATTCTACATTACAATTGTGGCCAATTCTGTCTTTGACTAATATCCACATACATACACTTTTCTAGCAGAGGTCAGTGGATATTGATCATGAGTTGTGTTCTTGGCTGCTTTTTCACTTCATAGCTCAGGAAAACTGAGGCCAATCAATGATAGACCTACTGTACCCTGGCTGAAATCTGCTAACTTAGCACAGAGCAAAGATCAAATGTGGGTCTGCAGAGATCAAATGTGGGTCTTCCTGGTTTGTACTGCTCAATAAGATACTGAAGCACTTAATGCACTGAAGAGTAAGGAACCTTGTCCACTGGCTGCTCAAATTGAGACATCAGGAGTAGTTGTGCCCATAATTTTGTGAAGGGCCAACGGGTTTGCTGATCTCAGGATGTGCTCAAAACAAATAGGCTACAAGTGCCCATCCACAGACTGAGCCATCAGAAACCATGTTTGGATAAGGTATACAATTCAGATGTGTACAGTTTTGAGACTGTAGGGTAAGTTCATGACTCAAAAGGTAATGAGTCCCAAGATAGGACAACCATAGCAACCCATTGGATGTACATGAGCAATTAATTTACTACTGGAGAGTGGGGTTCAGCTATATTATCACAAATAGAGCTTTGGCGTGTCTTGCAAATAGAAGCCTGTAAGACAATGGTGGAATCTGTGGGTATATAGATCAAAATGCAACAGGAACTTTATTATGATGAAAGTATTCCAATGATATAAATCAAAAGTTCCCTCAGTATTTGTGCTGAAATCAGAAAACTTCAGAGTACTGTGTGTAGAAGTGAAGGTAGGTGTGAACCGAGACTGTGTGAGTCTGTTCGAACAAAGAATGTTCAAACAGATCAGGAGCAGAAATCTTTTATAAACCCGGTTGCTGAAGCCACAATTACTACCAGTCCATCCGACTGGGTGCAGGAGACAAATTAATACAGAGGCTCTGTCTGCTCTCTCAGGTAGATGTAAAAGATCCCATAGCAATATTTGAAGACCAGGGGAGCTCTCTCAAATGTCCTGGCCAACATTTATCCCTCAACTAATATCACTAAAACAGATTATTTGGTCAATACCTCAGTGCTCTTTGGGGATTGTGCAGTGTGCTAATTGGCTGTTATGTTTATTACACATCAAAAATACTTTATTGGTTGTCAAGCATTTGGGAAAATCTGAGATCATAAAAGGAACTATATAAATGCAAGCTTTTCTTTCCACACTGGAGCTGCTCTTAACAAATGAGCCACGGGGGAGTTTGAATTGACTGCCCCACGCCCAACTGCTTCCAGTGGATTAATAGAAGAAAAGTAGCAGGATCTGTGTCTGAGGAAACTCCTGCAAGCTTAATACCGACACAGGGCATTTAGCAAGGGATAATGGGAACCCTTATGGAGCAGTTCCCGGTGATATTTCACTGCATGCTGTAGGCATCCATACTGAAATGGCCATATTCTTGGAGGTTGTCCACAAGTGCTTACAGGGAACCTTGTGTCCTGGAGTTGCTAAAAGAAAACACCTTTCAGTGACCTCTGTGTAACCTCGGCTTCCGAATGATTCATGAGTGTCAATGGATCTTTTTCATAAAGATCTGGTAATTAGTCCAAGTTCTGCTGTTTAACTTTGAGCTCAGGTCTGCAGTAAGAGTACGGTATTCATTTAGTCATTACATAAATTTGGAGAAGTAGAACAAAGCCATCATTATGAAATTTGCATTATCTTTGGGCTGATTCCAATGCTATGTTTTTATATAGTGTTTATAAACCACTTGAAATTCACACATTTGGTTTATGACATCATCCAAATCCCTTGATTAGAACTCCTATATAGCTGTTATCCATATATATATATCACAAGCCTCTACATTAGATCCCAACTTGTAAGGTGCTCCCAGGCATCCATTATTCTATATAATAGCCATCCAAGCCCCTCATTTACATCCCAGCTTGTAACACTTCCGGGTATCTGCTGTTTTAGATATAAATTATCCAAGCTCCTTGATTAGAAAGCCCATAACAAGCTCTCAGATAAACCAGGATTCTACATCCATTCAACTCCTGGATTCAATTCAAGGTTGTGGCTTGAAGATTTACACATCAATGTCGAGTGCTATGCCACTGCCATCATCATCAACACGACCAGAGACTACATGCCTGCCCTTGCACAAGGAGAGACATTGGCTTGTGAGATGAGTGCTGTCAACAGTTTCTTGGATTCCTAGGAGCCCTACAATCCAGTAAAAGCAAACCCTGTGCATTCTGCAACTCAAATGCCACCAAAGTTTACGATCCAAAATATGATTACAGGGCCTGCCTCCATGGTACTCCCCCTTCATAACAATCTGTGTGTATCATACTGTGCAACCATCTTGTGCTTCTTGGTGCTATACCCCATGCCTCATTTGGCCAGAGTCTATGAGATTGGTGTCGACCACGTGACCATGAAAATCTCCTAGAATTAAAGTGGCATTCTTTATGGCCTGTATACTCCTGCTGTATGTGTGTCACCTGCAGGGTGTAGGCTGGGTTGCAATGGGTGACAGTGTGTTGTCAAAGTAGCAACATGATTCATTCCTGGGCTTTGTGCTATTGTGCCTACTGATAGGCTGGCAGGTCCTATGGCATCAGTGGCTTAACTGATGCACCTATCAATGGCAAAGATCCCAGCAAATAAAAACACTCCTTTTTCAGGTTTAAGGGAACTGGTGCCAATAAAGGGTTAAATGTGGAGCATGGGGTGTGTCCAGTGAGTTTGAGGTGGTAAATGAAGAGTGACAGTCATGTGATTTTACAAGCAGTCTGCAGGGGGAGGTCAGGAGTCATTAGGAGAATGGGGAAAGGAGTTGGAGGGAATAGGGAAGGTGAAAAGTTCAAGTTTGATTCACATCGTGTGTTGATCTTTCTATTAGCAAAATAGGTCCATCATGTCACCACTCTGAATAGACTGAAGAAAAGTCAGCAGCATTTAAATAATCTCAGGTAGTGGGGACATGATTTACTGATATTGCAGCTGTTAATATTACTCAGTTTTCCTCCTTTGATTTCCAGCTTTTCCTTTATTCTCCTTTTGCTCTACTTCAAAAAGAAAGAAAGAATTTGCATTTATATAACAATAACTTATTTATACTGTACCTTTAACATTATAAAACATCCCAAGGCTCTTCACAGGAATGTTATAAACTAAAATATAACACCAAACTATATAAGGGGATATTAAGTCAGATGAGTCAAATACATAGATTTTAATGAGTGTCTTAAAGGAAGTGAACGAGGTAAAGAAACAGAGAGGTATAGGTAGGGTATTTCAGAGCTTAGTCCCTAGGCAACTGAAGGCACCGCCAGCAATAGTGGAGCAATTAAAATCGGGAATGTTCAAGAGACCAGAAAATTAGAGGTACTGGTGCCAACTCTGGTTGGACATATTCCGGGAGATGTTGGCGAAAGTGGTGACATGGAAAGCTGGCGGCATGGTGCAAGGGGGTTCTAAGGGAGTGCAAGAGAGAAAAACACACTGATTTTAATTAGGCAAAAAGATCTAAATTTGCAGTGAGGGTGAACGATTAAAGTTTAGAGAGGAAAAAAGCTTTACCCACTCTTGAAGGGCTCGATGCAAGATCCGACACCATGGGTTCATGGGATATTAAAAGCTGCTAAAACTGAAGAAAAAATAATTTTCATCTCTCTCTCTATCTCTGTTTTTAATGAAAAGATCTGAGCCCCCACCAGCAACCCCTGCCTCCCCCCTCCACCGCCAACAGCCACCACCTCTTGCGCCTATCGCACTCGGTGTAATGCTCACCGTTCACGCCTGATCCCTTGTTGAAATTTAAACCACACCAATCCCATTGGAGCCTGCCAAAATCCCAGCCAATTGGAATGCTACTGGCTTTTTTTTCGGTTTAAAGTTGGAATCTGACTGGGCAGTGCTGCACTGAATTTGATGCACAGCATGGCAATTCCTCATGATGGGAGTTGTAGTTTCTTCCCTTTCTTGGTAGTTGCTATTAATGACTGCTTGGTCCAGCTGTGGCTCAGAAGTATGCATGTGCATCAGTACCAGCTTATGTTTTATGTCATCACACTGCCAAGTTTTTCAACAAACGCTGAGCATCTGTACAAATTATGTGCATTGTATTAACTTATTGCTTAAAATATCATTTTAAAATTTCACGGATTGCTTTCAATAGCCACCAGGAGATAGATGCTGATTCTGGTACATTCCCAGCCAAATCAGGAGGGTGGCAACCCTACTTAGAGGACTGCAGAAATCTTGGAATATTGTGGGGTTGGAGAAGATTACAAAGATGGGAGGGCAAGACCATGGAAAGATTTGAAAACAAGTTCAAGAACTTTAAAATCATGATGTTGTTTGACTAAGAGCCAATGTAAGTCAGTGAGCACAGGGTATGGTGCGAGTTAAAACATGGACAGCAGAGTTTTGAATTACCTCAAGGTCCCAGAGGGTAGAATGTAGGAGACCAGCCATGAACCCATTGGAATAGTCAAGTCTAGAGGTAATGAAGGCATGAATGAGAGTTCCAGCAGCAGATGAACTCAAATCAGCGAAGTCAGGCAATGTTACAGAATTGGAAATAGCTGGGGTCTTAGCGATGGCACAAGTATGAGATTGGAAGCTCATCTTGAGGTCAAATGAGACACCAAGGTTGCAAATAGACTGGCTTAATCTCAAACTGTTGCCAGGAAGAAGGATTAAATCAGTAGCTAGGGAACAAAATTTGGAGCAGGGATCGACAATAATGGTTTCAGCCTTCCCAATATTTAATTGGAGTGAAATTTATGTTCATTCAGTACTAGATATCTGATAGTTTAGAAACAATGGAGGAGTCAAGAGAGGTGGTGGGGAAGTATGACTGGGTATTGCAGTGTGCATGTAAAATGGATTGTAATGCTACAGTACCTTTCACGACATCAAGTTGTTCCAAAGCATTTTACAGCAAAGAAGTACTTTTTAAAATGAAGTCATTGTTGGAATGTGGGAAACATGGCAGTCAATTTGTGTACAGCAAGGTCCCAAAAACAGCAATCTAACAGTCACCTAAGTGGTATTGGTTGAGGGATTGATATTGAGCAGTGTACTGGGGGAACTCTCCCTTCCTTCTTTGGAATAATACCATGGGACCTTGAAGTCCACCTGAGAGGGCAGATAGGGCCTTGGTCTCAGCCCGAGGGCACTGGGTCCTCACTAGGGTTCCATTCTAAAGGGCAATAGCTGCCTGCCAGTACCTCAATCAAGTGACCGTCCTGTTTTAGTCTCTACATTAAATGGCAATGGGCCATTCAATCCTTAGGGGAAATTACCATTGAGCTTGATTCTGTTTTTATGTGATGTGCAATTTGGACATGGTTTACTAGATGATAGCCAGGAAGAGAAGCCCTGGCTGATATTTCCCATCTCCCTTCCCAAGATGAGGTACTGAGGTCAATTATAGTTCCGCTCACGCCTCCTGCTCCCTTCCTTTGACTTTGCCTTGGATAATTCAGGACAGACTAGGGACCTTTCTGATTCGGATGGATCAATGCAGCATCATGCAGACACAATCAGCTGGACAAGGCAGAAGGGCCATCAGCTACTTATACCAGATACAGAAAATGTCAAATCATTTTGAAATAAGGATACAATATGGTATGGATCAAATTTCACTTTTGGTTCCCCTTGCATGCTCATTGAACCAGGCGATCTCACAGCTTTTCTTTGTCAATCAATCTCCTTACCTGATGATTTTACCAATCCTCATGCACTAGTAAGTGAGTGAGAGTGCCTGTGCCCTCTGTGAATTAAGATCTATTTTAATGCCAACTTCTGCTGAGTGTTAACTCAAGCATATCATAAGCACATAGCTTTCACTTCAGTCCTGTCTACTGGTCTGGGAGAGGGGTCAGGTTACATTTTCTTTTAGGAGTGAAAAAACATAGGTCATGGGTTCAAGTATAATTCTCTGCCAATTGGGCTCTTAGTTCTGAATAGCATTGTAATGTAGTAAGTATGAAGAACCCCATACAGTGTGGTGGCGTGTGCTCACATTTCTTTCTCTGCTCGTCCTTTGTTGAAGCTTTCAGGGTACTTTGGTCCTTACCTCATTCAGCATGTTCAGTAAGATTTTCCAGTTTTGCCAAGCAAGTAGAAGGAATGTGAAATGTCTTGAACCATACTGTACTTTGTGTATTCATGATTTAGAATCTCTAGGCCTTTGTTTTACTTGAAGCTTTTCTCTGTCAATCTCATGTGCATCAAGATGAGGAACATTAATGCAACACTTTCCATTTCAAGCACTCAGTGTCAGCAGCAAATATTTCCAGATCAGGTACAGTGAACACCTTTCACAATGTCCCATCCGACACTCCAAGGTATAGTAAAGTGGTTAGAGATAGAGCAAAGCTTGGTCTACACTGTAGAATCAAACACTCCCCGGTCAAGTGCAGTGGATTAGTTCTTTTTATTAACTCTGGTTTACCAGGTCAGGAACAGTAAATTAGAGTCTTAATGAAGTGTCCTCTACCTTGTCCCATCAAGCACTTTGAAAGTAATTCATAAATGTAGCACTTATGGGAGGCTCAGAGATTGTGATAAGGTGCTATATTAACACTTTCTCTTCTCCTGAAGTTGCTATCTCTTGCTGAGGCATAGCTCCACAGGTGCCAACTGAACATTCTCCTGGTGTGCAAGTCACCAGGCTATTGAGCTGCAGTAAATCCAATTCCTCTTTGTCTGACATCCATACCTGCATGTTTTCCAGCAGAAATACTGGATAGCAATCAGAAGCAGGAAGTCTGGACAAGTCCCTGGGATATTGAAGCAATTGAAACAGTCCTACCAGCAACCCACTGAGACAGCCTAAATGAACATACAATCTAGAAGCTTTCGAGGCAACACAATTCAGTACCTCACTTGGCAGCACACTGACACAGCAAAACATAGGAAGTGTTCATAACCATATTTAAAAAAAGGAAACCAATATCTAATATAGATGTGCCTCATCATATATTCTCTTTTTCTCCCATCTCATTCCTGTATCCAAGAACATCAATTACAGGTTGTTACAATTTCCATTCTTGTGTAGGTATCAACAGACAGGCAGTAACAACCTAGAGGACAGTCCAGGCCTCAAAATTCATGTCACAATTGTGGCAATTATGCTACAATTGGGTGAGAGTGCCCAAGAAGAGAATGCTCTACTGCCAATCAGGGAGCAGGCTATTCTAGGATAAAGGCAAAATATTGCGGATGCTGGAAACCTGAAACCTGAAACAAAAAATGCTGGAAAAACTCAGCAGCTCTGTCAGTGACTGTGGAGAGAAAGACAGAGTTAATGTTTTCTAGTCCGTATGACTCTTCTTCAGATACTCTGAAGAAGTCATACGTTCTCGAAACGTTAACTCTGTCTTTCTCTCCACAAATGCTGTCAGACCTGTTGAGTTCTTCCAGCATTTTTTGTTTTTGTTGGAGTAGGCTATTCTAGACCCGGTAATGAACAATGAGATAGGATTAATGAATAACCTCATAGTAAAAGAGCCTTTAGGTGACAACGATTGTAACACGATAGAATTTCATGTTCAGTCTGAAGGGGTGAAGTGTGGGTTTAAGACAGAATCACAGAATTGTTACAGTGCAGAAGGAGGCCATGCAGCCCATTGTGTCCGCACCAGCTCTCTGAACATTTTAACTTAGTGCCAATCTCCTGCCTTTTCCCCATATCCCTGCACATCGTTTCTATTTACATAATCATCCAATGCCCTCTTAAATGCCTCAATCAAACCTGCCTTCACCACACTTCCAGGTAGTGCATTCCAAACCCTAACTACTTGCTAGGTGAAAAAGTTTTTACTCACTAGGCTAGTGTTTTAAACCTGAATAAAGGTGATTATAAGGGTATGAAAGCAGAGCTAGCTAAAGTGAACTGGGAAACCAGTTTAAAAGGTAAGACAGTAGAGGTGCAATGACAGACTTTTAAGGAGATATTTAATAACTCTCAGCAAAGATTTATCCCAGTAAGAAAGAAAGATTCTTTGAGAAAAATGTATCAGATGTGGCTAAATAAAAAAGTTAGAGTTTGTATCAAATTGAAAGAAACACTGTACAAGTCTACAAAGCTTAGTGTTAGGTCAGAAGATTGGTCAGATTTTAAGAACCAGCAAAGAATGATTAAAAAAAAGAGGGAGAAAATTGTGTATAAAAGAAAGCTAGCTAGGAATATAAAAACAGATAGTAAGAGTTTCTACAAGTATTTAAGTAAGAAAAGAGTAACTAAAGCTAATATTGGTCCTGTAGAGAGTGAGTGTGGGGAATTGATAATGGAAAACAAGGAAACGGCAGAGGTACTGAATGCGTATTTTTAGTCTTTCTTCACTGTAGAAGTAACTTAGAAAACTCCCCAAAGATACTTGAAAATCAAAAAGTGAATGGGAGGGAGGACCTTTTAAAACAATCATCATCACTAGGGAAAAGATATGTTGAAAACTATTAGACCTAAAGGCTGACAAGCCCCCGGGAACAAATGGCATGCATCCTAGGGTCTTAAAAGAAGCGCCTGCAGAGATAGTAGGTGCATTGGATATAATCTTCCAAAATTCCTTAGGTCCTGGAAGAGTTCCAGTGGATTGGAAAATAGTTAACGTAACACCTTTATTCAAGAAAGGAGGGAGGCAGCAAGCAGGAAACTACAGGCCAAATAGCCAAACATCTGTCATAGGGAAATTGCTAGAATCCATTATTAAAGAGGTTATGGAGGGTTACCTAGAAAATCATAATGTGATCAGGCAGCGTCAACATGACCTTGTGAAAGGGAAGTCGTGTTTAACTAATTTTTTGGAGTTTTTTAAGGAATTAACAAGCAAGGTAGATAAAGGGGAACATGTAGATGTGATGTACTTGGATTTCCAAATGACATTTGATAAGGTGCCACATCAAAGATTACTGTACAAGATAAAAGAACATGGTATACGGGGTAACATATTGGTATGGATAAAGGATTGGCTATACTAACAGGAAGCAGAGAGTAGGGATAAATGGGACTTTGTCAGGTTGGCAAGCTGCAACTAGTGGAGTGTCACAGGGCTTAGTACTGGGGTCTCAACTATTTACAATCTGCATCAATAATTTGGATGAAAGGACCGAATGCATGGTAGCTAAATTTGCTGATTACACTAAGATAGATAGGAAAGTAAGTTGTCAAGAGGAGGTAGAGAATCTGCAAAGGGATATAGACAGGTTGATTGAGTGAGCAAAAAATTGGTAGATGGAGCATAATATGGGAAAACGTGAACATGTCCACTTAGGCAGGAAGAATGGAAAAGCAATGTTATTCAAATGGAGAGAAATGGCAGAACTCGATGGTATAAAGGGATCTGGGTTTCCTGGTACATGAATCACAAAAAGTTAGTATGCAGGTACAGCACGTGATTAGGAAGGCAAGTGGAATGTTGGCATTTATTGCAAGAGGAATGGAATATAAAAGTAGCGAATCTTTACTGCAGCTGTGCAGAGCCTTGGTGAGACCACATCTGGAATGCTGTGTACTGTTTTGGTCTCCTTATTTGTAAAAAGACATAATTGCGTTAGAAGCAGTACAGAAGAGGTTCACTTGACTCATTCCTGGGATCAAGGGCTTATCCTATGAAGAACAGTTAAATAGATTGGGCCTATACCCTTTGGAGTTTAGAAGAATGAGAAGTGATCTTACTGAAACATGTAGATATCCTGAGGGGACTTGACAGCATAGATACCGGGAGGATGTTTCCATTTGTGGGGGAGACTAGAACTAGGGGACACAGTTTAAGAATATGATTTTCCCCTTTTAAGACTGAGATAAGGAGAAAGATTTTCTCTCAGAGGGTAGTTGGCATGTAGAATTCTCTTCTCCAGAGAGCAGTGAAGGCTGGGTCATTAAATTTATTCAAGGCAGAGTTAGACAGATTTTTGATAGACAAGGGATTCAAGGCTTAAGGGGGGGCAGAGAAGAATGTAGGGTTGAGACCACACCCAGATCAGCCATGATCTTATTGATTTGCAGAGTAGGCTTGAAAGGCCAAATGGCCTACTCCTGCTCCTGAGTCCTATGTTCCTAAGAACACACTGAACAATCCCCTCCCCCCAGCTCTTTCATAAAAGAAACAAGCCAGTTATATTTTTTAAAAGGTCAACCTGTTCTTTGGTGATCAAGGCTGCTTTTGTATTCTGCAATCTCACCTCTTCATTGTGATCCAGTTGTGCCCTTCCACTTGCTAGCATGCCTCATCGCCCTTAGAATGCCAGCCTCAGGTGTTGCACCAGGTTGCTCTTTTTTTGAGAAGTGGAAGTAAAGAAACTTTCTCCTTATCTCAGTCTATGGGCGCTTCCACTCCTGGGTTTTCCCCTTAGCATCTTCTTGAGGGACAGGCCGAGATCCCACCTTTTAGAAGACCAATTTCTCTTAAAGTTGTCAGGAAATTGCAAAACCAGGGCCCAGATTTTGGCTCTCGGGTTGGGTGCACAGAGATGGGAGAATTCCCTGCTCTGCAAACCCAATCTTTAAACATGGCCACCCGCAGTTCTGATTTTCATTTTGAAGGGGCGGGCTGGGTTGGAAGGCTGGCCTGCCTCCCCCAAAACAAGTGCGGAGGCTGCCGGATGCAGAGGTGGTCTGGGTGGAAGGCCTGCCGCTGTGCTCTGACACTTTGTCAAATTAAATAAAAAAGAGATTGAAGCAAAAAATAGTCCTCCAGCCCTCACCCGTCATGCCCCCCACACATTCCCCATGACCCATCCATGTCAACCCATGCCCAACTACCTACCCCTATGGCCCCTCATATCCCCTATGCAAACCCATGTGCTCTCTACCCACCCCCAAAGTCCCTCATACCACCTATGAACCCCACATTCCCATGGTTCTTTATGGTCCCCATGCCAACTTAGTGCCAACTCATGCCAACCCATGCCCCCTTAACACACATTGCCAACTGACCTAGTGTCCTTTCAAAGTTCTTTAACAGCTTTGACAGTTCCAATCAGACTATACATTTTTACACACGATCATGTTTACTTTTAACAATCCCAAAGGATCCATTGCCTTGCCCAAAGGTGCCCCAGGACCATAACCTGGCTATCCAAATAAATCCACCAGCTCTTATCCAGTCTAACCTGCACACTCCAGTTTTGCACTCCTGGCCTACCATAATCCCACTTCAGTGGAGGAAGCTGGTGATTTAAATAGCTATCTGCCTCTGTAAACCACACATGCGCGAACCCTGGCCCGACTCCAGACCTGCTCCTTGTGAAAATAGGAAGTGCCGTGTTCGGAGTGGGGGGGGTGACTTAGGCACCATTTTCGCAACAATGGAGAGGCTCTTCGTCCTGGTGAAAATCTGGGCCAAGGTCTCTGTTCTTTTCGAGTAGGTTCCATCAGACTCCTGTTAATGGTTGGAATCCAGCAAACCCTTCAGGAAATTAAGGAGCTCTTTGCCCAGTGTTCTTTCCCCTTTGTCTATGGTCAAATCTTCCCACACAATAACTGAGAACTCAATGGATGATCAAACATATTTAAAGTAGTATACCTCCACTGTTGATTAAAATCACCAAATTAACACATCCACTGTCTGAATAGAATTATTCCAATCTCAAAAGGGCTAATCCTCAATCAAGTTCTTTTTGTCAACAGACTTAATCTATGGACAGAAAAAAAATATGAAACTTCTGGGTATGTGATCCAGTTTTTTTTATTATTCATTCACGGGATGTGGGCTTTGCTGGCTGGGCCAGCGTTTATTGCCCATCCCTAGTTGCCTTTGAGAGGGCAGTGATGAGCTGCCTTCTTGAACCGCTGCAGTCTATGTGGTGTAGGTACGCCCACAGTGCTGTTAGGAAGGGAGTTCCAGGATTTTGACCCAGCAACAGTGAAGGAACGGCGATATAGTTCCAAGTCAGGATGGTGAGTGACTTAGAGGGGAATTTCTAGTTGGTGGTGTTCCCATCTATCTGCTGCCCTTGTCCTTCTAGATGGTAGTGGTTGTGGGTTTGGAAGGTGCTGTCAAAGGAGCCTTGGTGAATTCCTGCAGTGCATCTTGTAGATGGTACACACTGCTGCTACTGTGTGTCGGTAGTGGAGGGAATGGATGTTTGTCGATCTGCTGCCGATTAATTGGGCTGCTTTTTCCTGGATGGTGTCAAGCGTCTTGAGTGTTGTGGGAGCTGTACTCATCCAGGCAAGTGGGGAGAATGTCATCACACTCCTGACTTGTGCCTTGTAGTTGGTGGACAGGCTTTGGGGAGTTAGGGGCTGAGTTACTCATTGCACAATTCTGAGCCTCTGACCTGCTCTTGTAGTCAAAGTATTTAGATAGCAGCTAGTCCAGTTCAGTTTCTGGTCAATGGTAACCCCCAGGATGTTGATAGTGGGGGATTCATTGATGGTAATGCCATTGGACATCAAGGGGTAATGGTTGGATTCTCTCTTGTTAGAGATGATCATTGCCTGACACATGTGTGGCGTGAATGTTACTTGCCACTTGTCAGCCCAAGCCTGGATATTGTCCAGGTCCTGCTACGTTTGGGCACGGACTGCTTCAATACCTGAGGAGTCGTGAACGATGCTGAACATTGTGCAATCATTAGTAAACATCCCCACTTCTGACCTTATGATGAAAAGGTCATTGATGAAGAAGCTGAAGATGGTTGGGCTGAGGACACTACCCTGAAGAATTCCTGCAGTGATGTCCTGGAGCTGAGATGACTGACCTCCAACAACCACAACCATCTTCCTTTGTGCTAGGTATGACTCCAACCAGTGGAGAGTTTTCCCCCTGATTCTCATTGATTCCAGTTTTACTAGGACTCTTTGATGCCACACTTGGTCAAATGCGGCCTTGATGTCAAGGGCAATCACTCTCATCTCACCTCGGGAGTTCAGCTCTTTTGTCCATGTTTGAACCAAGGCTGTAATGAGGTCAGAAGCTGAGTAGTCCTGGTGGAACCCAAACTGGACATTATTGCTAAGCAAATGCCACCTGATAGCACTGTTGATAACCCCTTCCATCACTTTACTGATGATCGAGAGTAGACTGATGGCGCGGTAATTAGATGGATTGGATTTGTCCTGCTTTTTGCGTACAGGACATACCTGGGCAATTTTCCACATAACTAGGTAGATGCCAGCGTTGTAGTTCTACTGAAACAACTTGGCTGGGGGCACAGTAAGTTCTGGAGCACAAGTCTTCAGTACTATTGCTAGAATATTGTCAGAGCCCATAGCCTTTGCACTATCCAGTGCCTTCAGTTGTTTCTTGATATCACATGGAGTGAATCGAATGGCTGAAGACAGGCATCTGTGATGCTGGGGACCTCCAGAGGAGGCCGAGATGGATCATCCACTCGGCACTTCTGGCTGAAGATTGCTGCAAATGCTTTAGCCCTATCTTTTGCTCTGATGTGCTGGGCTGCTCCATCATTCAGGATGGGAATATTTGTGGAGCCTCCTCCTCCAGTCAGTTGTTTAATTGTCCACCACCATTCACGACTGGATGTGGCAGGACTGCAGAGCTTAGATCTGATCCATTGGTTGTGGGATCACTTAGCCCGCTCTATCAATTACTGCGTATGCTGTTTGGCACACAAGAAGTCCTATGTTATAGCTTCACCAGGTGGACACCTCATTTTTAGGTATGCCTGGTGCTGCTTTCGGTATGCCCTCCTGCACTCTTCATTGAACCAGGGTTGATCCCCTGGCTTGATGGTAATGGTAGAGTGGAGGATATGCCGGGCCATGAGGTTGCAGATTATGTTCGAGTACAATTCTCTGCTGCTGGTGGCCCACAGTGCCTCATGGATGTCCAGTTTTGAGTTGCTAGAATTGTTCGAAATCTATCCCATTTAGCATGGTGGCAGTGCCACACAACACAATGGTGGGTATCCTCAATGTGAAGGCGAGACGTTGTCTCTACAATGACTGTGCAATAGTCACTCCTTCTGATACTGTCATGGACAGATGCATCTGTGGCAGGCAGGTTGGTGAGGATAAGGTGAAGTATGTTTCTCCCCCTTGTTGGTTCCCTCGCCACCTGCCGCAGACTCAGTCTAGCAGCTATGTCATTTACTACTCAGCTAGGTCAGTCAGTAGTATTGCTACTGAGCCACTCTTGGTGATGTACATTGAAGTCCCCAGCCCAGAGTACATTCTGCACCATTGCCACCCTCAGTGCTTCTTCCAAATGGTGTTCAATATGGAAGAACACTGATTCATCAGCTGAGGGAGGGCGGGATGAGGTAATCAGCAGGTGGTTTCCTTGCCTATGTTTGACCAGATGCCATGAGACTTCATGGGGTCCTTAGTCAATGTTGAGGACTCCCAGGGCAACTCCCTCCCAACTGCATACCACTGTGCCACCACCTCTGCTGGGTCTGTCCTGCCAGTGGGACAGAACATACCCAGGGATGATGATGGTGGTGTCTGGGACATTATCTGTCAGATATGATTCCATGAGGATGACTATGTCAGGCTGTTGCTTGAATAGTCTGTGTGGCAGATTTCCCAATTTTAGCACTAGCCCCCAGATGTTAGTAAGGAGGACTTTGCAGGGTCGACAGAGCTGAGACTGCCGGTGTCGTTTCCGGTGCCTAGGGCAATGCCAGGTGGTCCATCTAGTTTCATTCATAAATTTCAAAGGTCAAAGTAAAGTTCAAAGGAGAGAAAAAATGAGAAAATAGAAGTGTGAGAAAAAAAGAACTTGTATTAATGTAGTGACTTTCACAATCTCACAACATCTCAAAGTGCTTTACAACCATGAAATATTTTTGAATTGTAATCACCGTTGCAATGTAGAAACAGCAGCAGTTAATTTGCACACAGAAAGCTCCCACAAAGAGCAATGTAATAAATGACAAGATAATCTATTTTCAGGTGTAGATTTAGGAATAAATGTTTGCCAGTGTGCCAGGAGAATTCCCCTGCTCTTCTTCGTATATTGCCTTATGAGAGGCAGAGACAGGGCAAATCATCATGGGGAATGAAGAAATGGCAAAAACATGGAACAAATATTTTCTGTCCATATCCATAGTAGAAGACGTGATCACATTTTTTTATCCTTTCATGGAATATGAATGTTGCTGGCAAAGCCAGTATTTGTTGCCAATCTCTAACTGCCATTGAGAAAGTGATGGTGAGCCACCTGTTTGAGCCACTGCAATCCATCTGGTGTAGATACACTCACAGTGCTGTTAGGAAGGAAGCTCCAGGTTTAGGTCCCAGCAACGGTGAAGGAACGGTTATATAGTTCCATGTCAGGCTGGTGTGCAGCTTGGAGGGGAACTTGCAGGTGGTGGGATTCCCATTGTTCTCCTGTCCTTATCTTTCTAGGTGGTGGAGGTCAAGGGTTGGAAGGTATGGTCGAGGGAGGCTTGGTGAGCTGCTGCAATGCACCTTGCACACATTGTACACTTACAGTGCACACTGCTGCCTCTGTGCGCTGTTAGTAGAGGGAATGAAAGATAAATAGAGCGGTCAATACAAGTGAGGAACTTAAGGTAATTAATATCAACAGAGAAAAGGTAAATTAAAGGACTTAAATCTGACAACTCCCCAGGACCTGATGGCCTACATCCTAGCTTTCCAAAAAGGTGTACTGGTTCAAATTTTCCAAAATTCCCTACATTCTAAAACAGTCACAGCAGACTGAAACTTAGCAAATATATTATTCAAGAAAGGAGGGACAGAAGTATGAGGTTATTCACTACGGTAGTAAGAATAGAGAAACAGAGTAATTTTTAAAAGTTGTGAAACTTCTAAGTGTTGATGTTCAGAAAGGCTTGGGTATACTTGTACAAGGAACACAGAAAGTTAGCAAGGAATCAAGAAGGCAAATTACATGTTGGTCTTTATTACAAGGGGATTGGAATACAAGAATATGGAAGTCTTGCTACATTTGTACAGGGATTTGGTGAAACCACACCAAGGGCAGGATTTTTAGGCCGGCGTGCAGGCGCAATTGGCAGGCCTGGGCATGGCCGGGGAATGGACCGCTGATCGCAATCGGCCCCCGACCGCAATTTCATGCTGGCTGGCCAATTAACAGCCAGCCAGCATGAAGCACGCACTGAAATGCTGAACGCTGCCGGGGTTGGGGGGAGTGGGGGGGGTGCTGATGTAAGCACAGGCACGGGCGAGAGTTGAATGAAAGCTCCCTGAAGGCAGAGAGCTGCCTCAGGGATCTGAAGACTTCAAAGCAATTATATAAAAATTTTGAAATCACGAGAAAAATGTCCAAGTATCAGTTAATAACAGAAACCTCATCCCAACCTTGGATGAGGTTTCATCAAAAATGCAAAGTCCACATGGCAGATCCGCCCGTCCGCCAACCATAAGGTTAGATGGACCATAAAAAATCGGGGACAGTTGGAACTTTAGCAGCTTTAATTGTCTTCTTATTGTCGGCGGGTGCTCTTCCGAAACTTGTGCATGCCAGCCGACTGAAATATCCTGCGAGTGTGGGATGATGCCAAGATGTTCGCCTGACGTCATCCCGTGTGATTTCACGTCTGATTGGGTTGGGTGCACGTCAGCACGCCAAACTAAAAATTCTGCCCATAAAGTAGTGTGTGCAGTTTTGAAAGAAAAAAAAGCAAGATTTGCATTTATATAGCAATTTTCACAACCATCAGATGTCTCAATGCATTTTGCAGGCAATGAAATACTTTTTAAGTGTAGCCACTATTGTAATGCAGAAAACACAGCAGCTGATTTGAGCACAGCAACTCTGAAGAACTGCAATATGATAACAACCAGATAATCAGTTTTTGCCACATTGATTGAGGGATAAATATTGGTCAGGATGCCGGGCATAGCTCCCCTCCTTTTCTTAAAAATAATGCTATTAACATCCACCTGAGCGGGCAGATGGGGGCCTCAGTTTAACATCATATCTGAGAGATGGCATCTTTCACAGTACAGCACACCCTCAGTACTGCACTGGAGTGTCAGCTTTTCTTTTTGTGCTTAACTCTTGGAGTGGAACTTGAACCTGGAACCTTGTGATTCAGAGGCATGAGTGCTACCAACTGAGCCATGGCTGACACACAAGCCACAGCTGACACACATGTCTCCATATTCAAGGAAGGATACGCTTGACTTGGAGGTAGAACAGTGAAGGTTCACTAGATTAGTCCCTGGGATGAGAGGGTTGTCCTATGATGGAAGGTTGAGTAAATTGGGCCTGTACACCTCAAGTTTAGAAGAATGAGAGGTGGTCCCATTGAAACATACAAGACTCTGAAGGGACTTGACAAGTTGGACACTGAGATGTTGTTTCCCCTGGCTGGGAAATCTTAAATGCAGAGGCACAGCCTCAGGATAAGGGGCCAATTATTTAGAACTGAGGTGAGGAGAAATATCTTCACTCAAATTGTCTATCTTAGAGGAATGAGGATGCTCTATTGTAGAATACATTTAAAGTTGAGATAGACAGATTTTTGGTCTCTCAGGGAAACAAAGGATAAGGGGAGAGGACAGGAAAGTGGAGTTGACGCAGAAGATCAGTCATGATCGCACTGAATGGCAGAGCAAACTCGAGAGGCCATATGATCTATCCCAGCTCCTATTTCTTATACTCTAATGTAGGACCATTTATGCCCACCTGAGAGGGCAGATAAGGCCTCTCAACTTAACATCTGGTGAGAGCAGGATTATGCTCAGCTGTAATGTCTGCTGCGTTTGAATGGACTACTCATATTCACTGTTGAGGCTCATGCAGAACACCAGCAAAGAGTCAACAACTTCAAAAGAGAAAACAATTAAATAAGACAGTTTCAACAGCTCTTAGTCATAATTCTGCTGGTTGTTTTGTGTGTAAACCCTCTCTTAAACAAACCTCGGAGGTGAAACGCCCCATCAGAGTGCCCTAGAACTGAACCTCCCTTCCAGGTAAATTGTGTTACACAGTCCGTTAGTTTTAATTTACTTTCCATATATTATTTTACAATTTGGACCCCAGTCAAGTTGCAGCCAAACAAGTGTAATTTTTTATGATTTACAGAATGCCATATTGCATTATAATTGCTTTTTATCGATATTGTAGACCTGGGGATTCACAACAAACATGCATACACTGCCCCAGCTTGGGCTCGACATGAAGAGCCTGAATGGATTACTTTTTCCAAGCGCGGTGACAACAGACCTCCGGGACTGCTCTGGCAGAACAATTTCCATTTAGTCTCTGTTTACTCAGAGGAGAGAGCCTGAGGCTACTCAAGAAAAACATCTGTGGGAGATTATCTCCTTCGTTATCTGTCTATCTCCTCTATTACTCCTCTCTGCCCTGTCACCCTGGAGAAGAGGTTTAGAGACTTGTAATAAAAAGGTATAAGAGAAGAGGCTTTAGGGACACTTAATGGGGCATATGAGGGCCAACAAATTGGGAGAATATCACAGTTCACTTAGCTTTCAGAGACTGTACGAAATACATTGACTGCTCAGGGTTATTCTCAATGACTTTTTAAGAGAATATACGGATTTTCAGATTACTCATCTTCCATTATTTAAATAATATGCTTGTATTAATGATGTGGCCCTTCTAAAGTGCATGATTATAGTTCCCCTAGAGACATTGCCAAGGGATAAAATGTGTTTAGGAACACAAGCTGATTTAAATACCACTGCTGCCTTTTCCCAGTGCAGCTAATGGGAAACACCAAAGATAAACTTGCCACATTCTCTAAGATGGTGGCCGGGTATAGCTGTGTTTTTTTTTGAATAGTGCCTTCTCAGTTGCTGGTCTCGGTGAAATTGGGCCTTCGGTAGTGTCACTAGTGGTGTGCAGTCTGTATGGCAGGAGGTGGCAGGACCAAGACATTAAAGATTATTATGCCGCACAATATAAATCTGCCTTTTCCTTTTGGTTCAACTAGGGGCTGTAATGGTGATCCTTGAAAAATTGCAACAAAAGTCCTGATGATAGAGCTTGTGTATTCCAGTGATCGAGTCTGTGCAGGCCAGACTCTTGTGGTGATGGAAATTGCTGTCTCCATCCAGGGCAGGCCCCTATGATCCAGATGCCCCACTCTCCCATTTGAATCCACTGACTCTGGGGCTCAATTTGGCAAACACACCATCTGATGTAGGTTCGGAGCCATACAGGCCAAGATCCCAGGCCTCATCCTTAGTTTCTACTGCTTTACATGGATGGTTGATTGCAGCATGTCACAACTGAGCTCAGTGCCCCTGAGGGAGAGAGGATGTCAGTCTGGCTTCTTGCTCCAGACTGGGCAGCACACCAGAAAGTACATAGGCATAGACATCTGATGAGAGCATGGGATCAGATTTGACTCTGATTAAACCCCCATGGCCGAACAGCTTTCTGATACGGTGCAGAATCACACATAAGTAATGCTTGCCTTAGCGAGATACAGGAAAGAAACATCTGTGGAAACAGGCACAGTACTAGTATGTTTCTTCAAGGTGGGTGGTGAGAGTTGTAAAGTAAATACATAATGCTGCAATAAGCAGATATAAGATTAAGAAACAGAAATAAATAATCAGGAAGGCTGGCTTTTGAATTGGTTTAAATCAGCACATGTTTTGCAAACTCATTGATTGCGCAGCACCTTCTATTGGGATTAAAAGTCACTCAGTGTGATAAAAAAGAGCATTATAAAAAAAGTGAAATATTTCACTTCAGGTTTACTGTCCTTTCCATACAGATTCATACATTTAGAAAATGGAATGTTATGCTGCAGGCACTTGAAAGTGGCTTAGTAACTTAAGGGGATGAATTGTTAATGTGGTGTGATTGATTGATTGATAATTATGCTAATTTCCTAAATGATTATCAGAATATTATTATCGTGATGCCCCCACAGTGCCAAGTTTTAAATTGATGGTGCATTTGGAGAAGCCCACTGGTAATGAAGGGGATGTGAATGAGATGGGGTTTCTAGGGTCTACCCCCATGAGGTTTGAACAACTGATGAATAAAGACCCTGAAGATTTGAAGTGGAATGAAATAATCAGTAAAGATAAGAGGAAGCAAAGGAACTCTCAGCTTTCTTCTAAATGGTCTCTTTGCGAATCACACAGCCCGAGGCTTGGGTAGACCTAGACAGGGCACGTGGGCAGATGTGACCTATTGAAGTTGCACTGAGTTTAAGGACCAATTTAAAGATTCTGACCCTCCCACCAAAAGGCAGCTTTTTCAGAAAATTGGAATATTCCACTTTTATCCTGAGGTATAGAAATGAATGAAATGTTTGAATGAGTTTATATAAGGTCATATCTGCTACAAACAGTCCAGCTTGTCAATCACAATGTTGCAATGTACACTAAACCATTCTCTATTGTCAACTCTATCTCCCAGTCCTCCCACCACCAGCCCAATTTCCCAACCCTAGTTCTGCCCCCACCACCTCCACCCTCCCCCAACACCCCCCCACCTCCCAACCCCACCTCTCTTGGAAGCTGGGTCGCATTTCTACAGCCATGGCTTCCACTGATAGTATTTCCAAGTGGCCTATCTCCATGAGTCTAGGCCTTGAGAAATGCCAAGTTACTCACTCATGAAGCTTATCAAAGTCAAACCACATCCTGAGCTCACCCAACACTGGCTGGTGAATAGGAGTGGAAAGTGCACCTGTATCTCATTATTGATCCAAAGCACCAAAGATGCTATAATGCCCATACTGCCGCCATGGTTGAAAACAGCTAATTCAACACAGCCCTAAAACAGTCCATGACAGTCACCTTCCAGACTAATAAACAGGGGATGGGCACTTGGATTCCCTGCCAGACCAGCCCAGAGGCATGGCACTCAGCAAATGTCAGATATTTTCAGGAAGGGAGAAAAAAAGGGAAGAGAAGAATAAAAAACATGTTGTCAGCAATCTGATAGCAGAGACTGAAGGCTGCATTTTCCTCAATTTTCTATGAACTGAGAAATATTCAGAAAGTTTCCTTACTTATTTTCATTTAGTGTCTGTTGGTAGTCAGGTGTGATCTGATAACTCTGAGTTTAAGGGGAGGCAATTTGTTGGCAGAGATGGTCTAACTCAGGCAAACAGCATCGCCTCAGGATTGATTTTTTTATAATTAAGCACTGAATAGAGTTGTCTTCTCAACTCAGACAAAAAGGCGGACAGTTAGTCTGCTTCTAGTGGGAAAAGGCACTCTCTTCCCCCCGTGCCTCCTCTTTACTTTCACCAGTAGGGAAGTGATAAAAAGAGTGCAGGAGTCTATTATTTTAATGAATGCACATATCGCAGGGAGGGTCGGCAGCTGCGCACAATAACGTAGGACAAGGCTGGGTCAGTTGAGGTTTCCCTGGATACTGAGAATCTGCAAAGAAACCTCACCCAAGTATCCTGGAGAATCTAGTTAAAAAGACTGTTGGGGGAGGGGAAGAGTTTCAGACACAAGTTGAGGGAAGAAAATGCAGAAATTGAAACCTAGAGGGAGCTATTACCTGATCTGCAGTAGTGGTATGAAGGTGAGAAAGTGAGAATGTGAAACGTATGAGAATCTGTGAAAGTACATAGAATTTACAGCACAGAAACAGGTCATTCATAGGAACGTAGAAACAGTGTAGGCCTCTCAGCACCTTGAGCCTGTTCCCCACCATTCAATGAGAACGTGGCTGATCTGTGACCTTTAATCCTTATCCCTTATTACCTTTGGCAACAAAAGTCTATTAATCTTAGTTTTAAAATTAACAATTGATCTAGCACCAGTTGCCATTAATGGAAGAGAGTTCTTAACTTTTACTACCATTTGCGTGCAGAAGAGTTTCCTAATTTCACTCCTGACTCATAACTTCTATCCCCTCGTATTTTATCCTCTAGATATAAAGGCCAACATTTTAATATCCTTTTCATTTTTCCTATACTTGTTCATGATATTTTAATAAGCTATGTACTGGACCCTCTAGCTTTTCACCATTTTGAAAGTACCCTGTTTTTACACTTCCATCTACACTGCTTACAATGTTGCCTATCTTTGTGTCAACTGCAAATTTGGAAATGTGGCTTTCTATCCCATCATCTGGTTGTTAATAAATACATTAAATTGTTGAGGCCCCCACATAAATCCTTATAGGACACCACCAGTCACATTCTGCCAATTAGCATACCTGCCCGTTATCTCAGTGCATTGCATCCTGTCACTCAGCCAATTTTCTAACCAGGTTAATAAGTTGCCTTCAATTACTTGAGCTTCAACTTTAGCTAACAGTCCTTTATGAGGGGATTTATAAAATGCTTTCTGAAAGTCCATATAAAAAACATCCATAGACGTTCCCCTGTTCATTACTTTAGCCACCTCTTCAAAAAATGCAATCAGATTTGTCAGGCATGAGCTACTCTTTACAAATCCATGTTGGTTCTCTCTGGTCAACTGGAGTCTTCCAAGTGTTCAGTCACCCTTAAATTTATAAACTCTTATCAATTTCCTACTAAATGGGCAATAATTTCCTGGTCACACTTCTTAAGTAGTGGAGTGACATGCCTGATTTTCCAATCTAAAGGAACAAATCAAGAGAAGTTTGGAAAATTATTTGGCCATCTACAACGTTCTCATCTATTTCCTTTAAACTCTTGGATGGAAACCATCCAGTCCTGGGGTTTATTGCAGATCTGCACCTCAACTCCATTTATCTTTTTTTTCTCCATAATCCCTTGATGCCCTTACATAACAAAAATGTATTGATCTCAGTCTTGAAATCTCCAATTGTTCCACCTTTTTGAGGTACAGCGTTGCAAATTTCTACTACACTTTATGCGAAAAATGGCTTCCTGATTTCCGTCCTAAATTGCTCAGCTCTAATTTTAAGATTATGTTCCTTTGTTCTTGATTATCCCCCAACTGAGGAAATAGTTCTTCCACATCTATCCTATACAAGCCTTTTAACATTTTAAACACCTCAACCAGATCACCCGTCAATTTCCTATTCGCAAGGAAATTTGGAATTATATTTGGTTGCACTTCCTACTGGAAATAATTGACAGTAGTATCAACCTGATTAGAAAATCTCCCCACAAAAAATAGATATAAACTAAAGTAAGAGAGGGGTATTGAAGCCTGATTTTTACAATCATGCTACCTAGGGAATCCTGATTAGACTTAAGTGGAGGATGTTGTGCCAGGGAAAGGGTAGATCTATCAGTCATGAAGGACAGTTTGAGTTTCCGAGAAACAGATGGTTTCTATCACATTTTTAAATAATCTCAGGGAAAGAAAAAAATACTATTATAAGACACATTAGGTATAAAATGCAAAGAGCACAGTTGGCAGATGTCTTCACTTAGGGTCGGCACCAAAATATTCTCGTCTACTGACGGTTTAGAACATGGTATCTGAAATGTCTGCTGCCTCCTTTAGCAGATTGATAAAAAATTAAATGTACTAAAATGGCACTTTATGGCCTTTGGTGCCAAGGACATTAAATGTAAAGTGTCCAGGAATTTCATAATAAAAGAAAACTGTGGTATAATAAATTTCAGTCACCTTTGTGTTTATAAAAAAATAATTTCAGTAAAATATAAGTATAAGATACACGCTTAATATATCATTAAGAAAATAATTTGTCCAAAAGGATGACAGTGGATGCTTGAGCTACTGATGGGTTTACATGTCTTGATAACTTGAAGTCAATGAATGTTTCATACATTTGGTTGGCTCAAGTCCACCTGAAAATATTGAGCCTCTGCTGTTCAGATTTTGAGTGACTATAAGAGTCTATGGGCGGAATCCTCCTCTGTGTTCAGGAAAACCCGACCTGTGCACTTACACAGCTCACAAAGTGCTGCCTGACCCAAGTGTAACTTCACATGCCATTTTTGTCTTTTCATAGCAGGATCAGGTTTGCAGTGCAGCTGGTGAGCCATTAAGCAGTGTGAGAAGTGTGTGGGTGTAGAGGTAGTCTGGTAAGAAGACCTGCCTTGGTTCTCCAACACAGTTTTCCAGTTCCCAACAGTACTTACGGGTCCCCTAAACCTCACCCCTCTCCTCCCTTTAACCCCCACCCAACTCCATGCCAGATCATGTCTCCTCAGATCACCCGAGCCACCCCTTGCTAAACCCCATGTCCCCTATATATTGTCTGTGCCCCCTCAGATTTCCCTATGCCATCCCAATGATCCTATGTATCATCCATGCCTCATCAGATTCCCCCATGCCACCTCCCTGCCCCTATGCCCCTGCCCCTGCTCCATGCCTCCTCAGATCATCCATGCCCCACCCCCCATGCCACCAACATGCCCCAATGTCTCTTCCATAGTCACTCACCCATGTACAGTTGTCAGATTCCATGCGATATCAATGGAAAATATTTTACATTCCTTGGGAAAAAATGAACTTCTCACAACCTAAAAAAGCCCCCCGTATCATTGATAGTGAGAAAAGTTCCATTCTACCATGTGAAAAAAATTCCTCGTATTACTCATTGTAGCTTGTATCAACAAATCAGAAACCACATCAAAAGCACAATCTGTTATTACAACTTCTTGAGACTGTCATTCATTCTCAGATAACTGGTTCCCACTGTGCTAAAATCCATTAGCACTTGAAACTCAATGAAGCATTGATAATGGCCACAGCTGTCCAAACAATAGACTGCCTTCTGGAAAGGAAAGAATAGGTGTCATTTCAATCTCAAAGCAAAGTGGCTATCAATCAATGTGAGGAAGCAGATGGTTAAATTTTTTTCATGTATCAAAATCGGTATTTTTTTCTTATCAGCCATTTAAATCACAGTAGAAAAGATGACAGCTCAGGCTGACAGGGCATTTTGATACATTTTTTACTGCATTGTGGTGCTTTTTCCATTGGAAAAGCACTGTAATGCATGTGAGCAAATATACAAGGCTGGTCAACGTCACGATCAAATTACCTTTAAAGGACAGATCCCTATGATGGATCACTGCATTAAACACATCCACATTACCAAATAGTACCTTATAGTGATATTTGAAAGTGTGAAATCACTTTACAATTACCTTTCAGAATGTTCCAGACTCCTCAGCAGGCTTTTCATTTTCTTCGTGAACTGTCAAATATGGCATGATTTTAATGTGCTTCCAAAACCCCGCACCACCAGATGAAAATGATGAGTGAAAATGGTGGGTGCTGGGTTCAGGTTCCAAAGTCAGGGCTCTGGTGCCATTTTGGCTTAGGCTCAGAGCTTTTTCGGCTTTGCGAAAATTCAGGCCTAAGAGTGGCCATTCGCACACTGAAATGTGCCTTGAACCCTCACAAAACGCCAGCCATCCAACCTTGTCACATTCAACAGCACAGAAGGGTGGTGCCTGATGGTGCGAGAGTCCAAGCTTGTGATTTCTAATTGTTGTGTTATCACTGACAGTGACCATCAAGGATTTGCTTTCATCATGGGACAGCTATGGAATCTTTATGAACATAGTAACAGGAACTGAAGAAGAGTCATATTGGACTTGAAACTCTGTTTTTCTCTCTCCACAGATGCTGCCAGAACTCCTGAGTTTCTCTAGCACTTGCTGTTTTTATTTCAGATTTCCTGCATCCACGATATTTTGCTTTTACTTTAGAGGAAACTTAGTTACTGGTAATCTATATCAACTCTATGAAATCCTTCTTAACATTTTAAACACCTCAATTAGATCACCCTTCAACCTTCTGAACTTAAGGGAGTAAGGGCCAAGTTCATGCAATTCTTGCAATTTTTTTTCTGAGCAGAAAATGCTGGAAATATAAAAGAGGCCCATCAGCATCAAAAGAATTAGACAGCTTAACACTTAAAACAAAAACAGAATTACCTGGAAAAACTCAGCAGGCCTGGCAGCATCGGCGGAGAAGAAAAGAGTTGACGTTTCGAGTCCTCATGACCCTTCAAGTTCCCAGCTTCAGACCTTCTGTTCATAATGACCTTTCTCATGGATATATGTCTATGGTAACATTTCCAGCAACTACTGGTTTCACTTCAGCTTTCCAGCAGGGCAGTTTTCATTTTCTTTGGGCAACCTGATGGTATTTTCGGGAGCATGGGGGTGCAGTGGCAGAGGGGAGTGGGGGGCAGTGTTGGGAGTGGTGGAGTTTGTGGGGGTGGCATCAGAGTGAAATTTTTTTCTTAACAGGAAAAAGGAAAATCCCAGATTTTCTTCCCTCCAAAATGATCAGCTCGTTAAATAAATGTGTTTTGGAATTTAATTTGCTGTTTGTTAAGTTTTAAAAGGAAATTTCAGGGTTCCTAGTTTGTTTGCACTTAATAATTTCTAGGATGAGCAAAGCACTGCTAGATCAAAAATGCCTGGACCTTTCCCAGAAATCAAATCCTATTCAAAAAATTAGAATCATTGTTGTTTACTCGAGATTGAAAGTAAAAATTGCAGTTCTGTATGCAAGTGTGGAGTGTGCTGGTTAAGGATTCAGCAGAGTGACTCCAGTATAATAAGTTAGGAAGGTTGTAAAGGCTGAGCCCCTGTGATACAAAATTGAGAAAAGGCTTGCACAGTGAGAGCTAGGTACAGTCCATTTTGTGGGAAATCTGCACAGGTTAAGGGGTTAAACAGAAATGCTGAGTGACTTTGAAATACTTTAGCTTGGGGGTGCAAATGAAAATGTTGTTTTAGGATTCAAAGTGTCACTCGAAAACATACTCCAGGGGCTGGGTGTATTACAGGATCCTGCTGGACTCAAAATGCCAGAATGCCCAGGAGATCGCTGTTTCTAGTGCGCCAGCCAGGCCCTGTCAGCCACGAAGCAGGTCTGTCTGGGGTTCCCTATTCAGCTGCATCAAGGTCATGTGAAAAATGGTCCCTGTCTGGAGAAAGCCCTTGACCCCCAACCTCTGTGACCTTTTGATGATCCCTGGTTCATTCAGGAAGACAAAACATTGTAAAATCAAGCAGAATAGTCTTGTGGGGTTTAACTGGGAGGCCTTCACTTCTCGACTGTCACAGCCATAGGACAACTTTAGGCTTCATAAATAAATTGCTCAGGAGAGAAGTCTCTTGTTGCAAATAGAGCTCCAAGCTATTAGTTGATAGAGAAAGTGTGATCACATTTGTGCATTAATATCTGTAAATGTGAGTGTACATGCTTGAATTTGGGTGTGTGTGGATGCTTGTAAGTACATGCTTTTTTATGTGTGCATGTGTGGTTGTGTGCATGTGATCATGTTTGTGTGTGCACATACATATGTTTGTATGTGCATATGCTTGTGTTTGCATTTGTATGTGCATACGCGTTTGTGTGCAGATGTATGCGCATGGTGTGTGTGCTTACCTTTGTGTGTGTACATATGTATTTGTGTTTGTCTGTGTACGTGTATGTGCCTGTTTGGATTTGTCTGTGTATATGAGTGTGTGTGTATATACACTGGAGTGACTTGGACTCACCCTGGCCAAAATAAAGTAGAAAAAGAGTTCTGGGTTCTGATGAAAGGTCACCTACCTGAAACACTGGGCAGAATTTAATTGGGTTGGGAGGTAGTGGTCAGGGTGGGGAATCAGGAGGGAAGATGTGGGGTTAAGTGCCTGTTATCTTCCTGACACCTTAGAATTCTCTCAGCGACGTGGAAGATAGAGGACGACCTTCCTGCCAAGTGGCCAATTGAGGCCCAGAGTTTAATTAAGGGCCATATAAGGGCCTCTTCCCTTTGTCGCTGGCATCTTACCAATGGCGCGGGGGTGGGGGGGGGGGGGTGGCGGGGGGCTCTGTCACATGGGGAGACCGCCCAGTAAAATCTGGTGACCTCCCTGTGAGTTCAGGGGGTTGGGGGGGGGGTGGTGGGGTGGGGTGGCATTGCCCTCTTAATCAGGCACCCTGATGCCCAGGGAAGGCCCACCCCAGCTGCAATGCCTGCCCCGCAACAACCCCTCCCACACCCTCCACCACACCACTCATCGCCTGATTTATCCCAGTGATCCCCAACCCCATTTGCCTTAGTCTGAAGGCAACACCCATGATGCTCCTCTGAGCCAGGCATTGTTCCAACAGTGGCCACCACTCCAGGTGGTGGTACTGGGACTGAAGAACTTCTGGCCCTCTGATTGGCTGGCAGCTCTTAAAGATGGATCTCGTCCCCTAAAGGGACGGGAGGCCCCATGCCAGGCAGTTAATTGCTGATTGCCACTGTCACCCTGACATAATTCAGGCCCTTAATATTGTTTCTCTACACACAGAGGCCACCAGACCTCCTGTGTATTTCTGCCATTTTCTGGCATCCTCAGTTTTTTACCCTTGCAGAAAAAGAGTATCTCTGTCTTTCAGTGGGAGCTGATTTCATAGGCTCCTGCAATTATGATGTAGCTAACAGCTGAGTTTGCACTGATGTACACCCTTTGCTAATAACAGAACAGTTCCAGATCCTGGCATAGGGCTTTGCAAACTGGAGTGCATATCAAGATTTCAAGCACAGTGTGGTGTACACAATTTTCTGTAGCCTATGTTAGGCATGGGATCTCTAATTTATGAAACCTGTAATTACACTTACTTCTAATTCTCTTTTCCTCTGAATTTTCTCCCCCAAAGTTACTGGCTTTTCAAGGGATACATTTCCATAGGCTGTGGGTAACCTTTGTTACCTCAAAAAATGGCCTTATGTTAGCCTAGTAGGCTGTTTCACAGTCTAGTCCATTCCTGACCTCAGACAATTTCCACAGCCCAACTTTCCAAAAGGAGTCACCAAATTATGATCAGCAGTAGGAATCCTGCCTGATTTTTTTCCCCTTCCTAGTCTAGGGATGCTGAGCCCAAATGTAGCACTTCTACTGAGGCACAAACATGAGATTAGCAAAACCATTCACTGACCCTGGGACCATCCTCCTTTGTGTGACTCAGTACCACAGCAGAAGATGCACATATCAACTATACCTTTAGAGGGGCTCTCTTGTGCTTCACATATTCCATGCACATATATCAATTAATATAGAAAGGGCTCAATCTGTACTACTTCTGTCTCATCATTGATGTTGACCCATTTAAACTCATTTCATTAGGTAAAATAAGCATGCCCAAAGGGCAAAAGTCCTTCTGTATGAAATGCGCATGTACGTTGTCTGTGCTTTGTCACCGTCTCCTGGCAGCATCCTTGTTTCTGATGCTCTGGTCTCTATGATTGAAGCTGCAGCACCAAATGGGACAAAAAGGTGAATGATGGTCTGATGGTACTGAATATGTGAGATTAAGGTGGCTGAGTCTTTTTGGAGATAGACAGGGGAGAGGTTGAGGTCTTTGTGTGGGGTCTGGCATTTGTTAAGGGTGAACACTCATTGAGAAACTTTGCAATGGACACCTCAATATCACAATGTAAGTGGGGGAGAAAACAAAATTAATTTTAAAAATAAGGATTTTGATGGAATGTTAATTGAGTTTTAAGGGGTTATTTAGCGAGGCTCACTAGACATAAGCACAGTTCAATGGTAGGGTTATAACATTATAAAACTAGTTCTAAGACCCATGCTTCCATGTAGCAAGAGTCCAGGCAGGGCTGGATGAATTTAAGACTGCTCACTACCAGCACAGAGATGAATCCTTCTGATAGAGTGGAAGATACTCAAAAAAAGAGGAAACCGCTCTGCTTGGGTTGGAATAGACAATATCCCAGAGGGCGGTGAACAAGATTCTAACTGAATGCATCACTCAATACCCTGTTTGGACCCCAACTCTTCGATTTGGGTTGCATCTAAATTTTCTCCTCAAGTTGAAAAGACAGTATTTCCTCATCATTTAAATTAAAGTGAATATTACTACAATCATACTCGCTTGTCCATTGACACCTGATACATAAAATTGGTGAATAGTTAGTCATTACAATTAAGATAATGTTCCCTCTCCTATCATTATTTATCAGTCTATCAGCAAAGGCATGCTGGTTGTTAGCATAGCAGACCTGTCATCACCTACGCAGTTCTCATTCAGAAGGCTAGATATGGCGGGTGGGGTGACAAGATGAGAAAGCTCATGTTGCACCAGTCATACAGAAAAAAATTCATCTGGCATAAGCCCAGCATCCATTCATCAAACATGACCTAGTTACTGCGAAGAGTCTGACTGGGCGTTAGTGCTTTGACTTAATTGTGGGACAGTATTTGGTGATAAGACAATCAATTAGTAATGAAATTTGAAAGGCAAGAGTGAAGTCCCTGTCTACACTACCCCAAAAGTGACTTGTAAGGTCACCAACCTTCAATGATTATCTTGGAGCCTCCAGGAATTCAATATAAATCTCTTGGACACAGTTGCGAGCAATCCGAGGGAAAGATTAAAGGGGCTTTGAAGAAAAGCACTTATTTAATTTTCTTTAAACACTTTTATTAATTTGTTGTAAAAATATTGGTGAAAGGAAAAAGGCTGCTTGAGTGACGTTCAAGAATTATCCAATCAACTACTGAAAAGAATGTTCGCTTTCTAATTGGTGCAGAAAGGCAGTGTGGCACAAGGATAGATGTGCCGGGCAAGTAATAGTGGGAATGTGGGAGCAGGGCAGTTGGAGGCAATACGTCATGCACCAGGTCCAGAAATATGTCCAGTTGAAGTTGGCAACTCTAGTTTCTACCCTCTTGTATACAGTATCCTGGAGACAGTATGCACCTACTTAATTGTCTAATGCCTGGTGTGCTTCTCATAAGTGCAGCTGATTATAACATTTCCAGAGAAGACATCAACCCTTGTGTTCACACCCCTTGTGTTTGCACACATACCTGTCAGGATGGGCCCTCCTTCAAATGCCACTGAGTTGGGTCTCAGCCCAGTGGACAACAACACCTTACAGCTAGAAAATAAAACAGGAAAACCACAACCCTGTTTCATTTTTTTCCCTGTATGATTAGAAAAATATATTCTGCACTAAATGCACCAGCTGTAGTCTGGAAATATGAACAGAACAATCATTGGTTTTTACAGATCTCTTTCCCATTAACCAGCCGAGCTCCAGGCACTAATATCATAAAAGACTATCATGTGTGTTGGAGCACTGGTAACTCTTTCGAGTACAAACATGTTTCCATCTGTTCCTATTCAGATGAAGTTACATTGTTTCATAGTTTGCCATTGTGAGATTTGAACTCTTGATCTTGGGGTTACAAGCCCAGTACCATAACCACTTGGCTATTTAGGCCAAGCTTTGGGGTACTGGTAGGTGCTCTATAATTGACCTCTTGGCAACTGGATTGAGGAGGGTGAAATTGACCAGGGCTCCTTCTCCTACTCACTGTACAATGACACCTGCTGGAATGTGTAACAATGCCCAGTAAGCATGGAATTAACCTCAGCTGTATGTCCTGCTTCATCAAATACAGCACTGCGTGGAGAAAGTACGGCAGCGGGAGTTTTTTTAAAATTGTTCTAACAAAGAGCCAGTATGACACAAAATACCGAATAGCTCCCTGTAATAACTGTAAATTTTCAGGGTTCTATGATTCTAAATAGCCTGCCAATGCTCACATGTGAAAAATAGGTAAGATACCAGAGGGCAACTGGTGTCAACAAGGGGGAGGTGATGGTGTAGTGGTATTGTAACTGGACTAGTAATCCAGAGATCCAGGGTAATGCTCTGGGGATCTGGGTTTGAATCGCACCACGGCAGAGGGTAGAATTTGAATTCAATAAAAGTCTAATGGTGACCAAAAAATGATTGTTGTAAAAACCCATCTGGTTCACAAATGTCCTTTAGGGAAGGAAATTTGCTGTCCTTACCTGGCCTACATGTGACTTTAAACCCACAGCAATGTGGTTGACTTTTAAATTCCCTCTGAACAAGGGCAATTAGGGATGGGCAATAAATGCTGCCCTAGCCAGCGACACCCATATCCAATGAATAAAAAAAACAGAATCTTACCACAGAATGAGCCAGCTGATTCAAAAGCAAACATGTGCAGGGATCATCTCTATATTATTAAAGGAGCACGTGCAAGGCACAGGCTTCCTGTGCACAAACCTTACTTCCTGATGTCGCAATTTTTATTACACTTTTCTATCAATGTTTACCGTTGTACATTTCTATGCCAACATTTCCTATTCAATTTTTCTGCGTCAGCATTCATAATGTAGTTGCATTCTGTAGCTGCTAGGTGGCTCTGTAGATTGAGGTTCTTAAGTTTTTCTGGCAACTGTTGCCATCCTTACATTAATCTTTTTTTTAACGTTTGTTCATGGGATGTGGGTGTCGCTGCTTAGGCCTTAATTGCTCTTGAAAAAGTGGTGCTGAACTGCCTTCTTGAACTGCTGCAGTCCATGTGATGTAGGAACACCCACAGTGTTGTTAGGAAGGGAGTTCCAGAATTTTGATCCAGTGACAGCGGTATAGTTCTAAGTCAGGATGGTGTGCTGCTTGGAGGGGAATTAGCAGGTGATGGTGTTCCCATGCATCCGTTGCCCTTGTCCTTCTAGGTAGTAAAGGTCCCGGGTCTGGAAGATGCTTTTGAAGGAAAACCACAGGAACTTTACTAGTATGAGAAAGAAAGAGATGCGCTGCATCCCTTTAACAGTTAATCTACTGGAACCACTTGTGAGTAAAGTCTGATTGACCATAGCAGTGGTACTGGTTTGTCCGGTGAGCTAAGGATATATTTTCTTGTTGAGCTGGATTCCCGAGCATGACTGATGGTTTAATCTTTATCGATGAGACTTGCCTGTCAAGGGCTCAGAGGTGGTGCCTGCCACAGCCTGGCTCGAGAGACACAAGGAGTGACTTGATCAAATAAGTTGTTAAATAACTCTTTCATAATCCTTTGCACAACATCAAGGAGAAACAATGGGTGTATGGAACACCCATTTCGACATGCCAATCAGGCTTACTCAGAAAGACCTCTACAATTAATTAAAATGTTTCAATTTACAGAAACCTGTTCTCCACTAATGTTTCTTTAATAACTATGATGAAAAGCAATAAGTTTCTTAAATCAGATCCCCTGTTTCTCTTCAACTCCAGTTTTTTCCCCTCTGATCCTGAAGACATTTTCTTGCTGCAGTTGGGGTCCACCAGTACTGACAGTACCTTGTTCAAGTGTGTATTCTTAATGGGTATGTCTTCAGGTTTAACTGACCAAGGGGGTAGCTGGGTTGGGGGCGGGGGGTTTGTGGGGGATCTAAATTGGACCCCAGCCTTCATTCATCCACTGCATGTGCCTTCTTCAAGGAATCAATAGCTCGTGGTTGTGGTTCTCTAACCAAGGGGGCCTGATGCCAATTGTAAACAGTTACACCAAGATTTAAGGACATAATCTAAGTATGATATTTAGGAATATTTTTTGTTTTCTTCATTTGCAGGATAAATATTAGCATCACTGGCAAGACCAATATTTGTTGCCCATCCCTAGCTGCCCTTGAGAAGGTGGTGGTGGGCCTTCTGACCACCGTAGTCCATATGGTTAAGGTACTTTCATGGTGCTGTTAAGTAGGAAGTTCCAGGATTGTGACCCAGCAATGATGAAGGAATGATAATACGTGTCCAAGTAATGAAATGTGAGTTAGAGGTGATGGTGTTGTCATACACCCTTTGTCCATGGTTTTGGTTGAGATTCTAACTGAATCTCCCTTTACCTGGAAGGTTCAAGGCAAAAAGAGATAGTCGTTTGTAGTACAGAACTTGAGTATTGCTGCAAAAAGACACATGTTGTCGAAATTTTTCATCTTTCACTCATAAGGACAAGTCTCAAGAATAGCAAACATAAAGGGAACAACAATTCATACTGCATGCGATGAGGGTGCTGATTGGTTGGCAAGTGGACACTGATTGGTAGAAGTGTTGCCATGGAGAATGCACCAGTTAACTGATGACTGACAGTTAACTGCTGAGCTTTGTTTAAATTCAAACTAGGTAGGTTGACTCTGATTGGTCAAGGCATTGCCCTGGGGAATATTAGTCATCAATTAACTGATGCATTCTCCATGGCAACATCTCTACCAATCAGAGACCACTTGCCAACCGATCAGCACTCTTTTTATGCAGTATAAATTGTTGTTCCCTTTACATTTGGAATTCTTGTGAATTGTCATGATGAGTGCAAGAGAAAAGCTTCGACAACATGTCTTTTTTCAGCAAAATGCAAAAAGAGATGGTTATCACATTACCATGATGACTCACCACCATCCCTTTTGTTACTTAATCTCTCCTACATTCCACTCTTTCACAGGCCTGCCCTTTTGTTCTTTTTTCCTCTCCCCCTTTCCCCACCTCTGTACTTGCTTAAAACTTATTATGTCCCTTAATTTTTCCAGTTGTGATGAAAGGGTATTGACCTGAAATGTTAACTCTGTTTCTCCTTCCACAGATGCTGCCTGACCTGCTGAGTATTTCCAGGTTATTGATCCCATTGTTATTTCTGGGATCTTACTGTTCTGCTATGTTTTCCTACAGAATAACTAACGGCATAAAAAATAATTAATTGGTTATGATGCCTTGAGACAGCCCAGAGATGTGACAAGCACAATGCTTTCTTCATTTCTTTTCTGATGCTGAGATAGCTGACATAGCGCAAGACAAATAATTCCTTGTCAATATGCTTAAGCACCACTTTAATTTAAACAGAGGAGAACTCAATGGAATTTCTAATTATCCTTGATACATTTTAAAACAAATTACTGTCTTGTATTTTTTGCCTTAAATTGTGTTGTTGGAATGCACTGCAAGAGTTAATCCCACATTCAGTCTGTTTGAGCCTACACAGCTTCTTGATAATAGTTTATCCTTTCCATAAAATAAATTACTTTGTGGTCTGGTTGTAATGCTATGCAATTACTATATGTTTGCATTATTTTTAAAGCTGCATTGCTACATAAAGGATCTGTAAAAAGGGACTGTCTTCACTACAGAACAATCTGTTATAACACCTTTGCCCTTGGCCCTCTTTCTCTGTATTCTGTGCTGCTGTTCCCCTCTGCTCAACAACAAGTTGCTTCTGCTGCCTGCTGTCCTGTTCAGTATGCTAATACAAGTTGAGAAGACAGGGTTCCTGAGAATATCGGAGTAATTAAGATAATTAAATAGGAAAACTAATTGGGTAAACAGGCCCTTGGCTTCTCTCAAATTAACAGATTACACAAATAGACAAGCACCATGACACAGATAATTAACATGTACTCACTGAGAAAGCTGTGAGGCAGGGAATTATCCGATAGTAAAACAATGATTTGAGTCGACAGGGACTTGGAGAAGTAAAAGATTGTGAAACTGTGAAAGGCTTTACATCTATTGGTCCTTAATAAGCAGATGTATCTAGAAACAGGATAGGATAGGTCAATTTGCCTTCATTCATTTCTCAAGGGGCGCAAAACCTTCAGAAAATCAATATGCAGACGCTTTTACTAATTTTAATTACTTTTGCAACTGAGTTTAGGTCCAGGTGAAGAACAGTGTTGTCACTGTGATCTAATGGGAGGTTTAACTCAATTTTAGTCTTGTACTGATATAGAACTTTTTTAATTCTCTCTCCCCATTATATAATGAAATCACTTCCAAAGTAGGAAGTTCCAATTGTCCTGAGTGTATCCTGTGTGTATTGAAAAGCTGGTTCATACACACCTGAATTGGGCTCAGGCAAGTTTAATGTGAGCAATTGCTCAGAATTTGCCTTGGTAACTATGAATTTCCAGATCTTTAAAAATTATTCCAGCATTTGGGAGGAGTGCAAAAGCTGACACATATGCATTACTTATTCGCATATATGTTGTCCAGTGCACCCGCTCTCCTGTATTAATACTGTTCTGTGCACTCAATCATTTGAGTTTGCATGTCCTGTGTTGTGTTATCCTGTGCACTGACACTCTTGTGGTGACCTTGTCACATCGACCCACACCTCAGAAACCAAAAAGAACACAGGTCAGGACATCATGAGCTAAAGATGCTCTCCCTACATTTCCACTCCAATCTATTTCCATAACATGGCGGTATTGAATGTATTCTGGGGCCTTTTGGATGCACCAAAAACATACACCAGAGATCCAGGATCTGCAGTTACAGAAACCAAATAAAAATCCCTTAATCCGGGACTGATTTAAAACCCAGTAATAGTCAGTGGAATGTTCTCCAAACCAACCTCTGATCAGACTAAGCAACTCGGAAATGCTAACTCCAGCAGGAATTTAGTGGGAATTATGTGCAAACTCTTGGCCACTTAACACCACAGCTCCTGTGGATTCAGGGACAGTACCTGTGGCAATAAGGTTCATTGGTAATCTGAGTTAAGGAAAAATAGTTTGCATTTTTATCACAACTTTCACAATCTCAGGATATCCCAAAGCTCTTCATAGCCAATAAATTGTGTTAAGTGTAGTCACATTTCTAATGTTGGGGGAAATGGCAGCCAATTTGCGTTCAGCAATGAGATGAATGACCAGGTAGTGATGTTAATTGAGGGATAAATAACAGTCAGGACATAAGAGGACTCCCCTGCTCTTTGAATAATGCCATGGCATCTTTTTACCCACATTATATGGCAGACGGGGTCTCACTTTAACATGTCATCCAAAAGACAGCACCTGTGACAGTGCAACACTCGCTCAGTACTGTACTGAAGTGTCTATAGAGATTATTTTCTCAAACACTGGAGAGAAACTTGATTTGCTGACTCAGAAGTGAGAGTATGACCATTGAGCAAGGCTGAAAATGTATTCATTTTGAGATTTTTTTTGTCACATCCAATTTTTCCTCTCCCTTGAAGATGTTCACTCCTTCATGTATTTTAATAAAGACTGGGAACAAACTTGGAAGCTTTCAGTCCTGCTATCTTCAACATTGGTCCTGTCTGCCTCAGTCCTTGCCCCAGGTTTCTTCACAAAACAACACTGTACTAAATAAAAGTAATGCCGCAAACTGGTCCTACGCAATATACACACTCTCTATGAGGCCTGTGCAGATATGGGTCTCTATTGCCCAAGCTAATTACTAGAGTTGTCTAATTGGATATATTCCATTTCAGTTATGAAAGAAGGTTCGAAAAATTTGAGGTCCTCTGTTCTGAAAGAAGTTACTTCAATGAGATCCCTAAGTTTGACTCTGCTCTTTTATTCTTAAACCCACTCACAACCTCTTCCTGACCCCTGATCTCCATTCTTCCATTGTTACTGAGCTTTCAGCTGAATTGTCCCTACTCCCCAGAACTCCCCATCTTAAGCTGCCCCAGCTACCACTTCTATCTTCACCCTCAAAAGTCTTCTCCATGCCTACCTTTTCCCTAATTTAATGCCCTCTATTTATTCGCATGATTTTACCTCTACAAAATCCATTGGGATGCTTGGCATGTTAAAGGCACTAGACAAGAACAAGTTGTGTAAATGATATGGAAGAGGGAAATCAGAAACATTGCTTCAAGTGAAACCACGGTAGAAGGACAAAAGGGGCACAGGTTCAGACTAGCAAAAAGTACTGAAGTCAGGAAGCACTTTTTCGCACAAAGAGTGACTGGGAATGCTTGTGAAGATTAGAACACTGGAATCGTTTTAAGAAATATATTGCAATAGAAAGAGTGGAGGGCCTTTCAGGATGGAGGAGCTCAGAAGGACTCCCTAACCTGTGATCTTAAAGTCTAAAACCAAATCAATTAGGCACAAAATGCAGAGTTGATTTTAATCCTTTGAAATATAATAATTAATTCATCAGCTGGCCACTTTTCAAGACCCTGTGAGTGCGTTACTTATGTTCCAAGATTACATAGTCAATGCCACACTTGGGCTTCCTCACTGTGGAGTTATTATCAGCTGCTAATCAAACAAAAGCTACAGCCAACCTCTGGGCTATTCTGTCAAGCCGAGTTTCTTTATTAGAAATATGTTACTTTATGAATTCTGGTTCGTGCAGAGCTAGGGGAAAGTGCAGTGTTTGGGCTGTTGAATAGCACCTCCTTGGTGATTAGCTGCCTTTTAATGGAGGCTCCCGCTGTTTGGCCTAAGCCCCCTTTTATTGGCAATTCATTTAAGGTGCTATTTCTGAGATGCCTTTGTACAAAGACGCTGCTACAAAGTCATGTTTTAACAAGTAACTCTAGCCAGTCTCCCTTCATTAAATCCCAGATAAAATTTATATTAAAGTTTAGCCTGCCGTGCAAGGCCCTTTGGTTGTTTTGTTTTAATCTACATGAGGAGAAAAACTCATTTCATCCAGCTGAAAGGAATCATCATCTTTTATAATAAATACTTAGCCACCAAGCATGGTTCTTAAAGGGACCATACTCCTTAATATTGGCCCATTATAGAAACTGAATCTGCCTATCAGCTGCTTGGACCTGCCAGTGGTAATCTTTAAACTTTCATCCCTCATCCATTGGCTACCTCATTTATGTTAAGTAAGGTGGTTTCAGAAAGGCCTTGACTTCCTAGCATTTCCCTGCTAAAGCAACTAAATGGGCCTAGAAACCTGTGATTCCCACAACTGGAAGGGAGATAACCCAGCTTCTGGCCAACAGGTTCATTTATCTTGAGGTCACGCACAATTAGCATAACATCACATTCACAACTGTGCAATTCTGGGTGGAACCTCCCTGATGGAGGTGAGGGGATAACTCAATACAGGCCTGGAAAGGTGAACATCCACTGTGAAACCAGGAGGTGCTGAGAGCCTGCCAACAATCAGAACCAAAATTGCAAACCCAACCAAATTACATTTTGGTGCTGTCTAAATTTGCTGCATGTTGGCACCCAACAATTAGAGATGGACCAGAAATATTCTCTTGACGGAGCCTTGGCCCCCTCAGGTTTTATTGGAATTACTTTGTTTAGGCAGGATTATTCAAGATCTTTGTCCTCATGGAAAATATGTGTACCACAGGAACTTGGCATATTTCAAAGCAACAGCTTGTATTTATATAGTGTCTTTAACAAACAGTTTTATATACAGGGAAGAAAAAAAAAACAAGTAAAATGATAAAGAAGCCATCACTAAGCCAGAATGTGACATTTACAGTAACATAGTGATTATTCAAGACATTTCAAAAGAGATCTTTGTTGACATTCCCTCATGGCTATTCATTATGAATGGTTGGCTGAGTTTCAGAGGCTACAATTATCTTAGCAGTGGGTTCTGAGTTCACAGTTTGGTTGAGAGCTTAAAGAGGCTACTAAAGGATCAAGGGTATTAACAGAAGTTTGTTTTATAAGTGATTAACACTGAAGGAGATTTAAAAGCTTTGATGTTTTCATGAAAGTGTTTTTTGCCTATCAATTCTGTATAGTGAGAGCTGTATTAGATTCTTAGAAGTTTACTTTCTTTCAACTCAACATGGCCTTCCTATGGTAAATACTGAGTGAGTTGGCATGGGAAGGTATGAGGGGCCTTGGGGGGGTGTGGGGGGGGGGGGAGGTGGGGGAATGGTTGTTGAGTGTGTATGCGAGAGCTGAGGGATAGAGGGCCTAAAATCTTCTAGAACAACTGGAACAAAGTCCCAGAGAGCAGAGATGGGCCTTCTAACAAACCTGCCTCGGACCTCACCTGCCACCATCTTCTCCTAACATCTGCTTCCGGGGTTGGCAGGCCTGACATCCACCTGCACTCAACCAACGTGGACCAAAAATCTTGAGATTCGGGACATTTTACAAATGCTAGTCCAGCTAGTCCGGAAAATTTCTCGATCTGAGCTACCCACCTCGGTAGCCAAAACTGTTTGTTAAAGACACTATATAAATACAAGCTGTTGCTTTGATATATGCCAAGTCCCTGTGGTACACATATTTTCCATGAGTTCAAATCGCACCATGGCAATTTGAGAACTTAAATTTGGTTTATAAAAAAAAGTTGGTACCAGTAAAAGTGACAAACTTTCAGATTGTCGTAAAAGCTCAGCTGGTTCAATAATGTACTTTAGAGAATGAAACCTGCAGTTCTTAATCTGTCTGGTGCTAAGAGTCCCTCATCAACATAGTTGACTCTGAATTGTCCTTGAAAGTGGTACAGCAAGTCACTGAGTTGTATCAAACCTCTAAAGTGTTCAGAAGAAGATCTACTGCCATATTCTCAGGATAATTAGGGATGGGCAATAAATTACATCAAGCCTACATCCCAAGACTGAATTAAGAAAAAAATAGATGGTCGAATGCTTGGTCAAACGATTGACTTGAAGAAAGTTTCTAAAAGTGGAGGCTGAGGGAATTTCAGAAAGGAGTTCCAGAGAGTAGAGCATAAACAACTGAAGGTTCTGTCACCATTAGTGGTAAAGGGAAGGGGGATGCCAAAAGGCTAGAGTCAGTGGACGGTAAGGTGGAGAAGGGATATGAGGTTGAAGGAGGTTCAGAGACAGACTGAAGCAATGCCATGGAGGGATTTGAAGGTGGAGATAAGGATTTTAAATTCAATGCACTGGGGGACAGACAGCCTGTGGTGAAAGATGAGTGAGATTCATGCAGGATAGGAAATAGGCAGCTGAGTTGAGCGAATTGGTATTAATCCAGATTGGGGGAAGAGAGGATATTAAGATAATGAAAGCAGTTTTAAATAAGAATAGGATGTTGCCTAAGCAAAGCCAGCTAGGGACTAGGAGGAACAGTTGAGCGTTCACTAGCTGAGTGAAGCAAGGTTCAAGGGAAGCTGTGATGCTCATGGAAGAAATTAGCTAAGGAAGGCAGGGCGAAAGCAAGAGAGTAGCTCCAATGTAAAGACTGGAGGTAAAGCTGGTAGGGGACTGAAAGGGGAGAGATACCAGAGACAGTAACACAATGGTCTTGAATGTAAAGATTAAAAATTTCATGAACTCTTGAAACCCTAATATTTGAGGTAGAACAGGGGATGGGTTTATGGGTGGGTGGGTTAGGTTTCTCAGAGAAAAGGAGCCATGTGTTGCACTTGCTTTTCTGGATAATCCTGGAATAATGGAGGATTTAGCTGAAGGGTGTGAGCTCCGGTAAAGTAAACATAGTTGAGCCACATCTGACCTGCTCCAGTACTGCTTAACCCACAGGCAGGGGTAAGCGGTAGTGGAGTAGGTCAAGAAAGGCAAAGACTGGTGAACAGGCAGTGAAGTAAGCCCTAAGAGTTCCATATTTACATTCATTTACATATATCCCAGCTGCTAATACTACTAGATCCTGGTGTTCTGATTTAGGATTTATTGACTAATGAGGTAATAAGAACAGTCCATTCCAAACCTCCAAACCTGCACATTTAAAGGAGACAAGCCAGTGAGTGAGAAGTGCAAACAGAACTGAGTTGTCCCAGTTTCAAGGTTCAGACTACAAGGAACACAGGTTGCACATCTCATAGTTCAGACACACTAGTTTTATAAGATAGTCTCTTGACAGTGCAGTGGCTGGTAAAGGCAACCCTGTAAAGCTATCAGCGTATCACTTTACCACCAGGGTCTTGTGTCAGAATGCAGGCTGATTGTTTAAAAATGGTTACAAAAATTTTAGTTTCAATGAATCAGAAGAGAACCGTCAAGTGCCCGTCAATAATCCAGTAGCTCAAGGCTACGGAAAGGTTTATCTTATGTGTGTTTCACTCCTCAGAGCTTGAACACAAGAGTAGTATCTCCTTGTATCTCTTGTCTTGTCTAAACACCGTGCTCCCTCATTAACTCTGTTGCCAAACATGGCCCATCAGTACAGGAGCAATGAGGTGAGTCACTGTGAGCTCCTGCAGCTGACACAGGCACTTACAGCAAGCTCTCTAGAATTACTACTACGCAGATGCGATTAGTGATAACTGATAGAAACTGTTTCCCCTGGGCACGGAGAGATAATGAGGTGCGAAAAGCAAACCAATTACTGGATGTTAGGGCTGGGACATTGTCACTGTGGCTGAGCCCCTGGGCATTTAAAGGCATTGCAGTAGTATACAATGTCTTAAAGGGCTTTCATGGGCCTTGTGTGAGCAAGATAACTGTATCATTCCCCCACAATTCATTGTGGCCAATGTACAAATGGCCTTCCTGTAAACTAGCTGCCCAATGGGTCCTACCGTTCTCTCCATGTCCTCAGTCTTCCTGTGATTAAGTCATTAAGGAGTCAAATCAACAAGTGCTTTTTTACAAAAAGTAATGGAAACCATTGAATTTTATAGCAGAGAAGGTGGCTATTTGCCCTCTAATGGTTCTTTGAAACAGTAATCCAATTAGATGCAATCCCCCACTTTTTTTGCACAGCCCTGCAAATCTTTGATTCCAAGTATATGAAATCTGGAACTCTCTCCCCTAAATGGCTACAGATGAGAGATCAATTGAAATCCTCAAGACCAAGACTGATAGATTTTTGTTAGGTATGGATATCAAGGTATATAGAGCATAAGTGGGTAAATGGAGCTGAGGAATTGATCAGCCAGCTTCTAATTGAATAATGGAACTGGCTCAAGGCGCTAAATGTCCTACTCCTGTTCCTATAATGTTTTGGTCAGAGAGAGCACGTATGTGAAGTGAAATCACACAGTGAGTAGCTTTGTACATGAGTGATGACATATAAAAACAGGTCTCCCGGGCCTCCAATCTTAAAATATCTGGCAAGTTTCTCTTGGGGCATGATTTTTAGTTTGGTGGGCGCACACGATTGGTGGGCCCGGGAATGGCCAGGAAACAGACCGCCAACCGCGATCAGCCCCTGACCACGATTCCACGCTGGCTGGCTGATTAACGGCCAGCCAGCATGAAATGCGTGCTGAAATGCTCAGCGCTGCCAGGTTGGGAGCGAGAGGAGGGCCGGCGCTGACCTAAGAGCAAGCGCGAGGGAGTGCAGAATGTAAGCTCCCTGAAGGCAGAAAGCAATCAATAAAGATGTTAAAATCCAGAAAAAAATGTCCACACATCAGAATCAGTCACCTGAACATACAGATGATGAAAATTCTGTCCAAACATTTTTATTTCTTTTATTTAATAACAGAAACCTCATCCCGCCTTTGGATGAGGTTACATCAAAAATGCAAAGTCTGCCTGGCAGATTCGCTTGGCGGACCACAAAAAATTGGGGACAATTGGAACTTTGATGGACTTAATTGCCCTTTAATTGTTGGCGGGTGTGGTTCTGACTTTCATGCACGCACACCAACCAAAATATCACACAAGCATGGGATGATGTCAGGATGCTCACCCAACGTCATCACGCGCTATTTTATGCTCAAACAGGTCAGGCGCACGCCCACATACCGAGCTAAAACTTCTGACCCTGGGGTTACTGGTGGTAGTGCAAGCACAAGAGATCCCAACTTTCTTCTCTAAAACTGTGTGTTGGCATCCGTTTTTCCATGTTCTCTCCTCCACTCTTAAAGATGCTGATATTTGACACACCAGAAGTTGCTCTCCCAATACTTCACTCAAATGGCCATTCTTTATGTGAGTACCTCCACAGTGAGCAACAGTGGGTTATTTGATTTTGGATGGCAACACACCTGAACCCGAGCTTATTTTTGTGCAATGCACACACACTCACTTGTGCACACACACAGACACACACACACACACACAGATATTTACAGTTGGGCAAGAAATGAGGGCGAATGTTTCTATTGCATTTGTCTACCTTTATTGAAGGTGCTTTCCCACTTAAAAAAAACTGCTAGAGCATCCATTAAACAGCCAAAAGAATTTCCTATGACACAGCTAAGCACCTTTGATTTTGTTCCTCTATACATGCTACTCCTTTCAACCTAACATTTATAGAGCAATTTTCATATCCTCAGGAGATCCCTATGCATGCCATTTACTGCAGTTACTGTTATGTAGACAGACAGGCAACAATTTGCAGAAGTATTATGTCACAGACAGCAATGAGATAAATGGCCAGTCAATCTGGTTTTAGCAGATTTGGTTGATGGAGGAATGTTGGCTCGGACACCAGGGGAACACACCTGCACATCTTCAAATAATGTCACAGAAGTTTTCACATCTCCTTGATTTGGCAGAGAGTTTAATATCTCTTCTGTGGAAACCTTAGTGGCATTAGTACTCCTCTCTGGTACTCCCTACATAGTTCTCTGAGCTTCTCCATCTACCTTTCCACCCTCAAAAATTCATATTTTCAGTCTAGCTTTCCAGTCCATTTCTGAATCTTTCTTCAAGCCTCTGTGGTACTGACTGCATTTTGCTCCATTCTTACATCTTTCAGCATAGCTGGATGGACTCATTTCCCAGCCAAGCTGCATATCTGGAACCTCCCCAATGATCTATCCTTGCCCCCACCCCCAACTCCCCCCCACCAACTCTTCCTCATCAACATTCGACCCCTTGGCAACATCACATGCGGACATGTTCAATCAAATTCCACATGTACTGAGGGAGTGTTGCACTGTCAGAGGTGCTGCCTGTTTGACGAGACTTTAAACCAAGGCCACATCTGCTTGTCCACGTGGTCAGAAAAGAACCCCCGACCTATTTGAAGAAGAGCAGGCAAACTGTCCACATGTCCTGGCCAACATCTATCCCTGAATCAACACTACCAGAACAGATTATTTGATCAGTTATCTTGCTTGCAGTTGGGATCTTGCCCTATGTAAACATGGCTGTCACGCTTTCCCACAAAACAATAGTAACTGCATTACAAAATAATTCATTGGCTGTGAAGTGCTTTGGAACATCCTGAGGAGGTGAATTTTGCCATAGAAATGCAAATTTCTTCCTTTCCCTTTTTGCCAAAATGTGTTAGTTTTTTCTCTGACCCACACAGTTTTCTTAAAAAGAGAAATAAATAATGGAAACTGAAATTAAAACATAAAATACATAGCAGATCAATCCATGTTTGAAGGTGTGTTAACATTTATGTTGCAAATCTATCAATTTTCTCCTCCCCTCATGCCAAATTCTTTGATTATTTTTGCCTTGTTTTGTTATCCCCATGGTTTGCCTGTGTTACTAGCTTCCGTTTTCCTCATGGTACCTGATCAGTTAAATTGATTGTTGCCTTGGCACCAGAGACAGTGATCAGGTGGTGTGATAGAACCAAAAATCCCTGAAGACAGCAGTGTTCTGGCAGGCCAAAAACTAGTCATTTATCAAACTACTCCCTTGTGGACACAGTGGACATAACTCCTACTCAGGCAGAGTTAAGCCCTGTGGGTCACACTGCATGTGAGAACATTACAAAGTCATTGCAGTTGTCACAAGACAAATAATGGGGACAACATGAGTACACCATGCTAGAAGAGGAAGGAAGAATGAGATTTAAAAGGAAACACCTCATAGGGCTAACATTTATTGTTCGACCAACAAGGAGGAAATAAAATTCAGGAAATGTCCTCATAAATTGGAGAAAAATGATCTTGTGAAGTTGATCAAAGTTAGGTGCATGTTTTCAGTGTACATTCCCTTTATGTGTGAGTGTAAATGCATTTTTATCAACATAGCTACACTACTGGTGCTGTTCTCATATGAAGGATATGTTATTGGGTTGGATGAAGGAGAGTGGGAGAATTTTCATAAGGAGCTTAAATCAGTAGAGCCGAATGGCTTGTTTTTTAATCCATTCACGGGATGTGGGCTTCGCTGGCTGGGCCAGCATTTATTGCCCATCCCTAGTTGCCCTTGAGAAGGTGGTGGTGAGCTGTCTTCTTGAACTACTGCAGTCCATGTGGTGTAGGTACATCCACAGTGCTGTTAGGAAGAGAGTTCCAGGATCTTGACCCAGCGACAGTGAAGGAGCGGTGATATACTTCCAAGTCAGAATGGTGAGTTACTTGGATTGGAACCTCCAGGTGGTGGTGTCCCCATCTATCTGCTGCACTTGTCCTTTTGGGCGGTAGTGGTCGTGGGTTTGGACGGCGCTGTCAAAGGAGCCTTGGTGAATTCCTGCAGTGAATCTTGTAGATGATACACACTGCTGCCACTGTGCGTCAGTGGTGGAGGGAGTGAATGTTTGTGGATGTGGTGCCAATCAGGTGGGCTGCTTTGTCCTGGACGGTGTCCAGTTTCTTGAGTCGGAGCTGCACTCATCCAGGCAAGTGGGGAGTATTTCGTCACACTCCTGACTTGTGCCGTGTAGATGTTGGACAGGTTTTGGGGAATCAGGAGGTGAGTTACTCATCGCACGATTCCTAGCTTCTGACCTGCTCTTGTAGCCACAGAATTTATATGACTAGTCCAACTCAGTTTCTGGTGATAGTGGGGGATTCAGTGATGGTAATATGCCATTGAACATCAAGGGATGATGGTTGAATTCTCTCTTGTTGGAGATGGTCATTGCGTGATATGTGTGTGGTGCGAATGTTATTTGCCACTTGTCAGCCCAAGCTTGGATATTGTCCTGGTCTTGCTGCATTTGGACATGGATTGCTTCAGTATCTGAGGACTCATGAATAGTGCTGAACATTGTGCAGGCATCAGAGAACATCCCCACTTCTGACCTTATGATGGAAGGAAGGTCATCGATGAAGCAGCTGAAGATGGTCAGCCTGAGGACACTATCCTGAGGAACTCCAGCAGTGATGAGTGGAGAGTTTTCCCCCGATTCCCATTGACTCCAGTTTTGCTAGGTCTCCTTGATGCCACACTCGGTCAAATGCTGTCTTGAAGTCAAGGGCAGTCACCCTCACCTCACCTCGAGAGTTCAGCTCTTTTGTCCATATTTGAATCAAGGCTGTAATGAGGTCAGGAGCTGAGTGGCCCTGGCGGAACCCAAACTAGAGGTCAGTGAGTAGGCTATTGCTAAGCAAATGTCACTTGATCGACTGTTGATGACCCCTTCCATTACTTTACTGACGATGGAGAGTAGACTGATGGGGTGGTAATTGGCCGGGTTGGGTTTGTCCTTCTTTTTGTGTACAGGACAAACCTGGGCAATTTTCCGCAGAGCCAGGTAGATGCCAGTGTTGTAGCTGTACTGGAACAGCTTGGCTATTGGCGCGGCAAGTTCTGGAGCACAAGACTTCAGTACTATTGCTGGAATATTGTTAGGCCCCATAGCCTCTGCAGTATCCAGTGCCTTCACCCATTTCTTGATAGCACATGGAGTAAACCGAGTTGGCTGAAGACTGGCATCTGTGATGCTGGGACCTCCAGAGGAGGCCGAGATGGATCATCCACTTGGCACTACTGGCTGAAGATTGCTGCAAATGCTTCAGCCTTATCTTTTGCTCTGATGTGCTGGGCTCCTCCATCTTTCAGGATGGGAATATTTGTGGAGCCTCCTTCTCCAGGCAGTTATTTAATTGTCCACCACCGTTCATGACTGGATGTGGCAGGACTGCAGAGCTTAGATCTGATCCATTGGTTGTGGGATCACTTAGCCCGCTCTATCAATTGCTGCGTATGCTGTTTGGCACAAAAGAAGTCCTGTGTTATAACTTCACCAGGTAGACACCTCGTTTTTAGGTATGCCTGGTGCTGCTTTCGGTATGCCCTCCTGCACTTTTCATTGAACCAGGGTTGATCCCCGGCCCCTGGCTTGATGGTAATGGTAGAGTGGAGGATATGCCGGGCCGTGGGGTTATAGATTATGTTCGAGTACAATTCTGCTGGTGCTGATGGCCCACAGCGCCTCATGGGTGCCCAGTCTTGAGTTGCTAGATTTGTTCAAAATCTATCCCATTTAGCATGGTGGTAGTGCCACACAACACAAGGGAGAGGGTATCCTCAATGTGAAGGTGGGACTTCATCTCCACAATGATTGTGCGGTGGTCACTCCCCCTGATACTATCATGGATTGATGCATCTGTGGCAGGCAGGTTGGTGAGGATGAGGTCAAGTATATTTTTTCCTGTTGAAGGTTCCCTCACCACCTGCCGCAGACCCCAGCTATGTCATTTAGGACTCGGCCAGCTCGGTCAGTAGTGTTACTACTGAGTCACTCTTGGTGATGGACATTGAAGTCCCCCACCCAGAGTACATTCTGCGCCCATGCCACCCTCAGTGCTTCCTCCAAGTGATGTGTGACATGGAGGAGCACTGATTCATCAGCTGAGGGAGGGTGGTACGTGGTAATCAGCAGGAGGTTTCCTTGCCCATGTTTGACCTGATGCCATGAGACTTCATGAGCTCCAGAGTCAATGTTGAGGACTCCCAGGGCAACTGCATCCCGACTGTATATCACTGTGCCGCCACCTCTGCTGGGTCTGTCCTGCCGGTGGAACAGGACATGCCCAGGGATGGTGATGATGGAGCCTGGGACATTATCTGTAAGATATGATTCCATGAGGATGACTAGTCTGTGAGATAGCACTCCCGATTTTGGCACTAGCCCCCAGATGTTAGTAAGGAGGACTTTGCAGGGTCAACAGGGCTGAAATTGCTGTTGTTGTTTCGGGTGCCTAGGCTAATGTGGGGTGGTCCGTCTGGTTGCATTCCTTTTTTGTGACTTTGTAATGGTTTGATCCAACTGAGTGGCTTGCTAGGGCGTTTCAGAGGGCATTTAAGAGTTAACCACAGTGCTGTGGATCTGGAATCACATGTAGGCCAGACCAGGTAAGGACGGCAGGTTTCCTTCCCTAAAGGACATAAGGGAAGTGCTGTGCATTTAATGTAACCCAGTGAATGCTTAACTCATACAAAATTCCTCTTTGCAATGTTTTAATATCTGTATTAAAGTAGTGGCAAGAAGGCTTTGATGCAAGTGATTTAGCTGGTCATATGAAAACAGTGTTTTTACTATTCATTGATGGGATGAAGGCATCCCTGGCAAGGCCAACGTTTATTGCCCATCCCTAATTGTCCTTGAGAAGTTGGTGGTGAGCCATCTTCTTGAACCTCTGCAGTGGTTTAGGGGCTCCCACAATGATGTTAGGTAGGGAGTTTCAGGATTTTGACCCAGCAACCATGAAGGAACGGCAATATATTTCCAAGTCAGGATGGTGTGTGACTTGGAGGAGAAATTGCAGGTGGTGATATTCTCATGCACCTGCAGCCTTTGTCCTTCTAGTGTCATGGAAAAAATTTGTGTGTTTTCTTACTGCCTGTGATCAGTGTGTTTTGCATTTGAGGGGTGTGTGTTTCTTCACCCCTCAAAGTGAGTGATTGTCCCAATTTAAATAATTCCAGCAGCTAGCTTTTTGTGAATTTTAAAATAAGGACGGTTATTTATTATCACACACATGCCCCAGAGGTTTAAAATGCGATGTCTCACTCGCTCGACTCACCTACATTATCACTTACACAAAGATTAGATACAGATGAGGAAAGAAACAACACAATTACAATTTATGACTGTCTCAGCCTCTTTTGTTGCAGGCCTATCATTTCTTAGATTAGTTGATGCTTTGGTTGAAGTGAAGGTCTTGTAGAGCAGAGGATTTTCAGTAAACTGTGAAGCCTTTTGTAGTCACCTTTCCAGGAGGTTGGTTCTCAGATGAACGTGAAATTGGAACAGGTTAGGGAGAGTTCTTCTTCAACTTTCAAGACATGGTTATTACCTTAGCTACCTAGTTGATATGCAGTTGCTTCAATGGATGTCTGATGGATTTCTCTGTCCAGGACAGTTTCTTTCTGATTTAAAAGCAGGCAACAAATATGGCTGTCTTACCATGTGACCTGTTACAAGTCCAAAGTCCTTTTCCAAATAAGGTGGGTATCAAGGCCGATTATACATCCTTTGTGATGACTTTCACACCTTGAGGGTTTGAGACAGCTAGTTTCTTTGTGCCTGACTGACCCATTCAGTTTGAAAGCACCCTTTTGAATTAGTTTCAGAAAAAGAGATTGAGTCAACATCAGCCTGGAAAATTCATTTTGTTCCCTCTTGTGACAGGGGAGTGTTTCAATCCACAAGAGAAGTCAGATGATCCATGGGCAGCATCTTTTTATAGCCTTTTGTGGTTTTTAAAATTATGAAATATTGACTGAAAACCCATAATATACAGGAACTTGACACCAGGAAGTAGAGATTGTAGGTTTGAGAAGTGTTGTTGAAGAAGCTTTGGCAAAATGCTGTAGTGCATCTTGCAGATGGTACGCACCACAGCCACAGTGCACTGATGGCAGAGTATGTGAATGGTTTGGTGGTGGATTGGGTGCCAATCAAACAGGCTGCTTTGTCCTGGATTGTGCCAGGATTTTGAGTATTGTTGGAGCCACACTCCTCCAAACAAATGGAGAATATTCCATCACACTGCTGACTTGTGCCATGTAAATGGTGTACAGACTTTGTGGAGTCAGAAGTTGAGTCATTTTTCACAGAATACTTCACCTCTGACCTGCTCTTGTAGCCACTGTATTTATGTAGCTGGTCCAGTTAGGTTTCTGGTCAATGGTGACACCCCTCACCCACCACCAACCACCACCCACCACCACGAAGTTGATTGCGGGGGAATTCAGCAATCATAATGCCATTAAATGTCATGGGGAGGTGGTTGTTATACTCCTGATAGCCAATTGGTGAAAAGGAAAAACCAGAGGGAGTCTTTACTTTGAATAGATTTATTCACAGCGTGAAACATTACGAGTATATGTAGCCTCACTCCACTCCTGCATCAGTAAGTGTCTCTTTTACTCTTCTGAGTAGATCCAATTAAACTAGTTAAATAAATCAAGGGACAAAATAAGAGGCAGCCCCTTAAAGGGATACTACAAAAAGAAAAACTAATCTTAAAGGAAACTTGCAATATCAATTCAAAATGTGATTAAAGGGATCAATAATGCCAGTCCCCACCAGGCATGGTAGGCCTCAATCATGCCAGCAGACACGTGGGCTCCCTCTCCAAGGACACCTGGCTGTGAATGTAGCCGCAGAAAAGGGGCAGACAGTCGAGCTGGACAACTTCCTTAATCGCCTGCTACCTGGATCTTTAATGGCCAACTTGGTCAGGCGTAGGTTCACAAGGATGTCGTCGTCGTCGTCGTCGTCGTCCTCCTCCTCCTCCTCCTCCTCCTCCTCTTCCTCCTCCTCCTCCTCCTCCTCCTCTCTCCCCACCCCCTCATACTAGATGCCTGCAGTAAGTGTCTCTTTATATGTGCTCAAGTAACCATCCAATCAATGCCGTGCACCTGTATATATTTAACCTCAATTGATACAATTGACAGTGGTTAGTCTGATTGTAAGATCTATCTTAATGCATACAACAGTGTGACAGTGGCATCTGTCCACTGCATCCACACACAGACTCAGGAATGCTCTGTCCCAGTACACAGAGCTCTGCTTTCATACAGAATTATACAGGCAGCAAGGGAAAGCTCTGGAGAATGGCAACTTAAGTGAGATACTATACTGGAAGGCTGCAGCACCTATGGCACGAAACCCAGCAAGAGTTGGTGCCTTCAGGAAAGGAGCGGGCAAAACTGGGAGAAACAAAATTTGGCATCAAGGCTTATAAGATTCTTGATGTTGATATTTTTTATTCAAGAGAGTTGTCACACATTGCCTGATCTTCTGTTTGACACTATAGGTCTGAAAAACAATTCAATATAAACCTGAACATTGTCCAGCACAATAGGAGGGGAAGAAAAACAAAAAGCACTCTGAATGTCAAGGACCAAATGTTTGTGGTGCTGAGGCCAGCACAGCACACTCAAGCCTGGCACAGTCATAATCATCAAATCACACCTCACAGACAACGGCCAGGAGTTTCCCCTCAGCGATTTGGGAGCAGGGCCCACTCGCCGAGGGGAAAGTGATGCGGGATGATGTCGGGAGGAACCCCCCGGCGTGATCCTGGTCCCTTTAAATATTCACAAAGGCAGGCGGACAGCGAAATCAGCCGTCCGCCTGCTGACCTGTCACTGGCCAATTAAGGCCATTGACAGGCTAATTAACATTATTAAACACCCTTCCCGGACAACCTTAAGGCTAGCGGGCAGGCCAGGAGCCCCAGTGGGCTGCAGATTATTAATGAAACTTCATCCACTGACGGGATGAAGTTTCATGTCTGTTTTTTAAAAATTTAATAAATTTTATGTGTTTATTAGTAACATGTCCCATCTCGTGTGACATTGTCACATGAGGGGGACATGTTAATAATTTTAATATTTATCTAGATTTAGAGTTTACTAACCTCTCACAAATCTCCCTGAGACAGGACTTTGCCTCAGGGAGCAGTGCGCTTTTTTGTGCGCATGCGCGAAAGACCACTTTTTGACAGATGGGGATTCCCTCCACCCCCCTCACAGGAAGCGCATAGCACTTCCTGTCAGGCAGGCCGCTAGGCGGGCCTTAATTGGCCCACCCACCCAAAATGGTGGCGGGCTCCGCTTTGGCAGTGAGGTTCGGCTGCCTGCCCGCCGCCGAGCTAGTGGGGCCCGCTCGCCCATCGAGGTAAGAATTCTGCCCAATGTCCCAGAGCCCTCCATCAACATTGCTGGTTATGTCCTGTCCCACTGATGGGACAGACCCATTAGAGGTGGCGAAACAGTAGTATACAATCTGGAGGGAGTTGTTCTGGTAGTCCTCAACATTGACTCTGAACACCATAAAGTCTCATGGCTTCCGATCATACATGGACAGCGAAACCTCTTGCTGATCACCATCAACCACTTCCCTCAGCTGATGAATCAGTACTCCTGAAGACCACTTGGAAGAAGCACTAAGGACAGCAAGGATATAGATTGTACTCTGGGCGGGGTACTGCATTGGTCATCACCAAGAGTGACTTTGTAGCACCACTACTGACCAAGCTGATGTGCTAGCACCAGGTGTTGAAGGAATCAACAAGAGGGGAAAAACTGATTTTATCTTGCCCTCAACAATCTACCTGTTGAAGATGCATGGGTCCATGACAGTACTGATAGGAGTGACCACTGCACAGTCCTTGTGGCGACGAAGTCCTATCTTCACACTGAAGATTCTGTCCATCTTGTTGTGTGGCACTACCACTGTGCTAAATGGAATATGTTCAGAATAGTTCAGCAGCTCAAAACTGGGCACCCATGAGGTGTTGTGGGGAATCAGCAGCAGCAGAATTATATTCAACCTCAATCTGTAACCTCATGGCCTGGCATATCCCTCACTTGACCATTACCATCGAGTTAGGAGATCAACCCTGGTTCAATGAAGAGTGCAGAAAAGCATGCCAGGAGCAGCACCAGGCATATCTAAAAATAAGGTACAAATCTGGGCAACAGCTTGTGACAAACAGAGCTAAATAAGCCAATGAATTAGGAACAGGAGTAGGCCACTCAGCTCCTCGAGCCTGCTCTGCCATTCAATAAGATCATGGCTGATCTGATTTTAAGCTCACATTCCTGCCTATCCTGATAACGTTTCACCCCTTTGCTTATCAAGAATCTATTTACCTCTGCCTTAAAGATATTCAAGGACTCTGCTTCAACCACCTTTTGAGGAAAAGAATCCCAAAGTCTCACAACTCTCTGAGAGAATTTTTTTTTCCTGATCTCTGTCCTAAATGGGCAACCCCTTATTTTTAAACAGTGACTCCGAATTCTAGATTCATCCACAAGAGGAAACATCCTTTCCACATTCACTCTGTCATGTCCCCTCAGGATCTTTCTTTTTTAAGATGTGCTCCAAAACTAGCTGTGCCCCTAGCCAAGCTGTTCCAGTACAATTACGACACTGGCATCTATCCAACAATGTGGAAATTGCCCAGCAATGTTCTGCCCACAAAAAGCAGAACAAATCTAATCTGGCCTATTATGGCTCCATCATTCTACTCTCAATCATCAGCAAAGTGATGGAAGCTGTTGTTAACAGTGCTATCAAGCGGAACTTACAAAGCTGCATGCCAATGCTTAGGTCGGTTTCTGCCAGGGCCCACTTGACTACTGACCTCATTACAGCCTTGGTTCAAACATGAGAGTACTTAATTCAAGAAGTGAGGTCTGAGTAACTACCCTTATCATCAAGCCAGCATTTGACCAAATGTGGCAACAAGGAGTCCTATCAAAATTGAAGCCAATGGGAATCAGGGGAAAACTCTCCACTAGTTAGAATCATACTTAGCACAAAGGAAGATGGTTGTGGTTGTTCGAGGTCAATCCTCTCATGGTCCTGGACATCACTTCAGGAGTTCCTCAGGGTAGTGCCCCAGGCCCAACCATCTGTGGCTGCTTCATCTATCACCTTCCCTCCATCATAAGGTAAGAAGAACAGATGTTCATTGATGATTGCACAATGTTCAGCACTCTTAATGACTCCTCCGATATTGAAGCAGTTCATGTCCATTTGCAGCAAGACCTGAAAACATTCAAGCTTGGATTGATAACTGATAAATAACATTTCCGCCACACAAGTGCCAGGCAATGACCAATGTCAACAAATGAGAATCCATCTCCCTTGACATTCAATAGCATTACTATCACTGAATCACCCATCAAATTCCAGGGGGTTACCATTGACAAGAAACTTAACCAATCTGTGATATAAATAATGTGGTTATAAGAACAGGTCAGAAGCCAGGAATTCTGCAGCAACTAGCTCACCTCCTGGCTGCTCAAAGCCTGTCCACCATATACAAGGTGCAAGCCAGAAGTATGATGGAATACTTCCACTTGCCTGGATGAGTGCAGCTCCAACAACATTCAAGAAGAATAACAACATCCAAGACAAAGCAACCTGGTTGCTTGACACCTACCCATCACCTTAAACATTCACTCTCTCCACCATGGCTCACAGTGGCAGCAGTGTCTGCCAGTTATAAGATGCACTGTAGCAACTCACCAAGCCTCCTTAAACAGCACCTTCTAAATCAGCAAACTCTACCACCTAGAAGGACAAGGGCAGCAGACACATAGTAACACCATTACCTTCAAGTTCCTCTCCAAGAGACATGCTATCTTGACTAGGGACTATATCACTGTTCCTTAACTGTTGCTCGGTCAAAATCCTAAATATCTTGCCCTAACATGCCATGGGTGTATCTACACCAGAACGACTGCAGCGGTTCAATGTGGCTCAACACCAGCTTCTCAAAGGCAATTTGGGATGGGCAACAAATGTTGGCCATGTCAGTGATGCACCTCATCATGCACATCGCATGGAAGAATAGAAAAAAGATATTGGAGGCCCCGTTGGACCCTTCACAGACAAAGCCTCAGATCGATTTGGGTCCACAGTATGTCCACTTGGACACCATTTATGACCTTTATAGCATGCAAGGTATATTAATCTGTCACTGGTATCACAATGAAAGTTTCCACTGAATTTAAGTCATTATCCAGCCCCCTTCAGCTTGACCCTATTCGCAAGCAGATGACATTCAAGTTTGCACTGGAACATGGAATTGAACTCCAGTGAAGCAGACATGGGCAGGGACTGTCTTATTTTTCATCTCCTTCTGCCTTCCCTGCAACTCCTCAGCATAATTATAAGATTTGCAAAAATAATCCAACAATGAATGATCACAATTGCAAAATAACACTTCTGTTCTCTACACTGATTGATCTCAGCCACTCTTTGATTACATACCAATTACAGCAAACAGCTGGTTGGACTTCCAACTCTACTATTTTACGAGATTAGCATGACAGTTAGCAAACTTAGATCCACAGAGATAAAAACAAAAAAACTGCGGATGCTGGAAATCCAAAACAACAACAGAATTACCTGGAAAAACTCAGCAGGTCTGGCAGCATCGGCGGAGAAGAAAAGAGTTGACGTTTTGAGTCCTCAGGGTCATGAGGACTCGAAACGTCAAAACTTAGATCCAGCTATCTGACCTGGTAGTGAATAACTTCCCCATTTAGATGCAGCTTACCTGGTTTGGAACTAGAATCACCAATCAAGTATTTTGTTCCATATGGACAGGTTACCTACTAAAGAGTTCGAACCTAGTAAAAGTTCAATAAGTTGTCAGGCTCAGTGAGAGAGATCACTAGCTGGTTGATGTAGGAAGTAGAATTGCTACATGTGTGCAATGGTGGGTACTATTTTGTGGTTGGAGCAAAGCACAGAGCAAAGCATAATTTCTCTGAGGGGATGCATTTTCTTGATCTCTCTCCATGACTTCAACCATCTTTGTGCTTTCTCAGTGGAAGTTAGGACAGAAGATTGGGAGAGGGTTCCTTTAGAAATTCAGAGCCATTAAGTTTCCCTTGGCATCTGGAAGTAATGGTAAAGAACCTTTGATACTCAGTAGGTCTGACAGAATCTGTAAAGGGAATAGATTGTAAATGTTCTGGGTGTAGACTCTCTATGAGAACTAGATACTGAATGAAAAACAAGTTCCTTGAGGTGATAGAGGGTTACTGGCCAGTTGGGGTGCAGATTCTATACTCTCCCACATTTCTTTTATTGGGGGGGGAGACAAGAGCAATCACTGTGCTTGATGCACACACTGAATGCTAAAGTATGGCATTCTTCAATCCAAACAAAATATGAATAATGGAATTGTCCAGTGGCCCTCCTAGTAGGTGGGTGAGTAGGTGCACCACATGGTGTGGTACAAAGCTAGAGTAAGCACTTTCAATGCCTTGTCCATGCTGAGTTAGCTCATTTTGGCTGAGGTAGAAGTGGGAACACTATCATTAACCTCAGTGCCCCAAAGATGGGAGAAAGGAATCAGTCCAGGTTTCCATTTATTCTTATTCTTTCATGGGATGTGGGCATCACTGGCAAGGCCAGCATTTGTTGCTCATCCCTAATTGCCTTGATTTCCTAATTCCCAATCACTACCCAATGAAACTTTTATAAACTGTGTATGATGCTATTGGATTACAATGTTATGGGTCTACCGACAAACAATGTTAGGTTAGTAAGTGATAGTGATGTAGCAGTAACATTATTTCACCTGATATGCAAAGGGAAGTACCTAACTGGATCACTACAAATCAGTCATTTTAAAGGAGTGCTCAGGTATCTTTCTCCCATTATCACTCTCCACCCCACCCCACTGCCTACCACCACCACTACGCAACTAATGAACATTGAATTTGGAGAGGCCTAAGATTAACACCACAGAATCAAGAATCTGTGGACAGTCACAAGAATATAAACTTCCTTCACCAACTTTCATTTCTGTGGTCATTGATCAGAGTGCAAAAAAAAACTGTAAACATCAAAAACTGGAAATATTTTAAAATCGGCAGGTCTGTCAGCTTCTGAGATGGGGACCTCTGATATAGCTGTGTTCCTCTAACGTTGGCCTCTTCAGCATCCCTGAGTTTAATTGCTTCACTAATGTTGGCCAGGCTTTCAGCTGCCTAGGTCCTAAGCTGTGGAATTCCAATTTTTCTGCCTCTCTACCTTGCTTTCCTCCTTTAAGATGCTGCTTAAAACCTACACTTTAACCAAGCTTTTGATCATCTACTCTAATATCTCCATATGTGGCTCAGTGTTATATTTTGTTTTATAATCCCCTCTGAAGCACCTTGCAACGTTTTGTAATGTTAATGGTGCTATATAAATACAATTTGTTGTTGTTGAATAGACAGCATTGCAGTTGGAATTCTCCGTTGAAGTTGGCGTGAGAATTCCCTGATTCGGCTGTCCCTTTAAGGACAGCTCCACAGCACCTCTAAGTGCGCAGCTGGTGCAGCTACAGCGCTCAAATTGCTGATGTTAAACCAGAGTTCACTGCAAACAAGGGCCGGGATTTTCCGGCCCCGTCGCGGGCAAGGCGATGCCCCAGTCAGAAGTCCATTGACTTGCGGCAGGACCAGAAGATCGCGGTGGCGGGTGGGTGCGGAAAATCCCACCCAAGATCCTAAACCAATCTGCTATTTCTCACTGTTCTGTATGCAACACCATAGAACTAAATTACTATTTCTATTCCTTCATTCACATAACAAAAGTAGCTACCTGAGTTCTGATGGTAGGTTACTCAACCTGAAATGTTAATTCTGTTTTCTATCCACAGATGCTGCCTGACCTGCTGAGTATGTCCAACGTCTTCCCTTTTTATTTCAGATTTTCACCATTTACAGTATTTTGTTTTTACTTTGTTGAGGTACTTGGTGAATGTTGGGGCATTTCCACCACTTTCACTTAGGCATCATGCAATGTCAAGGTGCCCGTATCAGAAAAAAGTTAATAATTGCAAACTAATCCCACAATGCTAATGAATATTCCTGAGGTTACTTGTTCCTTTATTGAAAAATAGAACTTACATTTAAAAAGCGCATTTCACAATCTCAGGATGTCCCAAAACATTTAATTTAACCGTTTTATCTAACGCCCCCACCCCGAGACTTCTGACAATGCCTGAACTTAAATGCCATCCTAGGTTATGGGGGGGCTGTCCAATGGTAGGTCTCAAATCCGGAATAGTTAGACTCAGAAGTGAGAGTACTATCAGCTGAGCCAAGCTGGAAAAATGATTGACGTTAGCACTTATATACTAAAATCTCAATGGTACCCATTCAATAAACACGCTTTTTGATCCACTTATTGACATTTGCCTGATAGCTGGCAAATTGAAAATCACATAAAGCCATGAAATGAAATTGAGAAGTTCACTCCTGAAGATAAAGTAGGGATCCAATATCAGTGAAAGTGCATTTACTGAGCTTTTCAGTACCTCTGTATTTAAAGGAAGTGAGGAAGTTCTGTGATGGAATCAAGCACATGAAAGCGAGCAAAGAGTTAAATTTACTGAAAGACAACTTTGGGGCTAAAGATTGGCCGGGTGTAGGTAGTGTGGCACAATGTGGGGAGCTAGTGCTTTATACCATGGCTGCAGTTGAGTCACAAGAATTTCTCCCACTGATTCCTCTGATTTGTTTGTTCAGACGCAACAAGGAGGAAGACGGAATTGAGCTGTCTGCCATTTTGACAAAACATGGGCTGAAGATCTTGCTTTCCCAATATTTATTTGCTCACCAAAGTCAGTGATATTAGTTGTAGATTGATGTGCTTAGCATTTTGACACTAGTATCAACTACTGAACATTGCCAGGTGAGCTATAGCATAGCTTAATATAGAACAAATCATTGGTTCTCTTCCCCAATGATATTCTCTTTATATCAAAGTAGTCTGCTTCCTACTTCTGCCAACTTGATGCCATTTATGTTAAGTTGTGATGCCAACAAAAACTGTGCTGAGATTCACACCTTGACCTCCCAATAGCACCAACAACAACTTGCCTTTCTATAGCACCTTTAATGTGAAAGAACACCCCAAAGCTGTTCACCTCAGCTCAGTGGTGGTTATTTCATCTCTGAGTCAGAAGGTTATGGGTTCAAGCCCCACTCAAGAGGCTTAAGAATATCATCTAAGCTGACACTCCAGAGCAGCATTAAGAGAACACTGCACTGTCCGAAGAAGTTGTTTTACAGGTGAAACGTTACATGGAGGCACCATGTATCCTCTCAGGTGGATGCAAAAGATCCCACAGCACAATTTAAAGAAGAGCAGCAGAATTTTCCTTGTATGTTGCCTAACATGTATCCCTCAGCCAATTTCCACCAAAACAGCCTATTTGGCCATTTATCTGTCATGCTGGTGGGATCTTGCTATGTGCAAACAAGGCTGCCACGATCTTTCAAAAGTAATAAATTGGCTGCAAAGTGTTTGGGGATATCCTTGAGTCTTGTAAGGCCTAAGTTCTTCCTTATTCCTTAATCAAATAAAAATGGATGCCAGACTGGATTCTACTTTTGGCCACAGTAGCCCAGGTGAGATTGGAATGTTATTGTTGTAGGGATGTTTCATTATGTTAAAGGCGCTACATGAATAGGTTGTTTTTGTTGTTATTATGAGTGTAAATGCTTCAGAATTAATTAATTTCCATCTAGGTCCAGAGTTTTAAATCCATGTTGAAATTTAGAAAGGTGTCATTGGCAGGTTTGCCTTGTGCCATGAAAATTTCTGAGTGCCAAGACTCTACAGAATGGGTTCCACTTCAACTCCCAAGTCACTCGAAAGAGGTTTTCCCTACTATCTAGTCACACGCATGTGAAGACTTCCCACTCTGGTGAAGTGCTAGCTTCCACAAAGTCACTATCTTCAAGAACCATTGGCAGCTATGCCTTCAACAACCAAGGTTTAAGTGCATTGGAATTCCCTCCTGAAACTTCTCCACCTCTTGTTTTCTTTAATACACACTTTAAATCCAACTTCTTTGATCAATCTATTGGTTACCTGTCCTAATTTTTCCTTTTTTGACAGTGTATATTTTTGTTTTATTTTGTTCTGTGAAGTGCCTTGGGAGAACTTACTATGTTAAAGGCACTATCTCAAGCAAGTTGTTCTTCAGAAAGAAAGGGTTGCATTTATATAACACTTTTCATGACCTCAGGACATCCTAAAGCACTTTTGAAATGTAGCTATTGTTGTAATGTAAGACAAGTGGCAGCCAACTTGCACAAAGCAAAGTTCCACAAACAGCAGTAAGACTAGATAATCTGTTTTAGTGATGTTGTTTGAGGGATAAATATTTGCCATGACACTGGAGAGAACTCTCCTACCTGCCTTTAAAATCATGATATGGCATCTTTTATTTCTACCTAAAAGGATAGACTGGGCCTAGGTTTAACGTCTCACCTGAATGACAAGCAGCACTTCCTCAGTACTGCACTGGAGTGTCAGCCTAGATTTTGTGCCCAAGTCTCTTGAGTGGGGCTTCAACCCACAATCTTCTGATGGCTGGTAGCTTTAAGGTGAGAGGAGAAAACTGAAGGGAAAAGTGTCATGAAGCATTTGCACAAGTATGAGCCATTTTCCCAGGCTTCATTTTGTTCGATGTACTGGGCTTGCTTAAAGCGTTATTTTATCTTTGATCGGTTCTTTTCAGGCAGAGGAACTCTTTGCTTTGATCCCAGAATTCTTTTATTCCATGCTCTGCACTCCTGAGATTTGAGCCACTGGAACAAGAGGAAAGAGCTCTGTGAAAGTTTATTCTGCAGACCCAGGCAGTGATCTGAGACCAGTTCTTCTCTCTTTCCTCGTTCTTCTCTCCTTTAAAAAAGGTTCATATTACCCCTTCTTATCCTGCAGGGTCAGGATGTCAGGATTCAATGGGTATAGTGTAGTGGTTCCAAGTTGTGATGATGTAGCAGTGAACATGGGTACATCACAGGAGCACTGTCATGCAACGATAAAGCGCTGCACATGGGCACATGGTGCCATTGTGTAACAACACATAGTACAATGGAAAAGCTGGGTGACTTAGAGGCTGGAATCTAATTGAAAGGTTTTGGTGATCTATGTATATCTGGAGGCGAGCTACAGGCTTAATCTAATAACAACAACTTGCATTTATATTGCACCTTTAACATATTTAAGCATTCCAGGAGAACTATACCCTGGCAATTGGAGGGGGAAAACTATAGGGTGATAGGAACAGGATTAGGCTATTCAGCATCTTGAGCCTTTTCTGTCAATCTGTTAGATCATTGTTGATTTATACCTCAACTCCATTTACCTGCCTTCATTCCATAGTTATCATTGACAAGACTTTATACCACAGAAAGATGCCATGCGGCCCATCTTGCCTCTGCCAGTTCGCTGAAAGAACTCTCCTTAATTCAATTCTCCTGCCTTTTCCCTGCACCCTGTTACATTTTTAATTCTCAAATATTTACCTCCTTCCCTTAATAAGCTGTATTTGGGCAAAATCTTGTGCTCTTACTAGCGGCAAGCTTGGAGGAGGGAAGAGCATGTAATTAGGCAGGATGGTGGCGTACTGGAATCCTGCTGCCTTCCCACCTTTGCCAAAATTAAGTTCTGGGCGGGAAGGCCGATGTTGACCTTCCCATTCTGCTGCCAATTGAGGTCCTTAAGTGGCCAATTAATGACTATTGTAAGGTTGTATGTTGCCTCATGAAGAGGTCTAGAGGTTTGTATGGTTGAACAATAACTGTTTATTAATAACACATAATTATGTACATATATACAGGCTATAGTTCTGACAAGGTACTATCTTCTTGCCAACTTGTACCAGACTTACTACTACTACACTCTGCTATTCCCATGTGACTCTCTACATCACAATGTGGGTGGTGCTGCTCCCCGGCTCCACATTAATCTTTACAGTCCCAAACACCCTAATACTGCAGCTCCCCGCCAAGTCTTTACCCAAATATATTTACAATATTATTTACATGTTACCCCTTCTCGTCCCAAATCTCTGACTTTACAGACCAGATGGTCTGGAAGCTTTACGAGTCTTTCAGATCTCACTCTTTTGAAGTTTGGAGGAGTGATGGTCTCAACGTCTTTGGGCTGAATTTGTTGATTTGGAGTTGAAGTTATTTGGGTTTCGACATCTAGTTCGCTCAAATGTATAATAGGAGGTTCACCGCAAGGGATGAGGAAAAGACTTCTCCGGTTCCATCTGATTGTGCCTTATGGGTATGTATTAAGTAAGACCGTCATTTATCTTCATCCCTCAGGACAATGACGCCTTTCTGATCCAAACCTTGTCACCTCTGTTTAGCCTGAGCTGGTTTCTAGTACAGTACTCCCTATTGTAAGTTGAAGCTTGTCGCTGTCTGAAGGGCTGTCCTCAGCCCTGAACCTTCTAATACTCCCTGACTGCCAACCCTGGATTAATTTATTCGACAGCATGGGAAGTTGAGTGCAAAGTTTTCTGCCCATCAGCAACTCTGATGGGGCTAATCCACATTGCAATGGGGGGAATCTATATATCAAAAGCACCATTGGGAAGTCATCATTTTTCTTCAAGAGGGTTCTAATAGTGCAGACTCCCCCTTTCTGCCTCACTGTTAGATTGTGGATACCTTGGGGAGCTGGTGAGATATTGAAATCCATAATTCCTGGCAAAATCAGTGAAGTATTCATTAGCAAATTACGGACGATTGTCAGATACCACCTGATCCAGGATACCATGGATCACAAAGGTTTCTCTCAATGACCTAATGACCAACTTTGTGGTCATTGTGTATAAACATTTCACTTCGATCCACTGAAAGAAGTAGTCAACAATGAGGAGGAAGGACTTGTAGTTGGAAATAAAAAGATCCATTCCCAAGGTCTGGTAGGGAACTGTGAGGAGATAAGGGGCTCTTTCTGGACTGGTTTATGTAGCGCGTATATCTAGCAGTGTAAAATCATCTCTTCAACTGCCCTTGATATTCCCTGCCACCACACTGCAGACTGAACTGGTGCTCAGCACTTTGTGATGTCCAGGTGACCTTGGTGGATTCGTTGTAGAATCTCCAGCCAGAGTGAGATGGGAATGACCAAGTGCTCATCTTACACTATAAGATCATTGATAACAGTGAAGTGTTTCTGCTTTCAAAGTAAATTTTCATAACATTGTCACCTGGACACTTCAGTGGCCAAACTTGTCAGCAGTACTGACGGATGTGGATGCACTCTTCGTCTCACATCTGATCTTGGCATAACTGTTGAAGCTTTTTGGAGCTCGCCAGCAATTGTGTTGTTACAAACAGAGAATATGACTCAAAGTCGTTGATCAGATTGACATCATGTGTTGCAGGATGGTCGACTGTGGCTCTGGTCAATACGTCCACAGTCGTTTGATGCTTCCCCTAGATGTACACTGTCTTGTATGCAAAGTGCCTGAGACGCATGCAGAATCTCTGAATTCTGAGGGGTATCCTGGCGAGTTCTTTCACATCCAATGCTGACACCAATGGTTTGTGATCTGTCTCGATGATCACTTTCTGCTGAACAATATAGTCAGAGAACTTCTCACAAATCCACATTACCACGAGGGCCTCTTTTTCAGTAACCACTTAGCTGTGTCTGACAGCCCCCTAGATGCCATAATATTACTGGTCAATGGCATCCATCCAGTTGCTCTTGGAATAGAACTGCCCCTAGTCCTGTTGGTGAGGCATCTGCTGTGATTGTAGTTGGCAGGGATGGATCGTAGTGAGCCAGGATATCTGGTGAGAGCACCATGCCTTTTGATCTGACAGAATGCTTTCTCTTGGTGAGCATCCCAACACCACGCTTGGGCCTTTTTGAGGTGGTGTTGCAGAGGCCCTGTGATCTGCGCCAGGTTAGCAGATGTTTCGCCAACTGGTTCACCATGCCTTGGAATCTTTGGAGGTTGGGAATGGATAACAGGATTGGAAGCTCACTAATTGCCTCGTTTTGTATGGGTCTGCCATGATGTCATTTCTGCTCACAATATGACCTAAGAACCAAATGGAAGTCTTAGAGAATTCACACTTGCCATTCAGCATCAATCCTGCTTCCTGCAAACATTTCAAGACAGTCAGGAGTCCACTGTTGTGTTCCTCGGAAGTCATGCTGTGGGCAAGGACATTATTCATATAGCAGATGACTCCTTTCAGGCCTTGTAAGATGGCCGACATCATGCGCTGAAAAATCTCAGGTAGCGAGGTAATGCTGAAGCGCAAACATTTGAAACAGAATCTGCCAAATGAGGTGATAAAAGTTGTCAGCAACTTAGATTTCTCATCTAACAGAACCTGCCAGAAGCCACTGTTGACATCAAGTTTCAAGAACACTGTGCTCTTGGAGAGTTTGATCAAACTGTCATCCACCAAGGACGTGGATTTCCTTTGCCACAGCCTTGTTGAGTTGTGTCAAGTTGACACAGATGCAAATTGACCCATTTGGCTTTAGAAGTAGGACCATCCCTGATCACCATTCTGTTGGCTGAGTGACAGAGGAGATGACCCTCATCTTGGTCATCTCATCAAATTGCTGTTGTACTTGCTTCATAAGTGGGTGCGATATTTTCCATGGTGTAAACAACCACATGGGTTTGGCATCGTTTCTTAGTGTTATTCTGTATGCAGTCCTCAGTCACCCCAGTCCAGTGAACAGTTTTGGAAAATCCTTTTTAAAATCGAAATCAGATCCTTGCTGGTTAATCTCGTCGATCTTTTGGATAAAGTTGAGGTTGACACAGGCTTTCCTGCTCAGGAGAGGAAATTCTTGGTTATGGAGTATGTATAACATCTCCTATATTTGTTTGTTTTTATGTTGCTACCAACATATCTTTGACCTGGAGCTTGATGCTTCCTGGTCCATATAACTGTGTTGTTGGTGGCTTCAGGCATGTTTCATTAGCCATGGTTCCTTATCCAACAGGACAGTCACACTGGCATCTGTGTCAAGTTTGAAATTCATGAGGTGACCATTTAGAGATATGTCAGCATTCCAAAATGTGAATCTGGGATCCTTAGGAGAGAATTTTCTCCCTGTCGTGCAGGCTGGGCGGGAGCGGGCGCGCAGCCAATCACCACCCGCAATCGGCTGCTCACCGCCATTTTACGTGGGTGGGCCAATTAAGGCCCACCCAGCGTGACACGCACCCAGAAGTGCTCAGTGCTCCCTATATGGGTGGGGGGAGTAGGCTGAGTCGGGGCCTGCGCTCTTTCGCACATGCACGCGAAACAGCGCAGAAATCTCCCTGAGGCATGGAGCTGCCGCAGGAAGATTAATATCATTATCAAAAATTGAAAAATAAAATAGAAAAAACTATTCAGACAGGTCCCCTCAAGTTACAGTGTCACATGAACTGGGACATGTCAATAAATTTTAATTTAAAATTTTATTTAATTTATAAACATTTCATGAAACCTCATCCCACCCGTGGGTGGGGTTTCATGAGAAATGCGAAGGCTGCCTGGGCTCTTCGCCTGCCCGCCAACCTTAAGGTTGGATGGGCAGCCCAGACAATCAGATTAGTTAGTTGTTAGATGACCTTAATTGGCCTTTGACAGTTCGGTGGGCGCGCAGCAGTTTCCGGTGCCATCCTGCTGAACTGAAGATCGGAATGACACGCAGTGACGCCGGGACGCACGCCCGACGTCACCGCACGTCATTTTATATGTCGGTGAGCGGAGCCCACCCCCAGATGCCAACCAGAAGATTCAGGCCTTAATTTCTCTCAAAAAGCATTGTTGGACTTCTCCTTGGTGTGGCTCATTTATCTCATGGACTCATTTGGAATCCTCCACACATCTTGAGGTTTTTGGACTTGCACATCTTTCCAAAGTAGCCCAGGTGGTTGCAGTGAAAGCACTGCACAGTGATTGCTGGGCACTGCTCACACCTGTGAGGTCCTTTGGCATCACAGCATTGACATGGTCTGCCACTATCTTATGTTTTGCTTGGGTATTGCTTTCCTTGCTCTGGAGTCCACTTGCCCTTTTGTCACTTTTTGAGCTGGACTCTTGACGTTGGTCTGTACCACGGTTTAACGTCACCACGCAAAATGGATCGATTTTGCTGGAGAACTTTCAATTGTTTGACTATCTGGATGGCTTTTTCCAAAGTCAGATCTTCTTTAGATTAGAGTACATCCGAAAGAGTATCTTCGGCTGCTCCCACTACTATTCGGTCTCTTATGAGCTGCAACTTATGAGTCACCGATTTCACTGTCTTCAGCCATTCTGTATAATTCATTTATGAAAGGGTCTATGGGTTCCCTGGGTTTTTGGGCACTCTAGTTAGATTTAATTTAAATTTTGCTTTTAGTCAACTGTTTTAGTAGTACCTCATATGGCTCGGTGTCAAATTTTGTATGGTAATCACTAATTTGAAGTGCCTTGGGACCTATTCCTATGTTAAAGATACAACGCAAATAAAATTTTAGCATTACCTCTTGTTTTTGTTAATAAAAAGAAAAATTTCAAAAAGAGTTATCTTTAAAAATAAATAATTTGCCATTCATTAGAGAAAAGTTCTATAACCAGCATACATGATTCTTTTTTTCCAAAAATATGCTTTATTCATAAAATATCTAAAAGAACATTACAAAACATTTCAAGACAGTCCTTACAAAAAGTGCAATGATATTCAATTTTTCTATATAGATCAGGTTGCGCTCAGAAGTGCTTCAATGCAATTGTGATACATGTAATATTTACTGTTTACATTCAATGTGAGTCATACAGCCTGAGGGTTTCTATATAATTTCCAGCCCCTTCACATGCTATGACTGAAAGGCCTTGGAGAGTGACCTTTCCCCATTGTACTTCTGCAGGGGCTGCCCCAAGCATTAGTGCATCCCTCAGCACGTAGTCCTGGACCTTGGAATGTGCCAGTCTGCAACACTTCGCCAGCATACATGATGGCAGGTCTTACAAATCAGAACTTTCATGCATACAAAATGGTGAGAGGTGTGCTGACCTTTGCCTTTGACTTCATGATGCATGTTCCCAAGTCTAACCAACAATTATCAGTAATTTCATAATTCCTATAGATGATTTATTGCCAACCTTCTATCCTTTTTTAAATACAACAGTTATTTTACAGTTTCTGCCAGATATTCTGTATGTTAATTTAAATATTAAGTTCCAATTACATCATCTGTTCGGTCCCTAGTTGGCTATAATTGCTTCTCAATTCTTTTAGACCCTAGAGTCTCTCCTACAAAGTATGTAATCTCAGCCCAGATAAAGAGCCTTGTTGTGACGCTCAGCTCTGAGCAGGGAGACAGACAGTCCTGTCAGTGTTTCCATAAAGGGATCCCGGAGGTTACAGAATCACACTGTAAGATTGTTCAGGCTGCGTTGTGCACTGTCAATGGCACTTCATTTCAATCTTCAAACAGCCTGTTTGTTTTTTGTAACTTAATAGGCGAGTCAGGGCTGCCCGGATGGTGAGCTCAGGGTCTCCAACCCAGCTGCTGTGGGCCCATTCTTCTTCCCCGGCCTCCAAATGGTTTCAACAGGGAACGTAGGCAGAAAAGTCTTTACAATTTTGTATCTTCCATTTACACGCACGAAGTGTTCAGGAACAAGGAAATGTTTGGGAATTATTGGTTTTATTTTCATTAGGGTATGAAAAAATCTTTTTTTTTAACCCTCCCCCCATTCCCCACCACCCCCCAAGCCCAACCTATCCTTGTGCCATGCATGGACTCACTCACAGTTTTCATCACCACCCCGCCACCAGCACCCCCCCGCCACATTCATGCCATTGTCTACTGATATGTCAGATCAGCTCAGGATGATGATTCCTTTGTAGGAATAGTAAGAATTTGCATTTATATTTTCACCTTCCATCTTCTCGGATCTCCCGAAGTACTTTACAGCCAATTAAGCACTTAAGTGTAGTCACTGTGGTTATTGTAGGAAACAAAGCAGCTAATTTGCACACTGCAAATGGCCACAAACAGCAATGAAATAATGACCAAATAATCCGTTTAAGTGATTGTGGCTGAAAGGTAAATAATGGCAGAGACACGAGGAAGAACATCCCTGTTCTTTTCTAAATAGTGTATGGAATCTCTTATATACACTTGAGAGGGCAGACAGGGCCTCGATTTAACCTCTAATCCAAAAAATGATACCTTTGACAGTGCAGTACTCCCTCCTTACAAACTGATTGTCAGCCTAAATCATGCACTCAAGTGTCTGGAGTTGGACATGAACCCACTCTTCTGTGGGTCGAGTGAGTTGCTTCCTTCTCTGTTAAAGTAGCGACCTCAGGGCCAGATCCCTGTTTTCTCTACAATGGCAATCACATGAATTTAGCCTCTTCATTAGGTGAAACTATAGGAAGAAAAATAAAAGGGAATGACAAGAGGTTGTAAAAATGCAATGATTGTTCATTCTTTCTGTGCAGAAACACCTTATCCCTGTCTTCACCACCTCCCTCTTCCACTTCTCCTAGCTCTGCTGTGGGACTCAGTATGTGGTGAATCCCTGGTGGATGTGGACCATTAAGCTGTTTATGAAATAACCCTCTGAAAAAATATTGGAGACAAGGCACTCATAGAATATCATTCCTGACACTGCAGAATGATTGGAAATTAAATGGACATCATGGGGATAGGGACAGGCACACCCACACTGGTCTCAGCACGCACATGATGAGCCATGCTGTAAATGTCTATGGGCAGAATTTTTTGCTCGGCGTGCAGAGACGTGACAGACATGCTCGAGCTTAAAATAGCACGTGATGACGTTGGGCAAGTGTCCCCACGTCATCGCGCACTCATGCAATATTTCAGTTGGTAGTTGCACACTAAACTCGGAAGCGTGCTGGCCAACAATTAAGAGGGTTATTAAGCTCTTTAACGGCGCAATTAACTGGGATGTTTTGCTGCCCATCCAACCTTATGGTTGGTGGGTGGACAAATTGGCCAGGCAGCCTTCAGTGCTGACTTCAGTGCTCACCCTCTACCCACCCCCAACCCAGGCAGCACTGATTGTATCAGCATGCGCTTCACGCTGGCTGGCTGTTAATTGGCCAGCCAGCGTGAAATTGCGGTCGGGGGCCAATCGCGATCAGCGGTCCACTTCCCGACCATTCCCAGGCTCACTAATCGTGCCCGCCCGGCAAGCTAAAAATTCAGGCCTATGATTCTAAGTCCACACTTCAAAATGCAGCTGCCTTATTCTAGTAACACAATCATAGATCCATGAAAATTGGATCTCCTATTCTGATGGTGACATAAAGGAGTTGAGTTGTTCAGAGTAAACACAGGAAGCCAGGCCACAAATATCAGTTTCCTACAATTCAAACTAAATTGTTACCAGCTTAAGCGTCAATTTGGCTCCATCATGAATATCACTTTTGCCTCTGAGTCAGAAGGTTGTGAGTTCAAGTGCCACTCCAGGACCTGAGCTTACAGCATGGGCAGACAGCTCAGTGCAGTATTAAAGGAGTCTCGCATTTTCAGATGAGAGGATAAATTGAGACTTGGGGCAGAATTTCCCAGTTGGTATGCGGGGGCGGGACCTGCACGCCAATGCGTAAAATGACACGGGGTGATGTCGAGTGTGCGTCCCAACGTCACCCCGCGTCATTTAGATATTCAGTTCGGCGGGTGCACAACCGAATCAGCTGCGCGCCCGCTGAACTGTCAAAGACCTATTAAGGCCTGTTAATTACCTAATTGAGTTGTCAGGGCTGCCCATCTAACCTTACGGTTGGCAGACAGGCCAGGAGCCCAGTCGGGCTTCCAAAAAAACATGAAAGCTCAACCAGGGGCAGGATGAGTTTTCATGAGGGTTTTAGAAATGTTTATTAAGTTTTAACATTCAAGTAATTGACATGTCCCAGCTCATGTGACAGTGTCACATGAGGGGACGTGTCAATCATTTTTTTTTCCTCCGGTCAGCACAGTTTTTAAAGTTGAAGCGATCTCCCTGAGGCAGCACTTTGCCTCAGGGAGATCTGTGGGCTCTTTTGCGCATGCGTGACAGAGCGCATAGACCTGCTTAGGGAATCCTACTCCACCCGCACAGGGAGCACACAGTGTTTCAAGGTGGATGTCACGCTGGGCAGGCCTTAATTGGCCTGCTCATATGAAATGGCGGCGCTCCCCGACCAGGGGCACCAATCGGGAATTCGCCCGCCTGCAAATGCGCCCACACAATCCCCCCAACAGGCAGAAATTCTGCCCTTGGCCTGTCTATGCTGTTGAATACCTTCCCTGAACCTCTCTCTCCTCCTTTACCATGCTGCTTAAACCTACCTCTTTGACAAAGCATTTGTTCATCTGTGCTCATACTTCCTTCTTTGGGTTGGTGTACGTTTTTGTCAGATTACTCTCCTATGGACTGCCTTGAGATGTTTTACTACATTAAAGATGCTATACAAATGCATATTATTGTTGTTAAGTGGGTGTTAAAGATCCTTTGACACTGTCTAAAGATGAGTAGCCCACCAACCTCAAGATTGGACAGGCAGCTCAGTTTATTGTTTTAATTGATAGTTTACTGGCCTTAATAGGCCTTTGACAGTTTAGCAGGCGCACAGCCGAGTCAGCTGCGTGCCCGCCAAACTGAAAATCTGAATGATGCGCGGTAATGTCGGGACGCGCCTGACATCACTGTACGTCATTTTACGCCTCGGCGAGTGGGCCCCACACCCACTCGTCGAGCCGAAGATTCTGTCCTATGGCAGGAATAAGCTGTCTATTATTTTGATACTCTACATTACGTAGCCACATTTAAAAGAAAATTTTTTAAACATCTGACATTCCCCTCCTGAAGGCATTGATTTGCCAAATTACCAAACAACAACCCCCTGGGCACCCTCTGTTACTTTGTCCAATTTGCCACCCTCCACGCATGAGCCTAGACAGCAATTGACATTGCCTTATTCAGCCAAGGCTGAATCTAAGCCAATGACCACATGCATGCACTTTCCAGCTGGTGGACAACATAATCCGCTCAGGAAGATGAAGCCTTGGTCAATTTTCTTCCTGTCTAGCATGAGGGATTATTGCACACCAAATGTTGCACTGACCAAGATAAGCACCTGGGGCCTTTTCAATCTGTACATTTCAAAAACACACCAGGCTGTGCATTTAGCCAGGTTGTTGGGGTGAAATACTCCTGGGAAAATGTTTTCCAGCATCCAGCAGTAACAAGGGATCACAATCCAAAAATTATGGTGTGATTCCTCATGATACACATCCGGTGACAGTGCTGCCCATTGAGAATGCTGGGATTGAGGTTCTTCTGAGTGTATTTTGTTTCTAGATTTCCTGATTTTAAGGCACAAACTCCTGCTGGGTGTAGTTCCACAGGTACCAGGTACCCTCTGCTACTTTGTCAGTTTGCAGATTTAGGAAGGCAACAACAGCCCATCCTGCTCATGTGTGGCAGCACCCATCTCCTACTAAAACTTATCCTCAATCTAAAAGAGGGAAATGCCTCTAGTCTTTGCTTCCTCCTACAATCTCCAGGGGTTAAAAGCTGATACTTCAAATCAGTTAATCACTAGGTCCTGTTTTACCACATCTTCTCTCATACTCTCTTACTTGGTGATGCCCTGGGCCCTTCACTTATGTTTTTTGAACATACAGACATACGAATTAGGAGCAGGAGTAGGCCACTTGGCCCCTTGAGCCTGCTCTACCATTCCATAAGATCTTGTCTGACCTGATAGTAACTCCCGCCTACCCCAAATAACCTTTCACCTCCTTGTTTATCAAGGATCTATCTTCCTCTGCCTTAAAAATATTCAAAGACTCTGCTTCCACCACCTTTTGAAGAAGGGAGTTCCAAAGATTCATTACCCTATGAGAGAAAAAAATGTTCCTCTATTTCTTCTCAAATCTCTTCACAATTTCAAAAAAAAATAATTTACACTCATTTAAGTGGCAAGCTGTCATCATCTGGACCGGGATATCCAAATACAACCCCATGGGCCCCCTGAAGCCATGAGTTCTGTGAGCCAGCCCACCAAGCCTAGCCAACCAAGTCTTATTGGTGTTTATATGTCTTACTCGCTAGTTGCCTTGTTTGAATTTTGTGGGTCTGGAGGCTTGGACAGGGCAGGCTTTTAGCACTGTTACCTCATAGGTGGATACATTCTAAATAGACAGCTGTCAGCATCAGCAACTTGAGATAGGCAATTTAGTAGGAAGAAAGAAAAACTTTCATTTATATAGTGCTATTCACAACCTCTGGACGCCACTAAGCATTATTAGCCAATTAGGTATTCCTGAAGAGCGGTCAATGTTGTAATGTAGAGAGCACAGGGCAAATTTGTACACAGCAAGCTTCCACAAACAAGAATATAATAATGACCAGATAATCTGTTGGTTATGAGATAAATAGTGGCCAGGACACCAGGAAGAATGTCCCTGCTCTTCTGTGAAATAGTTCCATGGGAGTTGTTACATTCATCTGAGGCAGAAGATGGGGCCTCGATTTATCTGAAAGATAGTATCTCTAACAGTGCAGCATTCCCTCAATGCTGCACTGGAGTGTCAGCCCAAATTTTGTGCTCCAGTCTCTGAAGTGGGACTGAACCCACAACTCACTAATTCAAAAGCTATCACTGAGCCAAAGCTGGAATATAGATTTAAACATGTCACATGGGCCCTTGCAATATATAGCCAAGGAGATTGGATGCCCCAGTAATCTTGTGTGTAAAAAGTGATGAGGTCGTGAAGGGCTACAGGTTGCAATGGAACAATATCACAACACAAACCTTCAGGAGAGGAGGGGAGATTTTTTAAAAAAATCTCTGAACACAGGAATACACTGTCAGTAAACTCAGCATGGAAATGAAGCTTCATACCACATCTGAATCAGTCTGAAGGAGGCCATTGCTGTCAGAAGCACGCTGGCAATAGAAATTCAGTAACTTAGGTGATGAGAAATGTAGATTGAGATCAATGCATAATGGTCTGATCCCATGTCGCCCTAATTACACATCAGCCAAAGCTAAAATTACCTGAATAGTAAAGGATAAAATGGCACACAGTAGAAGGAAACAGAGCTGAACTGTCTGGGGACAAGGTCACCTGCATTTTCTGAGGTCTATGGAGGAGACGGTTGTCCACACCATTGAGCTGGCCACAACAGTGCCTGTAGCATTTGGCATAGCTGAGAACATTGAGGATGATACAGTAGTGTGTTCCTGTCTTTTGCTGTTAGGGGAAGGTCTGTATGATGCCCTCTGCCAATATGAAACTGGACTCCTCCATGCTCCTTAGCAATGGCAGGAGACTGGCCAGACAATGCACACATCTCAGTGTGCTTTCCCATCAGCATTCTTCTGTATGCCATGCCATCAGGGTCCTCATCTGAGTCCTCTGCAGCAGAACCCATCTGCAACTTTGCTCTGGTGAATTGGCAAATGAATTATCCTTTACAAAAACAAAAATAGCTGGAAAACCTCAGCAGGTCTGACAGCATCTGCAGAGAGGAAGACAGTTAACGTTTCGAGTCCATATGACTTCATCAGAACTAAAGAAAAATAGAAATGAGGTGAAATATAAGCTGTTTGAGGGGGGCGGGACAGGAAGAGCTGGATAGAGGGCTAGTGAAAAAACATCTCTGAACACAGGAATTATCCTTTAACTCTGGTTTGGCCGTAGTCCACTCATGCCCACTTGACTCACCACGTGCTAATCTTAACTCTATACTAGCCCCTAAGGTACCTGCAGTGCCAGTATCTGAGCTGGGGGCTGTGATTGTCAAATCTAGTGATGGGGTCTCTTCATCAGGGCTGTTTTCAGAAGAAGACAGCTGTGCGGGACCCACTCGCTCAGATACTACAAATTTGGTGCTGCCCACCTCAGTCTGAATGAGCACAGGCACATCATGAATTTTGACTTCAGTGCTCAGAAATCAGGTAACCAAATTTCTAGCCCTCTTTATTTATGCTTTTAAAACATTTTTTTTCCAATCCTTTCCTCTCCTTTCCAGAAGGCACAAGCACCTGTTGGAGTATAATTCCACATCAGATAGCCGTTCTCTATTAACTCACCCAGGTGGGCATTCAGCCACAGAAGGCATCACAGCAGAGCTTGATCCTCTCCCTCTTGGCATTCATATGCCTGCAGGGGCCATTGAATATAGATAAGAAACATGGATCCTGGCTGATTTTCTTTTCCCTCCTTAATCCTTGGTGGGAAGGCCAGTTATAGCCTCTTTGTGCTGCTATGGCTGAGATCAGCTAATTCAGTACAGACTGAGTTTTGAGCATATGTTGTCTGGATTTGTAATCTAGTGCCTCTCCCCACTGTGCACTGGGGAGGCTTCTATTTTTAACTCTTATTTTTAATCTGCTCGGAGAGATCTAGCATTTATACAGCAGTTTATCAAATACCTCAAACCTGTTCCAAAGCTCTTCACAGGTCCCAAAGACAGCAATGAGATAAATGACCTGTTAAACTATTCTTATTCAGTGATGTTGGCTGAGAGAGCAATGTTGGTCACAACCCTGAGAAAACTCCCTGCTGTCCCTGCGATCTTTAACCTTCACCTGAGTAGACAGATGTGACCTTGGCTGAAAGTCTCACATGATGGACACAAGTACAGTCGTGTTTTCAATGCAGAAACGATCCCTTTTCTTTGGCCACCCTAAGCTTCCCATGAAATGTGATTGATCTCAAGTGCACTGCATGTTGCTGCTGTTTTTGTACTTGATCTAAACAGCAAAAGACTGAGTAAGATGTGCTTCTGTGGATCCATGAGATGCTACATCATAAGCTTGTTGTTTGGAACTTGTTTCCTCAGAGTGGCTGAAATTCTTCTTCGCCTGTGTTATTTGGAGTTTTAGGCACATGGGATGGTGAGCAGCAGTACGTATGAAGGACACTTGTATATCCTATGATGGTGGCAAAATCAGAAGCAATTCACATTAGTGCTCATCCCTAGCAATACCGAGAAGGACAGTACAGGTCGATTATCCTTTATCCGTAAATCCGAAAACCGAACACATACAAAAACCACACCTTTTTTGAATATCATTGACCTTGAGCACAGGAAGTCCCTGACAAAGCTGACACGACCTGAGCCAACACGAACCTTGCCAACCACCCCCGACCTTTAGCGCAGGAAGTCCCTGACCCTAGCTAACATGAATCTCACTGACTGAACCCGGCCTTTAGCGCAGGAAGTCTAGTTGTTTGTCTGCACTCAACACAAATCTCACAGAATGGCACTTGGCGCCACAGCTGGGAACTTATTACAGGTATCCTGTATTTATTATTCAGTGTTACATCTTTCTTTTCTAGCCATTTTATTTACTTTAGACTATAGCTATGTAAGTAGGCCTACTCCTATATGCGGCATCCGAAAACTGAAACTATCTGAAATCTGAAACGCAATTGGCCCTGAGGATTTTGGATAAAGGACACTCGACCTGTATCACTGTTTGAAGGCGCCCTCTGTTGTTCACATGCAGAACATTCCCCTTGTGAGTACACCCACTGAAATGATGGCATAAATTTTTCAGATCATGTAATTGCCTCTAACACAAAAAGTTTGACCACAATACAGTTTGCTATTTAAATATAACTCCATTCATTTTTTTGCATGGAATTGAATTCCTTTTGGTAAATCTTGACAAATATTTCTACCAAAAGAATGGGAAAAAGTATTGTTTTACTGCAGCTGAAATGTCTATGTCTTAAAGAGGTAATGACAGAATGGTCGCCACCACTTTACATTAATTGAACTCCCTGTCTTCATCAATAGAAGATTTTGCAATGTAATAATTTTGGCCAGTACAAAAGGCTGGAAGATTTTTTGGGAGACGTTCATAATGTCAATGATGGAAAATGGATTCTGGTAATTGTGCCAAGAGAGTTGTTGCCAGATGCCTACCCAAGGAGATTTCCGCACACTGACTACTTGCTTTGCCACAGGTAGTTCTTAATTCCTGGGCCTGTCTATCTATTACAAAGTTCAATAGCTTCTGAGTTGCCCAAATTTCAATGTTTTCTCGGAGATAGAGAGAGGTGAAAGAGTGCACCTCAGAGGAAGATAATCATAGCTGTCTGTCTCATCCTATTCAAATCATGACTTCTATTGACGGGACCTGGAGAGGCATGACCTGACCTGACTTCTCAAGCTGATGAATAGAAAGTGAATACAAATCATCTGTGGGAGAGGGCCGAAGAAATTCTTGTAACTACTATAGAGTAGATCTGCATGTGGAATTCATTTCTGGTAGATGTCTTTTGGTCACTGCGAATTGCATATAACCAGCTGCCACTTTAGGACAAAGGCAGCTCCCAGTGTAGTGTTGAAATGTCCAGATAGAAGATCCTATGATTTGATCCCAGTTTTGTGCTGTTGTGATTTCAGCTATAAATAGCTTCTATGTCCCTGGGCTAGGGAAGGCACAGTTTAGCCAGTCACCACACCTGATTCCTATCCAGTGACCCCATCTGGAAAGTACACCTGTGGACATGAGGCAGATGGGATCATCCTCAGCTGCGGTGTCAGTCATGTTGGACCGTCTGTCATGAGTAGGGCATTCAACCCATCCATTCAATTAGATAATGACTGAGCCACACCCCAACCCCAGATTTAAAAGCAAAATACTGCTGATGCTGGAAGAGTCATATGGACTCAAAATGTTAACTCTGTTTCTCTCCACAAATGCTGTCAGACCTGCTGAGTTTTTCCAGCATTTTCTGTTTTTATCTCAACCCCACATACCTGCTTTAGCTCCATATTCCTCGATTAACTTACTCAACATAAATCTTACGATATCAGTGTTGAAACCTCCAATTGTCCCAGCAACTCGAGCCTTTCTGGGGGGAGATTTGGCTGAGATGCTGGAACATGTGCCAGCACCCTTGAACTACCACACCAGAAAAAACAAGCACCTTCAGGACCGATATGAAGAAAGTGATTTGAGGAGAACTGAACCATTTTATTGGATCCTGTCTATAGGTTGCACACATGGTAGACTGCTGTGATATCTATAGGCTTGTTCCACAATAATTTGTCTGGGAAAATTTGCAGAATCTTTAATTCTCTTTTTGGGAAATGAATCCCCCCAACTCCAGTTATAGTTTTTTTTTATATACAACAGTGTGGATACATAGTCACTGAATTGCTTTTTTTATATTCCCACTTGGGCTGCTACCTCTTTCACTCATGTAACATTTTCCAGCTGACAATTATACCTGATTCTATCTGTTTTCCAGTGATAGAGTCATGTCAGACCTTAAGAATTAGACTAGTAAATTCAGCTTGAGCAGACGAGGCTTCCCTTACAACACTAGTTTGGCAGTTGCAGTCTGACTCATGCTCTCAAGGGGTGGGTGGGTGGAGCAGTGATTTCTCCAAATTGGCAAGCACTGTATGGTCAGCACAGATTAACTCTTCTGGCTGCTTCTTTTAGCAGTACTGAGACACCACACAAACAGTGAAAGTGCTGCCTCTGTGCCAAGCAGGTTGTCATCAGGGCTATTGGTTTATAGTTGCTCAAAACACAAAGTCCCAATTTCAAATGTTTCAGATTTGGTTGGCGGGGTTGGGGGTAGGGGTGGGGGGAGAAGAGGTTGCCAGTTTTCAGGATTGCAGTCCATAACTCCATTTATTTTTCATTGAAAATCCAGTCAGTTATTGCTGGGGAATATTGTAGTTTCAGCTCCTGTCATGCAGCATTGTTCAATATGTCTGTGATCCCAAAAAGCAAAGGTCTCAGTGAATCTCCCCACTCACACCTGCACAATTGTTCATGCTCTAAGTACTTTATCATATGTTACTAACAATCTATGCAAATGCCCACTCCAATATAATATCAGTCAGCATGCATACACTGTTGATATCTGTCTCCCTGTTCACTGGGGAGTTGTATCAGTAATTTAGAAGAAAGGAAGAACTCACAGCTACATTGCTCCCATTACATTCTTAGCGTGTCCCAAAGAGCTTCACACCTTCACAGCCATTGGAACTTTTGAAGTTAGGCCACAATTATTATGTAGGCAAACACAGTGGCCAGTTGAACATAGAGAACGAATGATCAAATAATCTATTTTTAGTGACATTAAATGAGGGAGGAATGTTGGCCAAGACACTAGGAGAACTCCCTGTTCTTCAAACTGTGCTATTAGATCTTTTACATTCCCCCCGAGAAAGCTAACTGGGCCAAGGTATATCATCTCAAGTGAAAGACTGAACGTCCTTTAATGCAGCACTTTCTAGGTACTTGTACTGAGGTGTCATCTTGGATTATGTGCTCAAATCCTGGAGTGGAGTTTGAACCCACAACTTTCTGCCTTATGTGCAAGTGTTACATTAAGCCAGCTCTTAAGGCACTAACATTTGAGTTCTTTTGTACTCCAAACTCCACATGCTACTCTTCCCTGCCCCATTTGATTTGTCATCAGACACTGATTTCTGTAGGCATGTATTTTTGTTGCATAAAATCGGAGCTGGATTATAAGAGTGTGCAGCTGCAAGGAACTTAATACCCCATTGCAAAACCAGAGGCAGTTGATCTAATGCCAGATTCATAGACCCAGAGTTTAATGGGCCTGGGATGCTATTGGCCCCTGAAGTTGGCATCATATACCTTGAGGTGGGGGAGAATCACATCTTGCTATCAGATGGCTCTAGAATATAGATTTAATGACAAAACTGATAGTCATTACATAGCTTTAATTTTGTTCTGGATTCTTTGTCCACTTTGTAACCAATAGGAGCAGTCACTTCAAGGCAGTCTTAGATAGACAGGAACAACCATGTGATAGAAGCTATCATTTCAGCATTCATTATTGGCTGACCTGCAAGACTCCTCACATTAGTAGCCCATGTCATACCACCATGTGCAGGGAAAAGTAGATAAATGTTCAAAGAGGAAGATACATGGCAATGAAGAGACCAAGCCAGTGAGATTAATTTTGAATTGTTCTAGCAAAGAGTCAACACAAAGATGATGGGCTGAATGCTGTGCTGTAAAGTTCTATGGTCCTGATGTTCTTCTATGAGACAGTTAACAACCATGGGAAGGATGGTTACTTTCTCCTCAAAGTTTACTTTCTAATGTCAGGATTTTTGGTTATGCTTTTCTGTCAACATTTGCCACTGTAAATTGCTATGTCAACTGTAACTAGTTGCAGGATTTGACCACTAGGTGGCTCTGAAGTTGTTTGCCCTAGCAATTCCATTGCCACCTTGAATTTTAAAAAAAGACTTTGTCATTAAGGCCAGGATTTCCCGGTCGGCGAGCGGGGGGCAGGGCCCACTCGCCAACACAAAATGACGCAGGATGACGTCGGGCGGAACTCCCAACGTCACCCCGCCTCATTTCAATTTTCAGGTCAACAGGGGCTCAGCCGAATCAGCTGTGCGCCCGCTGACCTGTCGATGGCCTATTGAGGCCATTGACAAAGTAATTAAAGTAATTAGTGGACCTGCAGCAGGACCAGGCCGGGAACCCTGGCAGGCATTGGAAAAAGCATGAAACCTCATCCACGGGCAGGCTGAGGTTTCATGTAGGTTTTTAAAAATGTAATAAAAGTGTATTTAAAAGTGATGAGTGTGCTCTGTCGCGCGCATGCGCAAAAGAGTGCAGTCTCAGCTCAGGGAATCCCCCTCCCCCCCGCCCACACAGAGAGTGCATAGCGCTTCCTTGCAAATGTCACGCTGGGCGGGTCTTAATTGGCCCGACCACATAAAATGGTGGCACGTCTCTGATCAGGGGTGCCGATTGGAGTTGCACCCACTCCTGAACTTCCCTCCTGACGGAGGGAAATTTCTGCCCCACGTGACTGGGCACTACATTTTTTTTATTTCTTAATTTTGCCGTTACCTCACTTTCAAGTTGCTGATTCATGTTGGTATATTGTTCCATGCTGTACCCCACAGTACTCTTTATAATGAGCATAGGCAGTGAATGTAAGGCAGACTATTCTTCAGTTGAGACCAATCTGATTGTTAAATGATATCCCAAAAAGTACAGTTTCCATCAAGAGTGACCAATGGACAGCAATCAGAAATAGGAATCCTGAATTTTTCCTTCCACTGCCTAGGCTAGAAGTCAGCAACCTTAATAAGAATAACCATTTTTAAAAATTTAGTCAAAAACACAATACCTGAAGAGCCACAAAGCTGTTACTCAGACGCCAAAAATAATAAAAAACAGAGACACATTTCAACAACATGTTAAAGGTTTTTACAAAAAAAAATTAATTGTATGATACTTTCTTACAAGCACAATGTTAATAATAGTTTTTTTAAAAAAACAAGCCATTTAATTACTTTGAAATGGGTTTGATTGACCAAGTCTGGGAGCCGCACATGAGTCCTTAATAGGTCGAATGCAGCTCCGGAGTTGCAGGTTGCAGATCCCAGGCCTAGGCTCAACAACAATCTGACTGGCTCAATTGCCAGTTCAGCTGAAATTAGCAACTAGGATGAAATCTGTGACACACTGTCCTGACTTGGACATATATTGTCGTTCCTTCATCATCGCTATGTCAAAATCCTGGTTCTCCCAAGCTAACAGCATTGTGAGAGTACCTTCATTACATAGAATGCAGTTGTTCAAAAAGGTGGCTGCTCCACTCTTCACTTTGTGCTCTTCTCTCAGTGTTCTCAAAGCAACTAGGAATGGTCAATAAAATGCTAGCCTTGCCAGTAACACTGTATCCTGAGAATATCTTAAAAATATTCTGCTGGTCACCGTGGCTTAGAATGCGAGTGGTGACTATACACCGTGAACCATTGCTAACTCTGTTAGTTGTCTGTAATGGTGCCAGATACCAAGTAAAGTAAGACAACACTGAAGACCCAAGATGCTTGCCTCTTCGAAAGGACATGCTTAGTTTCTGTAAACACGGTAGACAGCACTTTGACTGTTTGTAATAAACATTGTTTGATATTAAGAAGTCATTATTATAACTGGCTGAAGAATGTTTATAGCCACAAGTCACAGTGGAGTCAATCTGCCGCCACCGTGTTTATAAGCACTAAACATGCTGCTTATGGGCACCAAGGCATTGACATCCTCATTGTTGACTGTTGTTCTGTCTTCTCATTGGAAGTAATAAAAACAAATGAGATAGTGGCCTTAGTGGGTATGGAATCTATAGAAATGAAGCAGAGAGCCTTCAGGGCTGTCAGATTATGAGGAAAGCAAAGTGGAGATGACTCTTTCCAGCTCTGAAACAACATTGTTCTACAAATAGATTGAAAAGTATTTGATAGAACAATTTAATTTTTGTTGCTATATTTTATTGGAATGCGCATAAAGGCTCTCACAAGACAGAAAGGTTAGATATTCTCAGGGGAGAATTTTCTCCCCGTTGGGGGCGGGTGTGGGGGGGGGGGGGGGGGGGGGGGGGGGGGGCGGGGTGGGGGGTGGTGGTGGGGGGGGGGTTAGAGAGAGGGGGGGGTGTGCAGGAGCAGACGCGGGCGTGCGTGCTGCCGATTGCCTCCCACAATCAGCTGTGCACCGCCATTTTACATGGGTGGGCCAATTAAGGCCCACCCAGCGTGACATATGCCTGGAAGTGCTGAGCACTCCCTGTGCAGGAGGGGGGAGTAGGCTGAGCCAGGGCCTGCGAGAGCACAGAAATCTCCCTGAGGCACAGAACTGCCTCGGAAATTAGTTTAAGTTTAAAAAACTTTAATAAAGGGAAAAAATTTTTTTTAGGGTATGTCCCCTCACGTGAAACTGTCACCTGAGCTGGGACATGTCTATTAATTTTATTAAAAAAATTTTTCAAACCTTTTAAAACCTTCACAAAACCTCATCCCGCTCATGGAAGAGATTCCATCAAAATGCAAAGACCTCCTGGGCTCTTCGCCTGCCCGCCAACATTAAGGTTGGACTGGCAGCTCATTTTATTGTTTTAATTGATAGTTAACTGGCCTTAATAGGCCTTTGACAGTTCGGCGGGTGTGCAGCTGATTCGGGTAAGCACCCGCCGAACTAAAAATCTGAACGACGTACAGAGACATTGGGATACACGCCCGATGTCACTGCGTGTGATTTTCCACCTCAGCGAGTGCGCCCCGTCCCCGCTCGCCGAGCCATAGAATCTGCCCTCAATTGCAGAGTTTTTTTATGTAATTCACTAGTGAATCCCCTGTGGTTTTGCTCAAAGAAAGTTAGGGGAGTAATGACCTTTATTCATTTCCTTATGGACGAGGCCAGCAAGGCTGAATGAGCCAGAGGCTTTACAGTGATTCCTCGGTTCCCCTGCAATCAATTGCACATACGTGGCCATCAGGGCACCAGCAGGGTCAGCCAGGTGCCTTCATCAACAGGAATGGATTCCACTCGATGAACGTCCAGATTGTGTGTGACCACAAGACACAAATGCTGCAAGTCTGTGCATGGTGCCCTGGCAGCTCCCATGACACTTATATCTTCAGACACTCCCAGGTGCCGAGGCTCTTCAGTGCTCCCGTCTGACTGGATGGATGGCTGCTGGGTGACAAGGGCTATCCGTTGAAAAGGTGGCAAATGATGCCTCTTCGCCACCCAAGAACAGAGGCAGAGCAGATTTATAATAGGAGTCATGCCTCCACAAGGGCAGTGATAGAGAGGACCTTAAGTCTTCTGAAGATGCGCTTCCAATGCCTGGACCATCCAGGGGGAGCATTACAATACCCCACAGAGCGAGTGTTGCTGATATTGGTTGGCTGCTGTGCTCTCCACAATCTGGCACTGGCAAAGGGGACCCACTGCAGGAAGAGGATCTTGACGCAGCTCCACAGGCCACAGAGGATGAATCCAGTAGTAAGTCAGAAGAAGAGCACGGTGAGGAGAATGCTGAGGGCATGCAGGGCAAATTTCTGTATCCTTCAGGGAGGCAGGGGCACCAGGGATGCCTTAATCCAACACTCCTTCAGCTAGGCTGCCAAAGATCAGCTTCTACCTCATGCCAGGGCTGTCGCCTCCATCCCGGATGTCTGAAATGACCCTTTCATTTGAACCCAAAGCCCACTCAGTGCCTGTGCAATAGAGTTTAGAGCCACCCACATCCAGCATTACTTACTGGCGTATTCTGCATCAGAAAAATATAAAGATGATGAATACTCAGGCCATTAGGACAAAAACAAAATTTACCTCATTTTGACAATCCAAAAAAATTAACATCACCTTCTCTGGTCTTAATTCCCAAACCAGAAAACATAAACAAAACATTACACAAAAGATCACTCATGAACAATCCCTCTTGTGCTCATTGTGCCTTAAACTTATGTTTGCGAGTATTGCGTCTTGGTGGCCCCCCTTGCTGGCCATGACATTGGAGGCAGCCTGCTGACTCTGGTGTCTTGTTGGCCTTGATGACCTTGACAGTCGTCCTCTGGCAGTGGAGCCTGTGCTGGCCCTGCCTGGGAGGGAGTGCCATGGCTGGCATCTCCCCAGTTATCACAGCCTCATCGTGCCACAGTCACTGGTAGAGGGGTGGAGGAGCTGCTGCCATCATCCAGAATGCCCTGACAGGAGCCAGCAGAGATGACAAGCAGCTCATGCGCCAACATGAGGTCACTCTGAACCTCCCTGCACGCCGATGATGGACAGGCACCTAGCGGGGAAACTGGGTGCCTCATCTATCACCCACACTGGCACTGACCACCTGAGGTCATTGCCTGTGTGAAGGCTTGCAGGTCCGAGTGCAATCCCAGGCACCCCTAAACCTGTTCATGGAGCTGCCTCTCCATGAGAGTCGACACTCTCTCAATGGAGGAGGCAGTGCGCTCAGCCATGAGGGTTAATGCAGTGCTTATGCTCCACATAAACTCCTCCACAACAGATACCATGGCACACATACCCTCATGGATCTCCGCCAGATCTTCCCGCATATCCCGCTGGACATCCAGCATCTGCCGCCAATGGATGACTCCAGAGGCTCATCACCTGCTTTTGACTGAGCATCATCCTGATCTCCAGCAGTCCTCCAACTGCCAGTGCCCTGGGCAGTTTCTGCCTCCACCTCAAGCAAGTGTGAAGTGCCCTCACTGCAGTGCTCCGACATTCTAGCCAAGGATCTAACGCCCACTAATGTGCTGGTATCTGCGCTGGTGCCTGGTTCAGAAATTGGGTGTGACGCAGGTGCATGTGAAGTCTGGCAGTCCTCTGGCGTCAGGGGTGGCTCTTCAGGGTCCTGCAACTGAGTTAATGCTGGCAAATCTTAGGGAGAACAACATGTCATTAGTTTAAGTCATCACACTGTCACTGTGCCTACCAGGCACCCTTGTGAGACAATTGAGATCTGCATCATGGTGTCATCGTCTTTCAATGATCAATGGGGAATCCAGTTTTGAGGCTCCCATCAATGATAAGACTACATAAGAATGTTTGCACCATCCAAAACTCTCACCTCAGTGCACTGCACTCTTATCTTTGTCTGATACCCCAGCCTCTCTGTTGCTGGTTGACCGAGGTGCCTTTCCAGCTCCAAGGTGTCCTGCTCAAATCTGGCTAGGATTAGGAGGTTTGGGGGGGCCTTCGCCTGTCCACAATCTTTCAACGTTGTTATGGGTCATCCTCTCCTGAAAGGACAGAGGAGCATGGAATAGTCCACTCCCAACCTGCAGCGCCATTGCAGCCTGGCCAACCCCACCTGAGGAACACCTTGTAGGGCACACCCGAATTGTGGCTCTCGAGCCACAAGGCACTCAGTCCAAGCAGCCAGGGCTCAACCCCTTGGCCAGCTCCAGCATCATTGACAGTTGGCACTCAGTCTCTAACACCCATGCTCCATGGGGGGATGGCCAAACCTTAACACTTCAACACACTGGTCCATGCCAATATGGTACTCACCCCTCCCGAGCGCAGCAGATTGTTAAACTTTTGCAGCACTGCACCCATGTGCGCCGCCCAATGTCGTGGCTGCTGACCTGTGCTGCCATCTCCTCCCAAGCTCTTTTTGTTAGGTGCAGTGGACTCCTTCTTCCACCTCTAAGGACAAGGGTGTCTCTCCTGGCAGCCACCTCCATTAGGAGGACCAACTGGAAACTGGGTTGGGGGGGGGTGGGTGCTGGTGCCAACCTGACATGCCCTCTCACCTGGCGTCTCCAGCCGCACTTGATGCCATAAGTTCAGTGTTACAATGCAGAAGATATGTTCTTCCCTGACAACCTTCAAGGAGCTGCCTGTGCTGTTTTTAAACTGGCCACTGGTCACCATTGGACCCCGTGCTGACAAGCCCCTGTCCCCACCCACCCTTTCCCAACCATTGGGAGGGCACGTTTCATGTTGGGTGATCCTTAATTGGCCAGCCAGCTTTAAATCATGTTCGAGGGCCGATCGGGGGCGGCAGCCCGTTTACTGACTGATCACGCCTGCCCACCAAGGGTAAAATTCAGGCATAGTTTAGTTTGTACAGCAGGTGGCTAAAAGAGGAGAGGTAGCAAACTACGAGCAAAATACTGAGTAACATGGTGGAATGGATAATATATTCAAATCAATCTCAGTGAAGGATGTGTCTTCTATCCACTCCAAGGTGCACCTCACAGGCCTGGATTGTGCTGTTTTTAGGGAGGGAGCCTCTGACAAGAAGAGCCTGAAGTAACATCCCGTATAACATCCTCTTTGTTGTGGTAGTGGGAAACTCACCATGTGGGGACCATTGAGCATGAATCCACATTTAATCAAGTTGAGCTGCAACATATTAAAGTATAAAATTACTTACTCTTCATTGTCTAAATATATAAGGCAGAAACACAAAACAGGAGTTCTAAAAATGTTATTTTAGACTATGAATGATTATATTGTTCCTGAGTTAGGAAGAGGAAAAGCAACCAGTGGTCCTGCTCCAATGATCTACATGGAAGGTGCATCAGGCATGGACTGGAATCATGCATTGTTGCATAGACTCCACTGCTGAATGGCCTACACGACTGGAAGTGCTGCCAATACTCACCGTCTAGACTTGCACGTAAATTGGTCCCTTTAGACAAGGTACCAGCAGGGCTGCTGGCACCCATTAACTGTTTGCCAAAGTGTCAATGGCTTCCAGGAGAGGAGGCACATACAGGAAAAAAATGCTTTAACATTGTGGGGTTTTTTTTGGACTTTTTGGACAATCTCTGGCAGAGATCCTCAGACCAGCAGCACCTATCACAGATAATATATTCGCCTAACTCAGAGCACAAGTCAGAAAAATATCCCTTATGTGAGTTTAGGTGACTGAAAGGGGTCTGGTCTTTGTTCATTGATTGTATTCTACAAAAAAGCCAGACAACCCTATTTCAGTGGCAATACAGGTCTACAATTCTACAGTTTGGAATAAAACCAGGTGGTTTTAGTTAGGTTGATGAAGAGATCTGATCTGTGTTTGCATTCTGTAGGAATCCGTGCTATAGATGGAACCTAGTGCGTTCCCCACTCCAGTACAAAAGCAGGAGAGCAGTACCTAGACATCTATTCCCTCAAGCCCTCAAATACATAACCACCTCTTTGGTGCAACCTGTAACAGCACTCTTGTCATCTGTGCTACTGTGATTAGCATCACCTTACAGGAACAACATATCAGCTGCAACTAGCAATTAAATCTTTTTTGGAAAAAAAGTGATAATTTAGTTAAACGACTACACCAAGTGAAACTGGCAATTCATGTTCTGCAAATCTGTTGCCATGGAAACCCATGTTCCCAGTCAGCAGTGTGACAGCTCATTTTGTAATCAGAGCCTACAAGGAAATGAGTCAGTGGGTGACAGGATTGGCAAGTCAGGCATTCCTGAAGTACAGGACTCCCAAGTCTCAGTGTTTTCTTTCCTTGGAGTTTAGAGTTGCTGGGATTTGATATTGGAGCCAGTTGCCATGAAGTGTTGCATTGTTGCTAGGGTGGATTGTGTGGTTCTGCGCTGTGACTGTCTTTTTTTGCACCTGTTGCATTTTTCACTGAAATGTGGTGTCCACCCTACAGAACTAGAGCCACATTCCACTTCAGCCCTGAGAATCCAGACTTTGAAGACTAAGCAACACAAATCATATTTGTGCTTCTGTTTCTCCCTTGCTGGTTTGTTCCCAATGAACTTTGTGGGCCTGGGGATTTTGAAAGATCTATTCTTATCTCAGTTGCCTCACGGGTAGATATGAACACCTAATAATAAGTTTTGATAAAGGATAATCATCCATAATTTGTCTTTTCTCTTCACAGAGACTATATACTTCCATTGTTTTGTTTTTATCTCAAAACCTTTTGCAGTTTTTGCTTTTCCATTTTGCTGCTCACTGATTTAGTAAATCAGTTCAATATAACTGTGACATGAGGAGTATGTGTTGGCTACCCCCAAACCAGGCTGCATGACAGATCGCAAGCCCACTTCCAGGAGATAGTCTCAAACCACTTCAGCTGTGCACCGGCTGCAGTATGTTGGGAGGGTGTTAGTTACAGAACGTGCCTGTTGAAGAAGTCTTCATAGTCTTCTGTATGTTAACAGCAAGCCCTTTTAACACTTGTAACTATATACATGTATACAGTAAAGGTACAGGCAAGGAGATATCTCCATGTCTAGGTCTTAACATATCTCTGTTTAACACTACACTGACCCTAGGTCTAGGTCATGTGCCTTCTTATATCACTGTGTGGGCAGTACTGTACTCAGTCACACATTAACCCTGTACGTGCCAGACCCTTATATTATACCTCCCCCCCAAGTCTTTATCCCATGGATATGAAGTTACATTAGTTTACGTCATGTCTTACATTGTTATTAGTCTTACGCATTTAACTTGTTGTTACTGCCTTAATGCTATGTTATTACCATATTAGCATTATTACAGCATTCTCACTGTCCCATCTTCCCCTTTCAACCCGTTGAAGTTAGAGGTTCAGGCGGTCTTCTGCATCTTACTCTTCCACATCTCATTAGCCATTATATCGTTGGAGTGGTGGGCTCTTTTGGTTCTGGTTCTTGCTGTTGGCCTGGAGGTTGGACTGGCATTTGGGTATGCTTTCATTCTTTTCTTCCATAGCTTTAAGTTGAATTATGCCTGGTTGGTTCGGCTGTTGCATTGATCCATGGTTGCTGTTACACTTGATCATTTCTTGTGGGGTGGATGAACATGGTATTTGACCCCTTAGCACTGCTTTTTCTTCTTTCTCTGTGCGGGCCATCAGGAAATCCTCTGAGGCTGAGGAAGAGCATTCCTGCGATGAGAAGAAGGCTTAGTGGTAAGTTTACTTCAGCTTCATGTCGGTGATGGTGAGAGACTGCTACCAGGTTCCAGTGTCCCTTATGGTTGTGGCATGCTGGCTGGAAGTTGCAGACCAGCTGTACCATCGTCATAGTTGGGGGTAGAGGTTTCTCAGACTGTTAATCATTCTTTGGTACCACTTCAACAGGAGGCGCCGTGGTAATTTCGTGGGTGGTAGGTTGGTCTGACCATCAGTGACTTTCCAGGACTTGGAATGATAATGGACAAACCTGCTCTGCAAGAGAGAAAAGGGATCAAAGGTGAAACCTGAGTCTGAGCATTCTTTAGTGTTGAAGTACTCAGGACCATGTTGTTTTGGCTAGCTAACAACAGTAGTAGTTTTGATGTCCTCCATCATCTGGAGGAGATCCAGGGCTACGCAGGCATCCCTGCTCAGGAGGGAGAAAAGCTGGTTACATCAGCTCAAAGATCTGTTTGCTGCCATAACTCAGTGGTTCCATGATCATGATGATGACCGGGAGTCGAACTCTCACTGCCCCGTAAAGTGGTGTCCGTTGTTCGAAGCCAGAGGTCTTTGAGACATGGTTCTTTGTCTGAAAGGACTGGCACACAGACCTCTGAATCTAATTTAAAATTTGTTGATGACCATTTACCGGGATGTCAGCATTCTAAAATTAAGAACTGCAATCTTTGCCCTCACCCAAGAAGCATGGCTGTTTGTCTCCTAGGTTTTCAGTCTCGCTCTCGTGCATTACCTTTGGGCTACCTGTGCAGTGCTGGGGTTTTGACTTGTACAGTTTGCCAAAGTGTCCCTTACTGTTGCAGTGGAAGCATTGGGCTGTACTTGCAGGACACCTGATCTCTCCTGAGAGGCTGTTTTGCACCGCAGCGCCGGCAAGGTTGTTCTGCTGGAATCAGGAATTGCTTTCCCTGATTTGGATTGTTCCCACGTCTTTGTAACCTGATAAGCTGGACTGAGTGTTGGCTTCTGCCCCATGTTGTATCCTCCACTTAGAATTGTCCTATGTTGCTCGCATAGCTAAGACAGTCAAACTATCTGGATTGCCTTGTCTAGGGTTAGATCATCTTTAGTTTGTAGGAGGTCAGAGAGTGAATTGTCTACCACATCCACCACCATTCTATCTCTGATGAGTTCAGACTTTAAATTTCCATATTCACACCCCTCTGCCATCCTGTAGAGATCATTTATGAAGGAATCGACAGGTTCCTTCATAGTGGGACTCCCCCACTGAATTTAGCTCTCTCCAATATTTTGTTGGATCGCAAGTTGAAATAAAAGCCAAAGGATTTTAAAACCTCATTACATTTGTTGGATGACTCATTAATATCTTACTGTGCAATGATATCATCTGCAATTGGCTCTATTGCGTAAAGAAATGTGTTTACTGGCTTTTCTTCTGACTTTTTATTTAAACCAGAAGCAATATTGTATCTTAAAAATCTTTTCTTCCAAAGACCCCAATTTTGTGACAGGTCTGGATCTTGGGTAAGCCCAAGTGGATTTGGAAGCATGGAATTGTGATCCATGTTAAAGATGTTTAAAGTATGGGTACAGCTTTAGGAGCTTACAGGCTTTCAAGATGGCATTGCAGTTCACTGCAGTACAAAGAGTTTCCTGTGCTTGCTAGTTTTGGTAGGCTCTGCAAAATGGTGCTGGCGTGCTACTGGAAGAAAATGTTTTAACAATGGCTGCATGGATCAGCTGTCTGCCAGCTTCTTTCGTTCAGTGAGTTACTGTTGAGAGTAGTGAGGCGTTCAAATTCAACGCAGGCTTGCTATTTTAAGAATCAGATGGTTACTACGTTCCTGAGAGGTTGAGTAATTTAGTTAAGCATTTTTAAAAAATTTTTTGAATTCGGAGACCATGTGTTGAGAGTCAGAATCAGTGTTTGGATTTAGCGATGAGTATTGTTCAAACGGCGCTTCTGACTCTGGATTGCTAAAAGGGGTTCTCAGGACTAGTGCAACCTGGAATTTAAAAAGATTTAGTTTAACCTTGCAGGCCCTGGACTCTGTGTCCTGCAATTGGACTTCCAAGGGAGATTCTATGGAGTCTTCTGCTGCAGTAAAATCTCTGCCTTCAGCTTCCAGGCTCTTTTCTCTGGAGCTTTATCTGGCCAATTTTTTCAGCATCTTCAGTTTCAGTTGGGAGCTTCTTTTGGTCAGATTTTCCATTGAAGGTTTTCTTTTTCTTAGTCGTTCAGGCTGAGGTTGAAGGACTTTGATCCAGAGCTGACACCATGATGGGATAGTGTTGGTGTGAAGAAGTGTTAACAGCAAGTCTTTATTAACAGTGCAACTATATACATATATACAGTACAGGCAAAGAGTTATCTTCATGAATAGGTCTTAACACGTCTCTGTTCAACACCACACTGACCCCTAGGTCCTGGTCATGTGCCTTCTTACATCACTGTAGTACTGTACTCAATCCCTCATTAACCTGTATGTGCCAGACCCTTATGCTACATAGCATAACTGCAGCCGGGCTTCAATGCATAATCCAAGGCTGACATTCTAGTGTGGCACTGAGAGTGTGATGGAGGTATCTTCCTTCAGGCAAGATGTTAAAGTAAGGCCCATTTGTGTGTCCAATTGAACATTAAATAGCCCGTGTCCTGGGTCAGAGGTTGTGGTTTTAAGGTCCACACCAAAGACTTGAGCACATAATGCAAGCTGACACTTCAGTGCTGCATTGAGGGAGTGCTACACATTGGTCTTTTGGATGAGACATTAAACCAAGGCTCCATCTACCCTCCCGAGTTGATGCAGAAGATCCCATGGCACAATTCAATGAAAAGCAGGGGGGTCCTGGACAATGTTTACCTCTCAACTATTATCACTAAAATGGATTATCTGGTCAATACCTCAGTGCTATTTGTTTGCAAATTGGTCACCGTATTTCTTACATTGCAACAGTGACTATACTTCAAAAGTAATTAATTGGTTGTAAAATGTTTTGTATGTCCTTGAATCATGAAACTCACAATATAAGTGCAAGTTCTTTCTTTAACCCACAAGGAAAAAAACCTTTAAAACTTAAATTTTTAAAGTTCAAAAAGTTCCTAATCACTCTTAAGTTTCCAATACTAATAAATAGCTAGCCGAACAAAAATACTCAAGATTTATTCTGTATTTGCACATTTAATGGTTACATATGTTAATTTTGTATATGTGTGGTGTTCTTCATTTCCTGATTCAAGAACAATGCAGACGCAGCAGTATAGCTTGTTGCTACTTACTCGCACAAGCAAGAACAGGTGTCAAACTGGTAGCTGCAATAAAATGAAACACACTCCAGACTTCACAAGAACTTAACAGCATGAAAATCAGTTCAAATTCTACAGTAATATTTGTTCAAGGTCTGTTCGAAATTATTTAAAGTATTTTTAAGTATTATACTTCCCCTTGACTGCATCTAACAGAGGGGCAGTTGGTTTCACTTAATGGATAAGTTAATATGCCTTTTTAAGGGAATCCAATTCTAAATCTAAACTCGTGTCTGCTGGCACATGGTACATTAGTTGTGTTGTCTTTAGGTTTCTGAAATTATATGAAGTTGGGTCCTGGAACCCGCTGTATATAGTCCAGTTTCTTTTTTCTACAGCAAACCATTTTCTTAAAACCTCCTCCCCATCCCTCCACCCTCAGCTCCAACAATAAATGTGAGGAGCTCATGGACTTCTTTGTCATTAAGATCAACAGTCTTTTCTGCGTCCCTCCCTTCCACTAGCCCACCAGACCAAACTCCCTCTAAAGCTCCCCCCTGCCCTGGCCCTGAATTTGTACCTTTCTCTAGTTTCTCTATCTTTCTTCATGTCCTCTCTGAGCTCATCTATCCATGGAACCTCCCTCCTGCAACCTTGACACTATTCCTAATAAACTGCTGGCAACCCAACTTCCCCTTCTGGTCCCAATGTTAGCTGATATTGTTAACAGTTCTTTCTCTTCAGGTGTTGCGCCTCTCTCTTTAAATCTGCTGTCATCACCCCTCTCCTCACAAATCCAAACCTTGACTCCACAGTCCTCGAGAAGTACCACTTTATTTCCAAGCTTCCTTGCCTCTCCAGAGTCCTTGACATATCATTTCCCAAATCTGTGCGTACCTTCCCTGGAACTGTTTGAAACCCTCAAATTCAATTTCAACCCTGCCATAGTGCCAGAATGACTCTTATCAAAGTCACAAATTACACCTCTCTCATCCTTTGTGATCTGTCTGCTGCCTTTGACATGGTTCACCACATCATCTTCCTCTGACACTTCTCCATTGTTGTGTAGCTGGGTAAGACTACTGTCACCTGATTCCATTCTTATCTATCTAATCATAGCTAGAGTATCACTTGCAGTGGCTTTTCTTTCTGTTCCTGCACCTCTAGTGTCCCATAAAAATTTATTGTTGGTCCCCTCCTATTTTTCATCTACATGCTGCCCCATGGTGACATCATCTGATGGCACAGAGCTAGTTTTTAAATGTATACTGATGGCACCCAGCTCTACTTCACCACTCCTTTTCTTGACTCATATATTGTTGCCAGATTATCAGGCTGCCTATCCAACACTCGGTACTGGATGAGTAGAAATTTCCTCCAATTGAATATTGGGTAGGCTGAAGCCATTGTTTTCGGTCCCTGCTCCAAACTCCATTCCCTAGCTACCAACTGTATCCCTCTCCCTGTCAAAACTCTGAGACTAAGAAAGTCTGTTCACAACCTTATTTGACCCTGGTGGAGGTTTCAACCACATATTTGCGCCATCACTAAGACCACCTATTTCCACCTCTGTAACATAGCTAACTATGCCTTTGCCTCAGTTCATCTGCTGCTAAAACCCTCATTCATGCCTTTGTTACCTCTAGGCTTGAATATTCCAACACACACCTGGGTGGCCTCCCACATTCTACCCTCTGTAAATTTGAGGTTAATCAAAATTCTGTTGCCCATTAATTAACTTGCACCATGTCCTGTTCACCTATCACCTCTGTGTTTGCTAAATTACATTGGCTCCCACTCAAGCAACATCTTGATTTTAAAATTCTCATCCTTGTTTTCAAATGTTTCCATGCCCTCATCCCTCTTGATTTCTGTAATCTCTTTGAGCCTTATAACCCACTGAGATTTCTGCGCTCATCTAATTCTGGCCTCCTGAGCATCCCACAGGACTACTTGGATGCCAAACAGCAGAAGCAGCATGCAATGTACAGAGCTAAGCGATCCCACAACCAAAGGATCAGATCTAAGCTCTGCAGCCCTGTCACATCCAGTCATGAATGGTGGTGGACAGTTAAACAACTAATAGGAGGAGGAGACTGCAACAATAATTCTGTCAAGGCTACCAGCCCTGACAACATTCCAGCAATAGTACTGAGGACTTGTGCTCCAGAACTAGCTGTGCCCCTAGCCAGGCTGTGCCAGTTCAGCTACAACACTGGCATCTACCTGGAAATGTGGAAAATTGCCCAGGTATGTCCTGTCCATGAAAAACAGGACAAATCCAATCCATCCAATTACCGTCCCACCAGTCTACACTCGATCATCAATAAAGTGATGGAAGGGGTAGTCAACAGTGTTATCAAGTGGCATTTACTCAGCAATAATCTGCTCATTGTTGCTCAGTTTGGGTTCCGTCAGTGCCACTCAGCCCCTGACTTCATTGCAGCCTTGGCCCAAGCATGGACAAAAGAGCTGAACTCAAGAGATGAGGTGAGTGTGACTGCCCTTGACATCGAGGCAACATTTGACTGAGTGTGACATGAAGAAGTCCTAACAAAACCAAGGTCAATGGAAATCAGGGGGAAAACTCTCTGCTGACGGGAGTCATACCTAGCACAAAGGAAGATTGTTGTGGTTGTTGAAGGCCAATCATTTCAGTCCAAAGACATTGTGCAGGAGTTCCTCAGCGTAGTGTCCTGGGCCCAACCATCTTCAGCTGCTTCCTAAATGACCTTCCCTCCATTATATGGTCGGAAGTGGGGGTGGTCGCTGATGATTGTACAATGTTCAGCATGATTCCTGATTCCTCAGGTACTGAAGCAGTCCATGTCCAAATGCCACAAGGCCTGGGCAATATCCAGGCTTGGACTGACAAGTGGCAAGTAGCATTTGTGCCACATAAATGCCAGACAATGACTCTCTCCAACAAGAGAGAATCTAACCATATCGCTTTGACATTCAATGGCATTACCATTGCTGAATCCCTCCACTATCAACATCCTGGGGGTTACCATTGACCAGAAACTGAACTGGACCAGCTACAAGAGCAGGTCAGAGGCAGGGAATTCTGCAATGAGGAACTCACCTCCTAACTCCCCAAAGCCTGGAATGGTCTCCACTTGCCTGGATGAGTGCAGCTCTAATAGTACTCAAGAAGCTTGAAGTCATCCTGGACAAAGCAGCCGGCATGATTGGTACCCCATCCACCACCTTAAATATTCACTCCCTGCAACACCATGCACAGTGGCAGCAATGTATGCCGGCCACAAGATGCACTGTAGCAACTCACCAAGGATGTTCAACAGCACTTTCCATACCTGCGATCTCCACCACCTCGAAGAACAAGGGCAGCAGATGCACAGGAATACCACCACCTGCAAGGTTCCCCCCAAGCCACACACCATCCTGACTTGGAACTATATCACAGTTCCTTCACTGTCTCTGGGTCAAAATCCTGGAACTCACTTCCTACTAGCACTTTTGGTGTACCCACACTACATGGACTACAGCGGTTCAAGGAGGCAGCTCACCACCACCTTCTCAAGAGTAATTAGGAATGGGCAATAAATGCTGGCTTAGCCAGTGGCACCCACATCCCATGAAAGAATTTAAAAAAATATTTCTCCACCATTGGTGGGCATGCCTTCAGTTGCCTAGGCCCTAAGCTCTTGAATTCCCTCCCTACACCGCTCTGCCCCTCTACTTTGCTTTCCCCCTTTAAGAAACTCCTTAAAAGTTACCTCTGTGACCAAGCTTTTGCTCATGCATCTGACCAAATATCTCTTCATGTGGCTGTGTCATATTTTGTTTCATAATGCTCTTGTGAAGCGCTTGGATCTTTTAATTATGTTAAAGGCACTATATAAAATATCAGTTATTGTTGTATTTAGTGGGCTATTAACTGAAGGAAACATTTATCTTATGTAGAGGTCAATGCTTGATGTAATATGGCAGGTCTATCTACGATGCATAGAAAAATAGTCTGTGCATGATAACTGGGTGACCCTCCATCAGTTAATATGTAGCAGAAGAACCATATAATATATTATAACATGCTGACATTATACTCCAGACGTCACAGATGCAAAGCAATCTCAATATAATGGATGCTTCTGAGCTGCAGCCTGAAACTTATGACCACATTGCCATCTACCAGGTCCCCTGGCCAAAATAATAATTAAGCTTAAAATTGACCTGATGCTTACAAAAAAGAGCACGGGAGCTAATGTTTCACTTGTGTGAATCCGTTGCCCTCCCCATGTCACACTCCAGACATCACACTTTGTTACAGATGGAACACAATTTAAAAAGGGAGAAATCCCATGTATTTTATCCTGCAGCCTAAAATTTGCAAGCAATTTGCTGACCTCTAATTGACCGTAGGAATTTAGAAGCAGCCACAATTACCTGGATTCCCACAGGGAGTACTTCAGCAGTTGCCTTAAAGGGACAGGGCAGGTTAACAGTTCATCATCACAACCATGTTCCAGATTCCATATTTCCTGTGAGCAATACCATAGGACATCAGCTAGCATTACTACAATGATAAAAGTTGGATGGTCGTTGCTTCTGGTAATGTCAGTTTATCACATTGTTGCAATATGGTGCTAGCACTTTTGCCTCCAAGTCAAAAAAGCTCTGGGTTCACTCAACAGACTTGAGGACATATTTCAGGCTGGCATTCCAATGAAGTGGCATGGACAGTAGCTACACTGTCAGAGGTGCCATTGAATGAATGAAACATTCAACCCCATTCTCCACCTCTTTCAATGGCTGAGGTAAATATTAAAGATTCCATTTCACAACTAAAAGAACAGCAGCAACAAAAACAAAAATTGCTGGAAAAGCTCAGCAGGTCTGACAGCATCTGTGGAGAGGAAGACAGAGTTAACATTTCGAGTCCATATGACTCTTCATCAGAACAGAACAGGACTCAAAATGTTAACTATGTCTTCCTCTCCACAGATGCTGTCAAACCTGCTGAGTTTTTCCAGCAATTTTTGTTTTTGTTTCAGATTTCCAGCATCCACAGTATTTTGCTTTTATGAAAGAACAGCAGGCTGTTTTACGGCCTGGCCAACATTCCTCCCTCAGCAAACACCAACCAAATCAAATTACATGCTAATCATGTCACTACTGTTTGTGGGATCTTGCTGTGTACAAAATAGCTGCTATTTTTGTCTCCTTAATCAATGATCTTCAAAGTAATGTATAGTATGTGAAGCATTTTGAGATTTTTCTGAGAGGCATATGATTTGGATCATATAAATGCAAGTCTCTTGGTCTTCAACATAACACAGATCACCACAATAAACTAAGGGGACAATTTTCCTACAGTTCCATGCTGAAACAATGGCCAGGATTTTGTGAGGCCAATGGGGCCTCGCTCACCAGTCAGAGAAATGGCAGGGAACCTCAATCAGTTCTATGGGGAAGGCCTGACGGAATCAAGTGCTCTTCAGGGACCTAAATGGTCACCATCAAACCTTCCCCACAATTGAGATTCCCATCAGTGGAAGTCCTGTCCGCCAAGAGCTGTCGGCTAATCAGAGGCCAGCAGCTCATTATGGCCTCCAGCGAAAGCGGTGGCTGTTGGCAGCAATAATCCCACCAGAGGCCCGGGATATTCATGGGATCCCAGGTCAAAAGCAAGTGAGGGCATGATGGGAGTCAGGATCACGGGAGAGGGAGGGGGGAATGGGGGCTCGGAAGCAAGGGCATGGGTGACTTTCTGTGGCCAACCTCCTGCCTGATGTTGGTACCCTTGACTGAGCACAGGGTGCTTGACTACAAGGGCCCCCACCCCAGGAGGCTGAGCAGCCTTCCAAGGGTGCGGGAAAGCCATGCAGCCCTCATTTAATCCCTGAGTCACCATTAAAATGCGGTGTGCTCAGGGACAATTGGTGTCAATTGAGTCATCAATGAGCCTAAGTGACATCACACCGCCGATAGCCAGACCCCTTCTGCCCTCCAACTTTTTGGAGCAAATTTTGCCATTGCCAGGAGACTGACTCAGGGTGTCTCTCACGAATAAGTGGACCCGGCCACCATGTTTCTCACTGTGATGGGCTGCATTAAATCCCGCATGATGGCCTAGTTTATCTTCTCAGGTCTTGGAGTAGTCGTGAACCTACAGCTTTCTTCCTAAAAGGTAAAAGTGCTACTGGTTGAGGTCGATTGAAGCAATGGACCATTAATGAAATTGTTATTGATAGCAGTAGTGTAACAGTTTTGTTCCTTTATAAAATACAAACATTATAAATTATTTACCTGTTAGCATATACGTGAATGCATACAGTGGATCCTGGTAATTTTATTTGTAGATCAGTAAATTGCACCAATATGTGTCACTGTTGGATTTTGTTCCTGGAGTATAGGGTGAGGATTACTGCTGATGTTCAACAAAGGACATTTTTAAAAAGTCAATAAATCATTTATTACTGTTACATAAAGACTCCTATCAAAGAAATATTTCAGTAGCAAATGAAAGAAAAAGATTATTGAATAAAAGCACATAATGGTACATTGAACATTTTTGGCCTTAGCGTGATCTCTAGAATATGGCTTGGTTATTATCTGGACATTGGTAAAGTTATTGTTTCCTATTAATAAGGTCATTTCTGTCTATCAGTTTGCTATCCAGTGTGATACTGAACTGTATAATAATTATACTTTTAAAAGAACGTACTTTATTATGAGAGAGGCAGTTTGCAAAGTTCTTCATTTCTGATTATTAACCATTGAGCTATTTGGTCTCAGTGAATATATCATTCCTATAATGGAAAAAAAGGTTCTCCTGCTTCATCTCCCTCTTGAAGAAGGGAAAGGGGGTTGATTTAAAGGGAATAATCCAATGCTTAAAATAAATCAAAATACTCTGTAAAATGTCAGCAACGTAAATGCGTTTTTCCAACTCAACCCACAGCCCTCCATCACCAAGGCAACGTTTACAAGTGAAGAAATGTTGTATTAAAAAGGGTAATTACTGGGCCCTGTGAAAGGCGAAGGAGTCAGCATTCTGTAAACATGTAACAGGACTCCAGTCGACAGACACCATATTCACAGTTCCTGAGCCATTTCTGTCTTAGAGGCAGTGTCCCTGCACTGCGGTAAGATAGTAATTGAAACAAGCTAATACAGACACAGAAGAAGGAAAAAAACATATAGTTAAGGAAATGAAAAACAGATGTGGCCAAAATGGATGGCTGCATCTTAAGATATGATAACACTGACACTGGAGAAGAACTAAGCTTTCAATTTAAAAAAAATCATAGGCTCTAACAATAAAAACGATGAGGGCATAAAACGACTGATTGTCACTGTTTAGAAAAATTAAAATTCCGTCACTGATAAAGTACTACAGGGAGGTTAAAATTCCACAGGCTGACACAGTAAATTTTTGCTTATTTAATTCCTTAAGGATTGCAGAGTTCTGTGCTTTGATATTTCAAGAGTTTAAAAACTTCTGGCGAGATCTCAGTGTTGACCAAGGCTGTAAAGTCTCTGTGGTGCTGGCAAAGAAAGCTGACAAGAATCTCCTAGCCATTTCCAACAGGAATGGACAAATTGTGCAGGAGCTAGTAATCTAACACCCCTCGTCCACCCCCACCACCACCACCCCATCCCCCAACACCCCCACCACAATCATCATTGTCCTGCACACTGTGACTAGCCTTCAGCAAAGGTGGGAAGGGGGAGTCGGGGGGAGCAACAGTCAGACTGAATATGATCTTTCTTCGTTTATGTGTGTATGTATGTGTGTGTGGGGTCGTTTGTGGTGGGTGGGGGGGTGGTGGCGGGTGGTGCGGGAGGGTGGAATGCATTTAATCTAAATAAATAGAGGATTGCATCGAGAAGCCTGTGTGATGCTGCCAGGCTGTTCCTTCTCTCATAGAGGCATTTTTCTCTGAGGTTTTCACTTTCCCAGGTGAAGTCAGTTAATTGGTTACATTCTCCTCCATTACTTGAGCACCCAGTATCAACCCACTGGAAATCTGAAATGCACTACAGGTCCATCAGCAGCTGATAGAGACCCAAAACATTATCCTGTCTTTCCATTTCAGATGCTGACAGACTTGCGCTACATTTCCAGCATTTTCCATTCTTATGTTTATTAATTACAATGTCAGCACATAGGCTTTGAACAGGACATTTTTTTTATTCTTTCATGGGATGAGCATTTTTATTGCCCATCTCTGGTTGCCCTTGAGAAGGTGGTGAATCACCTTCTTGAACCTCGACAACCCATGTGGTGTAGGTGCATCCACAGTGCTGTTAGGGAGAGAGTTCCAGGATCTTAACCCAACGATGGGGAATGAATGGCAATATGGGGCAGAATTTTGCCCTTTGCAGGGGTGTTCAGTGGGTGCAGGTGGGAAGCCGACCGCTGCCAGCACTCAGCACCGCACTGTGATTTCACACTGGCAGGCCAATTAAGGCCTGCCCACCATGAAGCATGAGTGGCAGCGGGGGGGGGAGATGTGCAAGCCGGCCGACCACAAACTTTGTGCATGCACATGAGTGAGCGCTGCACAATCTCCCTGAGGCATGGAGCTGCCTCAGGGAGATGAAGAGATATTTGAAAAATTAATTAAAATAATAAAAATGTAATGAAACATGTCTCCTCATGTGACTCTGTCGGCTGTTGTCAATGCACGTGATTTCACGCTCGATCGGGTCAGGTGCACGCCCACCCACCGAGCGAAAGTTTCTGCCCATGGTTCCAAGTCAGGATGCTGCGTGCCTTGGAGGGGGACTTGCAGGTGGTGGTGTTCCTTTGCATCTGCTGCCCTTGTTCTTCTAGTTGGTAGATGTCACAGGTTTTGAAGGTGCTGTTGAAGGAGCCTTGTTGAATTGCTGCAGTGCATGTTGAAGATGGTTTACACTGCTGCCACTATGTGTCGGTGGTGGAGGGAGTGGATGTTGGAGGTGGTTTATGGAGTGCCAATCAAGCGGGCTGCATTGTCCTGGATGGTTTTGAGCTTTGCGAGTGTCGATGGAGCTGCACTCATCCAGGCAAGCGGAGAGTAATCCATCACATTCCTGACTTGTGCCAAGCTTTGGGGAGTCAGGAGGTGAGTTACTCTCCGCAGAATTTCCAGCCTCTAATCTTCTGTTGTAGCCACAGTATTTATGTGGCTGTTCCAGTTCAGTTTCTGTACAGAAAGACACCAGTGTGTCAAAATCATACAGGATTTCAAAGTGTGGTCACTGTTACAATGTAGGAAACACAGGAACCAATTTTCACATAGCAAGAATCCACAACCAGCAATGACATAAACGATTGGATAATCTCAGGTACAAGTCCTGTGTGGGTTCTCTGACCCACTGCTGTAACTTCAGCAGCAGATTGGTGAAAACTTTGGAGAAAAGGCATAAATCTTCATTTACGCCAAAGCAACTGAACAAGATGGAAATTACTGACAAGGCTATTTTTAATTGGCCAACATTCAACCACATCCACCACCAATAGTTTCACTGGCCATTTATCTAGTTCTTACTTGTGAGATCTTTCTATGCTTAAATGGCTGTTGCTTTTTCCTACATCGCAATAGTGCTTCAAAATAGCATTCAAATATTTATAAAGCAGATGATGAGAGATGTGATAAGGTGCCAAATAAATGCAATTTATAGCCTAGCTCTATTAATATTCAGTCAACAACAAGGAGCCCTCCCACACAAATAAAATCTGCTCTTCTAGTTGTGTGAACCACATTTTACTATCACCTTTACCAAAACTGGTTGGCATTGTTGATTTTTCAACCCAGGGATCTGAGTACAAATCCATCTCAGACTGATGGAATGGAACTATCTGTTGGTTCTAAGGACACTGTGTGAAATGGGATTGTGCAGTCACAGCTCGCTTTTTGCATCAGCACTCAAGGAAGTCACAGGATTCCTGCTGGTGTGGAAAATAAGATTGTGTCACACAATTGTAACAGGCATATTGTTCTAAAGTTAGAGTTGGGCAGAATAGAATTTACACCCAGTTAATAACCCACAGGACAGAATAGTTTTGAACTTTATCTGTAATTAACTTATGCTTTACCTGCACTGGGAGAGTTTGATGGGTTAATGTAGAAAGAGCTTTACATTGTATGGGTATCTAACCTGTGCTATGCCTGATCTGGAAATGTTTGATGGTCAATGCAGAGGAAGATTTATTCTGTGTCTAACTCACGCTGTACCTGACCTTTGAGTGTTTGATGCCTCAATGGAACGTGTTCCATTTCCCACCACCGACATCCCTCATATTGATGAGCCAAAATTCATTGATCCCTTTTACTTTTTTTAGTTCAGGACCGTTCAAAGGCTCCCAGCTCCAAGAGTTACTATACAGAAGGCTGCTACTTTAATAAGAAACATACAGATGACCACAAGAAAAATATGAAACATTCCTTCTTCCCTCAAAGCATTGTGTTAGGTAGGATAAATGTAGTGATTCTAACATCTTCACGACTGTAGACATCTTCTTCCAATAAATTAATTACAAAGACCATGAGAAGCATCATGTGGTAGCAACAGAACATTGAAATATAATTTGTGTAAGTTTTATTTTGTGAGGTTATTTATTTTTTGAAGTGCAGCCCAAAGGCTGACTGAAAGAGAAATGGAATCCATTCTCTTAGAAATTCCAGCTGCTTGTGGTGGGATCCACCAACCATTAAATGGCTAATACTAAATCATTTTTCTTTAAATTGAAATGTACAGACGATCTCTAAAATCAAGATTATTTCCGGTGGGGAAAAGTACAAATTCTGACATCTCTTCTGATGCTCTCTATCTCCTCCCAATATATTCATTACATGACATAGAATTACATGAATGTGCAGCACAGAAACAGGCCATTCGGCCCAACCATATATGCTCTACTTAAACCCCCTCCCATCTTTCCTCAACTAACTCTATTAGCATTATCCTTTATCCTCTTTTCCTTCATCTGTTATCTAGCATCCCCTTTTGAACACCTATACTATTCACTTCAACCAATCCCTGTGGTAGTGAGTTCCACATTCTCACCACTCTCTGGGTAAAGAAGTTTCTTCTGAATTCCGTATTTGATTTCTTAGTGGCTTGTAGGCTTCAAATTTCTTGTAGGCTTCAAATTTTGCTATTCTCCACAAGCAGAAACATTCTCTCTGTGTCTACTCTATCAAAACCTTACAGAATTTTAAAGAGCTCTATTCGGTCACCCCTCAGCCTTTTTTCAAGAGAAAAAAAACCCAGCCTGTTCATCCTCTCCTGATAGGTATACCCCTGCATTTCTGGTTTCATCATTGTAACTTTTTTTTGTACCTTCTCCAGTGTCTCTATATCTTTTCTACAATATGGTGATAGAATTGTACTCCAGGTGTGTTCTGACCAAGGCTCGACACAAGTTTAGCATAACCTCTTTACTTTCCAATTCAATCCCTTTAGAAAAAAAATCCTAGTGCTTGGTTTTATTTTTTATGGCCTTGTTAATCTGCGTCACTACTTTTAGTGACATGCACTTGCGCTCCCAGACCTCTTTGCTCCTCTACCCTATTTAGATTCTTATTTTCTAAGTAAATGCAACCTCCTTATTTTTCTTGCCAAAATGTAATAGCTCACATTTATCAGTTTTAAAATTCATTTGCCTAAAGTATGCCTATTCTGCAGGTTTGTTAATATCTTCCTGTAATATTTTGCAGCCCTCCTTGCACGTTGAGATTATGGTGAAGGGGCAAGGCCCAAAATGTAGGTCACTAACCACCAAGGTTGAGAAAAAGTAGCAGAGAAGATGAGATAAATGAAGTAGTTGTGGTTTGTTGACACAAAGTTTGGTTTTTGAAAGCCTGTGGGTGGTAGGAGGAAGTGATCGTTGAGAGAGAGGAGGGCCATAGTTTTGGGTTTCTGATTAAGAATGATATAAGGTAGGAGATGACACAAGGAGTCCTACTCAGAATTTATCTTTACCAGCATCTAGAAACTATATCTCCTCATCACCTTCAATTTGTCCTTCCTCCCACAATCTACAGGTCTTTAAAGTCCAGGTTTGTTGTCACCTAACCACTTATTCTTGATCTACTTCAACTTCTCCCCTACTGCTTTCAGCCTTTGTTGTGTCTTCACTGTGAAGTGGATTATAATACTAGCCTCTCTTTGGGACTTCCAGATCAGGTGTACTCCTCGGATGATCACTCTCACTTAAGGTTGAGAAACATAGGCCTCACAGACAATTAACTGGGTCTGAAGAACTGATCTAACTTTTCCTGAAGGAAAGGTACTACCAGAGAATATTACCGTCCTCCAGATAGCCTTTTGAACAAGTTTTAGCTAGATAATAACAACTTGGATATTATAAGGGTCTGGGCATCTCTCCTCAACAATGGTTTTTGAGTTTGGATACAGAAGACTATATGAGACAATATACTTTCTAAATTATATTTAAAAAGTTTATTAAAGAACCAAACATGAAATTCACTTTTGATGGTAATCACATTATTAATATTTCTAGGAAAAATCTTGTTTCTAATAGAGAATCCAAGTCTCATTAATGTTACAGAGAGATAATTAAGATATCCATCAGTGGCAAAGTTAATTTCCCAATAGTGCCAAATAGAATGAGGTTCCAGGCATGAATTTATGCCATATTTGGAATTAATAAAGAAAATGGTTTGCTGTGTTTCCCAGCGTTATTAATGGAAAAACTGAGGGAGGTGAAAAACTGTGCAATGGAAAAACTGAGGGAGGTGAAAAACTGTGCAGTGGTAATAGACTGGGCACGTTCAGAGGCATGTCATACCATGGGCTAATACTAGGAATAATTGGAGAGGTGTGAGAGCATTCAGCTGTTTGTCACATTCAACTAACTGTCACTTTGCTGTGGAATCGGTGATTAGCATTCAAGATAATTTCCAACGTTTTTTCTCCTTTCTTTCCAATGCCGTGCACATCTCCATGAGTACATTAGTCATCTGGCACCTCATCCAAGCAGCCATTGTTCATATATGCGCTAGACAGTGAGTGTCAGCAGGTTATTTAACCCTGGGCAGCATCGCTGCCAAGCTTAATCCTGTTTTCACCCACATCCACACACATGCACTTTCCAGCAGAAATCACTGATTATTGATCAGGAATAGGAACTCCAGATGATTTTTGTATCCCTATCCTGGCAATAAACACAATTGTAATTCACTGACACCACACCCCACCTGCAATTCAACTGCGCACACAACAACCCCCACTCCCCCCCCCCCCCCACCCTTCCCACCAAATTTGAAAGCAATACACAGTATTCCTGAAGCATCCATGAATTTAAAAGAATATGGGGAAGAGGTAGCAGAGGCATTACTAAACATATGCAATAATTTGTTAGAAAAGGTGTAGTGTCAGAGGAATGGTGGATAATTAATGTAATTCCTACATTTAAGATGGGGGAAAGAACATGTCCAGGAAATTACAGATCAGTCAGCTTAACATCGATAGTAGGAAAAATAATGGAATACTTGCTTGACTGATCTTACTGAATTTTTTGAGGAGGTAACAGAGAGGGTAGACAATGGTAATGCAGATGATGTAATTTATGTAGATTTTAAAAAGGCCTCCAATAAGGTGTTTCATTATAGACTAATGAATAAGATCAAAGAATGCAGATTCAGGGGACAAGTGGCAGAATAGCAGCTTGCTTCAAAACAAAAAGCTGAGAATGAGTAAAAGGTAGTTATTCAGAGTGGCAGAAGGTAGGATGTGATGTTCCTACAAGATCAGTGCTAGGACCACTGTTGTTCACAATTTACATGAATGATTTGGACTCTCTCATCAAAAACACAATTTTGAAATTTGAAAATAATACCAAATTTGGAGGGGGTGGGGGGAATAGTCAATGCTGAGGAGGACTACAACAGCAGGACAGTAATAAACTTGCGAAATGGCCAATTAATTAACAAATGAAGTTCAACACAGATAAATACAAGGTGGTACATTTTGGTAGCAAAGACAGAGGGCAGAATTTTGCTGTCAGTGAGCAGGGGGCGGGGCCCGCTCACTGACATGTAAAATGACGCAGAATGACGTCAGGCGGAACCCCCGACGTCATCCCACCCCATTTAAATTTTCAGGAAGCTGGGGCGCAGCAAGATCAGCTGCGGGCCCGCCAACCTGTCAATAGCCAATTGAGGCCATTGACAGGATCATTTAAACAATTAAAGGACCTGCCTGTCCAACCTTAAGGTTGGCGGGCAGGCCAGGAGCCCCAGCGGGGAATAGAAAAAACATGAAACCTCGCCGACCGGCGAGATGAGGTTTCATGCAGAGTTTTAAAAGGTTTAATAAAGTTATAATGTAAATTATGAACATGTCCCATCTCATGTCACTTGAGGGGAACATGTTAGGGCTGCACTTTGCCTCAGGGAGATATGCGCTCTTTCATGCGCATAGCACTTCCGGCTGGGCATCATGCTAAGGCCCGCCCACATAAAATGGCAGTGCGGCCCGCTTCTCCGGCGGGGATTGGCTCCTTGCCCGCCGGAGATTGGGTCAAGCCTGCCTGCCCGACAGGCAGAAAATTCTGCCCAGAGAATTCACTTGAAAGGTTTGAGTCTACATGGGGTAGAGGAAAAGAGATCTTAGAGCATTAATATATCAATCACTAAAGGTTGCACCACAGATTAGCAAGGCCATAAAAAAAACCCCAAGCTCTTACCTTTATTCCTAGAGATGTAGAATTGAAAAGTAGAGTAGTAATGCTAAAACTATGTTGAACCTTGGTTGACCACACTTCAGTTCTGGTCGCCATATTATTAAAAAGGATATAAAGGCCTTGGGGAGGGTGCAAAGAAGATTTACAACAATGATATTAGAAATGCATGGGTGTACATATCAGGGAAGGATTGATAGGCTGGGTCTCTTTTCTCTCAAAAAAAGAAGGCTGTTACAACCAGTCCTGGATGAGTCCCAATTTTTTACAACCGGGATGGGACCCCAATTTTGTTATGATTCTGGATGAGGAGAAATAGGCTGGCTCCCCTCTTTATTCAGTCCCCTCAGTTGGTCGCAACAAGGTTTGTTTAAAAATCATTTCCCTATGGATATCTTTTCCTAGTCCAAATGTATTTACTTTTTGTAAGGAGCCAATTTGACCAGGCTTTCTTGAGTCAAAGAAAGAGTAAGTTTATTAATTACTAAAACCTGAGGAAAAATAATAAAATGACGTGACACACACATATACACATTGATCAGAAATGAGAAGTCAAGAGTCTGAGTAAAAATTAAGAAATACACAAATCAGTCCTTGGCTTGTCTGTGAGGCGTAGAGGGTGGAATGTTGCAGCTGTTAAGTTGTGTGATTTCGGAAGAGCTGACTTTGGCAGATTTGCAGTCTGTTGGAGACACTTGTTGGCTTGTCCCAGAGGGAGGAATCCTGGTTCTCTCTGCAGGGCAACTGAAGAGGCTGCCCTGTTTCTTTTTGCTTGTGTCTCTGCTAAAACACACTTGCCCCCCAGCAAAAGAGAGAGAGAGAAAATTGCCTGCTTGTATTTGCAGGGGTGACTGACTGGTGTTTCTTCTAGTTTCTGTCACACACACACATCACTGGTCTGCACCAGCTTTTTAACCCATTTTTCCCTTTGTATTCCCATGAGAGGTGGAGGGGGGCAGGTATATGTCTTGCACCCAGATTTTGTTTTTCTTTCGTCTCTGACCATTTTACACATTCTGAGATATAAACCAATAGGAGATGGATTTTTGGGTGATTGCTAAGATGTGGGAATCAGCCTCCAATGTCTCCGTAAACACAGGAGATTAAAGTCCAGTCTTTTACATTTACCATATCTTCCTTTCAAGTGTCCCTGCTTGAAGTAGGCCTTGACACCACTTCAGGTGCGACGTTCCACGTTCTCTCAGGACGGGTCTGTCAGTACAATCCACATTGGCATTTTCCAGAAAGTGGTCAACTTTACATTATCAGCCATCTTTTGATAAGCATTTACTTGTATTTCTTTTAAGAACACAGGTCTTCCTTACATATCGGGAGAATGTTCCTCTGTCGGGGGGGTTGTGTGGGGGCAGGTGGGGGCGGGCACAAACCTGATCGGTGCCCCCGATCGTGCCTGCGCCACCATTCTACATGGGCAAGTCAATTAAGGCCTGCCTAGTGTGACACACACCTGGAAACACTGAGCACTCCCTGTGTGGGCAGAGGAGGATTTCCTGAGTTGAGGGCATGCACGCGAAAGAGCGCAGAAATCTTCCTGAGGCACCTCTGTGCCTCAGGGAGATTAGTATAAGTTTTAAAAAGCTGAATAAAGAAAAGAAAAAAATTTAAGACATGTGCCCTCATGTGACAGTGTCACATGAGTTGGGAGATGTCAATGAATTTAAAAAAAATTTTTAATCCAATTTATAAACCCGCCCATGGGTGAGATTCCATGAAAAATGCAAAGGCTGCCTGGGCTCATCGCTTGCCCGCCAACCTTAAGGTTGGACGGGCAGCTCAGTTTATTGGTTTAATTAGTTTTTAAATGGCCTTAAGTATGCCTTTGATAGTTTGGTGGGTGCACAGCCGTGTAGACTGCACGTCCGCCAAACTGAAAATCTAAATGATGCACGGTGATGTCGGGACACACACCCGACATCACCCCGCATCATTTTATGCATCAACGAACAAGCCCCGCTCCACTCGCTGAGCCAAAAATTCTGGCCATAAAGTTCAATATGCCCGCAGGTAGTTGGTAGCTGTAGCCCACTATCGTGACAAGGCTGAAGGGTGACCTAATAGGTCTTTGAAAGGTCTTGATAGAGTGGATACAGAGAGAATGTTTCCTTGGATGGAATTTTAACCATGGTACACTGTTTCCGATGGCAAAACAGGAAGTGGGCTCCACTTCCGCTCTCTTGCTTCTTGCTGGTTTCCACCTGATTACAATTAAAATTTAAAGTGCCAGCAGCATGCATGAGAGACACATGAGATCACTAAGTAGTAGAGGCTTTTCAGTGGTGAAACTCACCCATCAGCTGACAATGTAGCACAGACAGGATATAAAAACGCCTCCAGGACAAACAAGGAGACTCTTCATCACGTCCACAACTTTCCTGCCCAACTCCATTGGCATTAACATAAGACTTACTGGGAGCACAAAGGTTACATGGGCGTTTTTCAAATTTAAATTTCACTTGTAAATAATTCATATTACATTGGCTTCACTTTATTCATGTATGCATCATCATTATTTGTTGAGACTAGTTTAGCCAATGTACTGGCACGCCTCATGGTTGGCACCCATTGATGGTTACAGGGGAGTTAGAGACATTTCTTTATTGTGGAAAAAAACAATGATGTGTTTTTGTATTCACTCTTTATTGAATGTTCATGTTAGTGTCCAGTATTGTACTTATCACTCTGTGGGACATGGCTTAACTTGTAGGCTCATCTGGCCCTCTATTCTATGCATTGTAAAGGACATTGTCCAAGATTATTCTCAGCGGCGATAATTGAAATGTCGTAGGTGAACTCAAAATCCTATGAAGTTCTGCCAGTGAACACCCTGAGGGGGACATACATATGGACAGCACTGACACCGCCATTTAAGTCCTTCATTTTCTTACCTTAAGTTACTGTTCTAGCACTCAACTGTATCAAGGAAGCCAGGTCCTTTCCCCTTCCACCTCTCCATGCCCCTGACCCCACTCCACACAACCACTCACCCTTGCCGGTCCTGACCCACCATGTACACTGCCATTCACCTGCTCCCTTCCCTTGTGCCACAGAGTTCAACAAGGAAAACCACTGACCTCAGACACAACTGCACAAAGCCGACTTTTGCATACCACCTTTAGACAGATGTGAACCTGGTGCCACAAAATTCTCGTGCGTCACTGACTTTATCTTCAAGGTAAGACATAATTAAGAAAAGTTTTACTCTAATGAGTATTAAGGGCATGCAAACGTATTGCAAGTGGGAACCCCCACAGGATGGCGTGAGGCCTGACATGCCACAAACACGCTGCTGGCTTAACCTTTGCATCCCAAACCAGTGATAGGCAGCATTTTGATTAGCAGCAGATACACTCTCACACTCGCTCAGGCACATCAACAAGTAATGTTCTCTGCTTTCAAAATGCAAAACAATGATCTGCCATTATTAGCAAATATGTGCACCACTGATCGGTTCCCATTTTAAAATTCATTTCACATTCTGGCTGGTGGGGAGGACATTGTCCAGCACTGGGTAAATAGTCCAGCTCCTGCCTGCCGAGATCAAGATGCCTGCTAATGACCCAAGTCGACCCTGCCAACTCTTTGTGACCTCTGCTTTTCAGACCGTCGCCTAATTTGGTCTAATTACATTCCAGGCTGACAGAATCTTGGACAATGTATCATTTTTGCAGGTAATTTCAACCCCCTCCAGCAGGGAACTAAGTGTGTTTTTATGTGTATGCCTGTGTGTGTATGTAATTGCCAGTGAGCCTACGTATGTGCGTATATGCTTCCCCTGCATGTAAGTTGGTGTGTATGTGCACATTCATGTGCAAAGCACTGGAGGAAAAAGCTGAGGCACCGGAGAAAGAAAAGCTGTGTTTTAGATGCATCCACATCAAGTCTTGACTTAAGGACTTCTTTCCGCCCTCTGTTTAGTTAAAGTCAGCCTCCCATTCTGTGGCAGTTGAAGGGACTATTGTGCTGAGCTGCTGTTTTCTGAGTGTCAATGAGCAGTTGTTGATGTGTCCACCCTGGTACAGCCCAAATATCCTGAGCAACTTGCCAGGTGAAACAAACCATTATACCATGTCACCAGCCTCCATGGTAGCACAGATGTTTGCTCTCAATGTGACACTTTGTCTGTTTATTGTCTGTGAATTTTGCTTGTGAGAATAAGTAAAAGTTATTCAGTTCTTTTTGTAACCTTAGAAATTCAAAGGCAATAGGTCGGTCTTCCAACTTTTCAATTGCATGTTTACAAAGTCAAATTTTCATTGGTTTCACACTGCTGGTGGGGGTCAGTTCCTCAGCCTGATGCCATATGACCAATTCTGCTGGCTGATCCCAGGAGCTAGTGAGATTCCAAGTGTTTCTGAAATGATTCCATAGTATTTGTCCTCACTACTCCATCTGGAAATTTATCCTGATCACTATGAAATGACTCCTGCAAACATATGGAATTTGGGCAAGAACAGGATTAGGCACTAGGATCACACACAAAGATCGGGCTCCCAAATACAGCACCAAGAGTCAGTTGTAACCTGTAGAAGTATGTGGTATTTCTCCAGTAAAGTATATGCAATGAAATATGTATCTATATTTTTAAATATCACTTCACATCACCACCAGCAGGCATGCCATCAGCCATCAAGGCTCTCAGCTCTAGAATTCCCTCAGTGGATTCCCCAACATTATGTCCTTCTTATAGATGCAGCTTAAAACTTATCTTATTGAATAAGATTTTAGGAACTACTCCTATATTGTCTTTGGCTCTGTAAATTTTTCTCTGATAATGCTCCTGTGAAGCACCTTGGGATGACTTGCAATGGAAAAGACATTCTATAAATGCAGGTTGTTGTTAAAAACAGAGAATATTTCCGAAATAGACTGGGATCACAAAGCAGGGTTTTACCAACTTCAAGTTAGGTCAGGTACAGACTCAAAAGGCATGATTTTCCATGAATAAAGAGGAACTGCAGCAATAGATCACAGGGTTCCAGGGTGCTACGAAGGACACTGCTAGTCAAAGTTCATACCTTATCAGGAGTTTTGTTATAGATGAAGCAAATGTACCAGGATTCAGCATAGCAATTCTGAACTGGGAAGCCCATGGCTCCTTCACCCTATACTCTGAAAATTCACCTGATGGTTAGGGTTGTGAACAAGAAGAGACAAACGGATCAAGTATGTGTCTTCTGGATTTCTTCTGGCTGCTTGAAGTTCATCTCCTTCAGGTTCATTTTAAGTGATTTCTGGAAGGACTGCAACTTGTCACAAAAATCATAATTGTGAATTTTTAAAATATCTACAAAATGCCAACACAGTTCATGGACCTCCCCCAGAATGAGGTGAAGGAAGCAGAGATTTAGCAAACAGGTACAGATTCAGAATCTGCATAATTATAGTTTGGTACATAGCAATCAAGCTTGGCCTAAATAGCCAAGTGGTTATTGTACTGGGTTTGTAACCGCAAGATCAAGAGTTCAAATCTCACAATGGCAAACCACGAAACAATGTAACTTCATCTGAAACAGATGGAAACGGGTTTGTACTCGAAAGAGTTACATAGCAATCAAAGGAAATCCACTGTTGCCCCTCCCACTGCCCACCCCCCACCATGTCTGAGATTCTTTTACGTGCCATGACTCCCTTTTACAGAAGGACCACTGGCTCCTATGCATCAAGATGGAGGTGACTTTCAGGAAAGGCAGTATTAAAACTCTAGAATTTTGCTGCAATGTGATAGTTTGTAGTATAGCTATTCTAGTTGTATTCCACTTGGAGTAGGTTTTACGAATCCGTGTTTCACATGATGGATGTGCATGATGGTATTTGGAGCATTGGGTTCGGTATGATTTACTGAAGTGAATTGGTGAACAATTGTGGTGGGCTCGCATGCTGGAATTACTGGTGCTCCTGCCTTGAAATGTTCTGAGCCAGGAGTGCTAAACTACACACACGCACAAATTCTCCAGTTTGTAAAGTGGCCACATTGCCATGTTAATACCTAAAGGGAACGCTTCAAACGATAATGCCTGTTATTCTTACTTGCTCCATGGGTGGAGATGAAACCTGTTTCAACCTCTTACAATCAACAAAAGCTAAAAGAAACAGCATTTCATTCAAGTACACAAGTTACAGGAGATTTACACACACTTAAAAATCTATGCACAGTATTTTATGCCCTTCGCCGTAGCAAGTCTGGAGGCAGGGAGGGCAATTAATTGGGCAGGAAGGTGTGGACCCTGCCACTTTCCCACCTCCATCCCAAATCCAGCAAGGCCTGTGGATGGCCTGCCCACCATGCTTCCAACTGAGGCCCCAATTAATGACCTCTTCCCGCCCCTGCTTGTATTAACCCAACAGTAGATGCAGATGGGCCTGTTGCTACGTGGAGAGCTAACAAGTAAACCTGTGCAGGTTGCTTGTGGCCTCCCAGGGAGGGGTCCCTCATTCAAAGGCACTCAGTGCCTGATCAAAGGACCTGGCATCAGAAAAGAGGGTTGCTGAAAAGCACTTTTCTATCCTTGCTCCTCCTACACTATGCTCTTCCCCAATCCCCCAACTTGCAAAATTCCTCCCGCCATCACTCTCCTGTGGCCTGTGTCCCTGGGTGATCCTGGGCCTTGGGTGGGTACGTTACTGGCAGCAGTCACCACCTCTCTGGTGAAGCAATGAAGAACCAGCCTCTGATGAGCTGACAGCTCTTGGTGGGCAGGACCTCCATACACAGGGTTCTTGATCCTGGGGAAAGCCTGCTGCTGCTCGAAATAGGTCACATTCTGAATGAAAACAGGATCAGTTACACAAATGAAATCACTCCATCACATGACATAATTTGTGTTGTATGTAGACAAACAGCACTGGAAGCTTTGCTGAGTGTTTCATTGGTGATGGTAACCTCCAGGTTTCATCCTATTTTCCTTATGACTCCTGCTGTATTATGTGACCAACTTCAGTTATGAAAAAGGGTTATGTAACTCAGATTTTTTCTTTTTGAAAAGAAGACATCTGAATTTTAATTTAATCAAATATGGTGGGCAGAATCGTCTGTGCCCACTGGCAGCAGGCATCAGGGTGGGCATGGGTGGACAATATGGTGGGAAGGCCAAAAATCAGTTTCATGCCATCAAGAAACACGATTGCAATCGTCTGCTCCACCCACCAATGGCGGGCTGCATTTCCCACAGCGGAATGTCAGGAACTTCATTGTAATACATCTGCATATCATTATAAGCCCAGCTCGCTGGAATCATCCCCCACGCTGGATCGTGTTTACAACAGCATTTAAAAGGCAGGTACCTGATGAGCTGCACTACAAGGGGAACTCGGAGGTGAGTGCACAGTAACATTGCACAGCCTCAAGGTTGAGGCACCACACATTCAGGTGAGAGCACAGGCAAGCCGCTTTTTCCCGGCTGGCTGATAGGGCAGTGCCAGGGCAAGGGCTGCGCTGCAGTTGAGGCAAGTTTGTGGGGGGGCGGATTTGAAGGGTGCAAGGGTAGCACTTCGGTTGAGGTGAGTTGGGCGGGGGGGCAAGGGCAGCACCCTGTTTGATGGTAGTGTACAAGCATATGTTGGGGGGGTGGGGGAAGTTGGGTGGGAGGTGGGAGTCCACGACCTCCTACATTCAGAGTAGGCCTCAGATACCTGATGTCTTCTAGAGTCCAGAAAGCCTGCAGGGGTACAAGGGCTACCCGCTGAGGACGTGGCTGATGATACCAGTACGGTGGCCTCAGAGTGCAGCAGAGAGAAGGTACAACAAGAATCATGCTGCAACTTGCACCTTGGTGGAGCAAATCATCAGAATGTTGAAATGAGGCTCCGGTCCCTGGTCTGGTCTGGTGGAGCCCTGCAATACAATCCACAGAGGATGTCACGCATCGTTGTCGCCTGCTGCTCCCTTCACAACCTGGTGCTGCAACAGGGAGAGGAGCTAGCTGAGGAGAAGATGGAGGAGCTGGGCGTCTAAGCCAATGAGGAGGACATCGATGGGGATGAGGGTGAGGAGGTCCTCAAAATCGAGGATGCCGATGATGAGGCCATTGCACTGGCCAGATGAGGCAGGCGCGCTCGGGGGGGCCCTCATTGCTGCTAGATTCGTGGAGGATGATGACGTCATGCAGTGAGGAGACACCATAGATCTTCACATTGCATCTGTGAACATTTGACTCCAGTCTGGCTAATGATTGCACATATACCCTCTGTGACAAGGCTCCTGTCATGGAGATGCAGCAGAGGCCCTAATAGTTGCTAGATTCCAGGGGGATGATGATGACATACAGTGAGGACATTCCATAGATCTTTACATAGCTTCTGTGAATGTCTGACTCTCGTCTGGCTGAGGGCAGCTCACTCGTGCTCTGTGATCAGGGTCATATCATGGAGATGCAGCTGTTAAACTTTAAATGCACCTGATCCTTTGTCAGCCTTCAGCACCTGGCCCTTTTAGGAGCACAGTTTCACCAGTCAAAGAGGCTGAAGAGATGGGGGGGCCAGCCCCACCTCAAAATTGCTGAGAGCACACAGAGAGAATGACAGAACTCTGTGACGCCTGCCCATGACATTCTGACAGCAATGACAAGCACCATCAAGCTGCAGGCATCACTAATATGTCCAGTGAGTATGAAGCCGGACCATCACTTTGGTCAGAAGCTAACACACTGCACAGGGAAGAGACCCTGGACTGAGACACCTGCCCTTATCTTGTGCAGGAACCAAGGTTTCACATCTGAGTGACACGAACACTACTCATCATAACAAGGAAGCATTCTTGGAAGTTTGTTCACAATAGTGAACATTATGTACATGTGATTAACACCCTTGCCTAGGCTGTGCAATTACACCTTCTTAACCTTCCTAACCCTTCCACCACTCCCCTGACATCTACAATGGAGGTGGAGGCAGCCTGCTGACTGCTACACCCTGTCTGTGATGACCTTGGCGGGTGTCCTCTGGAGGGCCAAGATCTGGAAAGCCCCGGCCCATTTTCGGGGTCCTGCTGTGTGGCACCCTCCTCAGCCTGTGGAGCTGGAACTGCTGGGATCACAGGAAGAGAGGAATTGGATGGGCCAGACAATCTCAGAGTCACCTGGGTGGAAAGATCCAGAGTACGCATCTGCTGAACCCCCTCCCTATGGGTGCCCAGGGGCCCCTGGCTGACTCCTTGAAGGGAAAGGAAGCTGGAGTGAGATCGAGCTGCCCCACTCCTTTCTTGCATTGACACCGTTGGAGGCCAACCATGGCACCAGCGCTGGAGTTCAGCTCATGCAGCAGTACAGGACCGATGTTCCAAGATGGAGACCAAGGTCTCCATGGCGGCTGCCATCCTACCAGTGTTGACCTTGGTGTGTGGCATGCCGATGCTATCACCTCAGACTAAAGGTGGACGGACTCCTCTATTGCGCCTTGCAATCTGAGGTGTGCAGCAGACATCCTCCCTGATGTTCCCGGGCTTGCCTTTGCAGCTCCAGCCACTGAGGTATGATCGAGTCCAGAAGCTCATCATCTGACTCGGGCTCAGCTGATTTCTGGCCTCCAGCAGTCCTCCGAGTGCTGGAAATTTGGTAAGTCCCTGCCACCACCTGCTGTGGATCAGGCCATGCAATGTGCTCACCAGATTGTGACCCCAAGGTTACTCCAGACCTATGTCTCACTAAGGTGTGTCTCTCTGCACTGGTGGAGGGTGTGGGTGAGCACTGTGATGGGTCTTCAATTGGGGTTTCAGCAGATTCCTCTTCCGAGGTGTCTTCGGGGCTTGAGTCGATAAACTGGGTCATGGACTCCCTCGGCTGTTTCCCAGATGTGCCTGCAAAAGCAAGGAAGGCATAATTAGTGCATGGCCGTGGTCTGTGAAACAGGATAACTCACTCACGGTGTGGCTGTCTGATGCATGTTGCACTGCTGGATCCTCACTTGGTAGAGCATCGCCAACCTCACTGGCAGCACAGGAATGGTCTAGATCTTCGCCAGCAAGCTGTATGACTCTATTTTCAAAGACTTTTAGAACCTTAATGTCAGGCATTCCTCCACCAGTCTATGACCTCTCCCTCTTGTTGTGTGCCAGCTTGTCCTGCATGAATACAGATAGAGAGAGTGTAAGCAGGACGTTTGCCAGGCCAGATGATAAGGATGCCTGGCATGTGTGGGTGGTGAGTGGTCCCAGGAATGGGATGAAGACAATGAAGGTGTGTGTAAGAGAGAGTGAATAGCGATGCCCTTGAACTGGCAGTGAGTGAGATCCCTATGGACATGCACAAAAGAGCACAGCCCCCAATTCTCCCTCTTCCCTCGCCTGCACAGGGAGCACTGAGCGCTTCCAGGTGCGCGTCACACTAGGCGAGCCTTAATTGGCCCACCCACATAAAATGGCGGCACGCAGCCAATCGTGGGCAACTACCTGCCCATCCGCACCCACTCCAGCCCAGCCCGCACGATGGGGAGAAAATTCTCCCTATGTGGTATTTAATCCAGAATTACTTTCTAATAATGATTATGACTTGTGAATTTGTGATTGAAACTACAGCTAATGTTATACTATGCTTTGCTCATTTGTGTGTTGATATCCATCCATCCATAATTAACCATAGTCCACAAGGGGCTGTAGGGCTCTCTTTCTGTTCACTGCAATTCTGCATTCTTTTGCCAGTCCTCCCTCCATCCAGTTTCTGATGTTGTTCATCCATCCCATCCTTCTCCCAACTGGCCTATTCTTTCCTAATGTTTCACCTTCTCTTGTCACCAGCACCAAACTCTCACTCTGTCTTTTCCAGTGGTCATACTGTTTAATTTCTGCATCTTCACTTCATCTGAAAACCCATGAGATGCTGGGACTCCAATCTTCCTGGAGACATTCATTAGTTCTTCACTCTGTCCAACTACTTCTAAGGACACTTCACCCAAGCCAATTTCAAAAGCTGTAATCCTCTTCTCGTCTGTGTTATTGAAGATCCAGCTCTCACTCCCATATAGCACAATGTTCAATTTTGTAAGTTGTTCTTTCAAGTGAAGGCCGATGTTGAATGCCCTCAATACTTTGTTCATCTGGCAAGTTGTACAGTGGACACTTGCTGGCTTGCTATTATGTCTTGTAGTTATTGATGCTGAACTCAAACTTCAGACTTGACTTTCTCAGCTCTTCAGCCATCATGGATAGTTCTTGCTTGTCTTCAGCCATTAGGGTAGTCCCATCAGCATAGCTAATGTTCCGGATGCTTTAGCACTAATAGTGACCCCAAGGTGTTCTGGGATAGCAGAACTGACTTCTTTCATGATTTTTTCTCATATGGCATTGATAAGTAATGGTGAAAGCAGACATCCTTATCTGACTCCTATGCTTTGTCCTATGCCCTATGCTATGAGCAGCCTCAGTTGTGATGATCTTTTGGCAACATCACCAGTTCTGAAACTAGTCAATCATGTGGACAAATTCCATGTTTCCATATCAGGTCAAAAGTTTCTTTCATTTCTGTTCCGAAGAGTCATATTGGACTCAAAACATTAACTGTTTCTCTCTCTTTACAAATGCTGCCAGACCTGAGTTTTTCCAGCACTTTTGTGTTTTTATTTCAGATATCCAGCATCCTCAGTATTTTGCTTTTAATTTCTTTCATGGTTTTGACTGCCATCACTCCTCCAGCCTTCAAAGCTTCAGCAGGTACTGTGTGTCATCTAGGCCTGTTGCTTTGATATTTCCAGCTCTTAGCTGCATGTTCAGCTTCCCTAATCAGCACTTCTAGTTCCATCTCCTCACGAGTTACAGGCTGTGTACTTGATGCATTCAGATCTGGACCATAGATCTGCGCGTAGTATTGCTGCCACCATTCTGTTATCTGACCAACTTCATCAATCATATTCCTGCCTGCCCCTTTCACACCAATGCCAGCTGTTAAGTGTGCTATGCTTTGTTTGTTCACATAGCTTCTGTTAAATCCCTTCACTTGGACCAGCTTTGGGTACCGTGTGGCAAGTTCAGAACAATTTTTGTTCAACCACTGTTCTGACTGACTCAAGATGCTCAATCTGCACAGGTAAATCCTCAGACAAGTCTACTATGATCACTTTACATATCATCCACTGTCTAATATTATTTTGAGAGCTGTACAGATCTCTTGATCCAGGAGCTATAGGTCATGATTCAATGTAATAAGCTATATTTTAAAACCAAGCCCATTTTTCACGTTAATGGGAATGCATTTGAAAAGACAATCGAGATCAGTAAAACCCTTTTCTCCGCATGAATAGGTGCAAAAATTAGCCCAGAAAGGAGTCCAATAAGGAAGCGACAAGTGGGACAAGAAAGAAAGAAGATTAAATCACAAGCAGAATTTTCTAGAACAATTTGATGTAACAAAATTAAACTTTATTTATGAGCACAGGGCTTGTAGTTACTCAAAGGATTCAAGCCACAGAAAAAGTGGCTTACAATTTGCTCTGTACAAAACAGCCCCTTCTTTCCCATTCACCCCACCCCAACGTAACGCACCATCAGGTCCAGGTTAGCACTCCTTCATTGGATGCAGGCTCTGCAGCTTGGGAGAAATGGGCAGCACAAGGCCAGGCTCTAGTATTATTGCAGTATAAATCAATTGCATAATGAGACTCTGCACTTACATTTTTTCTAAAACAGCTTCCTGGCCATCTAGTTTCTATGTCTTTCAAAGTCATGTTTGATTTTAGCATCACAGGCAAATGTTAAAGCTAAGGGTGGACAGGGCAAAAGTCTGGTTTGGCCAGGAGCTGTAGAGTTCTGTGGTTGTTAGAGCTATCAGTAATGGAAGCAGAACTGCCTCTGCTAGACCACGTTCCATTATACATCTCAAAATCCAGGCTACCTAGTTGTTTCAGGCCCTGCTCTGTGTGATCTTCATTATGATAGCAGTAAGGGAGTTTTATATTTGGCTGTCTCTTGTCCCAATATATTACTGTCACTTGTCTAGTCACTGTGTATGGCTGGTGGGTATCAGTTAAAAGCGGCCCTCAAGTATCACATGATGCTGAATTCGGTTGCCTCCAAGACACTGAGGCCAGAATTTTCCGGCCTTGTTGGCGTCCACTGCAGAACCATGGCAAAACGCGAATCTCGTTGGAGGCCAACATGAACCTGCTTTGCTAATGGGATGCAAAGTAAGGCCTGACCGGAATCGTCCCTCCACGCCAGATTTACCGTTATCCTCTTCCTGCACTGGATGGCTGACTGCCTCTGTGCTTCGTTGGCACCGCCTCCCAGGCTGGATTGGTGACTCTGGTAGACCTCCTGCGGCCAGAGCAGGGTAGAGGACATTGTGGCAGCTTTCCACTGCTTCCATCAGGCACCCCCAGAGAGGCACCACTAAATTTGGGGGCTGTGTCCCTTTTGCTTTCAGGACCATCTGTCACCTGGAGCAGTTCTGGTCTGTAGACATGAAGCAGGCATGCGCTTTGGTGCGTTTTAAATATGGCACCCAGAACGAGGAAGTGCTGATGTCACGGTGGGGCAGGCAAATCCAAGCCCATCCACCAGCAATCCAGCGTGTTTCCCATGGATGCATTATCAATGAGGCAGGACGCACTGGGAGTGGACAATACAGCGCAAAAACCCGCTATTGCGGCTGACAGGTAAAACAACTTTTTTCCCACCCGCTGCCGCACTCTGTGCAAATCTGAGTGGATTGCACAATGAGACTGTTGCATTCAGACCACCTTGGGTGTCTCTAGGGATTATATGTTGGTGATCTGGGCTTTATTGATATCCAGCTTTTCACCCGACTGTGAATTCAGGATGCATCAGTAATGGGATGGATCAGGTTGCCGGAGGCAAAGTACAACGGAATCCATCAGATTCAGTGAACTCTGACAGTTTTGCGAGTATAAATAATTCCATTATTTTCGCGGATGATGAGATTGAGATGCGTGGACCATAGAAACACTGGCTGCAGGAGAACAGGTTTCCTCAGCTGAAATTGAGAATAAAATTTTGCAGAGAATGAAGTTTTCTAGTATTGTATATTTTTAACATAAGAGTGTCAGAACCAGAAAAGGGAAACAAAGAGCAACTATTGTTTGAAGCAGCATTTTATACCCCTTCAGTTTACATGCACTTATTATTTCTTGCTTTTAATGGTATTGCACTGCCACCAATTTCACTCAGTAGATTTCTCATTTCTTCCATCAACACTCACATCTATCTTCCATGGCTCTTCCTTGCTTCACCTACTATCAATTTAAATCCACTCCTTTCTCCATTCCTTTCTGCTGTGAAACCTTCTTTCCCCTTTTTTCTGCTCTCCCTTCCCCTCCCGTCCTTTTGTCCTCTTTCTTTTCTTTGCCTCTGCTGTTATTTCTTCTTCCCCCATTACTATTCTGCCTATTACCATCTCCTCTCCACCTCTGCATCCTCTTTCATTCTCCTTCCTTCATCAATCATCTTCTCCTCTTCTCCCCCTCCTGTCCATTACTTACCCCTTTTCTTCATTCTCCTCTCAGCTTCTGCTCCTTACCTGTCTCTCTTCTCCCCTCCCTCTTCCCTCCCTATTGCTTCTCTCCCCCCATTTCCATCCTCCCCCTCCCCTTCACTCTCCTATTGCATCCTCCATTTCTTCCTCTCCCATCCTTCACCTTCCCTCTCCCGTGCCTCTTTCCATGTATTCCCTTCACTCAACTTTGCCCTTTCTCCCAGACCCCAGCAGTATAGCAGCAAAATGAAAAAGTCCTGATTCTTAACTTCTTCCATCAGTTAAGATGATAATCCCAGTGGCTTTGTACCATTCCCAAACAACTAGTAGTTGCTTTGTTTATTGCTTTCAAACCACACCCACCTAGTCCATATATTTGAGCCAGTGAATACCACACAGCAAAGTTCTAAGAAATGCATGAAACTAAGCAGGCATCCCTCAGCTGACAGTGTATGTGGAATAGTTTCTCTCCATATGTTCTTGATAGTGAGCTTTGTTCTACACAACACACGGAGGGAATCTCATCCAACCCCGCTGCCCACCACCAGCTCTCCCCAAACTCTCTATTAAACTCAAGGGGCAAAATATTTATTGTCGGTATAGAGCTACTGCTTAAAAGGTTAAGGGCACTAACTGATGCTGACACTCATAGCGACAGCAACATGAGGTGTGGAATTTAAAGCCCTCCCCCAAGGTGAGTTTTATGGCCCAGGGCATTTACTTGGGCGGGAGTGCGGCAGGCAGGTGATGACCTCTCCGCCTTCCCACCTCTGCCCCGATTAAGTCCAGGGCAGGAAAGTTTGTGGTCTGCCTTCCTGTCCTGCTTCCAATTGAGACCCTCAAGTGGGCAATTAATGCCCACTTAAGAGCCTCATACTGCCGCCGCTGGAATTTAACAAGCAGCAGGTGGGGGACTCGCTATGCCAGAAAAGCAAACCCCATCGGGATTGTTTGCAGGCTCCTAGCGGGAGTGTCCTTCACTCAGTGCCTGATCGAGAGACCCGACATCAGGAATGGATCCCTTAGCGATTCCAGGCCTCAGGTGGGAGCACTGCCGTCAGCAGCCACCACTTCCGCTGGCGGTGCTGAGCAATGCACAGCTGCTGGCCTCTGATTGGCCAGAAGCTCTCAGGAAGTAGGATTTCCACTCACAAGGTCCTTGTTCCCAGGGAAAGCCCACCACTGCCCAGTTAAGTGCCCGATTGACATTTAATTCGGCAGGTTTGCCTGAAAGGAGGTGACACGGGGCTTTCGTCAGCTCTCCAGCCAGCAGGTGAGACCCCCGTCACCTCCATTTAATACTGACTGAGGACATTGAGGGTCAAAAAATGTATCTTGCCAGTTACTGTAAACTGCTGTTTAAGTGAGACGCTGTGTTCATAGCCAGTTGGCAGACAGCCTAACATTTCCTGTTCTTCTGCTATTGTTTCCCCATACCATAGTTTAACTTCCCATCTTGTAGTGTTTAAAACACAATGTTATTACTGATCTCAGTACATCCCTCTCTGGAGGAATGACTCTGTTGTTTGGCTTATATTTAATGCAGGGAGATTTTTCTTTTAAACGTCAATAGTTCTTGGAATTATCACCAGAACCTTTTTGTTTCACATTTTGCTTATTGTTCAGTTTAGAGCTTTCTCCTTTACTCTTTAGGGTGGCCAATTTTCCAGTGGTTGGAAAAATATGTTCAAAAAACTGTGGCCAAATATCACAAAAGGCACGTGCCTTGCTTCATGTCACTACATTTGTCAACTTGGCTAGATCTGTTGATTAGACTATTGAGATGGTTAAACCCATATTATTGTCTGAAGCTAAATGGACACCTGTTTCTTTTTTGTAAAATAAAATAAATGTTCATACCATTAAAAAACTACTGTTGGATCTTTACACCTGTTCTTTTTCTCCAATTTCGCTCCCTACTCCACTCCCCCAAGAAGAGGCACTGATCCAGGCCTCACCCAGGTGGCATTTGTATATCAACCTAGACACTGAGTATTGACTGGTTATTTCACTGGAAATAAGGCATCCAAGCCCAAATCCCTCTGCCCCTTACTACCATTCTTCCCTCCATTAAATGCTCACTCAAAGCTACAGTGACCAGGTCTTCAGTCACCTCCCCCAAATCTTCTGCTCAGTATCCAATTTCACCTTTGTGAAGTACATTGGGAGGTTTTACTACTTTAAAGATACTAAATAATTGTTGTTCCTGTTTCTTCCTACACACAAGCACACCCACAAGCACTCATTCAATAAGTTCTGCAGGATAATAATAAGGAACAGAGCCCAGCTGGGTTTTCACCCCAGTAGGACACAGACATTAAGACCCAATTGTCACCCCACCTCCTGCCTTACATAGATTGATAAATTCAGCACAGACAAAGGATAGAAGCTAGGATTTTCCTGGATAAACTCAGTGAGTTATCTAAGGAGCTCCCACTCCAAGATGATTAACTAACGTCTTTGTTTTACTCTATTAAAAATGTTCAGCTCATGCATATTCTTTCCCATCATATCCAGGGCAACTCTACAATTAAAGTTGTTCTTCAAAAATGGTGATTGTGATTTCTGGTCTCTGTGGAGTTAACTCATCTCAGACAGGCAAAACTTGAGCTTTTACATTCTGCTTCAGCAGGCTTGAAAGGAGGAATGGGATAAGTTAATAGCTTCTGGTCCTGCTATATATTGGCTCCTGCTAGAAACTGATCGAGTATGCCTGGACATCAGGGATGAGATACCTATTGAACTGACCTCACAGGACGTTATGGGGTTAGTATTTGTGTCCTATTCCTGAGGGATTAGAGGCTGGAATATTGAGCAGCCTCATCAATGGAAAGGCAACTAACTGCCCTTAAAGTGCCACCCTTTTCTTCTTTTAAATCCCTTGGGGCGAAACAATCTCTTTGAAGAACTTTCTGCTGGAAGCCAAACCAATGGAGAGATAGGAGGCCCAATTACAAGAAGAGGGCTGCCCAGGAGAAGTGCAGGGTGCAGAGGTCAGGAGACATAGAGAGCTCTAAGTGTTCAGGAGACACAGAGAGCTCCCAAAGGCACTCTTATCATAGACAATCCAATCAACAGCAAGAAGTCTTTTCTGGGCAGGAACTTTTCTGTCACTCCCTATTAGGGGTTTCTTTCAGCTGTAATGGAAAGTTAAGTAAAGGTTCAATTTATGTATATTTATTTCTCCCTTCCACTTTTATTTTTATGAGCCATCCTCTCCTCAAGTCCTTATGTTCTGCCACAAGGTCACTCATAACAACATCTATAGTGCCTGTAATGTACTTAAATATCCAAAAGAACTTTGCAAAGGGGAAGAGGAATGGGCAGCAGATAGGAGAAATTTACAGGAAGGTAAACAAAAGTGACTTTTGAAGATGGAGAGAGAGGAAGCAAAAATAGAGAACTTTAAAGGACACACTGCAAAGCCATGAAGGCTAATTGTGTTGCCAAAGTTGAGACCGACAAACTACAGGTTGAAATCAGAAGACAAGAGGGACGTGGAAAAGTCTGAAGAGTTGGGGTGAGCCAGGGCCTAAGAGGATGTTTTCAAATGAAGACAAGGATTTTGAAACCAATGCAGTGGAAGATGAGAGCTAAAGACTTTGGTAAGGACAGGGTTGGTGGGATGAATGGAAAGTAACACAGTTTTTCAGATTTCGAGCTGAGTCTGGATATTTTGCTGTAAATTGGACACCAAAGTCAGCTGTTCAAAATAAAAATGTACTTTTTGTTGTTTACTTCTATCTAGGAACATGAAATGATCAGTCATTGTGATGTGGATCGCTGTCATTGTGTATTCGTTTTCAAAGTTACATCAGTAAAAATACAATTACAATACATGGAATAAATTAACTAATTCTTGATCTAGTTAGACCAGGTGTTGCGGTTCAGTGTTGGGTCTTAGTGCTCCTAGGCTAATATTTGGGCATCCTAGGCCTCATCATCACCCAGTATTTCCTGCTGAAAAGTGTCTGTGTATTTGTCTAGAATTTGAGTGAGAACAAGAGTATTAAGTGATTAAATCAGGGCCAGGAGAGAAATCATGGGCCCTGGTGCTTTGCCTATTTCCAGGCCCCTTATCCACCACTCCCCATTAACCCTCCCCATCACATCCTTCTGCCCAGAATTGGAAACCATCATCACAGTACGGCCGAACTGTTTTATATAGGTTTAGCAAAATTTCTTGGTTTTTGTACTCTATGCCTCTATTTATAAAGCTCAGGTTTCGGTATAATACACTTTACAGCCACGGCTCTGTCAGACAATTACACACAACTTAGTTGTTCATATTATGCAACTAGCTCAGCTGCTTTGAACATGGCCCTATGCAAAATCCAGACATCAACATCCAAAAGACTTGAACCTCACAAGCATCACAAATAACAATCCCATGTACAAATGAAAATATCTTAAACCTACAGTGACATATTCTATTGGTGTATGACTCCTGGTTTCACTTCCAAGTTTAAAAATGGTAAAACCTTCCAATAAATTAGCTCCAACCAATTCACCTGCAAGTATGTGCTATTTTTATCCACACAAGTGGGTTTTGTGAACAGAAAAATTGGATTTTGCATTAAGTGATAAATATTTTATTATTTTAAATTGAAACTAACAACAATTACAAATGCCCAGCATGGAGCATATAATAGGAGAGCTAAGTACTGCAGATGCAGGAAATCTGAAACGTAAACAGAAAATGCTGGAAAAACTCAGCAGGCCAGGCAGCACCTGTGGAGAAAGAAACAGAGTCAATGCTTTAGGTCCATGATTTGCACTATTTCTGACAAAGCATCAACAACCTCTTCTGTCTGCACAGATGCCATCAGACATGCTGAGCATTTCCAACACTTCCTGTTTCTATTGGAGCAAAGATAATCCCTTTTGCCAGTCCTCCAAGAAGCAACCAGATTTCTTTTGAGCCTCTCATTTTCCTTTAGCAAGAAGCCCAGCAGCTGTCTGAGATCTGGTTTGACACAACATTAAACATGAATTCCAAAAAAAAAATTAAGGCATGAAGTAAACATAAACTTGCTGAGCAAAAAAATCAATGCCAAAGTAATAAATTGATAATTTTAAAAAAATGAGTAATCAATAAAAATGACTATTTAAAAATGCCAAGCAGCTGATCTTAGCTAATAAACCTCTTTTGCCTTTTCACTTAAGAAGCAGAGCAAGACAGAGGCAGACTAGGCCCCAAGTGCTAGGGCAGAATTTTCAGGTTGGTGGACAGCCATGATCGACGGGCCCAGAAGCAGCTGGGGAAAGGCTCAGCGCTGCTGGGGTGGGGGCAGGAGGATGGCAAGTGATGAAGTCATCGCAGACATGGGGGGACGCAGAAGGAAAGCATCCGGAAAACAAAGAGCGCCTCAGGAAGCTGACAAATTTAAAATCAATGAAAACAAAATTTAAAATCCCAAAAAAATGTCCACATATCAGAATGAGATGCCTCAACATACAGATGATGAAAATTTTTTCTAAACATTTTAATCTTTTTAAAAAAATTAATCATAGAAACCTCATCCCGCCCTTGGATGAGGTTTCCTCAAAAATGCAAAGGCTGCCTGGCCAATTCACCCGCCCACCAACCATAACATTGGATGGGCAGTGAAAAGTAGCCATCAATTACTACTTTAATAGCCTTAATAGGCCTCTTAATTGTTGACGGGCACGCTGCCAACTCTTGTGCATGGCCGCCGACCAAATATCATGCAATATCGTTGGGATGCTCGTCCGAAGTCATTGTGCGCTATTTCACTCCTGAGTGTGTCTGGCGCATGCCTGCACGCCGAGCAGAAAATTCTGCCCCTGATCACCTGGAAAGAGGGAGGGGACCGCAGCTGAGCTAAGGAATTGGATTTAACTAATGCCAACCTTTCATTCGCATCTGGTGGTGCACATTCCAAGCTGGAATTCATATGAAAGTGGGGATCGGAAGTGGGTTGCCTTTCAGTCTGAGTTTTCCTCCTCTCCCATTCTGGTGTGTAGATAGGTGTTTGAGGAGGGTGTCTGTGTATGTGTGTGGCCCTGCAACGAGCAGCATGTGTGGGTCTGTGTGCCTGGCTCACTCCCAGTCTCAGGGTTCTCCTACTCTCACTCTCACACACACACATTCACTCTCACATACACATTCTCTCTCACACACACACACAGAGTCAGTTACTTGCTCACTCACTCCACCGCCACCCCCCTTCCCCCCCCCCCCCCCCCCCCCCCCCCCCCCCCCGAGGGCAGGGAAGTTTAGAGATTTTACTGCTGAGGAGGAGTTTGGGGCAGCTGTGAAGGTGGCAAGACACACTCCCCACCCTGTCTAACATCCAACTGCCCTGTGTCTTGCTCTTGCTGCTTCTCCTGGCCTCCCTGCCCCGCCCTGGCATCTTGGCTCCTGTAGTGCTTTTGTAGGTCAGCGCCTGCGCAAGAGGGTGAGAGTACGGCCAAGGCAAACTACATCGCCCAGAATGCACCCTGACTGTCAAAACAAATGGCCATGGGGACATGGGCTCTCATTCTAATAACCCCTTATACTCCAGAATACGACAGAACTTTGTGTCGGAGCGAAGTGCCCACTGCATGCTTGTTTGCAAGTGCACTGAGGCATGAGGCGGGCAGCCACTTGAGACAGAGAGAATGTTGTTCAAGTTCACACGCCCCAAAGGCATCGGCCCTGACAATTAGCACCCTCTCTCCAGGGCCCTGCCCTGTTCTAACCTAGTGGAAACATATCACATAACCTAGGATATAGAAGTGGTTTGGGTATAGATGAGAAATGATAAAGGCAAGAAATCACTTGTGGGTGTGGTGTATAGGCTCCCTAACAGTAACCCACAGCAGGACATGGTATTGTTACAGACTGAGGTAGGAGGAGTGTGCAGTTAATTATAGCCCCACTTCTCCACAGGTCATAACAAGAGTTTAAATGTTTAATTCACCCACAAAACTGGCCAACTGTTTACCTTTGATACTGTTATTCCTAGCATAAAATGACTCTAACCAGGCATCTTTCAGTAGTATAAAATATATTGATTTATTCTAAAACAAACTACTTTTTATAAACAAGTTAATAAACTGGTTAACATACAAGTTGTAGTTTAGTAGTGTAATGATTTTTTTCCCCCTTTTTTAAAAACAGATATTCGAACCCCCATACACATACACAGGGCAGAATTTTCTGCCTGTCTGGTGGACGGGCCCGACCCAACCTCTGGCGGGTGGGGAGCTGATCCCCACCAGAGAAGTGGGCTTCGCCGCCATTTTAAGTGGGCGGGCCAATTAAGGCCCATCCAGCGTGATGTCCGGCGAGAAGCGCTGTGCACTTCCTGTACGGGCAGGGGGTGATTCCCCAAAAGCGAGAGCACGCTCTTCCGCGTATGCGCACGAAAGAGCACACATCTCCCTGAGACTGAGTGCTGCCTCAGGGAGATCGCTTACACTTTTAAAAATATTACAAATAGAAAAAAAAATTCCCTAGCATGTCCCCCTCATGTGACAATGTCACATGAGCTGGGACATGTTCATAATTAACATAATAACTTTGTTAAAAATTTTAAAACCCTACATGAAACCTCATCCCATCAGTGGACGAGGTTTCATGTTTTATCTGTTTGCCGCCGGGGCTCCTGGCCTGCCCGCCAACTTTAAGGTTGGCTGGGCAGGTCCTGTAATTGTTTAAATGGTCCTGTCAATGGCCTCAATTGGCCATTGACAGTTCGGCGGGTGCACAGCTGATTTTGCTGTGCCCCCACCTTCCTGAAAATTTAAATGGAGCGGGATGACATCGGGGGTTAGAATTTTATAGGTCTCTATGAGATCCCCCCTCATTCTTCTGAACTCCAGGGAATACAATCCTAACCGACTCAATCTCTCCTCATATGTCAGTCATGCTTTCCCAGGAATCAGTCTGGTAGAATGTCCATAATTCAATGTCCTTCAAATTTTCCAAAAATGGGTTCCTCACAGTATAAAAGAAGATATATGGGAGCTCGTCAGAAAGGTACAACAATTATCATGGGGTATTTTAATCTCCATATAAACTGGAAAAATCAGATGGGTAAAGGTTGCCTAGATGAGGAACTCATAGAATGTTTTTGGGATAGTTCCTTAAAATGCACTCTCTGAAGCCAACTAGGGAGCAGGCTATACTAGACCTGGTATTGTGCAACGAGGTAGGATTAATTAATGGCCTCATAGTGAAGGCTCCCCTAGGTAGCAGTGATCATAATATGATTGAATTTTACATTCAGTTTGAGGGAGAGAAGAGGAGGTCTGAAACTATTATTTGAAAATTAAATAAGGGCAATTATGAGGGCATGAAAGCAGAGCTAGCAAATTAGCTTAAGGGATAGGTCAATAGAGATGCAATAGTAGACATTTAAGGAGGTATTCCAGAATACACAGAATAGATATATTCCAACAAGAAAGAAAATTTCCAAGAGGAGGACCCACTGTCCGTAGTTAACTAAAAAAGTTAAACGTAGTATCAAACTTAAAGAAAAAGCATACAATTGCATGAAGATGAATGGCACATCAGAAAATTAGACAAAAGATAATAAACAGCAAAAAATGACCAAAAGATTGATAAGGAGGGAAAAATGAGAGTACGAGAGCAAGCTAGCTAGAAATATAAAGACAGATAGTAAGAGTTTCTATAGATAATTAAAAAAGAAAAGAGTGCATTGGTCTGATAGAAAGTGAGAATGGGAAATTAATAATGGAAAATAAGGAGATGGCAGATGAATTGAACACGATTTTGCATTGGTCTTCACTGAAGAAGATACAAGTAACATCCCAGAAATAGCTGAAAATCAGGAAATGGATGAGAGGGAGGTACTCAAGAAAACTACAATCACCAGGGAAGTTCCAAATTGTTGGAACTGTGGGCTGACAAGTCCCCGGGTCCTGATGGACTTCATTCTGGGGTCTTAAAAGAAGTGGCCAGCGAGATAGTTAATGCATTGGTTTTAATTTTCTAAAATGCACTGGGGCTGGGATTTTCTGGTCCTGGTGGGAATCGTCATGGGTGGGACGGAAATTTGACAGGCCAATCAAAGGTCTGTTGACTTTGGGCGGGAATCTCCAGTCCCGTGGCAGGTGGAACCAGAAAATCCCAGCCTATGTTTGAGGAAAGTTCCATTAGATAGGAAAATAGTGAATGTAACTCCTTTATTCAATAAGGGAGTGAGACAGAATGCAGGAAACTACAGGCCAGTTAGTTTAACATCTGTCATAGGAAAATATTAGAAGCTATTATCAAAGGCATTATAGCAGGGCAATTAGATAAATTCAAGGTAATCAGGCAGACTCAGCATGGTTTTGTGTCAGGGAAATCAATTTATTGGAGTTCTTTGAAGAAGTAACACGTGCTGTGGATAAAGGGGAACCAGTGGGTGTACTGTACTTAGATTTACAGAAGGCATTTTTGATAAGGTGCCACTTCAAAGATTATTGTGGAAAATAAAAGCTCATGGTGTAGGGGTAACATTGGCATGGATAGAAGATTGGCTAGCCAACAGGAAACAGAGAGTAAGCATAAATGGGTCATTTTCTGGTTGGCAAGGTGTAATGAGCAGTGTGCTACAGGGATCAGTGCTAAGGCCTCAGCTTTTTACAATTTATATAAATGACTTGAATGAAGGGACCGAAGGAATGGTTGCCAATTTGCTGATGACACAAAGATAGGTAGGAAAGTAAGTTGTGAAGAAGAAACAAGGAGGCTACAAAGGGATTATGGTTAGGCTAAATGAGTGAGCAAGGATCTGGCAAATGGAGTATAATGTGGGAAAATGTGAAACTGCCCATTTTGGTAGGAAGAATAAAAATAAAGCTTATTATCTAAATGGTGAGAGATTGCAGAGCATTGAGATACAGAGGGATCTGGGTGTTATAGTGCACCAATCACAAAAGGTTAGTATGCAGGTACAGCAAATAATTAGAGAAGCTAATAGAATGTTACAGTTTATTGCAAGGAGAATTGAAAAGCAGAGCCTTGTTGAGACCACATCTGGAGTAATGTGTACAGTATTGATCTCCTTATTTAAGGAAGGATGTAAATGTGTTGGAAGCAGTTCAGAGAAGGTTTACTAGACTAATACCTGGAATGTGTGGGTTGTCTTATGAGGAAAGGCTGGACAGGCTAGGCTTGCATACACTGGAATTTAGAAGAGGAAGAGGTGACTTGATTGAAACAGAAGATCCTGAGGGGTCTTGAGAGCGTGGATATGGAAAGGATGTTTCCTCTTATGGGAGAATCTAGAACCAGGTCACTGTTTAAAAATAAAAGGTCGCCGATTTAAGACAGAGGTGAAGAAAATTTTTTCTCTCAAAGGGTCATGAGTCTTTGGAACTCTTCCTGAAAAGACAGTCAAAGCAGAGTCTTGAATATCTTTAAGGCAGAGTTAGATAACTCTATTTCCTTAGTTCTGATGAAGAGTCAAACAGACTCGAAATGTCAACTGTGTTCCTCTCCACAGATGCTGTCAGACCGGCTGAGTTTTTCCAGTAATTTATGTCTTTGTTATAGATAAATTCTTGATAAGCACGGGGGTGAAAGGTTATCAAGGGTAGGCAGCAATGTGGAGTTGAAGTAATCAGATCAGCCACGACCTTACTGAATGGCAGAGCTGGCTCAAGGAGCCAAGTGGCCTACTCCTACTCCTTATTCATGTGTTCATATGTATCTCAGCAAGAGTCATAACAGTTGAGGATATAAATAAATCTAGAACAACTGCACTGTATTAGTAAATGAGATGACACAAGTTGTTTAAAATAATAGAGGCAGTTGATAATGTTGACAGGGAAATGCATTTCCTTCTAGTGGGGGAATCCAGAAGAAAGGGACTGAATCTCAAAGTTAGATGGTTAAAAGCAATTTGGGAACAAACATCTTACACAAAGGATTGTGAGAATGTGGACTGTGCTCTCCCAGAGACCAGAGAGTCAACTGAAATGTTTAAAATGGAGATAAAAACTTACTTGGGAACTATATGGATACAGAGAGAATAATGGAACTTGTGGATCAATGAGATGGATGTGGCGTGGCTGTGAAAATGGCGGAACAGGCTCATTGGCCTTATGGCCAACTCTTGCACCTGTGTTTGTTTGCAGTAGCAGAGGCCAGTCAAAAGGAAATTCATAAGGCTGTCTTGTTTTAGAATATATTTTTGCCATAATCTTAAGAACAAGTTCAAAACAAGTATGTAAATTTATTGCATAAGATCTCTAAACACAATAGACACCAGTGAGGATAGTCTCGACATCAACTCCTCATGTCTCAGTAAAAACGTACATTCCATGGGTTAATAGTATATTTTTAAATAGCAGAGTGCATTCAAATTTCCTTTAGATGTCTCTAGCGCGCACTGAAGATAACCTTTAGCTCTGTATTTACGAGAAGATTGTAAATGTAGATTCAACACCAGCTCCTTTTGTTGTTCAGCAAAGAAAACCCTGATGCTGTTCTTTTTTTCTATCTCCTTGTCCTTCTCAAGCCAAACTTGCGAGATAATATTTCAAAAAATAATTATGCTAGCTCCGAATCAGGGCAATATCATGACCAACAACAGTACCAGCAAATCTGACATTCGATTGCAGATGATTTCAAACTAATTTATTCTTTTTTGAAAACAAAAACATTTTTTTGCCAAGCTTTTTGCCAAAATGGTGATAAATGATCCAGAGCACAGAGATAAACCACTTCGAGGTGAGATTACCAAGGCCACATACTAGAATTCCCAGCCGGCTGGTCCATACACTGCAGCCTCTGTTCGTGTTTATTTTTTTTGCTCTTTCTTGGCTTTTGTCAATCAGTGAGTAAGATGATAACTCCCAACTTATATTCATTTCTGATTCCTTTTCTTGCTCTCTCTCTCTCATGATGGGAAGCTTATTCCTGGCGCCAAAGTGCTGGTGGGCTGCTAAAGTGTTGAGCAACTAAGGAGGGGTTGAATACTTCTGGGTGTGGGGAGAAGGGGTTCCATCCCATATTACTGTAGTCACAGTCTGTGGCGCTGACCACTAAAAGTGGAAAGAAATAGTCACTCAGCAGAGCTTCCCAAGAAGAGGACTGGGTTTCAGTTCATTAACCCTATGTGTGCTGTAAACAATTGACCACCTTCACAACTATACCAACAGAACAGCTGGGAAGCCTACAATTGGTTTCAGCGTCCCTGGGATAGGAAGCAGAAAACAACTGGGTTTCTGCTTTTGATCCCTATCCAGTTACTCCTTATGAAATATCTCCATGAGGACACCAGATGTGGACAGGAATTGGCTCAGCTGTAATGCCTTTACCCTCCCTCAATGCCCCACAGTTAAAAAAACTTGGTCACACTCAAATGGAGGAATGGACATATGGCTGTGATATGGGTGGGCAGAAGACTGAATCTTCAGGAAAGGAAAGGTAAAAATTGACCAGGAAAGAAAAAATCTAAATCTTGTCAAATGTGTTTTCTAAAATTTGTTCTCAAAATGTTAGTGGCGTTACCCATAATTAACTGCTTGGGAAAATGGTGGTGGACCTTCTTGAGTGCTTGATTTTTGCAACTGGCTTGTTTGGCTACTTCAGAGGGTATATAGACCCACATAGAGTGGGATGGGAATCACATGTAGGCCAAGCAGGGTCAGGATGCCAAATTCCCTTTGCTGACAAGCATTAATGAACCACTTGATTTTATACAACTATTTGGCAGCTTTGATGGTCACTTTTCTGATTTAAACCACATTATTGAATTCAATTGGAATAGTCGGATTTGAACCCATGACTTCTAGATTGCCAGTCCAGTATCATAGCCACTAGGCGCTTCTATAGACAAGCAATGGAACCTAAAAATATCTAGAAACTAAAAGTACTTAAGTTTCTGGAGTTAAAACTTGCTTTAATTCACTAGGTGAGTCTTATATATGAACATACGTACATACGAACATACAAATTAGAAGCAGGAGCAGGTCATTCGGCCCCTTGAGCCTGCTCCACCATTCAGTAAGATCATGGCTGATCTGATTGTGGCGTCAACTCCACATTCCACCTACCCCTGATAACCTTTGGCCCCCTTGTTAGTCAAGAATCTATCTACTTCTGCCTTAAAAATATTCAATAACCCTGCCTTCGCCAGTCTCTGAGGAAGAGAACTTCAAAGGCTCACGACCCTCTGAGAGAAAAAAATTCTCTTATCTCCATCTTAAATGGGAGACCCCTTTTTTAAACTGTGCCCCCTAGTTCTAGTCTCTCTAACAAGAAGAAACATCCTTTCAGCATCTCCCCATCCCAGGTATCAGTTGAGAGAACCTTCTCTGAAATGCTTCTAATGCATTTATTTTCTGTCTTAAATAAGGAGACCAAAACTGTACACAGTATTACAAATCTCACCAACGGTCTGTATAACTGTAGCAAAACATCCTTACTTTTATATTCCATTTCCCTTGTAATAAACAACAACATTCCATTTGCCTTCCTAATCACTTGCTGTACCTGTGTACTAACATTTTGTGATTCATGTACCAGGACACCCAGATCCCTCTGTACTTCAGAGTTCTGCAATCTCTCTCCAATGAGAGTCTTGCCAGTTCTCAGCCTTGCTGACAGATGCAGTGCAGGGTAGGGAGGGGAGGGACAACAAAGACACTTGGCAGAATAAGGCACACTCCCAACTAGAGCAGGAATGTGGTTGAGGAGGCAGATAGCAGTTGATAGCTCAAATTGTGACAAGCAAAAGGAAAGAAAATACATGTATTTGAAAATCTTTCCAGAAAAAATGTTCCTGGAACTGAAGACTTAGTTTAGTATGCTGTATTTGATTTTACATTTCATGGAGTGTGGTATCTGAGCTGTAAATGTTTTTTTTAATAAAAGATTTTTTTGGCTGGAACTTTTTAAAAAGCAAATGTAAGTCAATTTTCTAATTGGCCTCAGGAAATTCTCCTGCTTCCCCCTGGTCACTTTTAGGAATTTCAGTAAGCTTTGTATAAATATACTGGGATCCTGAAGAAAGCTTTGAGGTGCGAATTGATCATGTTCTCCCAAACACTACCATTCCTCAATAATGGGCAACCCAAGATCTTGAGGGCTAATGCCTCCAGATCACTTAATATTGGGTAATTTGTTGCTCAGCTTTGCCTCTAAGTCACTCCATCCTTTCTGTTGTAAGAGCCCCTTACTTCAACTCCTAAGAACTCAAAGATCCATTTGGTTTGGCACCAACAAGCGTTTTTGGGGGCACTCTCTATATTAATCTAACCCTCCTCGATGTGCTGTTCAGTTATTGGCATTACCACCAGCCAGCTGAGGAAAATGCTAACAATATTACTTCTTGGCTTATACTTTTTTCTATTTGAGCCAACTTGGCCAAGGCAATGACTAGACTGCAGAAGGAAGACATGTATCCTTTTACATACCAGTCCATTTTATGTCCTAATACTTTCAGAGCTGTGCCAAGGTAACCACAGTATAAAATGTTCAAATGATGAGTTTCTGTGTGAGGTTTTTTTCCACTCAGTGATGAAATGTTGTTTGGTCTAGTGCTGCCCTGCACTGTACTGAAATGGTTAAGCAGTGTATGAAGTGAGGACATTGGACAATGGAGTGGTCATACTCCCCAACCCCCCACCACTCCCCATCTCCAAACCATCACCTCCTTTGAACAATGTGAAGAAACACCATTGCAGTAAAATGCCAAAATGAGTTATGGAATGAAGTAACTTTTTCTGGATAGGATTTCTTGCAGTTTCAGGTTCAAACAATACTTCAACATTCTATCTGTGGCACAGGGATATGAGCAGAGTACTTTTACCCTTAAACCACAATCCTGTATCATGGACAGCACCAAAGAGAGTGTATTTTAATATCATTTTTCATTATTTCATGGAACCCAATGATTATTTTAAAATGTGCAGGTTCCCATTATTAGGACAGAGCTTGCTCTGACAGTTGGGATTCTGGATGCGGAGTTTCCTCAACCATTTTTTCATAGTTACCATACAGGAACAGCACAGCAAATTTTCTTTTAGTGAGGAAATTTGGGAGAAGGCTATTCCTGCTGCTTGTACAACTTTAAAATGCTTACCCCTCCCCCTGCAGAATTTCTGTGCTCTTTTTGGGTAGGTTAGACAGAGATAGATGAGGTTCTGCAGCTGCCAGGATCACTCAACTTCTGTGAAATTGAGGATTTTTTGAGCTGAAGAAGTCTGGAATCTTTATACAGATGCTTCAGCCTGGCTATTCTTTATGAATATATATTTAATTTTTTTCTACTAAGATGTGCACTTGATTCTGAATTCTTTCACTTGCAGTCCACCAGAATAGTTTCACTCACTAGCCTAGTGCTAGCAAGATGGTTGGCCCCAACAACAGCTCTGAAGAAGAGTCATACTGACTCGAAATGTAAACCCTGTTTTTCTCTCGACAGATGCTGTTAGGCCTGCTGAGTTTTTCCAGCATTTTCTGTTTTTGTTTCAGATTTCCAACATCCGCAGTATTTTGCTTTTATTTAAGATAGTTGGCCCCACCATCTCTTTGAAGGAGGTTAGATTTTTAAAAATGGGATTCCATCCTTTCTCTGTTGGGCATTTTTTGTGAATTTGTTCTGCAAGGTCATAGAGTGATTGAGGGTAAAACTAGTAGTTGAGGATTGTGGGCCAAGTATAGGATAGGAGATAAGAGATGAGGCTAATAAGTGACAATCTTATTGAAACATATAAGATTCTGAAGGGACTGAAAGTCCAGTGCAGGACTGGGCTTAAAAGATCCCATGATGCTATTTTGAAGAATAGGGGAGTTTTCCCCAGTGTCCAGGCCGATATTTATCCTTCAATCAACATTACAAAAGCAGATTGTCTGGTAATTATCCCTTGCTGTCTCCTTGAAGTTGATCCATTGTAGATCACTAAGTAGGGAAGGCTGCAGGGGAGCATTATTCATTTTTGCTGCTTGAAATTAGGTCTGCCAGTGAAGGTCAGAGTTTTCTCTAAGTGTGATCAGCTTTAGAGACTTAGGATGTTCTATTTCATGCCACTTGCTACTGCACTTACTCAGAATTGGTCAGTATTGGCAACCAAAATATAACTTGATCTGAAGTGTAAGGGTTGGGGTTGGAGGGACATAAGGGTGAACAGGGTGGTTGGCAACTCAGTAGTGTTGGCACATCTGCATGGTACTTCATTCAGATTAAACATCTGCCACATAGTTCTGACTACGAAAGGAAAGTCCAGGCTCCCCTCCTCTGGGGCTACAAGTGCTACTTCTCAGCCAGCTCAACATTATCTATAAACAAAGCAGGGAAGTAAATGTCCTAGTGCCCAGAATCCCTTCCCTTTAGTCAAACTCTTACCATTGCCTGTGTCCTCACTGCTAAACAAACAGGAGCTCCACAGAATCATGTACTTCTTCTCCAAAACAAAAACAAAATACTTTGGATGCTTGGAAATCTGCAAAAAACTGAAACACTGGAAAAAGTCATAACAGTTCTGCTAAAAGGCCATCGACCTAAAACATTAACTTTGTTGCTATCTCTACAGATGTTTTCTGACCTGCTGAGTATTTCCAAAATTTTCAGTTTTTATGTATTTCTTCTTCACTAAGTTTAAGCTTCATCATACAGTATAAACTCAGCAGACAATGAATAACACATGTTATCTTATTTTGGGGTGCTAAACCAGCATTGCTGTCTAGTTATTTCCATAAATCCTGTTATGTATCCAACATCCCAATGGATCGCAATGATCAACATCATGATTATTCCCTAACCTATTATTCCACATAGAGTATTTTCTATATCTCACTGTTCTCCATTGTTTGTCATCCAGATATCCCCACCTTGTGACCTGTAATTCTGTCTCTCTCCTCCTGCGTTTTCTTCAACTTTTGTCATTCCCTATTGTGTGCCCTCTGTAACCCAATATTCCTTGTTCTGTATCCCCTGGACTCCACTGTTCTCTATTATGTATTTTCCCTATACCTCTATTCCTCTGTATCTTATCAGAGTTTCCTGTCGTTTATATAAGATTTGTATCTGTGCCTATTGAAATGACCACTCCTGTGGAGTCTAGCTTTCTGAGGTATTTGACAGTGGATCCTGCAGAGATGATGGGATGAGATGTTGGTACAAATGGATAAGAATCTCATATCATCTCACAGCTCAAAACTGATTCACAGCTCATGGCTGTTGTTCCTCTACAGTCAGTGCAATTGACAAATGCTGGGTGACTCAGCAGGAGAACAAGCAGAACAGGCACGAGAAATAACTGTGCAGAGTGAATCAAAATCAAAAAGAAAACCAAAAAGATACTGAAAATATACAATTTGTCTGTTCGTAACCTGAATGAAGAAAGACCGAGTTGGTGGCACTCTCACCATTGTCTCAGAAGCAACAGAAGTAACACTGGTTTCTAGCCGACAAAGTGATAAAGTACTCAGGCGTGCCCTGCCAACAATAAGCAGGACAAATCAAATTCGACCAATTACTGCCCCATTGGTCTACTTTCAATCATCAGCAAAGAGGTGGAAGGCTGTGTCAACAGTGCTATCAAGCAGCATTTACTTACCAATAACCTGCTCACTGATGCTCAGTCTGGGTTCTTCCAGGACCACTCAGCTCCAGACCTCATTGCAACCTTGGTCCAAAAATAGACTAAAGAGCTCAATTCAAGAGGTGAGGCAACAGTCACTGCCCTTGATAACAAGTGTGACATCAGGGTGCCCTAGCAAAATTTAAGCCAATGGGAATCATGAGAAAAGCTCTGCTCTGGCTAGAGTCATACCTAGAACAAAGAAAATTAATTGTGGCTGTTAGAGACCAAGCATCCCAGCGCAGGTCATCACTGCAGGAGTTCCTCAGGGTAGTGCCCTAGGCCCAACCATCTTCAGCTGCTGCATCAATGACCTTTCCTCCATTATAAGGTCAGGAGTGGGATGCTTGTTGGTGATTGCACATATTATGACACAGCTGGTGGTAAAGGCTGAGTTGTTCAAATCCCAGAGGGAAACTTGAAACAACTGTCATAATCCATTTTTGCAATTTGTATGTTTCGAGATGCAGGCTTTGAATTCAGTAGTAATAAGGCCACCGAGTCTCAAGAGGTTTTTTATGGAACTAAAACATTTATTAACACAAGAAAGATTGTAAACACATACATATGTCTACAAAATTACTATTATAATAACTACAAAGTTCCCCTAATTAATTTGACTCTCAGCTACACCCCCCTTTAAGGCAACAGTAAAACTTTTGGACTTAAAGAGATACCTGGCAGAGCAAACCCTGGACAGTCACATTCAAAATGAGTTTCTTTCAGCTCTGGGTCCTTGCAGACACACTTGAGGTTTACAGGCTGGAGGCTTCTCACACTTGATGAATCTTAAAATGCCTCTGCCTTACACACAATCTCCTTTCTCCTTTATACGTTGTGACTAGTGACTAGTCTTTGAATGCCAATTTTCCACTGTATCACTAGGCTTTTAATTTTACCTCTTCTAACAATAACATCCTATGATTCCACCAATTTTATTAGTAAGCTGAAAAAATAAACACATTGACGCCTTCTAGCCAGGTGCAAGATTTCACTCATTCTTTTGAATGATTTATTTAAAAATGCAAATTTACCCCTGGACGCCTATGTTTCTAAACTTCCCCATGTTTATCTAATTACCATTTCAAAGCTACTTCTTTCTTTATACATCAAAGCCTCTAGACCAGCTGGCTTTAATCCAATTAAGACACACACACATGCTACTATATAATAGTAGTAATATACATAGACACAGACACCACTAAACTCTATTTTAAAAAATAAATTCCAATAACATTATAGACATTAATCTCTTCATGATACACAGTGTTCAGTTCCACTAAAAACTCCCCAGATAATGAAGCAGTCCATGCCCACATGCGACAAGACCTGGAAAACATTCAGGTTTGAGCTGATAAGTGCTGATGAAATTCACACCACACAAGTGCTAGACAGAAAGAGAGAATCAGAACATTCCCCTTCACATTCAATGGCTTTACTATCACTGGCTCCCTTCATCAACATCCTGAGGATCACCATTTACCATTAACACAACCTGACTAGTTACATAAATAATACTTATAATTCTTAGTCCTGATCATGTGACTATTTCTGAAAAAGAAAAGATAGTTTACCATTTCGGATGCAGATCCTTCATCTGAACTGATGACAAGAGCAGGTCAGAGGCTGGGAATTCTGTGGCGAGTAACTCCTCTCCTCACCCCGCCCCAAAGCCTTTCCACCATCTACAAGGCACAAATGAGAAATGTGATGAAATACTCTCCACTTGCCTGGATGAGTGCAGCTCCAACAATATTCAAGCAGCTCGACACCATCCAGGACAAAGCAGCCTGCTTTATCAGCATCCATCCACTACTTTAAACATTCACTCTCTCCAGCACCAGCAGCACTATGTACCATCTGCATAATGCACTGCAGCAACTTGTCAAGACATTTTTGACAGGAGCTTCCAAACTCTGCCACCTAGCAGAATAGGGCAACAGGAGCATGGGAACACCACCACCTGCAAGTCACACAACATACTGACTTGAAAATATATCACTGTTCCTTCATGGTCACAGGGTCAAAATCCTGGACTCCTTTCCTATGGGAGTACCTTCAGATGGTCTGCAACAGTTCAAGAAGACAGCTCACTACATCTTTCAATGGCATCTGGAATGGGTAATAGTGATGCCCACATCCCATGAATTAATATTCAAAAAGGAAAAAAGGTTGTGTGTTCAGCTCTGCTTCAGGGCAAGAGCATGTAATGAAGTGTAATACTGAGGGAATGATCACATGGCATTATTGCTGATATCTTGACCAGCATTCCAACCTCAACTGATATCACTAAAATAGATGTTAGGTTTGTCGACCTAACAACAACTATTATTCTCCAAGGTAATTTGTTATATTTGAGATTTTTCTGAGAGGCATGATAAAGTGCCATATAGACAAAGTCTTTCGAACATTTCAGGTGGGTTCCTTCATCAGTTCAGATGAAGGATCTGCATCCGAAATGGTAAACTATCTTTTCTTTTTCAGCAATAGTCACATGATCAGGACAAAGAATTATGAATAACTTTAGAATCCTTTTGATTCCTTTCTTAAAATATTTTGTTTCCTTTTTGTTATTAGACCGTAAGTACTGGCAAAGAGGTTAATTATAAGAGTCAAGCTAATCAGTCCTCATCTGGTGTGAATATTCACGTGCATTTCAGCAAGGATCAATAGGCTGTGATCATCAGGAATTCCAGCTGAATTTGTCTCCCCAACACAGGACCACAGAGGTCAATGGTAAGAAACCCAACAACCACAACCACCAAGCCCCCAACCCCACACCCACAAACTGCCAACCCCAGCTGAGTAAACTCAGCACAGATAAAGAGTTGAACCTAGGTTCTTCCTGATCTATATGGCTCAGTTATTCATCGTGTAACTCATCAAGGCATTTGGAAGTTGGTCCACTTTTTAAAAGACATTTTTTGGTTAGTCTGAGATCATCAGAGGAACTGATGTGAAAGGGTTACTAAACTTGGCTGCCAAAGGGAACTTGTAATACATACAGCTGAACTGAAATACTTCTGGACTTTTACAAGTTTACCCTTTCTGAAATAAATTCAGATACCCTACATAGTTGGGCTTATCAGTTTCTTCCAATCACATGTCACTGGTAATTCATGCATGAACAGCAAATATTAAAGTTACTCACAAATTATTCATTGTTGCTTGGCTCTGTAGATTGTTCATGATAGCATACAATATATGATCATCTGGGTCGATCATGTATTATCTGAATTTTTTTACACCCCTTTTCCTCCAATCTCCTATCCTGAAGGTGTTTGATATAACTTGCAGAGGGGAATTGAATCTGGAATCCTTCCAATCTGTACATTTGAGTACTTGACTAAGAAGTGCCTTTGCCCAAGAGGCTTTTAGGGAGACATCTGTTTACTTGGGCTCCGCAGTTTAAAGGGGAATTGCACAGTCCAGGAGAAGGTCAAAAGGCTGTTTGTTCATGTCCCACACCAGAAACAAAATCTAGGCTGACATTCCAATGTGGTACTGAGAGAGTCCTTTATTCTTAAAGGCACTGTCTTTCAGATGATACATAAAACTAAGGCTCCATCTGCCCTCTTTAGGACACAAAAGATCCCCGAGGCACTATCTGAAGAAGCTTAGGCAAGTGCTCCCCACTGGCCTGGACAATATTTATCAATCAACCATTATCACTAAAACATTATCTGGTTATTATCACTTTGCCATTTGTGGAACCTTGCTGTGCACAAATTGGCTGCCATGTTTCCAATGTTACAACTGTAACTACACTTCAAAAGTACTTAATTTGCTGTGAAGCACTTTGGGATATCCAGAGGTCTTGAAAGGTGCTACATAAATGCAAATCTTTCTTTCTTTACTCAAGTATACAGTTTGCATCATCGTATTGTGGTGTTAGAAAACATGAACAAAAGTTCTTAAGAAAATTGTTTTATTTTGATGTCTTCCCCTTTTTAGGGAGAAGATTTTAAAATTTTTTGTTGGAGACAGCAGATGGTTGAACCGCTAAATTGTAATTATATCAATGATCTGTCCGTAAAAATCTGTGCCTTTTTTTGTTAATAATTATTCCTAAATCATTTCACTGAAAAATTAAACTGGTGTGATACTGAAACTCAGCAGCAATTATTTTGTTATCAGACTGGTTCATTTCAATCATTAATAATTATTTTGGATGTGACCTTCCCCTGAGAATTGCCTTGAGCCTTTTTGTTGCAAATATGGTCCCTGTCTTGTAGTGAGAGTGCAACGTCACACTTAACCCTTTCAGCAACAGGATTTGAGTCATCTGGAGAATGACACAAAACTGTCACATTAACTCATTTGCATAGAATTCCTCCGCTGTATTAACAGGCAGGTTAAATCATTTAGAATAAATGGGTTAATGTATTAATCATTAAAATGTTTTAAAAATTAAAATACCAGTAACTGAAAGAAAATTGATAAGAAATCAAACATTAATATTAAATGCATAGAACTTACAGCACAGAAACAGACCACTTGGACAATACTGGTGTTCATGCTCTTTGTGTGCCTCCACCCTCTCTATTTACCTCACCCTATCAGGATATCCTTGTATTCCTATTTCCCTCATGTACTTACTTGACTTTCCCTTAAATGCCAGTCACCTCAAATGCACCATGTGGTAGAGAATTACACATTCTCATCACTCCCTCAGTAAAGAATAATCTCTCATTCTGGTGGTATTTCACCTCTAAAAACTGACTTTCCCTGGAATCTGTGGCATTCTTGGGACAGAACAGATATTCAGCTAGAGACACTTAGGATGAGAACTACATGGACTATTAAGCATGGATCCTTCATTACCTCTTCCTAGCAGACTCCCCCAGCTGGTACATGCATGTTTGGTAGCCTCAAGTGGACAAATGCACAATGCAATTTTCAATACACTATAGGATATGGTTCCAGGGACACCAGCTACTATCCAGTATTCACTGTGTGATTCTAGGACACTGATTGTCAGCAGCCATTCAATTGTGCCTGGGTTGAGTGATGTTGAGTCTGATTGTCCTCACCCACTGCCCACTAGTGTGCATTTTCTTTCAGAAAGATATTGACCAGGATCAGGGGCCCTGACTAATCTTCCAATTATGCTAGCCCAAGGCACTGAGAGTGATAGCAATCTTGTGGTGTCATCATCCCAGTGACAGCTGAGATACTCATTCAGCTGAGTATCTCAAATAAAAACAGAAAATGTTGGAAACACTCAGCTGGTTAGACAGCATCTGTGGAGCCAGAAGCAGATCCTCTGCAGATGCTGCCTGACCTGCTGAGTATTTCAATCATTTTATTTCAGATTTCCAGCATCTGGAGTATTTTTTTATACGTGGGTTTCTCTCTCACTTAAAGTTCCACGTAAGCTCTTCCCTGAAGATGATCCTTCAATCAGAAAATGACTCCTAACAAATTGCGACTCTGATGGAGTAACAAATATGCTGCTCTCTTGTTAGTTCAAGCCCCCCCAAATCCCTTTGACAGCTTAAAAATGTGGTGAAACGTAACAGCAAAAGAATTTCAGGAAATGCCGCTATCCCTTCTCAATCTCAGCTTCAAACTCTAACTGCCGAAACCTTCGCGTTCACCATATGCACTTTGGCGCCTCCACGGGAATTTGTATGATGTTTATGTTCCTGAACATGGAATTATATTTTATGCCAATCATGCTGCTTAACTAAATAAAAAGTCATGGCACAGTGCCGATTTACAGGATAAATAACGACGGTCTTTCACTTCAGAGCAAAGCAGTCTCTTTGTCAGCTGTGAACGTGTATCCTGTAGTGTAGGAAGACCAAAAAGACGTGACCAGATAGAAAGATTTTGTCAGCATTGGGAAACCACATTGAGGAGAAGCTCATTTTCCTTAACCGGCTGACATAGAGATAATGTCACAGTAGATGTGAAAAGTAAAACTCAGCTTTCTCAAATGACTATATACCAACAGGGGCGGCACTGAACCTTAGAGACCAGGAGATCCCTTTGGTTCCATTGCCACTTTGTGCCAGGTTAAGTGATCTCAACCCAAGAGGTAACGCCGGCTGGACTCAGCTCACCTGAACTAGGGTCAGAAACATCAACTATAACTCCTGACCCTTTTTAAAAATTCATTCATGGGATGTGGGCTTCACTGGCTGGGCCAGCATTTATTGCCTGTTGTTATGAAGAGATATTAATGTGTATAATGTTATTGGAAATTATTTTTTTAAAAATAGAAGTTTAGTCTGTGTGTGTGTTAATTGGATTAAAACCAGCTAGTCTGGGTGCTTTGTTTTGAGATGTAAACAGTAAGGTAGAGGATACATTTGCATTTTGTTGAATAAAGCATTCAGGAGTGCAAGTGAAATCTTGCACCTAGCTAGGAGACACCAAGTGTTGTTTATATTATCAATAAAATTAGTACTATGAAAAGGATTCAAAGGGCCCGGTGATACAATGAAAATTTACATTCAAAGGGGAATGCTGGGTATAACAGAAAGGAGTTGTGTGTGTGCAGGTCAGAGGCATGTAAGATCTAAGCCTGTAAGCCTACCGCTGTGTTTGCAAAGGAAGTAAATTGAAAGGACCCTCATTTTGAATTCATAAGGTGAAAAATGCTTTGCCTGATATCTGTTTAAGTCTATTGGTTATTGTTGCCTTAGTGGAGATTAATTTTAGAATTTGTTAAAAGTTATGATAGTAGTAATTTGTAGCCATGTATATGTGTTTAATTTGTTGTAAATTAATAAATGTTTCATTTAGTTTGATATAAAAACCTCTCAAGAACTGGTGGACTTATTCCTGAATTTAGAGCTGTAACTGAATTGAAAATATAAGTTATGACAGTTGTTTAAAATTTCCCTCTGGGATTTTAAATAACTCAGCCTTTATCAATTGCTGTGTCATAACACCCATCCCTAGTTGCCCTTGAGAAGGTGGTGGTGAGCTGCCTTCTTGAACCGCTGCAGTCCATGTGGTGTAGGTATGCCCACAGTGCTGTTAGGAAGGGAGTTCCAGGATTTAGACCCAGTGACAGTGAAGGAACGGCGATACATTTCTAAGTCAGGATGGTGTGTGACTTGGAGGGGAACTTCCAGGTGGTGGTGTTCTCATGAATCTGTTGCCTTTGTCCTTCTAGATGGTAGTGGGCATGAGCTTGGACGGTGCTGTCTAAGGAGCCTTGGTGAATTATTGTACAAGTATTGACATTGGGCATTAACAAAATACAACATGATACCAATGTCTTCCATGGAATAATAGCCTGCCAACACTAGACCTACAAAATAAAATGGTTAATTGGATTAGGTACTGGAGAATGATGCACATGGAATTGAGTCCTAGTGACAGAGAGGCAAAGAGAACCTTCAGGAGAGGTGCTGGTTCTCTGACGTGTGGGAGGATAGAAGACAAGGTTCAGTGAGTGGAGGAGCTGGGAAATAATAACAAAAGTTGCACGATACCCTCACAGAAGCCCCAAGTAAATGGGGTGAAGCAACAAAAATGGTAATTTAGTGAAACATAAGCCAGTCAGATCAGACTACATAACTCCCAAGAGGAGGGCTGGTTTATTTTTTCAATAGATTCCAGAGCTTCCAAGTTGGTTATCAGGTGAACACCATTACATGGGGTAAACAGAAAAAAAACATTAGGTGCCAGAAATGTAAAACGATTTGGGGAAAGAACAGAGGAATGGGACTAAATGTAGAACTCATTCAGGTGCTAGCTTAGACTCAATGGGCCAAGTGGCCTCATCTTGGGTTGTAAAATGAAATAATTCTGTAAATCGAAAAATACTTGAGATGCACAGCAGGTCAGTCAGCATCTGGACACGGTTCTTTGAAAATTAGCCTACAATTACCTTTTTGAAATTTCTCTTAATTCTTTATAACAGATATGCTAACTATTTTAGGATTAACTGGTTTATACCTGTATTAAAGTAGTGGAGAATGGATTTCAAGCATGAAGTCTCTGTACCCTAATGTTCAAGGAACGGTTAAGGTTTCAATTGGAACACTTCATTAGAACCACACAACACAAAGATATGAGTCTTGGCTCAGTAGTAGCACTCTCACTTCTATGTCTTGAAGGTTGTGAGTTTAAATCCCACTACAGAGGCTTGTGCACATAACCTAGGCTGATTCTTCAATGCAGTACTGAGGGGTGTGCTGCACTGTTGGAGTTGCCTTATTTTGGATGAGGTGTTAAACTGAGGCTCCATCTGTCCTATCAGGAGGACGTAAGCGATCCCATGGCACTTGTTGACAAAGGCAGAGGTGTTTTCCCTTGTGTTCTTGCCAACATTTATGTCTCAACCAACACCTAAAACTGCTCATAAAGCAATTTACTTCGCTGCTGCTTGTGGGATCTCTCTTTGCATTCTTTGACTGCCATATTTCTTATATTATAATGGTTTGGGGGCATCCTGAGGTTGTGAAAGGCTCTATATGAATGCAAATCTTTCCTTTTTACTATATAGTTTTCTGCTTTGAGGGTGCCAGAGCTAAGGTATGTTTCTTTCAGTAAAGTGCTGGGACTCTATTTGAGCTGGAAGTTTTACTTTGCTTTTCGGGCTGCCAAAACCACATTAAGAATTCTTGGGGCACTGTACAACAATGACATTCCAGCCCTCCATCTCCATTCCTTAACATACAAATGTTAACAAAGTATCTCATGATTAAATATCCAACTTTGTAAAGAGCTATGGCTTCTAGATGTTCTTCCACCACATCTTCATGCTCCTGTTGTGAGGATCCAAACCCCTGCTGTGAGGATCCAATATCTTGTACTCGCTCTTCCCACAGGATTTTATAACTGCATCTTTCCAATCACATGCAGGCTGCATGGCGCAGCTGATGCCTGGGAACATAAACTGCACCCTGCTTCATATCCTGGCAGTCACTGACCCCTGTGCATTGCAACTAAGGTAGCAATGCCATTTACGTTTAAGATTGGCTCAAGGGGACGACAGCTGGGGCCCTCATGTTTGACCAGGGGTGTTTGGTAATGGCTGTCTGTAAGAACAGCAACTTAAGCTGGGATGTAAAGTGTGGCCTGGAACAGGCTTCCTTACTGAGAAATATACACAGTGAAATCTAAGCAAGGCTAAATATAAGCAAACTCTTGCCACCATTTCAGTAACACAAACTCTAGTGTTGTTCCTTTTTTGCTTTCAACAGCTACATGAAAGAGGAGAAGGAAGCTCAGTTAATTTATTTAATTACTTGTTCCTCCAATGCACTTGAAAAAGATGAATGACACTCACACCCATACAAGCAGAGACATTCCTTCAATAACACATGACCTACAGCAGATGAACATGCAAATTACACTGTTTTTTAATCAAATAAACTATGATTTGGAGGAGTATATGTTTCTGAATAGTACTAGAAGCATGAAGAGTTATTAGATTATGGGACTCATTATTGCAAGTGGCTGATCGTCCGTGTTAGCCAGGGCACTTACAGGAGAATCTAAGACCTGGGGCAGAATTTTACGTTCCCCCACCGGCAAGTTTATAGGCAGGGCGTGAGTTTAAAATTTGTCAGATAGCCTTTCTGACAGGTTCCCACCTGTCTCTCTGCAATTTTATGCTGGGACAGGCGAGGCCCGCCCGCCCTTGCCCTAATTGAGGGCTTTGAGTGGCCAATTATTGACCATTTAAGGGTTTTGACCACCCAGCCTCAATTTTCAGGTTGTCCACTGCAGCTTCTGGCGCCACAGGAGTTCTCTGAGGTGGGATTTCCTCCCAAATGAGGGGCAGAAGTCCAGCCTGAAACCAATTAACACTTGCTGGAGATTTAAATGGGCTGCGAGTCAAGCAGTGTAAAAGCTCATTGGATAGGAGGCAATATATTGACTTGATTAAGGATTGGCTAACAGGCAAAAAACAGAGAGTAGGAATAAATGGGTCATTCTCACATTGGCAGGCTGTGGCTAGTGGGGTACCCTAAGGAACAGTACTTAGGCCCCAACTGTTCACAATATATATATCAATGATTTGGATATGGAGGCCAAATGTAATATTTCCAAGTTCACAGATGATACAAAGCTAGGCGGTAATGTATGTTTTGAGGAAGCTGTAAAGTGGCTACAGGAGGATTTGGGCAGACTTAGTGATCTGGCAAGAACATGGCAGATGGAATATAATGTGAAAAAATGTGAGGTTATCCACTTTCGTAGAAGGAACGGAAATGTAGAGTATTCCCTAAATGGTACTAGATTAGAAAATTGTAGGTGTACAAAGGGACCTGGGTGTCCTTGTCCATAAGTCACTGAAGGCTAAAATGTAAGTGCAGCAAGCAATTAGGAAGGCTAATGGAATGTTAGCCTTTCCTGCAAGAGGATTTAAATACAGGAGTAGTGAAGTGTTGCTTCAATTGTATAGAAGCTTGGTTAGACTGCACCTGGAGTACTGTGTGTGCAGTGTTGGTCCCTTTACCTCAGAAAGGATATTGTTGTTATAGAGGGAGTGCAACAAAGGTTCACCAGACTTGTTCCGAGGATTACGGCACTGTCTTATGAAGAGATTGGGGAAGCTGGGCTTGTATTCTCTAGGGTTTCAAAGAATGAGAGGTGATCTCATTGAAGCCTACAAAATACTTAAAGGAACAGACAGGGTAGATGTAGGTAAGATGTTTCTCCTGGTTGGAGTCTAGAACCAGGGGACACAATAAGGGGGAAGCTACTTAAGACCGAGATGAGGAGAAATTTATTTACTCAGAGGGCTGTGAATCTTTGGAATTATCTACCCCGAGGGCTGTGGAAGCACAGTCGTTGAGAGCGTTTAAGGTAGAGATTGATAGATTTCTGATTAACAATAATGTAAAGGGTTACGGGGATAATGTGGGTAAAAGGCATTGAAGTGATCAGGCATGATCATGTTGAATCGCGGAGCATGCTCGAAAGGCTGAATGGCCTTCTCCTGTTCCTATGTTCCTATATATTGGCGAGCATGTGTTCTCCACCGACTCTTCAGATGGCAGGAAGGGAAAGCCCACCATCCAAAAAAACCTGGTCCTGGGCTCTGAAAATCAACAGAGAAGACATACTCTTGGATAAATGCCACCGATGAACTCTGACAAAGACCATGGGCAGCACTTTCCTCCTGTCGGGGCTGTTGTGCAGGAGCAGGTGTGAGTGGGTGGGTTCCCAATCAATGTCCCTGGTCGGGAGCACGGCGCCATTTTACGTGGGCAGGCCAATTAAGGCCCACACAGCATGCTCGGAAGTGCATGCAAAAGAGTGCACAGATCTCCCTGAGGCAAGGTGCTGCCTCAGGGAGATCGGCTCAAGGTTCAAAATTTCATCTAAGGCAAAAAAAAAAATTCCTGACATGTTCCCTCATGTGACATTATCATATGAGCTGGGACATGTCAATTTCTTTTATTTAGACATTTCATACAAATTTTAATACCACCCGTGGGTGAGGTTTCATGTTTTATCTGAAGGCCGCCTGGGCTCTTTGCCGGCCCGCCAACCTTAAGGTTGGACGGACAGCTCCATTAATCAGTTTAATTACTTTTATAATGGCCTTAATAGCGAGTCGGCTGCACGCCCGCTGAACTGAAAATCTAAATGCCATGGAGTGATGGCGGGACGCATGCCCAACATCACCCCGCATCATTTCACGTGTCGGTTTGCACGCCCCGCCCCCCACTCGCCAACCCGAAGATGCAGTCCCATGTCAAAGTTTGCATGGTCAGGGAAGAGGCCACAAGTGGCAGACACATCTAGGAATGCCCATCTTCTTATTGTGTCCACCCTCTCCCTGAAATGGCATTGCTAGTATGTTTAACAAGACATTTTATCTCCTGATTTTCCAGAGACCTAGGTTCCCATCCAGCTTGAACCTCAGATGGGCCTGGCTTCCCCCAGATTTTGCCAATGGTCTGTTAGATTTTGCCTGAGAAAACATGGCACAGGACATCCTGATTTAGGAAGCCCCTGCTGCCCAGTCTTACCCACTTATGTAAGGTTTCCATTGACTATAATTTCATTTTGTAGTTTATTTCTATAAAACACAAATGTTCAATGCCATGTTCAGAAGACTCCTATTCTTAAAAGTGGGGTGAGGGTGGTAGACTTAAGTCTTGCATAATGTCTTCAGTGTTATAAACTGTGGATTAATTGACACAAAATAATTAACAAAGCAGGGATTGTTATTTTACAGCGGAAGGAGCACTCTGCCACATCACTTAACTGCCAGTGTATAACACGATGAGGGAGACTTGACTAAGCAGCCTAGCTCAGAAATAGGACCTATTACCTATTACATCCCCTAATGAAAACCAGACGAAGCCTGCAACAATAATTCCACTGTTACCCTCTGACATTCGGTAGTTGGGATGTGTCTTACCTTTTTAGGATAAATTACTTAAAAAAAGAGAAATACATCAGGAAAGCAGGGAAGAAATGGTACAATCTGGAATATAAACGTTTATGGATTCGGTTATGATACAGGGAGGAGTGAGGTGGAATTTAAATCAAAAAGCACAAAAATGTACGCTTGGTTTAATGTCTATAGGCAGGTTTTCCAACGATAGTCCAGGCATCCAGACTTTAATTCCTTTAGTACCCATTCACACTCCCTCCAAACCTCTGCCCCCCCAGCCCTGTCTCCTCCCCACCATACACCACCTCCACGCACCGCCACCCCCCCCCCCCCCCCCCCCCCCCCCCCCCCCCCCCCCCCCCCCCCCCACCCCCCGTGCCCCCAACCACCTTCATTTGTTCATTACCACTCTGGCTGTGACCTGGTTTCCTGGACGTGGGCTCTCTAACACCTCAAGCAAGTGAGTGGCCAGTATTAATGTGTGAAACTTGACAGTCAGTGTCAGTAAACTATTTGAATTGAGGGGGCATCATATTCCTCCACCAGTATCAACACACACATCTGCTAATTTTTTAGTGCAGCTTCATAGGCATAAGCAACCTTTTACTATCTCTTCCAAGTGCCTACTCTTCAGCTGTGAGCTGGGCAATTCAACTATGAGGGCACTACAGACAAGCCTGGTCCTGTCCTCACCAGACATCGACATACATGCATCTTCCAGCAAGAGCATTGGGTAGCAATCCAGAGCAGAAGCCTAGCAGAGTTAACTTCCTCCCCTAATCCAGACTAAGACCACTTGTAGTTACTCTAGTTGCTACATCAGTTGAGATCAGCTGAATTAGCACAGAAAGAGGATTGAATTAGAGACCTTGCTGTTCTGTTTGGCTCACTACCTCAACCGGGAGTCCCCCTTCAAGCACAGAGGGCAAAATTTTTATCTTGGCAGGTGGGCACACGTCTGACCTGCTCGAACATAAAATGATGCACATTGAAATAGAGCGAGCGTCCCGACGTCAACGTGCAATCACGTGATATTTTGGTCAGCAGGCGTGCGCCAGAGTCGGCAGCAAGCTCCCTGACAATAAAGGCCATTAAAAAGGTAATTAAACTAAATTTTTCGCTGCCAGTTCAACTTTACGGTTGGCAGGCTGGCAAAAAGGCCATGTGGCCTTTGCACCTTTTAGGAAACCTCATCCATGGGCGGGATGAGGATTCCAAAAGCAAATAAAAATAAAATTAAAATTTTAAAATGTAATTAATAACATGACCCTGCTCATGTGACAAAGCCACATGCGGGGACATGTTTTATAACATTTTTAATTTCTTTATTTTTTTGAAAAACTCCTCATCATTCAGAACTCTTCAGATTATGAAGTGCGCACTCATACTCATACTCATACACATACGCGAAGTTCGCGCTTACCCCGCTCGCTCTCCTCCCCCGTCCACACAGGAAGCGCTGAGCGCTGCCGCTCGTGTTTCATGCCGGGCAGGTCTTAATTGGCCCGCCAGCGTGAAATCACCTTTCGGCCTCAATTGTGGGTGGCGGGTGGCTTCCCGACCGCCCTTGCCCGCCCCCACTGAGCCCGCCTGACAAATTCTGCCCAGGGTTATCAGTTGAGCTTGTCATTTACACTTATTCAACGCACACACCCCTGAAGTAAATCAAATTTTATTAGCTGTCACAGACAGAATATACCTTTTCTATTACTTCCCATAATCAGTATACTTTGTATGGAAGGAGTTATGTCTTTTCTTACCCCTTGGAGTTTGTATTCTGATTAAAAAATTCAGCAGCAAGCTTTCATGAAGCTAAATAAAGAAGGTTATTTATCCTCACCCACCCACCCTGAATTAATGCAACATCACGCACTTGGTTACACACACACATACACACACACACACACGATATAAATAAAGATCGTGCACTTTCTCTGGTTTATGATTTCCAGTCTCCCATGTGGCAGGCCTGTGGTTCCTTCAATTAATTCGATGATTTAAAGTTGAATTCAGGGTTCTGTAAAGTGAGGAGGGGGGGTGGTGGGGGAGGGGGTCACAGCAGGTTGAAAGGTTTCTTGTGTTTGAATATCTAGGAAGTTGATTCTCAGGTAAATTTGAAATTGGGACAGATCGAGTACTTTGGCTGCTTGATGACTTGCAGCTAATTTTAGAGTCTGGTTCTTAGGCTGGCTGACGACTGATGATTCTGGTGGATCAGCTGGGTCCTGGGGTAATAAGGGTGCAGTTCCTGAAACCTGCTTCAATCACATGACAACTAGGTTAACACTTCTGAGGCCTACGTAGTCAGGTTTTGATGGGGGAGGCCATTGTGATACAATGGGTAGCTGATACCGGCCATTGAGTGTTGAACAAACTTACAAACAAAGAGCAGAAGTAGGCCATTCGGCCTCTCGAGCCTGCTCCACCATTTAATAAGATCATGGCTGATCTGATAGTAACCTCAAATTTGCATCCCACCTACCTCCAAGAACCTATCACCCTCTTGCTTATTGGGAATTTATCAGCTCTGCCTTAAAAATATTCAAAGACTCTGCTTTCACCGCCTTTTCAGGAAGAGAGTTCCAAAGACTCACAACCCTCTAAGAGAAAAGATTTTGCCTCAACTCTGTTTTAAATGGGCAACCCCTTGTTTTTAAACAGTGACCCCTGGTTCTAGATTCTCCTACAAGAGGAAACATTCTCCCTACATCCACCCTGTCGAGACCTCTCAGGATTTTATATGTTTCAATCAATATCCCCAGTCTTTAGATGTTGGGCCATCCTTGAACAATGAGATATGTGAATTCCATAAATAGCTAAGAGGTACCCTCATCTATGTACATATTTAATTAGGTATTCGCCAGAGACTTGATACTATCTATAGTCCAAATGCCAAAAGTCCCATTTTAACAGCTTGTTTGTGTCCAATTTTTAAAAGTATTGACTTAAAGTTAACAATATGGCATGCCTTTATTGGGCATGACACTAGCACTTGCTGACTTTTGCCTCAAATAAAGCATTTTTTTAATTTATCCTTTCACAGGATGTGAGCATCACCAGCTAGGCCAGTTATTTTTTGCCCATCCCTAATTGCCATTGAGAAAATGGTGGTAACCCATCTTCTTAAGCTGCTGCAGTCCATGTGGTGTAGGTACATTCACAGTGCTGTTCGGAAGAAAGTTCCTAAATTTTAACCCAGTGACAGTAAAGGAATGGCAATGTAGTTCCAAATCACTTTGGTGAGTGGCTTGGAGGGGAACTGGCAGGTGGTGGTGTTCCCATGCATCTGATGCCCTTGTCCTTGTAGGTTGCAGAAATCATGAGTTTAGAAGGTGCTGTCAAAGGAGCCTTTGTGAGTTGCTGCATTTTGTAGATGGGACACACAGCTGCTGCCACTGTGCATTGGTGGTGGAGGGAGTGAATGTTTAAGGTGATGGTTGGAGTGCCAATCAAGCGGGCTGCTTTAATTTTCCTGGATGGTGTTGAGCTTCTTGAGTATTGTTGGAGCTGCACTCATCCAGGCAAGTGAAGAGTACTCCCTCACACACCTGACTTGTGCTTTGTAGATGGTGAACAGGCTTTGGGGAGTCAGGAGGTGAGTTGCTTGCTGCAGAATTCCCAGCCTCTGACCTGCTGTTGTAGCTCAGTATTTATATGGCTGGTCCAGTTCAGTTTCTGGTCAATGAAACCAGCTTCAATCACATGACAACTAGGTTAACACTTCTGAGGCCTACGTAGTCAGGTTTTGATGGGGGAGGCCATTGTGATACAATGGGTAGCTGATACCGGCCATTGAGTGTTGAACAAACTTACAAACAAAGAGCAGAAGTAGGCCATTCGACCTCTCGAGCCTGCTCCACCATTTAATAAGATCATGGCTGATCTGATAGTAACCTCAAATTTGCATCCCACCTACCTCCAAGAACCTATCACCCCCTTGCTTATCAGGAATCTATCAGCTCTGCCTTAAAAATATTCAAAGATTCTGCTTTCACCGCCTTTTCAGGAAGAGAGTTCCAAAGACTCACAACCCTCTGAGAGAAAAGATTTTGCCTCAACTCTGTTTTAAATGGGCAACCCCTTGTTTTTAAACAGTGACCCCTGGTTCTAGATTCTCCTACAAGAGGAAACATCCTCCCTACATCCACCCTGTCGAGACCTCTCAGGATTTATATGTTTCAGTCAATATCCCTAGTTTTAGATGTTAGGCCATCTTTAAACAATGAGATGTTGATAGTGGGGGACTCAGCAATGGTAATGCCATTGAATGTCAAGGGGAGAGGGTTAGATTCTCTCTTGTTGGAGATGGTCATTGCCTGGCATTTGTCTGGCACAAGTGTTAATTGCTACTTATTTGCCCAAGCCTGAATGTTGTCCTGGTCTTGCTGCATATGGACACAGACTGCTTCAGTATCTGAAGAGTCATGAATGGTGTTGAACATTGTGCAATCATCAGCGAACATCCCCACTTCTGACCTTATGATGGAAGATGTTTGGGCCTGAGGAATTCTTGCAGCAATGTCCTGAGACTGAGTTGACTGACCTCCAACAACCACAACTATTTTTCTTTGTACTATGTATGACTCCAATCAGTGGAGTGTTTTCTGCTGATACTCATTGACTTTATTTTTGCTAGGGTTTTTGGTATTACACATGGTCAAATGCTGCCTTGGTGTCAAAAGGTATCACTCAGAGTAGCCCCAGCAGAACCAAACTGAGCATCAGTGAGGAGGTTTTGCTTAGTAAGTGCTTGACAGCACTGTCAATAACGTCTTCCATCACTTTGATGATGATCGAGCGTAGACTGATGGGGCAGTAATTGGTCGGGTTGGGGATTATTCCAGGTTTTTGTGGACAAAAGCACAGAATTGTGAAGGCAGTGTATCACGTGCAAATTTACATCATATATCATGTCAATTTTAGGCCATTTAGAGATAATATTGGAGACCATGGATGAGGTTTTACCCCAAAATACAGGCGTATTTCATTTGGGTGGGGATCCAGTTTACCGGCTTCTTTAACTCCCTAAAATCTGACACCTCCCTCGACCCTGCTGATCTCGCCCGATTCCTCTGATCTGTTCCAAACCCTTCCAATTTCCTCCATATGGCCTCTGATCTCCACACCGAGCCCAGCCTTCAATCTTCCCCTTGGCCTCCAATCTCTCTTTACCATAGCCTCTGATCTCCCCCGCTCCAGTTCTGATCCTGCATCTGGCCTCCAATCTGTGTTTACAACTTCCTGACCTCAAAGCAGCCCACCTCACTCTCTTCCCATCTCTGAGTTAATATCCAGTTCTGAATATCAACAAAGCCTTGGGGAATTTTGAAAAACAAAATCAGAGTCTTTGGTACTAATCAACAACCTGCCAGTGATCAACTTACATTTACTGGGGCTTACTAACACACAGGAGATTATCGACAAGCTCTCTAAAACCAGTAAGTCAGGGTTTGAGGTGAAGTTTAATTTTTAATTTGAAAACTGCAGTCCATACGCTATAAAATTAGTTAAATGTTGAGGGGTTTTGCCAAGGCCCTATCTACTTATTCCTGTGGTTTAGGAGGACATTAAGATATCATAGCAGGTGGTTTTCTCACTATGTTGGCCAACATTCTTCCCTCAACCGCAAAGAACAGAATAACTGGTCATTTATCTCATTGCTTGTAAGTCATTGACAAGTTGAATGGCTGCATTGACTCACTTTGAAGTACTTTATTGTTTGGTGTGTCCTGAGATATTCCAGTGCTACCCATATGCCATATCATTGCAAATATTATTCTTATTAGAAATAATTATTATCAAAGTAACAACTAAGTAGAATTCTGAAGAATTCAGAGCAATTCCATAATTTCTTCAGATTCCAACCATGCTCAACACTGGGGACATAAAATGGTAAAGTGTCCCAGTTCACCATAATAGAGGAACAAGCAAAGTCCTGTCAAATAATGAAAATAGGATGAAGATAGAAACAGGGTAATCAAGACTGATGATGGAATGGTTAGCTCTATAATAATATGATACTTCTCATATTATCAGGAACAGAGGTCTGATGCCTGTGTGCTAGGCCTAATTTGACTGGCTAGTGTGTAGGACAGTGGGAGTCTCCATATAAACAGGGCCCTCCCCATAATGCAGCCCTGGTGTATAGCAACTGCTAGGAGTAGGCACTGAATGGGCCACTTGCCCACTGGCGCCCGAATTTCCAGCATACCCATTACAGCATACCCATTACATCACGAGTTACACTCCCAAAGTACCAGTAGCATGTTCTCAGTCGGTTGGCATTGAGTTAGTGGGCGAGGTCAGCTCGTTCACAAAGCAGGCTCAAACAGTAGCACATTATAAGCCCCATAAAGTAATACCTCCGGCTACAGTGACTTTATTACAAGCAGTTTACACTGCATGTGCGTCAGAGCATAATTATGGGTTTATGAATCATTAGAAAGTAAACTCAAAGTGGCTTAAGTAGCCTGCAATGCATCAGTGGGTGAATGTGGCATGCTGCAGTGTGCAGCAGTTCTACACACAGCACACAGCACACTTTAATCCATAGGTTTTTCAACTTAGATTTCCTTGTAGATCCCAAGGAACCACTGCAGTCATCACATTTCCGTATTTTTCCTTATTTGTTGATATTTTAACACAACATTTCTGTTACTGTGCAATAATATAATTAAGGGTACTGTTTTCTTTTGTAAAGTGGGCCCTCAAGGCAGTTAGGTTGGCAGGGCAGTCCCTATGAGCCGTGGGTGGGGGTTTTGCCCCCTACTCTTTTCCACACAAATATTTGAGAACCATTAACAGAGTGTGATGCATGATCAGTTCATTGCAAATGCCTTTTCTATCACTTAGAATCTGGAGCAACCACTTGCAGTGCACTTCAGATGAGCAGCTAAGTAAATGCACTGACTAATGTAGTACTGAGCCATACAAATCCAGGTCACAGGTTAATTCCAAGTCCGTGCTAAATGAGCTAATGTCAACCAGGTTGGAGGAGGGGGTGGGAGGACTATAATTATATTCTGTACCTCTGGATTGTGGAAGGGGTAAACCAGATTGTTGTGGTCCTGATTGGCAGCCAGTGATTTCCACCAAACACTCTTGGCGTCAAATTTGCACAGGAGTTTTTCCGCTTGACCCCATGACCGCAGACAAGCAGAATTCACTTGAAATTCACCCCAGATTTGCGACATTGGAAGCATGTTCACCTCTTGAATCAAAATGTTGTGCGTTCAAGCCACAGCAAACATAGGCCCCAACTTGGACACAAAAGATGCCACATACTCCTTTTGAAAAAGAGCAGGGCAGCCCTCTCGATCTTCTGACCAACATTCACCAAAACAGATTAATTGATTGTCATTTAATTGCTGTGAATATGATCTTCCTGTGTACAAATTAATTGTAATGTTTGCCTATAGAACAACTTCAAATACTTACTACTGAGCCTACCACTACTGATTACTTAGACTCAATCATGTAAAGTCTTGGAGGGCTGCTAATACCTGTTGGAAAAACTACACTGGTAAAGACTGAGAAGGAATGACAGAAAATGAAGGGAGGGGAAGGAATACATATTTCAAAAGTAAAAATAGATTTTACTGCTCTTTCAACTGAAGCTGACAGCTCTGGGGCTGAGATACAGATCTGTTACCAAAATGCCAATAGTTGCAAAATTGTCGGGTGGAATATTGCTGTTTGGAATCACACTTATACAGCAAACGGTTTCTAAACACCCAGATATACATACACATGGAATTATTTATGCATTTGACACATAGCTATTTAGAATGAATAACGATTATTTTTCATCTCCATGGATCATATTGGGAAAGGATTTAGGCTCTTTCATTAACCTCACCAACCTGGTCTTGAGTATTGTGTGGGCCTTCTCAGTGAGTCCTCAGCAGGCTTTCTCACTATGGGAAGCAGCATAGTAGAGCCTGATCCTTTTATTACTGACTGCACTTTAGAAGGAGTAACTGCACAGAGATCCGTAGCAGAAATTTTGTCCGATCTTTTTCCTTCTTAATCAAGTGGCACTGAAGTTAACAGTTGCAGCTTGACTGCTGCCAGAGTTGAAATTAAAAAACATGGGCCAGGATTTGAACCTGATGACCTTCTTTGTGACTAAACAGAGCATTCCCCCGCTGGATCTTGGGACTCAATGCCACACAAATCATTTTATAAGGTTAATGTTTTACCGAGTTTCTGAGGTAAAATTTACAGCCTTTTATGGATTTCCGCAGTAAGATTCATGTTCAGATTTTTGAACTACTTTGCTGCAGGTCCTGGGTTTCAGTTAAATTTCACCTCAAGGCCGTGTTGCTTTGATGTCGAGGTTACTGCGTTTGTCAGGTAGTTTTTGGTAAATGTCAAACCTTGGAGTGTCCTTCGCTTTCCATCACCCACTTGTGGCATTTAGGTCACTGTTATCAACAATAACAACTTGCATTTATGTAGCACCTGTAATAAAGTGTCCCAAGGCACTTCACAGGAGTAGTATCAAACAAAAACATTGACACCAAGGCAAAGAAGGAGATATTACAGCAGGTGGTCAAAAGCTTGGTCAAAGAGGCTTAAGAATGCTTTAAGAAACATCTTAAAGGAAAAGAGAGAAGTACACAAACAGTGATGTTTAGGGAGGGAATTGAAGAGCTTAGCACCTAGATAGTTAAACCATGGCTGGTAATAGTGGGGCAAAGGAAATCAGGATGCACAAGAGACCAGAATTGGAGGCATGCAAAGATCTCATAAGCCACTGATAGGCAAGGGCGAAGCCAAGGACCAATTTAGACACGTGGCTGTGAATTTTAAAATCGAGGCATTCTAGAACTGTGAGCCAATGTAAGTCATTGAGCACAGGGAGTATTGGGTGAACAGGACCTGATGCAAGTTAGGATAAGAGCAGCAGATTTATGGGGATCTTTACCAAATTCCACAACCTGGATGACTGCAGCACCAACGACACTCAAGAAGCTCGACACCATCCAAGACAACAGGAAGCAGAAACTAGGGATAAATGGATCATTATTGGGTTGGAAAGATGTAACGAGTGCCATAGGGATCAATGCTAGGGCTTCAACTATTTACAATCCATATAAATGACTTGGATGAAGGGACTGAATGTATGGTTGCTAATTAGCTGGTGACACAAAAATAGGTAGAGGAGTAAGTTGTGAGGAAGACAAAAGGATTGTGCAAAATAATATATATAGGTTAAATTAGTGGGTAAAAATTTGGCAGATGAAGTATAATGTGGGAAAATGTGAACTTGTCCACGAAGAATAGAAAAGCAGTATATCATTTAAACGGAACAAAATTGTTGAATTCTGCAGTACAGAGGGATCTGGGTATTCTGGTACGTGAATCACAAAAAGTTAGTATGAAATACAGCAAGTGATTAGGAAGGCAAATGGAATGTTGTTGTTTATTGCAAGGGGAATGGAATATGAAAATAAGCAAGTTTTGCTACAGCTGTATAGGGTGTTTGTGAAACCACATCTGGAGTACTGTGCACAATTTTGGTCGCCTTATTTAAGGAAGGATATAATTGCATTGGAAGCAGTTCAGAGAAGGTCCACTCAACTGATTCCTTGGATGAGGGGGTTATCTTATGAGGAAAGGTTGGACAGGTTGAACCTGTATCCATTGGAGTTTAGAAGAATGAGAAGTGATCTTATTGAAACATATAAGATCCTGAGGGGACTTGACAGGAGCCTTGGTGAATGGTGCAGTGTGTCTTGAAGGATGAAAGGATGTTTCCCCTTGTGGGAGAGACTAGGGCCGGGATTTTTAAGAAATTCCGGCCCAAAGTCAATGGACCAACACTGGGGGGAGCTGGACAATCCCAGCCTAGAACAAGAGGACACAGTTTAAAGTAAGGAATCTCCCATTTTAGATGAATATGGGGAGAAATCTTTTTCTCCCAGAGGATTGTTAGTCTGTGGAATTCTCTTGCCCAGAGAGCATGGAAGCAGGGTCATTTAATATTTTTAAGGCTGAATTAGATATATTCTTGATTGATAAGGAAGTAAAAGGGTATAGGGGATGGATGGGAAAGTAGACTGGAGGCCACAGTCAGATCAGCCATGGTCTTATCAAGTGATGGAGCAGGGGCCTATTGCTACTCCTAATTTTGTGTTTGTATGTTCGCATAAGGCAGCCTGTTTGATTGGTATTCCATCCATCACCTCAAACATTCACTCCCTCCACCACCAGAGGACAGTGGCAGCAGTGTGCACCATCTTCAAGACACACTGCACCATTCACCAAGGCTCCTTCAAGACCACCTTCCAAACCCATAAACCGGACTACCTGGAAGGACGAGGGTAGCAGATGCATGGGACTACCCCATCACCTTCAAGTTCCCATACCATTCTGTCTTAGAGCTATATCACCATTCCTTCACTGTCACTGGGTCAACATCCTGGAACTCCCTCCTCAACAGCACTGTGGGTGTACTTACACCATAGACTACAGTGGTTCAAGAAGGCAGCTCATCACCACCTGTTCAGGGGCAATTAGGGAAGGGAAACAAATGCTGGGCTTGCCAGTGACTCTCTCATCCCAAGAATAAATTTTAAAAATCTTCTGGAGAAACTGCTAGGTCTTGGCCTTCCCATAAAATGTTAAATTAAGATTCCATCTGCATGTTTAAGAGGACACTAAAGATCCCATGGCATTATTCAAAGATGAGAACAGGGATTTCTCCCAGTGTCCTGGTAAACATGCCTCCCTCAACCAAAAAACAGATTGACAGGTCATCCATCTCATTGCTGCATAAAGGATGACAATGTTGCAAAATATCTAATCTCCATAACAACAGTGATTGTATTCCATAATAACTAATTGTGTGAAACAGTCAGCTGATTCAATATTAAGATAGGCCACTATATAAATGCAAATCCATCCATATAGAATGTTACAGCACAGAAAGGAAGCCATTTGGACCATTGTGTCTGTGCTCATTCTTTGTTTCAGCAATCCAAAACTAATCCCACTGTTTTTCTCTCTCTCCATTACCCCTGGATATTCTTTTGCTTTAAATATATATCCATAAAATTTGAATAAATACATTGTTCAGGTAATTTCCATCTTTGTTCCCTGGCAGTAACCAAGCAGGATATATCACCTGCCAGTTCTAAAATCCAACCTGATGTCCATCACATCTAAATCAATGGATAGGAGTGGATTCTACAGCCAATGGCAGTTCTTCCACCAGCTTACTGCTATGAGGAGAAGTTGTAAATGACAGCCCGCCCTGCATGTTAACGGCTGCATCAGACTCCAGCATCAAACCCACTCCTACAGAATTGCTCTGCTTAGTGTTGGTCTGTGGCGCTCTGCTCCTGGCAAACACGGATTAGAAGGAAAGTTGAAAAGATTCAGCCGGCAAGGACTCTGCCCATTCAGGCAACTTGCTGTTAAACTGAAGATGGCTCAGTCAGGCTGATAAATGGCAGAGGAAGTACAGAGTTTTATCTCAGCCCAAGGGACAAGCCCCCTATCAATCACAGGCTAGATTAAAACAGTAGCTACCTAATTCACTCCAGCCTACCAACTGCCCCACCAAACAAAATTACTCCCAACTTTTTCCCTTTATAATATCACCGGACTGACCAAAGCATGAAAGAGAAAATTAGAACAAACTGTGGGTTCGGGGGTTGGGGTGGGGGTAGGGAGCAGGGGTGGGGAAATGATAATACTGAGATAATAAAGGAAAATGGTTCTACTCTGGAGGACGAGCACTGTTAAATGATATCTCAAGGGACAGAGTCAGAATTCCACATTCCTTTGAGTCGACCAAATAGAGAACAAAACCTGGCTTTTACTTCAACCAGAACTGGAATTCTGGCCTCCACTAAATGAGTTTAGACCACACAGGGAAAGTCTGCTTGTGTTTCTTCTCCAGCTTTGAATTGTAAGCTGACGCCAAAGATGCATGTGCAGAAAGAGCCCAGGGCGCTCTTATTCCTGGTTCAACATTGTTCCTTCCACATGAAGTTTTAAGATAAGATTTGTACAGAATTGAACTTCAACATGGTATGTTTGAAATCCCCAGAACTTCACAGCATTGGCTAGAAATCCCACGTAACATGGCATTTAATCTGAAGCTAGCCTCACAGCTGATAGAGGAGAATTGCAGACACAAATCACAAACAGCAAGCCCATCCGAGCACGGACCTGATTACCCTCTGTTTAACAGACATCCATGCATGGCGAAGAGAATAGCAAATATACTACAAAGTATTAGCATTTGAACTGTCACTCAAATGCATTTAAATTCTATGACATAAGTACTGTAACAAATTGCTCCATAATGTAACACATTAAGCGGATCAATGCAGAGAATTTGGCTCAGCTTGTAGGGGGTCTTGTAATATTCTAATGGAATATAGAAAGTAAATCCAAAACAGTATTTCCAGCAACACTAAGCAGCAGGATGAGGGCACTGGACTAAGGTTATGAAGTTTAGGAGAGAGGTGCATTACGTTAAAAGCTGGATGGTCTCACCATTTTGGAAATAGTTCCATGTTGTAATGGGATAATGGGAGTTTGGTATTCTAAAAAAAATGAGGATCAACTAGACTAAAGAGTCTGCCTCATTCTCAACCTACCCCATGATCCTGTGAAAAAACTTCACACTGAACTTTTTGATTTCCATCTTCCTTATTGAAGCATCAGATTTGACTCCATAGTAGAACTCTGGTCTCTGTGTCTGAGGTTGTGGGTTCAAGTCCCAATTTAGCCCATAATCTAGACTGACATTTAGTGCAGTACTGTACTGTCAGAGGTGCTATCTTTGGTTTCATTAAAGAATAAAATGGGACAGGGTGTAAAACTAGCATTTGATAATTCCAGTTTCCCATGGTCAAGTTAACCTAACACGACCCCTTCAGACTATTCATCAAGCACAAGAAAGGACAGCCTTATATTGAGGTGATAGGGCGGGGTCCCATAGTACTGGAGACTACCAAGTTTGAGTAAAAGTCAGAGAGAAGATGAGATAAATCACACAGTGATTGGTTGACTCCAAGCTTGGCTGTTAAACATTTTTAGGTGTAATATAAAAGGAAAACTGGAGGTCGGTTGGAAAGATTGACCTTGTGCAGGTGACGGTGGGATGGTGGAATGGATCCAGATTTCAGCACAGCGTGGAGCGTAACTGTGTAGGATGGGGAATTTGCAGCTTACACTGACTAGGAAAATGGCAGAATTTGAGACATGTTCAAACTAAAACCATTTTGTGTGTTTCGCTTCAGGACTAATAGTCTTAGATTGTTTGAGATATATATAAATAAATGATGAAATCAATTGATTTAAAATTGAGCCAAAACTGAATAACCTGTTCCTCGCAGCACATTAGAACTTGCTTTGGTGCCGTGAATGTTCACCATTTCTTCTTTTTAAAAATATCCTTTACTTCTGCATAAATATGAACATACGAATTAGGAAGAGGAGCAGGCCATTCAACCCCTTGGGCCTGCTCCACCATTTAATAAGATCATGGTTGATCTGATTGTGGCCTCAAAGCTACTTTGCTGTCAACCCCCTATACCCCTTGACTCCCTTGTCAATCAAGAATCCAACTAATTCAGCCTTAGAAATATTCAATGATCCTGCCTCAACTGCTCTCTAGGGAAGATAATTCCACGGACTAACAACCCTCTGAGAGAAAATAAATTCTTCTCAGGTCCATCTTAAATGGGAGACTCCTTGTTTTTAAACTGTGTCACCTAGATCTAGTCTATCCCATAAGGGGAAACATCCTCTCAGTGTCTACCTTGTCAGGTCCTCCCAGGATCTTATAAATTTCAATAAGATCACCTCTCATTCTTCTAAACTCAAATAGATACAGGTCCACCTGTCCAACCTTTCCTCAGAAGATAACCCCTACATCCCAGGAATCAGTGGAGTGAACATTCTCTGAACTGCTTCTAATACAATTATATCCTTTCCTAAGTAAGGAGACCAAGGGCGGAATTTCGCGGGTGGGAGGAAGAGTGCAAACCAGCCTAGCGCGAACTTCGTGCATGTGTGCAAAAGGGTGCTGAATAATCTCCCTGAGGCAGGTCCGTGCTTCAGGGAGATGCAGACAATATTGAACCGTTAGGTTAAACAGGGCAGTGAAAACTTCAGGCCAATTGATAGCTTAATGGCCTTAGTAGGCTATTTAATTGTCAGCAGGCATGCTGCAGCTCCGGCATGCGCCGCCGACCGATCTATCGCACGACTATGCATTGGTGTCGGCACGCTCAGCCAATGTCAACACGCGTCATTTCATGCTCAGTCAGGTCAAGCGCACACCCACCAGCTGAGCTAAACATTCTGGCCCAAATCTATACACAGTACTGTAGATGTGGTCTCACCAACTCGCTATACAACTGTAGTAAAACATCCCTACTTTTATATTCAATTCTTCTTGCAATGAATGACAACACTTCATTGGCCTTCCTAATCACTTGCTGTACCCTCATAGTAACTTTCTGTGATTCATTGACCAATACACCTAGATCCTTTCGTACCACAGAGTTCTGCAATCTCTCTCCATTTAAATAATATACTCCTTTTCCATTCTTGCTGCCAAAGTGGACAAGTTCACATATTCCCACATTAAACTCCATCTCCCAGATTTTTGCCCACTCACTTAACCTATCTATATCCCTTGGCAGACTCCTTGGGCTGGATTTCATCCTCGAGGTGGGTAGCAGGAGTCAGGAAAATTCCCACTCAACCCACCTGCCCTAGGAGAAAGTGCCAGAAAAGACAGGATTTTCATTGTAGGAGAGCAGGTGCAGACTACAGTTGGGCCAGCCGACCCGGGAAAGTTCAGTGTTCAAGTTTGGAGGCAACCACAGCAGCTGCCAGGCACCAGGGTGAGCTGCTTAAAAAGCCACCTCAGTGCTGATGGGACTTCATCACAGTTACAATGAAAATAGTAAGGCTCTCTAGCCTTCACCCCTGACACCCCCTCACCTCCCACACACTCCCTGATCCACACCACCTCATGCCCCCTCACCTACCCCATGCCAATATACATTCCCCCATCAACCACCTACGGCCCTTCATGACCCCATGCCAAGCTCACTCACATGCCTATTGACCCACTATTCACTATATAGAACCAGTGAACCCCATAGTGACAATGTATGCATAAAAACAGCTTTTAAAAAGACAGGTATTTGTTGCTAACTTTCCACCTGCTTAAAAGTAACTCCTTTTTATTTTAGGCCGATAAAAGTGTCAATCATCCAGACCCTTTAAAGTATCAAAAGCTGAAACTGCAAGCACTTGAAACCTCGTTATCTTGTACAAATAAACATTGTGCAATTGACAGAAAAGATAAGAGAGCCAGAGTTGTCAATTAAGCAATATTTTACCCGGGGTTCAGGTATTTCAATGTTGTAATGGATATCTGGGTTCTCAGCCAAGAATGTAAAACCATGTTGACTCTTCCTGACGGGCCTTCCCAAAAGGATGCAGTGAGGGGCTCCCACCTGCTCTCTAGCCAAAGGTCAAGATTCCCATTGCCTGGACTAAATTCCACCCAGTGTGTCTGAAGTGAAAATAAAAACGGCTAAATGTTCTCCGTAAGACTGTGTTTCACATTTTCACTTTTTGTTTACCTCTGATATCGTTTTGTATCTTGCTTCACAAACATTGGCATTTCGTTCTGCATTTATATGGTGCCTTTAACATAGGAAAACATCTCAAGGTGCTTCAGAGAAGGGTGTGTAAAAATGAACAGCTAGCCCAAGGAGGGGTGACCAAGTATTTGGTCAGAAAGATGGGTTTTAAGCAGGCTTTTCAAGGGGGAAAGGTAGGTGCGGAGGTAGGGAGGGAGTTCCAGAGAGCACTATGCAGTTCTAAGTGTGCCCACCATTGGTCGAATGGAAGGTTAAATGCACAACACGTTGCAGTCAGAGGAATGGAAAGTTTGGGGTTGTAAAGCTAGAGGATGTTCCAAAATAGAGAAAGAATAAACAATGGAGGCAGTTATAAGCAAGAACTTTACACAAATTATATATATATATTTAACAACAAACATAGCTTGTGGTGCAATTCAATCCTCCCTCCTGTCCTGTCCCATCAGTCAGACACAAACACTATTTTCAAAGTAATTCTCAGCATGATTATCTGAACTTGAATCCCTGGCCCCTGGTTAAAGATTTTGTGGTTGTTTCAGGTTCCGATTAGCTGTGATATAATCCTGCCTGTGTAGATTTGGGTTTGCAACAAACTCTGTTACAGGTAGAATGCTGAAAATTGGCAACATGTGAAAATGTTGCATGAACCATAGCAACAATGCTGGGAAATTGCAAATTACCTTGAGACATGTTCCCTCTCCCTGTGTCCCCCTGCACCCAAAGGTGATTCTCTGTCTCCAAAAGGATTTCCAACATTTTGTTAAACTCTTAACTTTTGTCAAGCTAGAGCTCCCCAGTTAATCTCTGTACCAACATAAATCTAAAGAGAGATATGAGCAAATTGACAGCAGCTTCCGGGACAAGGAAGTGAATATGCACACAGTCACCCATCAAATCACAGCCCTTCCCCCTTTCCAGCTCCAGTTCAAAAGTGAAAAGCTGTCCCTTACCCAGATTTCCATTTTACTATAAGAAGGAAGAAAAAATGAACTATGGCTTATTCAAAAGCAAATACCAATTATTGGCTTCATTTTCTCCAAGAACTGATGCTCAAAGCAGCTACTTTTGGGGCCTCAACAGGCACTGGTTTCTCGTACAAATCTGCCTTTCTGTCTCTTTTTCATGCCAGTTTCACATCTGCATAGCAGCTAAAGGAAACATACACAACATGGATGCAAGTTCAGTAAAGGCTTTCACAGATTTGAGGTTGTTTTAATACTTTGTGGTTCCACATTTATGTAATCCATTAGGAAGAGATGGGAATTATTTTGAGTGATCAGGTTTCTTCTCAGATTCAATACGCATTACAAAAAACAAACGAGACGTTGTTTCATTAGCTGCCTGTATTCAACTACAACATGCAGATCCTTCTATGTCTTTTGGAAAGGGCTTGAACACCCTATTGGGGAATCCCTGTGAAATGACCACAGAAAGAGTGCTGAGAGGATACAGAGAATCATAGAATCAAACAGTGCAGAAGAGGCCCTTTGGCCCATCGAGTTTGCACCGACATGTGAGAAACACTTAACCTACCTAATCCCATTTACCAGCACTTGGCCCTTAGCCTCGAATGTTATGGCAGTCCAAGTGCTCATCCAGGTCCTTTTTTTCCTTCTCCACCGATGCTGCCAGACCTGCTGAGTTTTTCCAGGTAATTCTGTTTTTGTTTTGGATTTCCAGCATCCGCAGTTTTTTTGTTTTTATCCTTTTTAATGGATGTGAGATGAGAGGCTTCTGTTATGAGGAGAAACCAGAAAGGCTGGCGCTCTTTTTATTTGGATAAAGAAGGTTATGAAGCAATCAGATAAAAGTGTTCAAAATTATGATCAAGCAAATTGGCAAATCTATTTCCACAATTCCAAGCCTCAAGGCATTAGTTTAATTTAAATTTAAAATCATCATCAGAAAGATGATGGAAGAGGTTAGGAGAATTTTTTTTACACAGACGGTTGTTAGGGCATGGAGATGTGAAATTTGGATCAGTCTGGAGGTTACGCTGCTGAAGCCAAATGCTCTCCTGAGGGTGCACACTGTGCTGCCACCTATATTAAGCAATGCGGTATATCATTTCGAGAAAAACACTCGCGCAGGCGTCCCTTATGTGTGCCAGAACTAGCTAAAGTGTGAAATGGTGACGTCACACAGCCCAGCCAAATGATGTGATGCTCATTATCCAAATTTGGACTACACAGGTCCATTCAACGAATTCTCACATCACTCACATTAGATCAAGCATTCAGCTGCAAGATGAGTGCTGCAGTAGCATTACTTAAAGTACCAGGCACCTAACCTCCAGGTAAGGTGATTTTGAAAAATTCCTGCTTTTGCAAAGTCTTTGGAAATATTAAGTGTTTTTGGAGGTGTTATGGTGAGTTCCTAGATTTGGCAAGGAATATTGCTGCATCCTCATAGGGAGGGTAGAGGCTTAGATGACCTGCCCCCATAAAGACTGCAACAGTTGCGGTACCCCTGGGTCTCCAGCATGAAATAGAGCAGAGGCTGCAGAGGGCAAGTGTGATGCTCCCTATCAAGTTGGAGTCAAAATCTTCCATGCTCCTTGATAGTGAGAGAAGGCTGTCAGGACTGTGATGGAATACTCTCCACTTGCCTGGATGATTGCGGTTCCAACTAAACTCCTGAAGTTGACACCATTCAGTACAAACCAGCCCACTTGATCACCATCCCATCTTATCAACTTAAATATTCACTCTCTCCACTACAGTTGCACAGTGGCAACAGTGTGTACAATCTACAAAATACATGGCAGAAACTCATCAAGTCTACTTTGACCGCACCTTCCAAACCCTTGACCTCTACCACCTAGAAGGTCAAGGGCAGCAGATGCATGGGAACATCACCACCTGTAAGTTCCACTCCAAGCCACACACCATCTTGACTTGGAAATATATCACTGTTTTTTCACTGCTGGTGGGTCAAAATCCTAAAACTCACTCTCTAACATCACTGTAGGTGTACCTGCACCAATGGACTGAAACAGTTCAAGCAGGTGGCTCACCTTCTCAAGGGCAATTAGGAATGGGCAATAAATGATGGCATTGCCAGCAATGCTCACGTCTCATGAAAGAATAATAAAAAAGCCAGACAATTCATCCAACTACACTGTGCATATCCATCAGCATTTTCCTGTTTGCTGCCCCATCGAGGTCCTCACCCAAGGCCTCTGCAGCATAAGCTGGCTGCAGCCTTTCGCTCAGGAATTGTACACAAACCAGTCTTACCCCTGGCATGGCTGCAGCCCATTCATCCCTGGTGATTCACTACATGGAGATCCCATTATCCTCTAAGAGTATGTACAGAGGCAGTATCTGCCTTGGTGGCTGCAAGTGTCAGATCAAATGACGGAGTCTTTTCATTGGTGCTGAACTGCTGCTCCTTCTCCAACTCTTGGGGCTGCTGGGTCTGGGCAGATGGCAGTTCCTTGGTGCAGAAAATCAGGAGAGGAAGGTTGGGGTGAGGGAAAGGAGGTGGGGTAGAAAGCAAGAGGTCCATGAAGACGCTATCTGCAGCTTGCTCATCATGCCAGATAGCAAGATGAAGGTGAGCTGTTAGTTAAGAAGAGGCATAATGAAGGAACAACTATCATCCTGAATGTTCTCAGTGATGCCGGATACGATGGCAGGTATGGTAGCAGGCAGCTCCATAAGTTGAGATATAGCTTGTTCCTCACTGGTTCTATTTTCTTCTGCTCTATTGTTTGAGAGGGAAGAATGCAGGTGATTATATATCACTGATTCTGCATGATGTGCCTGATACAGTTGGATAACTGAATGTTTATGTAGCGAGAGGTGGGTGTGAAGCTGACAACATTCGTAAGTTTGAGACAGTGAGGTGGAGTATCAGGATGTTAGGCGTGAGTCCTGACTGCCAGGGCTGCTGATGGCTGAGTGATGGGGATGTGATAAATTGAGCAGCATGAAAGGCCTGTGGAGTGGTGGGTAGTAAATGTATTCACTGATCTTATCATCTGTGTGACCTCATCAGACCTCTTGTGGCACTGTTTCCAGGTCCTTGGGTTCAGACAGTGCGAACTGACTTCCCTGGCCATCTGCTCCCACTTCTGAGGATGGTCCTCGAGGGCATCCTGGCCCTCCACAGAACCATGCTGTCTTTCCTCCTGTCCAACTCCGTCATTAAGGCCTTTCACATGTCAGCATGATTCTGGAGTCCTCTCTCTGCTCTGGTGATTCATTTTCTTTGTTTATAATTGCAGCAACAGTATTCAGCAGCAGCTTTCTATAATTCAGTGCAGTTTCCCTTTAAGAGGTTCAGGCTACTTTTAAGAACAAAAGGCTGGTTGCGCTACTTACTCTGCAAATGCTGCTTGACTCCCTGATGCATGCAGAGGCAGCCAGCAACGTTGGAGACACTGATTCCTACACTGCAATCATGTAAATGAGGTGGCAACACAAAATTTACATGCTGCCTACCTCCACTACAACCATCATGGGCAGGTTGTGGTTTGAGACCTGCACGCCTGGAATTGCCCCATCAGAAAGAGTGGTGGAAACAGAATCCGTAATAGTTTTAAAAGGGAAGAGGATAAATAATTGAACAAAAAAAATGTCAAAGAGTGTGGGAAAATGAGAGATGAATATATAGGTAGTTCTTTCAAAGACACTGGTGTGATGGGCTTAATGGCTTTCTTTTGTGCTGAAAATTGCAATATCTTTAGGCAGACATAGAGGGAATTAGTTTCTGATACTACAACGTTCTCCATTAACATTGTGTCAGACTCCAGCAGACTTTTGCACCTCATGTCATGAGCTGATTAAATAGGTAATAATTTTCAATGGTAAAGCAGTGAATTCTGGAATAAGCTAATATCAACAAGGATAGATGATTACCCTCTAGACCAGTCTCAGCGTCCCCATTAGGGTTGGGTTGGGAAAATAGTCATCCAGAGTTTCCTGCTGCTGATTGGCGAACAGTGATTCCTATTGGGTGTGGACTTTGTTATCAGTCATGATGCCTAATACAGCCGAATAGCCGATTGACATTGTCCAGTTTCATATGGAGAGGATAGCCAATTGAATGAGGTCCCTGATGACAACTAGCACCAGTAAATCTGACTCCAGCGTGAGTCAGTACCTCCAGGAGACCAAAGAGAGAAGACAAATCAACACATTATTCCGCAGAGCTTTTTAGAACAACCGGCAGCAAGTAAACACGTTTTTAGACTGTTCTCCCAACAAATAAAGACATTACAGCACATGCAAACATGAGGGGGAAAATCACAGGTCGTTTCTTGCCAATTCAAGATTAAGAAGCAGTAACAAGTTTTGGAGTGTGAGTCTGGTACTGAAACCAGTTCTTAAACAGAATGAAATTCCTGCTGTTGTTTTATGATTTTGGGACAGAATTAGCGGATTTCCCAGTTCCTGCTTGCGCTGACTTGGCTGGCTACACTCAGAGCAGCTGAAGACTGGAACAAACATCACCACCCAGCAAGACCACATGACTCCCTTCCCCTCACTGTTGGGGAGCAGCTCTGTGTGGACTTCTGTAATTGCAGTGTGTGCTCAAACTGATTGAAGGAAATTATACCCTAGGCTTTATTTTTTTTCTCAATTTCCTCAATAACACTTTGCAATCGAGTCATGTTGCATCTTATGTTTGCTTTCACTTTTCTTTTCAATAATAATCAATCTCTGGTTGGCTTTCTCAGCATGAGGTGCCCATCCCACCTCACCCCCGCGCTGTGTGATGAAATTGTACCTCACTGCTCCCCTTCTGTTCACATTTTTTTGGGGGCTGTTTGTATCCCTTTGGGATTTCCATTTTGGACACTTCAGGGTTTATTAAACAACAATGATAATGTAAGAAAAAGTTCCAAGTATCTTTTGTAATTTGACCATTATCTTTTCTGTTGTCCTTTATCCAGGTCAGTTTACTGGTACACTGTGCTTTGCTTCATTGTCCTTAAAGCATTGTTTAATTACCTGTGCATCCTTAAAAAATTCTCAAAGGGAGGCCTAGAGTTCAGTTCCTGGCCTGTGTTGCGTAAGTTGCTCTCAGTCAGGATTGCAGAACAATTGGCCTCATTGTCCCAGAGCTAAGCAAAGGCAATAAAAAAATCAGGCAGGGTTCCCACTTCTGATCATTATCGAGGGATTCTTGCTCAGAGTGTTCGGACGTCTTGTGATGATAGGATTGTAGTTGGGTGTAAACCTCCTTCCAGGGTTGAATAGCCTTCCAACATTCACTGCCTGGATTCATATAATAATTATGGTCTCAGCACCAATTTCTGTCCCTGAAATTAAATAACAGAAAAGCACAGGGCAAAGGAATGAAAATTAACAAGAATGAATGTTGAGGAGAATTGTTGACAGAAATATAACAGCTTCGTGGAGCTCCTCCATGTTGGATACTGACCGAACAGGCAGGCTTGCTTCTATAATGCAGTTTTTTCCCCTTGCCTGCCAGAAACCCTTGGTTAGAAATAAACATTTTTTTAAATGAGGCAGATCAGAGGATAAAAACTTGCCACATTGAATCAGGACTCCTGTGATGTGACCTTCAGAAGCATTCTGGAATAAATCCCGATAACTAATAATGTTAGCTTGTTCCACTTCTGCAACCGTACCCCCGACTTAATAAAGAGACATCGGTCTGTCATACTATAAAACAATATCATGGACTATCTTGCTTCCTGTTACCCTCCCACTGGTCTTTTCAGACGAGTGGTTACTGGAGAGTCGTCTCCTTGTGTTGGCTGGCCAGACTGACCCTTGACCTTCAGCTCCTGAGCTACTGATAGCAGCTGACTTAATTAGTTATCTCTGGGCGAAAAGGAAAGTCTCTCACAGGATGGGGCCTCTCAGCAGACTGATTGGCAATTCTACCACTGTGAGGTAGCCATCAAGCAAAAGGTCAGTGACATGTTTAACCCTTGAGGAGACGGTCCAAGCTGTTTTATTAACAGGAATTTAATTGCTGCAGTTATGGTCACACCGAATTTATATCCCAGAGTAGCTCTTGGGCTGTGAAAACAACTAAATTGAAACCTAAAGATACTGAGCGGAAATATAAAGATGGAGATAAAAAGCCCCATAAAACAGTGAATGACATGCACACTAAATCCTACTCAATTAACAAGTCTCTCCCCATTAAAGCAATCTACTCTGGGATTATCTTTCATGGGCATTTTTTAACTGTGGTCTTGAATAGGTTTAAATGGGACCATTGGGTGAAACCATCACATTTTTACTAATAAAAAGAAATCGGTATCAGTGTCCTTTTATATGCCACTTTTCTCCCCATCCTCTCCTGAAGGTGTTGACTAAAGGCTCACACCGGTGGTCTAGAGCATGGGACTGAACTTTTAGGACCTGCCAGGGTTGCGGGGAATGGAGGGGGGGGGGGTCAGGGGGGAGGGGAACAGAGGTGAGTGAGGGACGTGCTGGTCTCCCTGATGCCCTTCCTGGCACTGGCAAGTTTCACCAGAGTTGGGGGAGGGTGGCCCCTAGATCCCGCCCAATCCATTAACGCAGAAATTAAGATTGTTAAAGAGTTCATTGGGAGCTCATTAAGGTGCATGCTCTGATTTTAACAGGAGTGCACAGCTGCATGCAGTGTCTGGAGCAAACCAGATGCATGATGACAGACACACAATGAGGAGGAAGTCATGGCTGCCCCAGGGAATTCCATGGGCCCCATGAAAGGATGAATGGCGCAGAGGGGTCTCAGGCATTGGCACACAGGTGCCATTGACTCAACATAGGTTGCAGGGAGAGTGGTCAGTAAGCACTCAGGCAGTCCAGATGTTGTCACCTTGCTGGCATTGCAGAATCATAAGAGCAGGGGACAAGTATACCAAACACAATTTTGGGGACCACTTGAGCACAAGGAAGCCGGCAGCTGACAATGGGGACATGACTCTTAGATTTTGGGCCCGGGGCAATGAGGAACAATACCCACCACAGGGAGGGCAGAAGGGAGGATGAGGAGCAGGAAGGACATGAAGGCATTTCCTCAACATAGGATCCACCAATGAAGAAGGAATTACCTTGAGATCACCAAAAACCAGTGTTGCAGGAAAATGCAATTCTCCAGGCAAATGATCACAGAGACTTGGGTTCTCATCACAACCTACAGCCCTACTCACCATGCCATGCCAGTAACAGCCTAAGTCATTGTAGCCTTGAACCTCTTCAATCCTGGCTTCTTCCAAGGATCAAATGCAACTTTGCTGGCACCTAGCAAGTGGGTGCACATCACTGTATCTTGCTTGTCGCTGATGCCCTATTTTCAAGAACTGGACAGTGCATTCATTTAATGGCAGATACAGTTTCGCAGGCACAGAGGGCAGGTGGATTTCTCCTCCACTGCTGGATCCCCCTAGGTGCAGGGCATTACTGATTGCACTCACGTGCCTGTCAAGGCACCCAGTCACCAGCCGGTGAGATTCAGCAACAGGAAGAGCTTTCACTCCCTCAGCATTCAGCTGGTCTGTGACTGCAGCAAGATCTTCCTGCATGTGGGTGCTCACTTTCCTGGCAGCTGCTATGACTCCTTCATCCTCTGCCAGTCCAGGCTGCTACAGTTTTTCACTCCACCCTAAAATTGCATGGATGGATTCTAGGAAAGGAGGGATATCTCTTGAAGTGACGGCTATTCACCCCTCCATTAGGGCCCAAGACAGAGCACAGAGGTAATACAACCAAAGCCATCTGCCCACTAGGACATCCGTTGAGCAGGCTATCGGGCTTTTGAAGATGCAGTTCCAGTGCCTGGACCAGTCAGATGACACCTTACCAAACACTCCTGCAAGCATCTCGCTCATTGTAGTGTTTTGCTGTGCACACCATAACATGGCCCTCCAGCGAAGTGTGGACTTTGAAGAGAGGGTGGCCCTGAAAAGGACACAGATCATCGGAGGTAGAGGAGGAGCAGGATGTGGAAGAGAAGGTGGTGAAGGGGTAAGATGTAGAACACAGAGGTGCCCGGGCTGCACAGTGGGGTGGGGTGGGCCTAGCTTGGGGCTTTAAGAGCTCATCAGGACAATTATGGACTATTTGATTCAGGCTCATTTCAAGTGAACCCCTCTGAATCAGGAGAAACAGGATAGCCTGGAGCTCCTGTTCTAGCACTTCCATTGAACATGCAGACTGAAACATGGAAATTCTTATCACCAGTGAAGGATGCACATCTGCCCAGAGATTTCACCATCACCTGCCATAGCTAAACACCCCAAAATGATGCAGTGACAGACCAAGAGTTGAACCACATTTTCCTAATCTAGATAGCTGTCTTCAACTCTCCATTTACCAAATAAGCCACTGAAGAAGTCTTTTGAGAAGTGTTTTAAAGGTTGTGTTACATTTCCAGTGGCCAACACCACTCTGTATGGCACAGTAGTGAAGTGCTGGATGAGACTGTGCACTCATCTTTAGGGATCTGAATTATGAACAAAAGCAACAAGAAACAAAATCAGAGTTTTGGAAATTTACAAAATGAAACATTCAGGTCAGTAAGCATCTGAAAAAAAATAAAAACTGGTTACTACTTGGTGTTACGCCAGTCCTGATAAAATTTCACATTGTGGGTTAAGGCTGTGTTAAATGAATGTATTAACCAGTGCAGTAAAAAATAGGAAATGGGGTTATTTAATTTCATGATTTAAAGGGTCATTTACCCTCTGATAGGTACAATATGCTCTGAAGCTTCCCCACCACCACCTGCATCCACCAATCCCCATCCACACCTCATGAGGAAGTTCCATGAACCTTCAGATACCAAAAGTGCCAGGAGCAGGATATTTCTTAAATGGGGGAACTCAACTACACCCTCCTCACTGCAGCATCTTGTGTTGATGCTAAGCTACCATTCACTTGTAATTTTAACTTCTTCAATAGTTTGAATAGTTTGAAGTAATGAAGCCAATTCCTCACCCTAGGTGCTGCACTCTTCGAATGATTCCCAACACTGTGGCAGAGCGGAGGTGGGGAAATCAGCCTGGGTTTTAGTCTGGTGATCCCTGCTTGACAAAGGGTGCATATTAGGAAAAGAGAAGGTTGAGTGTAGCTTTGATACTTTCTATGTTCAAATAGCATGCTGACATTCACTGCCTAGGCTCACACATTCAATATAGCTGTTCTGCCGAGGTTCTAGAAAGTTGTCAGCGCCCCAGCAAAGAGTCTGCCCTTCCAGGCAAAGGGGAGAAAAAGTAGTAACATTTTTAAAAAGTTGTTCAATTATGCTTTTTTCCTTAAACAATAGCAGTCCCATTATGGCATTGCTCATGGTAGGTATTATCATGACAATAAATGCCACTAAGATAAATCTGAGTTTCTTTAGGCTCTAAAATCCAATTGTTAAAAGTAAAGACAGCCTTGGGTCAATCAGAGTTTAATTGCTACATGGTGAAGATTGTAGATTGGAATGTGCTTATGAGTTGCAGGCTGTGATGTATGGCATGTTACGGATGTGCACAGAAACAGGAATTATATAGATAGCTGTGTTGAAGTCGTAGTGTGCAGCACTATTAATGAGCCATGTCACTGCATTTGAATGTATTTCTCTGTTGCAAGTTTAACATGGATATTAATCCTTAGTTAAAATATACAATCGTGCCTATGTGTTTATGTGTAATCATGTGCATGTGTCTATGTATGCACATGTGTATGTGTGCATGTTTCTGTGTGTACATGTAACTATGTGCACTCGTGTTTAAGCATGCCTGTATGCAAATGTCTGAGTGTGTTTGAGTGTCATTATGTCCATGTGTGTATGAGTATGTATTTAATATGAGCATGAATTGTATGAGTATGAGTGTATGTGCATGTGTGTGTGCGCACATGCTCTCCTGGCTGCTGTGTGCTACAGGATGTCTGCATAAAACACCACAATCCAAATGCTATGCCAGAACTCAAGTGACAGGGAGGGAAGGAGGCCAAGAAAGAAATAGTCTGTTGATTTACTCATGTTACATCATTGCCTTCCCTTGAAGAGCCTATAAATCTAGCACTCCTTGTAAAAACAGAAGTTAAAAACAATCAGTCGCTCTATACAGCTCCAGGATTCATCAACCCCTGAGAAAATAAAGCAGCCATTCACCTCAGCCCAAGCACTTGTTTCCTATTAGATTGGATACTTGGGGAGCCAGCAAGACAGCCAAGCCACCAAAGTTGTTACAATACGTTTTATATTTACCAGAACCTCAGATATTACTGCACATATATTGGGCCATTTAGGTTTAAATCAGTGTCTGCCCACAGGCAAGTTGAAGGCTCATTTTCAAAAGACCAACAAAGCTTATTTCGTAGAGTTCTTTTTCAGGAGTGGGGAGGAACCTTTCCCTCCCAGAACTCGGTCAATAAAAATATGGACAGCCTTTGAAAGATGAATTAAAGAGACAGGATAGCTGATCCCAATTGTAGTATGTCTTGGGGAAATTTCAGATTTAGTGAAATTCCAATTTATTTTCTTTTTTCGTCACCTGTGGGTGAAAACCTTGCTGCACCTTTCTTGGGGCATCCTGGGAGCCCAGATCACAGAAGTCCACACTCAAAATGGATGTGACACTACAGCATATTTTGTGATGTACATCCTTGCCTCAAGCCAAGAGTAGCACAAAGGAATTTTTACTTCCTGAATTTCCTCTATAGAAGGCACTTTTATCCAATGGTGGGAGGCATCTCACGCGTTTAGCATGAGGTTGATGCTCATTCTTTCTGCTCAACCCCAACAAAGCTTTAAATTGGGGAAAGGCTATTTTACTAAGCTGAGATGTATTTTGACAAAAGTGGACTGGAAACAGTTACTTGAAGTAAATCAGTGTCAGAACAGTGGGAGATGTTCAAGGAGGAGATGAAGAGGGTTCAGAACAATAGTTTTCCAGAAAGAAAAAGGATGAGGGTCCCAAATGTAGATCCCCTCTCCCCTACCTCACTGCCACACCCCCACCCCCCCACCACTCCTGTCCATCCCCACACCACCTACAGCCCAGATGTCAAAGAGTATGCAGAGTAGGACATAGCAAAATGAGGAAGCCTCTGACAGATATAGAGAGCCCAATACAGCAGAAAGCCTAGAGGAGTATAGAAAATGCAAGAGTGAAATTTAAAAAGAAATTAGGAAAACAGAGAGAACATGAAAAAATATCGGCAAGTAAAATCAAGGAAAATACAAAGGTGTTTTAATAATACATAAAGAGCAAGAGGATAGTTATGGAAAGAGTAGGGCCAATTAAAAACAAAAAGGTGACTAGTGTGTGGAGTTGGAAGACGTGGGAATGGTTCTTAATGAGTACTTTCTTTTTGTCTTCTCAAAAGAGGGGGACAGTGCAGACATTGTAGTTAAGGAGTAGGAGTGTGAGATATTGGATGGTGTAAACATATTGAAAGATAAACGTTTAGTTTATTTCAAAATGGGTAAATTGCCAGGCCCAAATGAAATGTATTCCAAGCTGCTAAGAGAAGCAGGAGAGGAAATAGTGGAGGCTCTGACCACAATTTTCCAATCTTCTCTGGCTACAGGTATGCTGACAGAGGACTGGCAGACTGCTAATGTTGGACCATTGTTTAAAATGGGAGGAAGAGATAGACTGAGTAATTACAGGCCCCTCAGTCTAACCTCAGTGATGGATAAATTATTGGAAAAAATTCTGAGCAACAGTGTAAATCATCATTTAGAAAGGTACGGATTAATCAAGGACAGTCAGCATGGGTTTGTTGAGGGAAGATCATGTCTCACTAACTTGATTTAATTTTTTGAGGAGATAACAAGGAAGATTGATAAGGGTAGCAAGTTTGATTAATCTAAAGAATCCTGCTTTGGACACCATGAAGTAGGCTTCATAGCCTTGAGCATATTAACAGTAAGTCTTTATTAACGACTCATAACTATATACATATATACAGTAGAAGGTACAGGTATAGAACTGACTCCATCCTAGGTCTTCACACATCTCTATAGGTCCATCTCTATACTGACCCTGGCTCTGGGTCATGTGCCTTCTTACATCACTGTGTGGGTGGTACTGTAATCAGTCCCACATTAACCCTGTATGTACCAGACCCTACTACTACACCTCCTCCCAAATCCTTATTCCATGGATATGGTGTAACTTTAGTTTACTTCAAATCTTACGTTGTTATAAGTCTTGCGCCTTTACCTTATTGTTACAACATTAAGCTATTCTAACACTATTGCTATTACAGAATTAACGTTTACAATATTCTTGCTACGCCAACTCCCCCCCACTTCAACTCCTTGAAGTTAGAGGTTCAGGCAGTCTGGATGCCTTATAACCCTTCCACATTTGTTACCGTTCTGCCGGGAGAATGGTAGGCTCTGGTGTTTCTGGTTTTTGTTCTTGGCTTGGAGGTTGGACTGGCATTTGGGTATGATTTCATCCATTTATTCCATTGCTTGATGTTAAACCTCACCTGGTTGGTCTGGCTTGTTCAGCAGTGCATGGCTGTTGTTACTCTTGATTGTTTCTTGCAGGGTGAATGCAAATGGGATTCATTTGTTTGGCGGCACCTTTTTTTCTTCTTTTTCTGTTTGGGCCACTGGGAAGCTCTCTGAGGCTGAGAAAAGGCATTCCTATGGCAACAAAAAGATTAAGTAGCATGCTCACCTTTGCCTTTCATTGTTGATGTGCGAGACTGCTACGAAGTTCCAGCATCCCTTGTGGTTCTGACACACTGGCTGGAAGTTGTTGTGTGTGTACGTTGGTTGGTGTGTCTATCAACTGTATCACGATCGTAGTTGGAGGTAGAGGCTCTTCAGGTCTTTCTCTGCTACCACTTCCACCAGAGGTGCTATGGTAATCTTGTGTGCAGTAGGTTGGTTTGACAATTGGGGACTTTCCAGGATCGGGAATCAGGATGGACAAACCTACTGTGCAAAAAGAGGAGAGATTGCAGGTGAAATCAGAATAATTTTTTTATTATTCATTCATAGGATGTCGATGTCACTGGCTAGGCCACTATTTAATACCCATCCCTAACTTCCCTTGTTCAGAGGGCATTTAAGAGTCAAACACATTGCTGTGGGTCTGGATGTAAGCCAGATCAGATTTCCTTCCCTAAGGATATTAGTAACCAGACAGGTTTTTATGACAATCAGCAATGGTTTCATAGTCATCATCAGACTTTTAATTACAGATTTCTATTGAATTTAAATTTGACCATCTGTTTTGGTGGGATTTGAACCCTAGTACCCAGAGAATTACCCTGGGCCTCTGGAATATTAATCCAGCGACAGTACCCCTGTGCCACCACCTCCCCTCTGAATACTCTTTAGTGTTTGAGGACTCAGGACTGTGCTGTTCTGATTGACTAATGACAGTGGTAGTCTTGACATCGTCTGCCATCTGGAGATGATCTAGGGCTATGCAGGCATCCCTCTCAAAAGAGAAAAAGGCTGATTCCAGACAATGTGCATCAGCTCAAAGATCTGTTTGTTGCCAAACCTCAGTGGTTCAAGGATCATGCCAATTAATGGGAGTCAGGCTCCCCCTGCTCCGTAAAGTGGAGTATCCGTCGTTCGAATCCAAAGGCCTTGGAGCCGTAGTTCATCGTCTGGCAGGACTGCCATGCTGGCACCTGAATCTAATTTAAAATTGGTTAGATGATCATTTACCAGGATGTCAGCTTTCCAAAATGAAGGGACACATTCTCTGATGTCACCTTTGAAGCATGGTTGTGTGTCTTCAGGGTTTTCAATCTCGACCTTGTGGATTACCTTTGTGATATTTGTGTGGTGCTGGGGTATTGACTTGCACAGTTTACCAAAGTGTCCCTGTTTGTTGCAGAGGAAGCATTGGGCAGTGCTCGCAGGACACTGATCTTTCCTATGAGGGTGCTTCTCACCTCAGTGTCATAGTGTCATGGAGTTATACAGCACAGAAACAGGCCCTTCAGCCCATCATGTCTGTGCTGGCCATCAAGCACATATCTATTCTAGTCCCATTTTCAAGCACTTGGCCCATAGCCCTGTATGCTACAGCATTTCAAGTACTCATCTAAATACTTCTTTAACGTTGTGAGGGTTCCTGCCTCTACCACCCCCTGAGGCAGTGTGTTTCAGATTCCAACCACCCTCTGGGTGAAAAAATCTTTCCTCAAATCCCCTCTAAACCTCCTGCTCCTTACCTTAAATCTTTGCCCCCTGGTTATTGGCACCTCTGCTAAGGGGAAAAGTTCCTTCCTATCTGCCCTATTTATGCCACTCATAATTTTGTATATCTCTATCAGGTCCCCCCTCAGCCTTCTCTGCTCTAAGGAAAACAACCCTAGCGTGCTAGCAAGGTTACTCTGCTGGGCAGTTCAGGAATTGCCTTCCTTGACTTGGATGTTCCCTGTTTTTTTTGTGACCTGATATGATGGACTGAGGGTTGGTTTCTGCCCCAAGTTGTGTTCTTTCTCCTTAAGATGGTCCTGTGCTGTTCACATAGCTCAGACAGTCTAACTAGCTGGATTGCCTTGTCTAGGGTAAGATAATCTTTAGCTTGTAGGAGGCCAAAAAGTGAATCATCTGAAACACCCACCACAGTTCTGTCGGAGATGAGCTCAGACTTTAAATTGCCATATTCACACCCTTCTGCCAACCTGTTTAGATTGTTCATGAAGGAATCAATATGTTCCCTGGACAGCTGGACTCTCTTACTAAATTTGACTCTCTCCAATATTGTACTGAATCTCAGGTTGAAATAAATGTCAAAGGATTTTAAAACATCCTCAAATTTGGCAGATGACTCATCGATAGCTTGTCATGCAATGATGTCATCTGCAATTGGCCCAATCAAAGAAAGAAGTGTACTGACTTGTTCTGCTTCTTAGTTTTTATTTAGACCTGTAGCAATGCTGTATCTTAAAAATCTTTTCCTCCAAAGGCTCCAATTCTATGACTGGTCTAGGCTTTGGGTGAATCCCAGTGGAGCTGGAAGTGTGGAATTGTGATCCATTTTGAAGATTTTTAAAAGTGTGGATACAGCTTTATGAAACGACAGGCTTCCAAGATGGCATCACCGTTCACTGCTGAACAATGGACTTTCCTGCGCTTGCCAGTTTTTGGCAGGCTTTCAAAAATGGCTACAGCGCATTTCTGTTTTAAGAAGTAAGGTCCACAATAGCTGCGTGGGTCAGCTGGCTGCCGATTTAATTTAAACAATGATATAGTGTTACAAGTTGGGACGCGTAGAAAAGAACCACAGGCTTACTGTTTAGGAAATCAGATGGTCGTGAGGTACCTGAAGTAGACAAAATTAGTTATTAACTTTTTTTTCTTTGCCGAACTTGGGAGCCATGTGTTGAAACTCGGAGTTGGGGGTAGGGAGTAGGGATGGGTTTCTTTCAAACGGTGCTTCTGACTGAATGAAAAGGGGTTTCTCAGGACTGGCTGGCCTTGAATTTTAAAAAAGTTATCACGCTTTTGCAGGCAGTGAGCTCTGTTTACTGAAGCTGGACTTTCAAGGGAGATTCAATGGAGTCTTATGCTGGAGTAAAACTTTTACTTTTTTGCTTCCAGGCTCTTCTTTGTCTGGAGCTTTTTCTTTCTGGTGAATTTTCTCTGTGTCTGTAGCTTCAGTTGGGAGTTTGTTTCAGTTTAGAATCTGCTGAAGGTGTCCTTTTCCTTAGTTTTTCTGCATTTTTGTGAAGATATGCGTTTTTGATCCAGACACTGCCACGATGAAAAATCTTACTTCAGACACCATGTCTTGAGTGTATTAACAGTGAGTCGCTTTTAACAACTCATAACTATATATCTATATACAGTAGAGATTGCAGGTATCTGGCTGACTCCATCCTTGGTCTTTACACATCTCTGTCCATTACTAGACTGATCCTGGCTCTGGGTCATGTGCCTTCTTACATCACTGTGTGGGCAGTACTGTACGCAGTCCCACATTAACCCTGTATGTACCTGACCCTACTACTACATAGTCTACATGGATTTTAGCAAGGCATTTGACAAGGTTACACATGACAGACTCATCAGAAAAGAACTCATGGGATCCAAGGGCATGTGACAAGTGGATCTAAAATTGGTTCAGTGGCAGGAAGCAAGGGGTCTGTGGGTGGTTTTGTGACTGGAAGGCAGTTCCTCGTGGAGTTCCGCAGGGCTTAGTACTAAGCCCCTTGCTTTTTGTGGTACATATCAATTATTTAGATTTAAACATAAGGGGACATAATTAAGAAGTTTGCAGATTGTACAAAAATTGTGTGGTTTGAAGTGAGGAAGAAAGTTGTATACAGCAGGAAGATATAAATGAACTGGTCAGGTGGTTAGAAAAATGGCAAATAGAATTTAATCCAGAGAAATGTAAGGTAATGCATTTGGGTAGGGCAAACAAGGCAATAGAATACAAAATAAATGGTAGAATACTGGGATGTGTAAAAGGACAAAGGGACCTTGGAGGGCATATTCACAGATCTCTGATGGTAGTAGGACAGGTAGATAGGGTGGTTAAGAAGACACACAGGATATTCTCCTTTAATGGCTGAGACAGAATATAAGAGTAGATAGATTATGCTGGAACTGTGTAAAAAATATTAGTTAAGCCACAGCTAGTGTACCGCATAAAAATCTGGTCACTGCCTTACAGGAAACATGTGATCGGAATAGAGAGGGTACAGTGGAGATTTAAGAGGATGTTGCCAGGAATGGAGAATAAGGAAATATTGGACAGGCTGAGGTTATTTTCTTTGGAACAGAAGAAGAAATTGAGGGGAGATTTAATTGATGTTTGCAAAATTATGAGAGGCCTAGATAGATTGTATATGAATGACTTACTTCCCTTAGCAGAAAGGTCAATAACCAGGGGGTGTAGACTTAAAATTATTGGCAGAAGGATTAGAAGGGAGTTGAGGAGTACGTTTTTCACACAGAGGGTGGTGAGGGTCTGGAACTCACTGCCTGAAAGGGTGGTAGAGGCAGAAAACCTCATCACATTTAAAAAATAATTGAAAATGTACTTGAGTGCTCTATCCTAAAAGAATATAGAGCAAGATCTAGAAAATGGGATTAGACTGGACAACTCTTTTCTGGCTGGAACAGACACAATGGGTAGAATGGTTTCCTTCTGTGCTGTAAATTTTCTATGTTTTTTATACTTCTCACAGCCTGCTTCCAACTAGAAATCTCAAAGCAGCACTCTCCACCACACCATTGTGACATTTCCAATTTCCTTGCCAACTTTGAGATGTTTGGCAATTTAATGCCAATAATACAGTGATAATAAAAATACTAGGTGAGATTGTGATTGCCTCTGCGCAGTATTGAGAACCAGATCAGGCAATGTTTGGTCAGTCTGACTAAGTAACACACCAAACGGTGCATTATAGACCATGCTGGATGAGTCCTAAAGGACATAGCTGCAAAACTGGATCTGCGGCAGGTGGTGAGGGAACTAGCAAGAGGGAAAAATGTCCATGACCTCATCCCCACTAATCTACTTGTCACAGGTGCATCTGTCCATGACAGTATTGGTAGGAGTGACCACCACACAGTCCTTGTGGAGACAAAGTCCCATCTTCACATTGAGGGTCGTTTTGTGTAGCACTACCACTGTGCTAAATGGGATAGATTTTGAAGAGATCTCACAACTCAACACTGGGCATCCATGAGGCAGCGTGGGCCATCAGCAGCAACAGAACTGTATACAACTGGGTACAATCCATAACCTGATGGCCCAACTCCACCATTAACATCAAACTGGGGGATGAAACCTGGTTCAATGAAGAGTGCAGGAGGACGTGTCAGGAGCAGCACCAGGCATACCTAAAATCAGGTGTCAACCTGGTGAAGCTACAAAACAGGACTACTTGCATGCCAAACCCCGTAAACAGCATGCAATAGACAGAGCTAAGCAATCCCACAAATAACCGATCAGATCAAAACTATGCAGGTGAGAGTGACTGCCCTTGACATCAAGGCAGCATTTGACTGAGTGTAGCTTCAAGGAGCCCAAGCAAAACTGAACTCAATGGGAATCGGGGGAAATCCGTCCACTGGTTCAAGTCATACCTAGCACAAAGGAAGATGGTCATGGTTGTTGAAGGTCAATCACCTCAGTCCCAGGACATCACAGCAGGAGTTCTTCAAGATTGTGTCCTAGGCCCAACCAACTTCAGTTGCTTCATCAGTGACCTTCCCTCCATCTTAAAGTCAAAAGTGGGGAAGTTCGCTGATGATTGCACAATGTTCAGCACAGTTCACGACTCCTCAGGTATTGAAGTAGAACATGCCCATATGCAGCAAGACCTGGACAACATTCAAGCTTGGGCTGATAAGTGGCAAGTTACATTTATGTCACACAGGTGCCAGGCAATGACCATCTCCAACAAAAGAGAATCCAGCCATCTGCCCATGACATTCAATGGCATTACCATTGCTGAATCCCCCACTATCAACATCCTGGGGGTTACCATTGACCATAAGTTAAACTGGACCAATCATAGAAATATTGTGGCAACAAGAGCCGGTCGGAAGCGGGGAATTCTGCGGCAAGTAACTCACCTCCTAACTCCCTAGAGCTTGTCCACCATCTACAAGACACAAATCAGGAGTGTGATGGAATGCTCTCCACTTGCCTGGATTAATGCAGCTCCAACAACGCTCAAGAAGCTCGACACCACCCAGGACAAAGCAGCCCACTTAACTGGCACCATATCCGCCACCTTCAACATTCTCTGCACCACCAACACACAGTGTTAACAGTGTGTACCATCTACAAATTGCACTGCAGCAGCTCACTAAAGCTCCTAGAACAGCACCTTCCAAACCTTTACCACCAAGAAGCACAAGGGCAGCAGATGCATGGGAGCACCAGCATCTGCAAATTCCCCTCAAAGCCCCATACCACTCTGACTTGGAGCTAGATCGCTGTTAGTTCCCTGTCACTGACTCAATCCTGGAACTCCCTTCCGGACAGCACTGTGGGTGTCCCTACACCGGATGGATTGCAGTAGTTCAAGAAAACGGCTCAGTACCACTTTCTCAAGGACAATTAGGGATGGGCAATAAATGTTGGCCTAGCCAGCATCACCCATATCCCATAAAAGATTATTTTAAAAAACCCAAGAGGTTATCCTAAAATTTGTAAGTTGTAGGCAGATTTTATACTGTTTTGGAAATCTGTATTTTTTTTGTATATGTTTCAATCTGTACACATGACAGACAGAGATCAATGACTATAATAACAGACTGTGGAGCTGAATTAGGCGGGAAGTATGTTGATGGTGCAACAGGATAAAGGCTAAGTCAATTTAACCCTCATCTCTGTGTCACTGTCAGGCTTCTATTTGCTTTCCAATTATTCCAGTCTGACCAATTGAACTGTAAATCCAAAATCCCAATGGAGTCACAATAGTTGTGGTGATGCGCTGGTATGAGATGTCACCTCAGAAATTCTGAATACCGGCTAATATCTGGGCCATGTGTGGCAGTGGAAATATGTAAATCTGAAGTCACAATCTTCTAGTGGCAAATTTATCTTCCTTGTTTCCTGTGCATTTTGTTCCTGCAATACTGCCCTCAACCCTGATGTTCACTAATCAATGCCTAGCTGACATGCTCCAAATCCTGCACTATCTTTGGGAAATGCTACAAAAGGCTAATTGGCAATAAGAAGTGTCACAAGAGTAACAGCTGAATTTAAGCTTATAATGCCGTTATACACCATTGTCTATTGCTAGTGATGACAATATGAGAGTTTGGACTTCAATACAGAGGTTTAAGATGTAGAACCAACAAGGTTTAGACTGAGGAGACCCAGCATTTCTGTGAAAAACACAAGGTCCCTCATCTCTCAGTTTCTCCTCTCCTCCTTTCTTTTAACCTATTTTAAACAAAGTTTCTGTAGGCATGCAGGGTTGAATGTTATGAGGCTGATTTGGAGTGTAACTTGCCAACATCCATTCTCTTGCGTGTTGTAGTTTTGACAGCATTTGAGTTCCTCCTGTAAGGAGACTGTCAGTGTTTGTCAGTCCTTCTGACAGTAATCACTGCACTGGTATTACTGGGGCTATACTACTTCTTTCAGCACCTCGAGATAGAGTTGACAGCACCATACTCTGTTTTGTCTCAGTAAGGTGGGTGTTTAGCGGCAGGCAAGGCCACACTCACTGACCGGGGCACAATGTGTCCTCTGTCTCTGTGAGAAAATAGCAGCTGACAAGAATCATCCTTCTTTCAACTCCCAGGCACCCAACTAAATATAGGGAAAGCCCACTGTGCAGGTCTTCTGCCTGTTAACAGCCACATGGATTGAGTAGGGTGGGGAGGAGGGGATAGAATGTGGGAGATCACTACTCAGTTATTCCTGAAATTTGGAGAAAGAATCATATTGCTATTACACAGTAATTATGTTTACAATGGCAAGATGTTATATGTCTACCCTTCCCCCAACCTCAGTTTGATTTGGTTTCCGATATCAATCCCCTACATCTGGGCTACATTCCAACAGAATAGAATGGGCTATGAAGAGCACAAGGAGGTAGCAATAAGGGTATTTGTTACTTTGAAGGGCCAGCTGGCCCTATTGAACCACAGACAGCTTTCCTCAGTAAAATATTTGGTTCAGGACAAGATCCACTTTAAGCACTGTGGAGTTCATTCCAATCTGTTTTGCTTGACTTTTTCTTGCAGCCCATTTGTATAACAGTCAGAAATGTTTCCTAAATAGATGAGTCATTATTATAATCTATAAGAATTTGTTTTATATATAGAATTTTTAATTCAGATTCAATAGACGGAGGCTTTTACAGATCTAAGAATCAAGCTCCTTTATCTGAGAGGCAGATTGGCATGATTCGTGGCAAGTTAGAGCTACTCAATTTAGCAGTATGAATCTGACTAACCATCTCCTGGAATTCCAGTTAAAACTGCATCAATATGAAAGCAGCTTGCATTTTCTTCAACCTTGTGTTTGGGTTGTTCCTTATATCTTTAAAAAAAACATAGGTTTTATGGCTGTGGTGAATTAACTGTTTGCAGTTGGGGCAACGGTTTTTATACTACAGTCGACCTCAGTGCTCCTGGGTCAGGAGGGGAGAAGAAAACAAATTAAGGTTCTAATCAAGTACGAGTGTATAGCGGAACCGGGCATAATCTATGCTATGCCACCATGTTTATTACAGTATAATGGATGACCAGCTGGAGATGGTGGATGGCTACTTGGTTAAAGTAATTGAGGGCTGATGGTGCTGATGTAGCAAAGGTGCCTTCGTCCTGCCTTCCCCATGGGAGTCAGTACCTTCATGGGAGGAGAGGAGGAAGTCGGTAAAAATTACCTTAAAACATATTAACGGTTAATACAGAGTTCCCACTGGTGATGTGTTCTGCCCCACATCACCCTCTCAAATCAGTTGATATTTTGAGTTCAAAAGGAAAATGTTGTTGCACAGCAGTGCATCCCCTTCCCTTTCATCATGGCTACTTAATTAGGAAAATTGGATAAAAGGGGCATATTTCTTGGATTTCATTTTACTTTATTTGATTAAAACTGAGATTTGTATCAATTTAGAATTGGAATTTCAAATTATTTATGATATGGTTAAACCAGCACTTACTTTTTTTAAATGAATTGAGTCTGAAACTGGCACTGCCAAGCTCCTCTGCCTGACATTTTACAGCAGATGATAGCCAGTGGGCCAATGCTTAAAGCAGTGGCCAGAGGGATTTGATCCAAAAGTGTTAAGCATTCGACAGTAGTATTGCACAGTGCAGTTTCCATTACTGTATTACATCAAGGTTGATAGTCATTTGAAGGTTAGACAGAATTTTGCATTATAAACGGAAAGAAATGTGTGTCTGATCCTCCCAGCATGGGATGAATTGCTCTTTATTACAAAAGGAGTTTAGTTTGAAGTTATTTTTGTTGTTTATTCTTTTCTTTTAAAAAAAAGATAAGGGTAAGTTTGTGCAAGTTCTTAAGTTCCACAATGAGCCAGTCTGTTCATCTTGTAAAACGCTTAATGTAGGAATCAAAAGCACCAAAGCCAACAATGTACAAAATGGCAGTTGCAAATGCTAAGCTGTAGGGCATTTAGATGTCATCACAATTCGGAACAAGCCAGACTGTACCCAGTGTGTCTTCTTGAAACAATTGGCTATGTAATAACTGTATTTACTAAAATGGCACTTCCATCATACTTCATATTGCAAGAAGAAGGGAAATAATACATTAAAGGGGCCTGGACAGAGTGGCAAGGGCTTTTAAAAATTTATTCCTGGGATATCGGTGACACTGATAAGGAAGTATTTATTTATTGCCAATCCCTTTTGGCCTGAGGGTATTAAAATCAACAACATAATGTGGGGCTGGAGTGATGTGTTGATCAGACTATATTGGGAGGTCATGTTCTCTTCCCTGAAGGGCATTAGCACATGTTAGTAGCCCATGCTATGACCAAACAATTGTTTGATTATATTTCCAACTTGGCAAGGAACTCTAAACCTGACAGTCTCTTAAATATCAGTGTTTGAAGATAATTCTGTTTGAACGCATTGGCGTCCTGTTTGCCCTCTCAGGTAGATTCAAGAGATTCCTAGGCACACTTTGAAGAAGAGTCATTTCAGTGATAAGGAAAACAGAAAATGCTGGAAATACTCTGCAGGTCAAGCGGCATCTGTGAGGAGAGAAATAAAGTTAATGTTTCAGGTCAATGACATTTCTTCAGAACTGGAAAAAGCTACACATGCTACAGGTTTTCAGCAAGTACAGCGGCAGGGAAAGGGGGAAGGGGAGGAACAAAAGGGAAGATCTGTCATAAGATGGAAGGCAGAAAACATTAAATGACAAAAAAGATGATGATGCCAGGCAAAATGGAAAGGTAATGGGACAAGTATAAAGAAACCAAAGATCGCACTAGATGAGGTGTATATTGGACAAGTAATCATTACCAACAGCTGCTGTCTGGACAAATGGATCTGAAATTGTTAAACTCCAGAAGGCCATAAAATGCCTAATCAAAAGATGAGGTAACATTCCTCAAGCTTGCACTGATCTTCGTTGGAACAGTATAGTTTGCCAAGGAGACAAAGAGGTCAGTGTGGGATTGGGGCAGAGAATTAAAATGACAGATTACTGGAAACTCTGAGCCATGCTTGCAGACTGAAGAAGGTCTTCTGCAAAGCTGTCATCTATTCTACCTTAGTTCCCTAAATGTAGAAGAGACTGCACTGTGAGCAATAAATATAGCAGTATACTAAACTGAAAGAAACACAAATAAAATCACTGTTTCACCTGGATAGAGTGGTAGGGCCAGGAAATTGGAAACCTTTAAAGTGGCAGAAGGAGTTGGCAGAATTGCAGATGTAAATGGGAAGGGACTGGAGAAAGGGAGTGAAAATAGGGCTGATGTGGAAAGAAACCAATTCCTTGGGGCAAGGAAGGCTGAAATGATGGGTCAACCCTGGCATTCCTGTTTGTGGGTCTTGGGAAGGAAGTAGAAGCGGGCTGGCTGTGCAAGGTTTGGGGACTATGAGGTTGGAAGTCATGGAGGGATGATCTCCAAAGGGGATGAAGTCAGTGACAGTCTGGGAAGTGATAACTTGATGGTCAGTGATGGCATCGTGGTCCAGGGGTAGGTATTTGGCGATTCCTGAGCATTTTCCGTTTTGATTTCAGATTTTTAGCATCTGGAGTATTTTTCTTTAGTACCAGTTCTCTCAATGTCCTGGCCAATAATTATACCTCAACCAAAATCTCTACAAAAAGATTGTCTGCTCATTAATCTCAGTGCAGTTTGTAGGAGTTTGTTATGCCATATTTCCTCACATTACAACATTATATGTGACTTCATTGTCTGTAAAGTGCTTTGGAATGCCGTGAAGTCATGAAAAGCATGATATAAATGCAAGTTTATGCTTTAAGAAATTATATTGCTAAGGAAGGAACTCTAGCAATGGAATATCACAATTTATGAGATTAGTATTTCTGATGATTGGTGTCTTGATACCCTTGGTGCCTGTAAATCTATCCAGAGCTCCATCCTACAAATTCTTCCAGCCCTACAGCACCTCCCAGATGCTCCAATTCCCTATCTATCTATGTCCCTCTTCTCTTCAACTATTGGCAGTGGAGCTCATATCAGTCCTGCTTTCTAGGGCTCTTAACCTCTTTTGCCATCATTAAAAGTCTTCTTCATACCGATCTCTTCAGCCAAGCCCAATTTTCTAATTTCACTCTTTTCTGTTCAGTCACTGTTCATTCCCTATTGCTATCTATGAACATTTTCTATGTTTAAGATGCATAAATGGAAGTGCATAGTGTGAAGTTATTTCAGTGAAAATAACCAAAATGTTCCAAAGTTGGAAAGGGTAGGAAATAAACTGTTCCATGAAGAAAGACTTGAGTATTCGATGGGTGTTTCATTGGAACGGAGAACACCTGGCGTGGTCTGGTAGCGCTCTTCAAGATTATAAAGGACAGATGTTGGAACATTGTTTTCACTGGTTGGTAAGAGGGGAATGATAAGTCACCGAAACTAAAATAATCCCAAAAAGAATTAAAGGGGAGATTAGAAAAACGAGGTGGTATAGATTATAGAATCCTGTCAAGCATCGTTGAAGCTGAATCCAAAAATCTTTTAAAAGGGAATTAAAGGTGATGGTGGCAGAGAGTGGGGGTTGGGCGGTATGGGGAGTGGGAAGGTGGTTCTTGTGAAGAAAAATACCAGCAGAGAATTGATGGGCTAAATACTTTAGAAAAGGCAGATTGTATGTGATATATATTCACAACACTATTAACATTCCTCTACTTTGAAAATAAGCCAAAAGAAATGTTGATGTGACAGTAACTTGCTGTAAAGATTGTCCTTTATCTTTTTGGTTTTCAAAACCCAGTCTGTACTTTAGTTCAGTTGGGTGTCTGTGGACTTGTACTGAAAGACTAAGTGAGGAGTTCAACTGCAAAATTAAAATAAAGTGTTTTAGATTTGTTTGGATATCCTTTTTGCAGCAGTGATAAAACAGAGGGTATCTTTGTGCACAGGTCATACACTGTGTGGGTTCAATTGCAGAGGTATAGATAAAAAATGGTAGTTTTTTTTTAACAGATGGGCTCTCACTTCTTTTCCCCTCTTGCAGCCCCATCCCATAACTCCCTTGGTTTGATTTCTATCAGCAAGGTGATGATGTGAGGGTTCCACAGACAACAAGAGGCTGAATTATTAGCACAGGAGGTTGGCAAATAGTTTTCAAATTACACTGACCACCCAGTCTTCCTTTTTACTCTTTGCAATTGATGGGTAAAAGTGCTTTGTCACAGCTGGAATGGAGAGGGGGAGGAGGAAGGGGAGATGTCTGGTAGGAAAGAGAGCTCTGTCACCTGTATGGGAAGCTGGAAATTGAACCCAATACAACTTTCTATGAATTGAGGTCAAGGGCTAGCAAAATAAAGCACCATTTTCTTTTGCAAGGAAGAGCTTGGCATTCAACTAGCATGTAGCAAAGCTGAACACAAGAGACTAGCAAGAGTCTGCACAATGAAATTCTATTCCTGCAGCATCTGATAACATCATGCCATAAAACTTAATAGTAACAGGGCGGGTTGTCTCACAGAGTAAAAGAAATCAGTTACTTTGGAAGCCCAAGTATTTATCTGGATATATAAAATGCACATGTGTATTTATGTATGTACACATGTAAATTTTTAGACCAAGACCCTCTTTCAGGGTTGAAGTGGAACAAGAAGCACACCCCTTCAGTAATAACTTATCTATCTGGAAGTTACATATAGAAGTCTGACATGTCTCAGTGTAATTAGACACAATCATGCAGTGATTATCCAAAATGCAGGAACCACAAAGTTCAGTTTTACGTTGCTATGGATGCTGTTTTGGGTCCAAAATAGCATCCACACCATAAGCACACAAACATGGTGCAGGCCGCACCAGACATCAGTTTGGGTAGGTCATTAGCATGGAACTGGAAGCATGCACTGGAAGTATACAGAGCAGGCAGATCATGAAGTGTAATGCTGTGCCATTTCATCCATAATACTCCAGCTAATGCCTCTCTTCACCTCGCACAGCTGAACATGTGTTCTTCAGCAAGAAGGATCACCCACCAGCACTTTTTAAAGAGATCGACAACTACTTATAGGTTAGCCATTGATTGATTTCCAAGAGCTGAGTTAATAGGAATGCTTGGAGGTTTGTACTGCTACTTAAAGTTGGTGAAGTCCATAGGGAGTGCTGTGGCACTCTTCGTCATGGGTGCAGTAGTTTCTATATCCTTTGTCCTGAAGCATTACAGGAAGAATGTGCAGAGATGGCACAGAGAAGGACAAGCAGCTCAAAAAGGGAGAAGGAAAAGGGGTCTCATAGATGTCCATATCCACTACACGTCTTCAGGGAGCAATTTTTCTATTTCAACCCCAGCAACAAGCAGTTTGTGTGCTGTCTCCATTTCACTAAGGTGGTGTTAATTGAAATCTTCCACTTGCTGCAGGCAGACCTGCAGCCTCAGAGCACAGTGAGGACAGCATTGCCAGGCCTATAAAGTGTCCTTGGCTGTTAACTTCTTTGCGTTGGAATCCTTCCAGGTTGAAGCAGGTGATACGTCCAACATCTTGCAGTTTGTCACCCACTGTTGTATATGGGAGGTGACTGATGCTATGTAGCACAGAGATGGCAATGCATTGCATTCTGTCTTTCCAGAGAGAAACAGGCAGAGTGAGCCTGGCTCTCCGCCAGGGTAACACACTTCCCCAGGGTGCAAGATTCCATTTATATAAATTCAGAGATGCACCACAACTGCAAATGCTTCCGCTCCCTCAATGTCCAACTGTGTGATCATATTCAGCACATCGTGCAGGTCAATGCTCCATATCCTGGCAGCAGTCATGATGCCTTTATTCTGTATCCATCTGCGTTTGAGCCATCATCAGAAATGAGAGGGTAGCCACTGGGCTAACCATCTGGCTCATGACTCTGATACACAATCCGTGCACAAGAAGTTAACAGCCAAGGACACTTTTTAGGCCTGGCAATTCTGTCCTCACTGTGCACATGCATATGGCTAAAGCCATGCTGCCACAGGAGATATAATTAAAGAGACTATTGGTGTCCTCAAGCAGTGCTTCTGCTGCCTGGACTGGTCTGGAGGAGCCCTCCAGAGCACATGTCACTGTTCTTGCACAACCTCGCCATCATGAGGGCACAGCCCTTGTCACTAGGTATAGCAAACAGCTGAGGAGGAGGAGGAGAAAGAAGAGGAGGAAGGGAAGAGACACCCAACACATCTCCTTTCCAGTCGGGTTGTCTGTAAACAGTTCATCCAACAGCAGTAAAAGAAAATACAGCTTCAAATCCCCATTCAGCAACAGTCTCACACCTTATATTTCCTCCAGTAACCATTGCAGCATCCATTATCACAGCATCCTCTTGGTCACAATGGTGAGATAAAAGCCCCACCACAAAACAAACATTCAAAACCAACTTTATCAATCAAATATCCAATATTCCATTCAAAAGTCAACTAATCACCCTTCTGCTTTCCCTTGGTGTCTTTTTCCTGTGTGCTTCTGCCTGTTCTAGTGTTGCTATGCATTGCTATCCCAGTGGCTGCAGCTTAGCTGGAGAAAGGCTGTTAACCTTCAATGAGGACGACTTCTGATGGCCTTGCAAGATGATATCAAGCAGCTGTGGCCCCACAGGGCCCGACTTCAGACTGCACTAGCTCAGCAGGAGCAGCAGTGGTCTGGGCAGGATTGCTGGCAGATAGGCAACTGCAAAGGCACTAGCAGAGTAGCAGTTATGGGAGTATAAATACTGTCATCCTAATAGAGGACAGCAGATTCATGCTGCATGGAGTAACTGCTGCTCCCAAGGAGTGGCATCCCAGCAATCCTAGCAATGTGTTGGAGGACAGATTGTTGGACTGCTGTGAGACCCTGCAAGCCTCCCTTTTGTACACTGGTATCTGCAGCCACGGTGGCAGCAGTCTGAGTGTGCGTGGCATTAAGCTGAATTTGCGTGACTTCAGTCTGAGCTTTCACTGCAGCATCCAGACATTGAGTGGCTTCTGCTGTTGTGTTGCAGTGGAAACTGAGACATCAGCCATTAATTGCTGCATCATAATTGGGGCCACCAGTGTGTTAGGCCACCATTTCCACACTAGAAATGAGAGGCTGCAAGGTCTGTGCTAAGCCTTGTGCCAAGTTGGTGCTTGACTCCTCCATTCTCCTTGACAGTGACTGCAAGCTTTCTGACAGGCTTCTTAATGCACCAAGCATTTCATTGGACATATCCATCAGGCCACCCCATCAAAATCCTTATCTGAGTCCTCTGCAGCATAACTTGTGTGCGACTTCATTCTCCAGCAAACTGGTATCTGCATTATGCTTTTTCTCCAATCAAGAACTCTTACAGTATAGTGATTATCTTACTGGACTAGTAATCCTGAGTTTTAGACTGTTAGTTTAAATGTATGAGTTCAACTCCAGCTGTAGTAGCTAGGGGATTTAAATTTAATTAAATAAAAATTTGAAAACTAGAAATTAAAGATATCAGAGGATACATGGATTGTGCGGGGAAATGGCATTGAGGTGGACGATCAGCCATAATCTAGTTGAATAGTGGAGCAGGCTCAAGGGGCCAAATGGCCTACTCCTGTTGTTATTTCCTATGTTCCTCTGCCCTGGTTGCAGGCCACTTGTGTCCGGTGCCTCACCACGTGCAGATTACACCTATTTGCTGTCCTCTAAATTGGGCACAATGGCAAAACCTGAGCTGGTGGCTGAAAGTGGGAGAGCAAGTAACAGTATTTCTTGTTCATCAGTCTCTTCTCCCTCTCCTATTTCTTTCTTCTACACCACTGCCTGACCAGGTTGCAGGTTTTTGGTTTCTGAGAGGAGAAAGGCAAAAGGGAAGTTTTGCAGTGAGGGGAACAGGTAGTAATGCAAGAGATGCAAGCTTTGCAGCTTGTATATCAGAAGAAATTGTGGGATGAGGAAGAAGTGGGATGTGAGAAGGAGGATTAAGTATGAAGATACCATCATCTTCAATCCTTTCAACCACACCACTGGGCACAGCCTCAGTCATGACTGCTCCAAAATCAGTATCATCAAGCACTGGCACTTTCATTAAGCTGAGGACCTGCAGCCATACCTGTCTGCTCCCAGTTAGGTGCTTCTGCCTGTGATTGTGCACCACCTTGTCCTGCAAGAGAGAGGGAAGTATGTCAGTAAGTGTGGTGTGACTGTCATGGTTGGAAGGCTGGACAGTGTGTGCAACCTGCAAATGTGGATGAGGCTTGAAGCAGTGCTAATTGTGTGAGGTTGAGGTAAGTTTATGAATGTGAGGTCTGAGTCATGGTTGCTGGAAATTGTTGGTAGGTGTTGTGAAGGGTGGTCGTTGATTGAGCAGTCTGTGAGGCTATTGGTTCATTTGTAACAGTATGGCAGTTGAAATAGACTACTGATTTTGACCCCTCATATGAGGTGATTGAACTTCTGTAGCAATGCATCCAGGTCCTCAAGACTACATTGCTGGAATTGGCAGCGACAGCTACTTGCTCCCACTGCTTTGGCACTGTCTGGCTAGAGGGCCTCCTGGTCCCATGGTGTGTCTGTCTACCTTCTGGACTGAAGCCTTCAGTGCTATGTTAGGGAACTTTGGAGCCGCTCTCTGCCCTGTTGCATATTTTTCAGCGTTCTTCCAGTGGGCACTGCCAGCACCTGTTACAGTCAAAAATGCTCCTTCCCTTTAAGAGGCAATGCCTCCTACTCAGGCATACAGCCACTCACCAGAGTGCTTAGCACTGGCTGCATGTTATAGTCATGATAATGAACAGGTACATGAGAAGTGTGCATGTGGCCTGCATAGAAAGGAACAGGCCTGTATTAATCACAATCTTTTTTAGCTAATTATGCAGCCAAGCTGTCTCAAATGGTTAATATTCAAGGTCAGTGCAGTTCTACAGCAAATTTACACAATGCTTTGTGAACTAGTCTATTTGGAGATTGCAATATTGATATACTCCTAGGTACTTGTTACAATATTGATACGCTTCCAGAGACCCGCTGTAACATTAGGACTCCCAGGAACACACAAAATTGACCCACTCCCAGGGACCCATTGCTGTACTGCCACATTCACAGAGACTCACTGCAAATTCCAACACAATCCCAGAGATTGCTGACCTTTCGCCCCATGGAAAACACACCAAACAAAGGAGAAGGTAACATGCTTTTTTTTAAGATTGGGAGCTGCATTTTCTGTCAGGCAGGATTTGGGTTTCCACCAATCATAAATTGACCACTGACTATATAGTGTATTATTTTCTGCTGCTGGTGCTGAAAAGCAGATTAAAATATGCAGTTGTTTAGTCTGCTGTGCTTAGTTGTAATTCTAACAACGGTGGCTCCATTTCTGGCTGGACAGGAGACTGGAAAATCTGCCTAAGCAGCAATTGAGAAGCAAGGGACCACCCGAGAATCAAATACCACCTCACAAAACAGACAGGTTTGGAAAATGAAGGGCCTGTCTGCCTCCCACCTCCTGATGACAAGTGTTTTTGAGGTATAGTCCTCCAGTACCTCAGCCAAGTAGCCATTCTTAATTCAGACCCTGGACAGTGTATATTAGCAGGATATTTGACCGTACAGGTCATCACAACTATATCTTCAACCGCCACATGCACACTTTTAAAGATAAATTATTGGACAGCGATCAGGTCAGCTGTGGGAATCATGAAAGTCATCCTCTCCCAAGCCCAAGGGCTCTTAAGACAATTGTACTGCCCCAGATATGCTAATTTTTCACAGGTCAATGAGCAAAACTCGTGTCTTCTGGTCTCCATGGTTCAGTTCCACACCAGTGTTTTTATCCAGTGGGCTGGTCAGGAAGCTGGGATATCCTGCTCATGTGATTTATTTTTAAAGGCTAGGTCTCTTTTTCTAAACTTGATCAGAGAATTGAAGCACAATTCATTGTTACAGAGCCCCTGTCAGGGCCCAAATTTTCCTCAGCTTAACACCTCATGATAAAACACAAAATATTCCTAATCAGCTAGCTCCCCGCTTCACCACATACCATCTTCAATCATTAACATCTCCACACACATGCTTAAAACACCTTAAGCAATTTCTTAAAACTCTTGCACCACAACTGTTTTATTTGTACTGAGCTTTTAAATGTTTAATTTATTTGAAGTACAATTAACATTTTTTCAGATATTTCCCCTTATAAATAAAAAAAAGGTGCCAGTGGCCTATTAGATTATTGACTCGGCAGCAGGTTGTCCATCAGGATTTATATCATTGCATCTGTTTTTTTCTGTTCACTGCCTGTTTTCTGCAGCTACTCAACAGATGACTAAGAGATGGACATGGCTACTGTAGTGTCAAAGCCATATCCATATGCAAAAGATGCAGAAACTGGTCCCATGGCATATCTGTCTACAGCATAATGCATCACAATGTGACCCTCCTGGAGATCATTACGCAATAAACACATCCTCTGAGCTATGCACGGCCGATACTGACTCGTACTGCTGCCTGCGAATACCAAGTGGAGTGGGTTTTGTTTCTCCCGATAAAAAAAAAACATTGATAGAAGGATATCAGATCTATCGCACAGACCAGCTGGACTACAGTGATCTTTTCCAGTCTTGTACATTCTTATGATCCCGCATAAAGAAACTCAGAATTAAAGGGAACAGAGGAACATTGCCTTGGTGTAGGTGGCCATATCTAGAGACAACTTGTCAGTTACAAACCCAATTGGTAATCATTCAATCCCAAATTATGTCAATGTTAGCTGTGATCTTTTACATTATTCTGTTACTGAGCTAATTGTCTTCATGATGAGAGCTTTCAGGTAGAATAAGCAGAAACTAATCCAAGGTTATATAGCTTCACTAATAAGACTGATCCTTATTTATAGCTTTCCCCTTCTCCCCAACTGCCACAACCACACCCATCACCCCCACTCCCCCATCTTCTCCTAAAGTCACCCACTCATGATGGAGCACTGTTCTGTCAGTGCTGCCAATTCTTCTGTACCTCAGCAGATAAATGTACTTCAAGTGAGAGACAAGGCACTGATTCTGTTCTCCCCTGATGTCCACACAATTTATATCAGATCCAATGTGTACCAGTTGGAAGCCTGAATTCTGACTAATTTCCCAATCTCTTGAGTACAATCTGAATTGTAGCATCTCTACCATCACACCCTGGCTGAGATCAGCAAACTGATCAATGACTGTGTAACAAATCTGATACCATATGCCTCAGTATCACACCAGGTACTGCATTTACCCACTGAGCCAGAATGGGGACAGAGGAGGCATGCAGAAATCAGAATTTTCATAAATGTTTTTCAGGATCTACAGCTCTGTTTTTCTTATTGCAAATGGTAACTCATCACCATGTTAAAAAGTCCTCTGCAAAGGTATTTTTCAGTGCAGACAAGTGACAGAGCAACTGGGCCATTATTCATCCAGGTGTTAAAGGTTATAACTAGTATGGTTAACACTGTCCAACTCAAAAAAGAGACCCATGAAGTTTTGAAATACTCATTTAAGTAAAGATATTATCCGTGCTACCTACAAAAAAGCTTTGTGATTGGTTAGTCACACAAGAACAAACGTATCTGAGGTCATTTTTCTAGTTATTAGATAGAAGTATTGAAGGTATGAATGTGGCATTTTTTAAAAATTGTTCAATTTTATTCAAAGATTTGCACAGTTTCCTTCAAGGCTGATAATTAAACACGAAACAGGAAATATATTTCTGAGAATGAACAGAGCTTCAATATTGCTGAAAAGAGAGACATGTTGCCAAAGCTTTGTGTCTTGCATTCATCAGGACAAATGCAAGAAAGCCAAATTTCAAATGATCACAACCATTTATAGTACAGGAGAAAAGGATGTTGATTGGTTGGCAAGTCAACTCTGATTGGCCGAGGTGTTGCCGTGGAGAAATCAACAGGGAACTATAGGCTTCCCAGCTCCTGGGGATGGTTGATGCCAGGTGTGAAGGCCTTACGTCCTAACGATTGACTGATTGAATCGAACAGCATATTACTTCACTTGCTAGAAGTGACATACATTCAAATGCTGGAACCCATTCTCTGCAAACAAAAGATATATGTTTAAGCCTTGCACCTTTTTTGAATTACTGGGAGATTGGGGAACCAATAGCTCCCTGGTGAATGCAAGATGAAAAGCTTTAGCAATGTTTCTTTCTTTTCAATGAAATTCAATTTCTGAGAAAATTAAATGTTTGCAGAAAAGGGCATTGAACCAATTTGAAATCTTCAGCCGCCATTCAATGTTGCAATGTTACTTGTTTGGGTACTTTACTAAACTCTGCAAGGAGATGCCTCTTGACTCTCCTGGTGGCCTATTTCAGTACCAAGGGAGCATTGCAGTGTTGGATGTGCTGTCTTTCCCATGTGAAACACATCTTTCCTCTCAGGTGAACATAAAAGATCCCATGGCGATATTTGGAACAATAGAGGAGTTCTCATCTACTCATTGCAGTCTTCATCGCTGTTTAACAGGGCTGTGTTTGCCTACATTATAACAGTAACTGCGTTATAACGGTGACTGCACTTCAAAAGTATTTAATTGGCTGTAAAGCACTTTGGGGAAAATGAGGGTGTGAAAGGTGCTATTTAAATGCAAGTACTTTCTTCCTTTACTGGATAAAGGCACTATCCAGTGCAGCCATACCAACCACAAGATCAGTCGAGTCTGAGTTAGGAAGGGGATGAAAATCAGCCAGAATTCCTGTTTATGTTAATGAAAAAGGTGCACGTCATTTGAGGACAGGGTGATACTTGAGTGTCATCTGCAATTGTCTGCAGACTGGCACTCATCACCACTTAGAGGAGCTAATAGGAGGCTGCTTGTGGAAGAGTTAGTACCTTCAAGGGAGAAGGGCACAAAATAGGCCAAAGTAACAAATGTTCCGTCTCAGCTCCATGCCTCCTCAGTCAGAATTTACCTCATTAATGTTCAGATTTCTAGTTGCACTACTCTGTGTTTTTTAGGTTTTTTGGCAAAGGCAGAGGTAATAAAACATCTGAGGATCTGTAATTTAATAATTCACCAGGGAGGCACTTTGGGCCTTCCATTCTATTACAGCACGCCCACGGAAGGAGGACAACCCTGCCTGGATTATCACTTCCAAACCTCCTGATCCTATATATCAATATGTGGAGGTGGTGGCAGACCGGCAGTGTCATTGGACTTGTTTTCCAGAGACTCAAGATAATGCTCTGGGGACCTGGGTTCAAATCTCACCATGGCAGATGGTGAAATTTGAATTAGAAGTCTGCTAATGACTATGGCTTTCATTGCCAATTGTTGTAAAAACCCATCTAGCTCACTAAGGGAAGGAAATCTGCTGTCTTTTACCTGGCCTGGCCTACAGGTGACTCCAGATCCACACCAATATGGTTGACTCTTGAATGCCCTCTAAACAAGGGCAATTAGGGATGGTGGCCTATCCAATGATGCCTGCATCCAATGAATTAAAAAAAAGCACCCAATGGACTCAAATATTCCTGCTCATTTGGATGAACATCATCCGCATGCCTGACACAAGACTCCCAAAACAAGCTCTCATTACAGTTACCAGGAGGGCAGAGGAAATGTTTACAGGGACATCCTCAAAGCCTCCCTGAAAAAATGCAACATCCCTACTGATAAGTGGGATTGCTCAGGACTGCCCAAACAGGAGGAGAAGCATCCATGAAGGCGCCAACCATTTTGAACGTCTCCAACAGGCCCAGGTGGAGGCCAAGCAGGAGGAGCATTCCAAAATCCAAGCATGCCACCTAGTTGCCTCAACAAACACTACCTGCCCCACCTGTGGTAGAGTGTGCGGATCCAGCTTTGGAATTTTTAGTCACCTCAGGACCCACAACCACTGAGTGGAAGAAAGTCATCCTCAGTTCCAAGGGACTGTCTAAGAAGAAGAAAATACTCCTGTGCATTCCACACAATATATGAGTAGGCCAATATGTCAACAAGTGCAACATTCTGGAAAACAAATAGTAGTTTAGTAGTACAGAATTTGAATATTGTAGAAACAAGAGATTTTTTTGCCAAAGGCTGGAATTTTCCATGGGTGGACAATATGGCGAGAAGGCTAAAAATCAATGGTGGTGATGGTTTTGTCCATCAATGGTGGGCCACATTTACCACCGTCAGATGTCAGGAACTTCATTGTAATACATTTGCTTATCATTATAAACCCAGCTTGCTGGACTCATACCCCCATGTTGGATCATTCGAGCACATGGGTGGGAAAACATGCCGGTGCAGAACACATCTTGACAAGTGTGACGCGTAGAAGTTGAGACTTACATCAGGGCCTTGCTCACATCATGGACATCTAAGAATATCTCTGTGTTTAATTGACTGCCACTGCTCTTCAAGAAATGCCTACCTCCTTGAAGAAGTTCTGTTCCTCTCTGCGACAAGATTTCCGTATCTCTCTGTTGTCTTGCTCACCTTCCTTGCTTTCCATTTCCCTCCTAGTGTTTGACAAGGTGTTTACTAAAACCCGCTTTCACAGCCATATCTCCTTTCTCAGTGACTGTCTCCGTCTCCGACTTACCCCACGTGGATTTCAACTGAAATTCCACCCTCATGTTTCGAACCCACCCAGGATTACAGGTATCTCCGGGACATAAAACGTTTCTCGGACTGCTGTTCCCGTCACATTCTGAAATCCACACTCAGTGCCATGCGCCGCCATATGAACACACTCGACCTCTCCCTCCAGCAGCACCGCCGTACCCTTTTTCAAAGCTGCGCGTGCCCCCAGTTTCATTTTATCCTTCGGCTCATCTGACGTCTCAACAAGAAACTTTTTCTCTTTCTCTCAAGTGCTAAGGAACGCAAGCTGCAACAACTCATTGACACCAACACCCATCTAGGACCCTCCACCCCTGCCTGTTCCTCCGTCCCCACCCTTTCTTCCAATCCCAACCCCAGCCGTGTATTCACTATACCCCCTGACCTTCCCCTCTCCGATGCTGAACGTTCAGTGCTCAGCAAAGGACTTAGTTTCATACCCTTACGCCCTCACCTCAATGAATTTCGGGCTCGGCACGATGCTGAACTCTTCTTCCGCCGTCTTCGTCTCCGGGCTCACTTCTTTGGGCAGGAGTCCTCTCCCAGTTCAACGGATCCTTTTACCCATCTCCAATATTCTCCCTCCACCTGGACCCCTCCCTCTGGATTCTTACCTTCTCTTGATCTTTTCATTGAGAACTGTCGGCGCGACATTAGTCGTCTCAATTTCTCTGCTCCTCTCACCCATTCTAACCTGTCTCTCTCTGAACTTACTGCACTCCATTCTCTCAGGTCCAACCCTGACATTGTCATCAAACCCGCTGACAAGGGTGGTGCTGTTGTTGTCTGGCGCACTGACCTCTACCTCGCGGAGGCTGAGCGTCAACTCGCAGACACTTCCTCCTACCTCTCCCTGGACCATGACCCCACCACTGAACATCAAGCCATTGTTTCCAGGACTGTCACTGACCTCATCTCCTCTGGGGATCTCCCTCCCACAGCTTCCAACCTGATAGTCTCCCAACCTCGGACGGCCCGCTTCTATCTCCTACCCAAAATCCACAAACAGAACTGCCCCGGTAGACCGATCGTCTCAGCTTGTTCCTGCCCCACAGAACTCATTTCTCGTTATCTTGACTCCCTTCTCTCTCCCCTTGTCCAGTCCCTTCCCACCTACATCCGTGATTCCTCTGACACCTTACGTCACATCAACAATTTCCAGTTCCCTGGCCCCAACCGCTTCCTCTTCACCATGGACGTCCAATCCCTCTACACCTCCATCCCCCACCAGGATGGTCTGAGGGCCCTTAGCTTCTTCCTCGAACAGAGGCCCGAACAATCCCCATCCACCACTACTCTCCTCCGTCTGGCTGAACTTGTTCTCACACTGAACAATTTCTCCTTCAACTCCTCTCACTTCCTCCAAATAAAAGGTGTGGCTATGGGTACCCGCATGGGCCCCAGCTATGCCTGTCTCTTTATGGGGTATGTGGAACATTCCTTGTTGCAGTCCTACTCCGGCCCCCTTCCACAACTCTTTCTCCGGTACATCGATGATTACTTCGGTGCCGCTTCATGCTCTCGTCAGGACTTGGAAAAATTTATTAATTTTGCTTCCAATCTCCACCCCTCCATCATTTTCACGTGGTCCATCTCTGACACTTCCCTTCCCTTCCTTGACCTGTCTGTCTCAATCTCTGGTGATAGACTGTCCACCAATATCCATTACAAACCCACCGACTCCCACAGCTATCTCGACTACAGCTCCTCACACCCCGCTTCCTGTAAGGACTCCATCCCATTCTCTCAGTTCCTTCGCCTCCGTCGCATCTGTTCCGATGATGCTACATTCAAAAACAGTTCCTCTGACATGTCCTCCTTCTTCCTTAACCGAGGTTTTCCACCCACGGTCGTTGACAGGGCCCTCAACCGTGTCCGGCCCATCTCCCGCGCATCCGCCCTCACGCCTTCTCCTCCCTTCCAGAAACATGATAGGGTCCCCCTTGTCCTCACTTATCACCCCACCAGCCTCCGCATTCAAAGGATCATCCTCCGCCATTTCCGCCAACTCCAGCATGATGCCACCACCAAACACATCTTCCCTTCACCCCCCTTATCGGCATTCCATAGGGATCGCTCCCTCCGGGACACCCTGGTCCACTCCTCCATCACCCCCTACTCCTCAACCCCCTCCTATGGCACCACCCCATGCCCACGCAAAAGATGCAACACCTGCCCCTTCACTTCCTCTCTCCTCACCGTCCAAGGACCCAAACACTCCTTTCAAGTGAAGCAGCATTTCACTTGCATTTCCCCCAACTTAGTCTACTGCATTCGTTGCTCCCAATGTGGTCTCCTCTACATTGGAGAGACCAAACGTAAACTGGGCAACCGCTTTGCAGAACACCTGCGGTCTGTCCGCAAGAATGACCCAAACCTCCCTGTCGCTTGCCATTTCAACACTCCACCCTGCTCTCTTGCCCACATGTCTGTCCTTGGCTTGCTGCATTGTTCCAGTGAAGCCCAACGCAAACTGGAGGAACAACACCTCATCTTCCGACTAGGGACTTTACAGCCTTCCGGACTGAATATTGAATTCAACAACTTTAGGTCGTAAGCTCCCTCCCCCATCCCCACCCCCTTTCTGTTTCCCCCTTCCCTTTTTTTTTCCAATAAATTATAAAGATTTTCCTTTTCCCACCTATTTCCATTATATAAAAAAAAAACCCCCACTAGAGCTATACCTTGAGTGCCCTACCATCCATTCTTAATTAGCACATTCGTTTAGATAATATCACCAACTTTAATTTTAACACCTATGTGTTCTATTGTACTATTGTCATTGACATCTTTTGATGATCTGCTTCTATCACTGCTTGTTTGTCCCTACAACCACACCCCCCCCCACTCCACCTCTTTGTCTCTCTATCTCTCCGCCCCCCACACACACACCTTAAACCAGCTTATATTTCAACTCTTTCTTGGACTCGAACGCGAGTTCTGTCGAAGGGTCATGAGGACTCGAAACGTCAACTCTTTTCTTCTCCGCCGATGCTGCCAGACCTGCTGAGTTTTTCCAGGTAATTCTGTTTTTGTTTAAGAAACAAGAAATGCTGAAGTCTGACAGCAACTGGATCCTGGAGGAACACCCACCGCATTTTGAGTGGATTCTGATGGATGTGATTCTGCCACAAAGCAGCTCACGGAAGGTGGAAAGTCACTGTTCAGGGTCTGCTCAGTGTTTTGGCTAAGGTCTGCAACAAATTATCATTGAGGGGAGAGGAAGGGCCAGCTGTGTTTGGGAGAGAAAGATGTACCAGGGATGGGAGAGGAAGGTCTTGGTTCGACTGGGAGAGGAAGGTGTGTCAATGGGGGTGAGCTTGGGGGAATGGCGGGGGGGGGTTCGAAGGTGTCAGGGTGGGGTGAGGTTGGGGGAAGCAAAGGTGTTGGGGAGTGAGGTTGGGGGTAGGGAGTATGAGGGGAGGAGGAGGTAATGGGGAGAATACAGCAACTGGGGAGGTAGATGTAAGGGGGGAGGAAGGTGTAAGGGGAGGAGTCAAGAGAGGGAAAGGAGTCCAGAGGGAGGAAGGACTCCGCAGGATGGAAGGAATCCGAAGAGGGGACGGAATCTGGAGAGGGGAAGGAGTCCGGGGGGGCGGAATGAGTCCGGGGGTGGGGGGCAGAAAGGAGTCTGGAGAGAGGAAGGAGTAAGGCTGGAGGAAGAAGCAAGGGTGGAGGAAGGAGTCAGGAAGGGGGAAGGAGTAAGGCTATAAGAAGAAGTATGGCTGGGAGAAGGATATTGGAGAGGGGTAAGAGTAAGTAAGGGTGGAAGAAGAAGTAAGAGTGGAGGAAGGAGTCAGGAAGGAGGAAAGACCAGGGGGTGGGGGGGGTGGTAGGAGTCCAGGGCGGGGAAGGAGACCGGGGAGGGGAGTTCCAAGAGGGGAAGGAGTTCCAAGGGGGGAAGAAGTCCAGAAGGGGGAATGTCCAGGTGAACGTGCAAAGGAGGGGACTGTGGAGGCGATGACTGCCTCCTAAGGAGTGAACTGATGATGGGTATGGTAGGAGGGAATGGTGAAAATGACCGAGGGTAGAGTCAGGTGGTACGGTGGAAGGGTGAGGGTGCAACGGTATAGGTAGAAGGGAAGGCGAGGGTGGTAGTGGGGACTCGGAGGCAGACATGGATCCTGGGGGTGGGAAGGAGGAGGTCAGGGAGGTTAATGTGAATGGGAGTGGGATTTTCAGGAAGGTAGGGAATGTGCATGTTCACCTGGACATCCCCAAAGGAAAAGGGTTGTGACTGGTAGGTGACAATGGGGAGGTGGAAAGTGATGCCAGGAAGGTTGCAACAGTGATGGGGGTAAGGAAATGGGTGACTGGGGGAGGGGAAAGGATGGGGGACCTCAAGAAAAACTGTACCACTACCATGCTTGTTCAATCAAAAGTGAAACAAGACTCGTGGTAGGTGAGAAAAGGTACTGCATGGGAATCTGATTAGTGGATGGGTGGAGATGCAGGCCTGCTCAGATGGACAACTGAAAGTGAACCCTAGCAGGCAGCATTGAAAATGCTCAGGATATTGAGATAAGTGTGATGGGTGAAGGATCCGCATGCTTGGGCTAGTGCTTGCACGAGGCTCCGAAATGCCCTGCCACACACAACTGCTCCCTACTGAATAACTTGTGGGCCATCCGTGTGCAGCTGAACTGCTAGTGGGAGGGGTGGGGTTGCAGGGGGCTGACTTGCGAAGCCTGTAAATGAAGCTGAAACACACCATTACACATTGATCAGTGAAAGTGAATATATTAAAAGCAAAAAACTGTGGATGCTGGAAATCCAAAAAAAAACAAAAATACCTGGAACAACTGTTAACTGTGCTCCTCTCCTCAGCTGCTGCCAAACCTGTTGAGTTTTTCCAAAGTGAATATATTTTCAGAGTGTAAAGTGACAAAATGTGTTCACCCATGCAACCAACAGTGATCAGAATTTCTTAACTTTTCTACACCTTAGACTTCTAGGTGCTGCCCTGACATCTGCAGCAGGGGTGGAGACAGCCTGTGCAATTGTTGGCCCTGTTGCCTCTGATGACTTTGCAGGGGTCCTCTGGAGAGCCGAGGCCTTGCTGCGGACACTTGTCCTTGTGGTGACCACCAGATTGTGAATCAAAGCCTGCTCAAAATTTAGGTCCTACCGAGGTGTGTGTCTCTGCGCTGGTGGAGGGTGTGGGTAAGTGCTGTGACAGGCTTCCAGGCTGCTTATTTCCAGCTCTTCAATGGAGGGGGAGTCCTTTGGCTGAAGATGAGGACCTGGATGGAGCTGAGCGACTAGCTGGTTGGGGGTGTCGGCTGCTTGACAGGGTTCCCCGTGAACTAAAGTATAGATAATTAGTGCATGGCAGCAGAGTCAAAAGCAGGAGAAACAACACTCACATTTACATTGAGAGAGAGATGATGTGTTGCAGGATCCTCACGTGGGTGCTCGCCGCCGACCTCACTGTCGCCGAGGCATGATCCATGTCCTTACTAGTCAGCGTGATAGCATGCTCTTCAAAGTGATTGACGGGCCTAATGTGGGCCACTCTACCCCCAGTCTGCAACCTCTCCCTGTTGCTTTGAGCCAGCTTCTCCAGCATGTAAACAGGTGGAGAGAGTGTGAACAGGATACATGACGTTGCATGGAATATTTGTGTGGTGAGCGGACCCATGGACAGGATGAGGACACAAGCTCAGGAGGATATGAGCCAGATGGAGATGTGATGGTGTGTATGAGAGTTAGTGGTGTTGTCCCTTGAGGTGCGAGATTCCTGTGGATGTCTGATGGGTTTGTGAATGTGTGAGTTGAGAGTGATGGGAACAGTGACATTCCCTGGCAGAATGGATAAGACCATTCATCCTATTGTAGCACTGGGTGGCTGTCCTTTTTCTCAGGGCATTGGCACTGACCACAGCTGCCACCACCTCACATGCTGGATTGGTGGCCTTGCTTGCCGGTCTTCACCCAGAGCGGGGGTAGGGAACACCATGGCGGGTCTCCACGGCACCCAAAAGGCGCTTACGGGATGCGTCATTAAACCGAGGGTGGGGGGGGGGGGGGGGGGGTAGCGGGCTGCAGTGTTCTTGCTTTTCAGTCTTTTTTTGCAGCAGTTCTGGGCTGGAAGCACTGAGAGGTGTGCCAGTGGCAGCGCTTTAAAAGTGACACCCAGCATGAGGAAGTGGCAAGGTGATGGTGTGATGGGTGAATGAGAGCCCGCCCACCATCGAAAAGGCGGGTTTCCTGGGAATGCATGATTAATGGGGTGGGATTGGAACAATGCAATGTGAAAAGCCGCCATTGCAGCCGGCGAGAAAAATGTTCCTTTTCCCAACTGCTACCACACTTCGTGGAAATCTGGGATGATTCTGCCCAAACCTTTTCATCTTGCACTCATCAGGACAATTCACAAGAATACTAAATGTAAAGGGAACAACAATTTATACTGAAACAAAAATAAAAATAGCTGGAAAAACTCAGCAGGTTTGACAGCATCTGTGGAGAGGAAGACAGAGTTAACATTTCGAGTCCGTGTGACTCTTCATGGACTCGAAACGTTAACTCTGTCTTCCTCTGCACAGATGCTGTCAGACCTGCTAAGTTTATCCAGTTACTTTTGGTTTTGTTTCAGATTTCCAGCGTCCGCAGTATTTTGCTTTTAACAATTTATACTGTATGAGAAGAGAGAGCTGATTGGTTGGCACGTGGACTCTGGTTGGTAGAGGCGTTGTCATGGAAATACCAGTTGATGGTGACTGACAGTTAACTGCCAAGCATTGTTTGGTATTTAAACCAGGCAGCATGACTCTGATTGGTCAGGGCATTGCCCTGAGGAATGAAGCAGCGAATTGCTGTCACTTATTTTGTTCAGCTGATACAGGCACAATGTGTGTACATGTTCTTTCTGTCTGCAAAGAACAGGGCCCAGTGTATTAATATATGTAGCGCCCAGTACACGCAAATGTGTCACACTGCGAGCCTGACTGACAATCTTAAATTGGTTGCCAGCATAATTCTTAGCACACTGAAAATAATTTTAAAAATGTTGTCTAATCGCAGAACCATATCTAATGTAGACACTGTGTTTTGAGTTTTGTAAGCAAGGGCTGCTTGGGTACGGTCTGTACCTTGCCTGTTGCAGCTGCCTCTTACCCAGCCTCTATTCTTTAAACCTGCAGTGATTTCCTGGTATTTTCTGCTTTCAATGCACATTTTTAGCCTTCATGGTTTTCTTATCTGAAACAAAGAATAATTTGTGAACCTTGGTTTCTACTTTGTTTGGGTCTGTCTCATGGGACTGTAACCGTGTGTCAGGAGTGTAGGTAACCAGTTGAACAACACAATAACTAGAAGGTGTACCTCTGTTGTGCATCATGATGAAATTTGCTGTGGGGGGGTTTGGGAGCTGGGGGAAGTGGGGTGAGGGGGTTGTAGAGAGAGAGAGAGAGAGAAGAAACAAAAACGTGTTGTCTATTTATCAGGCTGCATTCAACAGTGCATAGTGAATGCCACACACAGTGCCCCAGACAGGCTATTCTGTCAGGCAGCAAAGCTGTCTAGGGCTGATGGGTATCAGTTCTCCTTGCCATAATCAAGTACAATTCAAACAGTATTCAACTAAGGGGTGAGGAGACACTAAGGGCAAGAGGCTGCATCTTCCGTCTTTCTCTCTAAGGGATGCGTATCACTTTCAGGGAAGTGACAAAAAGGCATTGATTGTACTCACGCACCCCATTGTTCAAGCCGTAACGTTCCAGGGCCACTGCTGATACCATGTGTCTCTTATTAACTCTGAAAGCACTGAATAACTTCACGGCTATTAAACTGTTGTGTGCTTTCCTTCTTCTCCCTGCCACCTACCGCCACCACTTGATGTTGCTGGTTTGTGCTGTAGTAAAATGACACAGATACCAGAAGCCCTCTGGTACCTTGCCCAAGTGTCAATCCTCAGTGTGTGTTGGCAGACTATTTAGCCATGACTGGCTATAACAGCCAACCTCCAATTCTGTTCTCACCCAATGTTCATACACAAGCAGTTTTAACTCAGACCCACTGAATAGTGAACCTGAGCTCAATTTCCACCCCTATAGCCCAGGGGTGCTGAAGGGACATGTAGCATTAAAACTAGTGTGTCAGCTGAAGTGAACTGACTCAGCAAAGACTTGGATTTGGCGCTGAGCTCAGTACTACAGAGGGTAATACTTTGCCCATTAGATCATCAGGGAGCAATACAACATTTATGAAGCCTTTTTTTAAATATCGTGCCTGTGAGTCCTCTACAGAGATCTGAGCAGCTGAGTTATAGAGACAGCAACAGAATGGCTGAAAATATCTTTAGTAATGTGTTATAGGAGCAATACATTTTACAATATATTCTTGGCCAATATTCCTTTCTCAACCGAAATCCGAATCATTCATCATTGATCTCATTTACTTTTTTGTGAGTAAGGAGAAATATCAGTTGGTTCCCTGACTGCAAGACAGGTTATCCAACCAATCCCCTTTCAAGAAGCTCGCTCAGTACATTCTATTCACCCCTCCCAAAAGTCACCCTTGCCCATTTCAAAGGACAGAATAATTATGCAAAGCATCAAATAAGATGACAGCCTGGGTGACCTGCACCAAAGGATAGTACAAGCAGGGCTCCTCTCCACCTCCCCACCCCTGCACCCGTTGGTTCCCTCCAAAGTCCAATGACGTAAGAAAGGTCAAGCTTGTTGCTTCCTCAGAATATTCCATTCATTTCTAATGTATTACTTTTGAAGCACAGTGTTGCTGTGTATGCTACACAGAAGCCAATTTACTCACAGTAAGTTCCCACAAAAATGTAAATGAGATCAATGATGAATGATTCGGATTTCAGTTGAGAAAGGAATATTGGCCAAGAATCCATGCCTGGGGACCTCCCTGCCCTTTTCAAATAGTGCCAAGGACATGCATCTGAAGAGGTAGGCTGGTTTAAAATCTCCAACAATTCAGTACTCCCTCAGTCCTAAAATCCAGATTATGTGCTTGCACCTAGTAGTGGGATGTGAACTCATGACCTTCTATCTCAGAGGTAAGAATGTGAGGGCCAACCAAAGATCGAAATCCAGACAAACTGCTTCAACATTTTAACACTCATTGTTTCCAGTATATGGATACTAATTGGCAAAAACTCTAACAGGCCACTGTGTAAGCAAAGTGCAAACAAAATGTCCAATGACTTAATAAATGCCTGAAAAATTGAGATAGAAAGTACGTATCAGTTATTGTGAAGCAGCTTCCCGGATGGTCTGATTAATTTATTCAGTGAGTAGCTGAGGCATACAGACCATAAGTTTCTTTTTTAGTGAGGCAGGCCTGGCTGTGGTGTATCCCTCAAGCAGTCTGCAGTCACCTGCTGTCTAGGCTCATGCCCCTCAGCAGTGGCCATATGGAGGAGATGCTGCAGAGCCCATGGAATCATAGCCGAGCAGAGTCAATGCCTTTTGGAGAGAAGAATTGAACTGACAAGAAGCAGAGAAAGGAGAAAAAAATTCAACTATTGTAAAGTAGTCCCAGAACAACAAAAGCACTAAGTGTTTGTGAACAGTATGTAGATTGGATTGTGGTAGCAGATTTTACTTAGCAGAAGACAACACAATGGGGATTCATATCATGTGTTTTCACCAGGCTGATGTTAAACTTCTGTTTCACAGCCCAGTGCATATCCCGTGACGTGAGGTGAGATGTTTTGCTGAGCTGGGATAAGTAGCTCAGCACTATTTACAGATGATACATTGTCTGCATTCAGTCAGAATTCTCAACCAAATGTCAGTTTGTATGCAGTGTGACTTAAACTAGAGTTGTGGGGCATGGTTTTGGCCCCAATATGGGGTGGAACTGAGGCAGGTGTGCTGGTTTCCAAGCACCATCCCACCTCCAAATCATTTTCCTGAGACTGGATCAGAGCGGAATGGCTACCTGCTCACAAGTGGCAGTTAGCTTGTTAAGGTAATTAATAGGTAATTTAAGGCCAATGATCAGAGGTGGACTGGAAATTCTGTGGCGTCATGAGCAGGTCGTTGCCAGAAGGCAACATCCAGTGGCAGACCAGGGTGCCAGCATTCCAGGATAACTCAGAGGTCCTCCCTCTACTCTCCTCTTCTTCTTAGGCAGTCCCTCAGGATCGCGGATTACTCACTTCTGGTTTAATGGGTTCTGAAAAAGCTGATAAGTCCAATGTACGATCTGCAGACTCTGCCAGTGGCGGAACAGGTGATGCTTGGAGGGTTCGGTAGATAAGTCTTAGGGAGGTTTGTGTGCTCCCTCTGACGTCTCAGCTTCGACTTCCTGACAAAGTCTCTCAATGTGGTTGGTGTCTTCCTGAATGAGCGTTCTCCATTTTGGTCAGTCACAAGCCAGGAACTCCCATGAAGCAGGGATTTTTGATCACTTCAGGGATGAGGACATCCCCAAAGCATTTCCACTATCCTATTGGGAGTCTCTTGCCATGACTGAGTTCCGAGTGGAGCGTTGCTTCGAGAGTCTAGTCTCAGGCATATGAACAACATGTCCTGCCCGCAGAGCAGGTTTTGAGTGATTAGCACCTCAATGCTGGCATGTTGGCTTAGGAGAGGATGCTGCTGTTGGACAGCCTTTCTTGCCACCGGATTTGGAGGATTTTGCAGACACACTTCTATAACTGCGGCTGCAGGCGACCCAGTCGCAGGGTTTGTCCTTCACAGTGGTTATCTGGAAGCTGTGGTCATTTTTTAGTTCATATCCTTTACCTGCAATGGTAGACTGCAGTTCCTTCTGTGCTGGAGAGTCACCTATTAATCCTCCAGCTTTGAGAGCATACTCACTGCCCTTAATTGGACGGCGAGTGTGCCCTCTGCCCACTAATTGGCCGTTCCAATGTCGGGTGACTGCTCCCAACAAGGTGTGGGGTCAGGACCCACATTTGACCTTGATGTCGGGGTCCCAACTAAAACAGAAAATCCTGCTCGTGGTTTTTGTTTCAAAATTACATCTGGTTCTGAACATGCCAGTTCTCTACATCTGGCACGGGTTTATGCAGTTTAATTGGTTATTCATCTCATTGTTGCTGCAGTCTGGCTGCCACATAACATTGTGTGAAGTGCTTTAAAAGTGATCACTTTACCACAATAAAGCCCTATGATTTCTTATTCTTATTCTTTTAACTACAAATATGAATCTGTATTTGGTATTGTTTTCGCATTTTTTGCACCTGTATTAAGTGTGGGTATCATATTTATTATTGGAACATGAGTGGAGGTAATGTTTTTACCCCATTAGTCCACTTGTTTGTAAACAGTATATCTCAAAAGTTAATGGATGGATTTCAGTGAAATTTGGTATACAATTAGGTATGGTCCAAAGAAGAACTGATTAGTTTTTGGTGAAGATGGGGATCCTGGAATATCTTAAAGGATCTGTTAACATTGGGAGTTGGGGCGAATTGACTTTTTTTTTAGAATGTTGTGGATTGTCTCAACTACTGTGGTGAAATTTGTCACGACTGTCAAAAAGTGAGCAGAGTTTTCAGAGCAGATTGTTGGATGGGAATTGGCCTGATACCTCCTCAGTTAGATGAAAGCTCTGAATAAAAATATATTTTTTAGCTTTGTTGTTACAGAGCATCAAACAGGCAGGGAAAAACCTAGGAAGTGCTGCGTAATTCTAATTATGTTGCGTTAACACAGTGTGGTGGAGGTAGGCATTCTACTAAGTGCCCTCTTCACTTCTTGAACCTCTCTTCAGTATGGATATTGCATTTATTGAACTTGTTTATGCCAATTCAGTAAATGTCGTATTTGCATCTTTCACTCTATTTTCCAGCATACAGCTACAAAATAATAGCAATCAGTGAAATTAAACATTTTGAGCATGTAATTCCATTTTTAAAAAGCATATTTTCTGAATTTCTCTTTTATCTTTTAGTTTACATATAGCTGTAATGAAGCTACAAATGCCTTTAGTGAATATAGCCCCATCCTATTGCCAGAGCTTAGTTTACAGTTCAGTACACCCTTGCAGATCTCTGTAATAAACTAAAATAATGGTCCTGGGCTACATCCATAATCTCATTTGCAATATGGCTGCAATCTGGTTAACACCATGTGTCTTCAGGATACAAAACAATTGTTTCCCTCCCTCCCTTCACTGATTGTTCGTTTTAGTTACCAAAATTCGGCAGGTGTTAAATTATTAACTAAATGTTACTCATCACGAGGGAACTGTACTTCATAATGGTCAGCAGAATACAATGATCCTTTTTATAAAATGAATAACCAGAACAGCGCAAGTCAATGAAATAGAACAGTTAAGCTGCACAAAAGGATATGTGTGTAGACTTGTACAGAGTTTGTATTTGGGGATCAGAGTGGAGGGAACCAGGGGTTGTGAAGGGGAGAAGAATGGGAAATGTTTTTTGAATTCTAACTACATTTGAAAGTAGTACAGTCTATGCTTTTGTTAATCCCATTGAGATTAATTAATTATGAGTAAGTATTTTTTCCACAAAAGCACTGTGTTTTCTGGCATTTATAACTTTATATCTGTATGAATCCAAAACAAAATACTGTACTTGGCAGGGGTTGTCACTTTGGGCAGAGCTGAGAGTCATGCATGGGTGATTTTTTAAAAATGTGTTCCTAAATAGGATATTCTTGTGAGTCAGTTGGCAATATCCTATAGCTAAGTCAAAAGTTTAGGTCACATTTTGAATTTTTTGACTATGTGGCCTAGGAGGAATTTCCGGCCTATTTATATAAAGGAATTGCTATTAGGTTAAATACTTTGCAAAAAAAACTTAAAGTCATGGAACCCACAAGCTGCCTGGCAATGCATATGCCAATCAGTAGTCAAGAGCAGTCAATGTGGCTAGCAGAACTGTGTTTACTGCATACAATGCTAGTTTTTAGACAGTGGACCTCATTAGTACCTTTTACTAACATTCCCACACATAGGCCAGAATTTTATGTCCCCACTCCCTACTTCACCTGAGCAGGTTGGCAGATGGCAGGGCCGTAAAATTGGGTGCCATGGCGGCAGTACTATGGCCATCACTAACTGCCTTCGCTGGGATTTTAACCTGCTACAGGGGAGGCACGGGTGGCAATTAATGACCACTTAAGGGCCTTCTCCTGCCATCACTGAGGTTTTACACACAGCTGCAGGTTCCAGGGCTGTGTCCAGACTGCCAATTAATACCAAACAGCTTAGTTGTCAGTTGGGTGGGTGGGTGGGTGCCTTTTGTTCGGGCATCCTGTGCCCAACCGAGGCTTTCCCTGGGAAATTCCAACCCGCCAGCTGTGTTTCTTGCAGTCCTGCCAGCCTGGCCTTGGCGAAACCTCAAATTTATCTTTAAGTACGGGTCCATGGCATCTCTTCTTTGATGACTACCTGTAGTACCAGCGGTGGCCATCACTCCTGGTGGTGCTGCTGGGACTGGAGAGCCATTTGATTGATTGGCAACTCTTGGAGACAGGATTTCCTCCCAGATTGGTGCGGAAATCACGCCCTGAGCCAATTAGCAGCCTGATGATATGGGGCAACCCAGCCAAACAGAGGTAGGTTTCCCTTGACTTTTCAGCTAGGGGGCAGTACCACTGCCTCCGTGTAAAATTCTCCCTACGGTAAAATTCAATGTGGCCCTAGGGAGGGGGTTGTGAGGCGGGGGTGGGGCATAGAAACAGAACGTGATGCACTGGAGCAGAACCCTGACAGCATGACGTTGGATTTGCATTCTACCAGCAGCGGCAAACTCCCAAGGCGATGTTGCCACTATGACATGGCTAGAAGGTATTTGTGCTAGCTGTGCAGGTAATTAACTTTCTTTTAAATGCTGGCAATTGCAATTTAGTGCACAGTTTTGTATTAAACAAGCGGCGCACAAGAATCACAGACAGTCATATCCCTGACTGCTTAAAGCTGGCGGCACCCAGGCAAGATCTGAGGTTCACCTGTGGAAGTCAGTCATATTAGAACTGGCTTCTATTGTCTTTCGTTTTGATGCATGAAAAGGGAGAGGAGGCTATTGCCAGAATGTGGCAGGAGGCCTCTAAGAGAGGGGCAAGAGCTTGTGGTTACACTCAGTGGAGCTGAGAAAGCAAATTATGGTCTTGGCCATGGGCATGGAGGAGGTCCTTGCTACTGAGTCCAAGAGGATTGACAAGACCAGGGTCGCAAGGCATGCTTCCTCCTAGGGCAGGATATAGGCAGAAACCAACAGACATAAGAATCATCTCCCAAGTCCTGATGGGCCCGAGTGTGGAGGAAGAGTGGCACAGAGGGAAGGAAACCAGCTGCTGGAGGCACCACTGCAGCATCAGCAACAAAAGAAAGAGGGCCAGCATTGACTAAACAAGCCGCAGAAGGGCACTCTGTGGACCTGCGGCAGGAAATCGTGCCCCGTGTCATCAGGACTCCCCTAACCACCTTCAGATGTTGGAGCACCAGTGCCAACAAAGACTGAGGCTGTCAAAGGAGGCAGAATGAACTGAGACCCATGGGACTCCGTGGACACCCAATGCCCACGGCCCTGAAGATACCTGTTGTATTGAATTTCTATGTATCCAGCTCCTTCCAGGGATACTCGAGGGACATGTACGGGGTCTCCCAGGTAGCATCTTATCGTTGCATTAAAAAGGTCACAAATGCCATGTTTAAGAGGGATGGAGACGTTGTGCACTACCTGACTGACCCTGACAGCTAGGCAGAGAGGACTCTGCTAATGAATAGTGAATACTGAAGAAGACTAACAAATTACAGGACGACACTAATAAACTTGCAGGGCAAATAATTGGCAAATGAAGTTCAACACATAAATATGAAGTAGTACATTTTGGTAGAAAGAATAGTGATGTCACTTATTACTTGGAAGTAGTGTTGCCAATTGTGATTAAATATATTCCTGGAGGTTTCATCACATGACTTGCCCTACGTTCTTGTTGTTAGTCGGCGAACACATCCATCCTTGTGACATACTGCCTTTCTATGCTAATCGGAAAGCAAAAAACTCATTACCCAATTGGATGATGCTTGACTGTCAGCCAAACAGCGTTTTTCCCCCAATTTTAAAAAATATTTTTATATCTGGTAAAGAGAAATGTTCAAAGAAAATGTAAAAAACACCTATCTTTCTTAACGTCTTTTTGATATTTCTCCAGGATTTCCCACAGCAGTGTCCTGGAGATTGATCTTCAATTCCTGGAGACTCCAGACCAATCCTGGAGGGTTGGCAACCCTACTTGGCAGCTGCATAAATAGGTGGGATAGAGTAGCAAAGGGATCTTGACATCACTCTTTCTCCTTGCTGTTGTGGGTCTGTTTCTCTTGCTGGCAGAAAGAGGAACACTGTGGGTCTCCACACAAAGATTTGCATAATAAATATGCTGCTAGCATCCATATGACCCATGATTGGGGGCTCCTCCTCGAGGCTTCCTCCATATGTCAACTCTCATAGCTTGAAGAGGGAGATGGCAAAGATAGACAGATACCTGTTATCCAAATGCAGTGATGCATCATCAGGCAGCTGTTGCTGGTTCTCTCCATGCCAGTGCCCAGATGGTCATCCCCTCCCCATGTGGCAATCTATCCTGTGGTGTCAAGTGTAAGCCTCAACAAGGAGACCTGGAAGTAAGACTGACACTGGCAGAGCAGAGGAGGTCAGTGTGTCGTGAGGCTCTGCACCCAGGATCAAGGATGGACCCCATGGCTACTGGCCTCTACTGCTATCTTCATCCAGGCTTCCTTGCTCAGGCAGGAGCGCAACTTCTGTAAGATCGCCTCAGCGACAGTGGGGAAGCTTTTTTTGGCTGGACTGGAAAACTCTGCATCCCTCTAGCTACATGGAACACTCTTGGGAAAAGCAACTCTAACCTTTCAGCCTAGATAGAACCTGTAGGGAAGCATTGCTAAACCATGGGGCCACACAATGGTCTGAATTTTTTGGGTGATGCAGGGCAGGATCATCCCAGATTTGCACTCAGTGTGGTAGTGGACGGGAAAAAGGACATTTTACACACTGGCCACAATGGCTGTATCGTTCCAGCACCCGGAAGCGGCGAGGTGACGGCATGGTGGGTGAATCAGAGGCTGCCCGCTATCAAAACGGCATGTTTCCTGGGAATGAATGATTAATGAGCCGGGATTGGGACGATAGAATTATGCTGACATGCCCAAATGAGACAGTGTGGGGGCATTGTTCGAGTGAGTTGGGCTTATAATGATATGCTGATGTACTACAATGAAGTTGCAATGAAGTGGGAAACATGGCCTGCCATTGACGGGTGGAGTGGGCGATTGCAAACTGGTTTCACAATGTCATGAAACCGATTTTTGGCCTTAACGCCATATTGTCCACTCATGCCCTCCATGAAACCTGACGCCAGTAGACATGGAAAATTCTGCCCAAGGTCTCGCTTCCCGCCATCCATCGAATCGGCAGGGAATACATTCCAGCCTAATCTAAGTGCACGGCTGCCATTTCACGCTCGAATGAACTTTATATAGCTGCAGGTGGGACTTCCGCCCCTCACTCAGGAGGAAGCTCCGCCTTAAAGAGCTGCCAGCCAATCTGATTGGCTAGCAGCTCTCCAGTCCGTGCAGTGACGGGAGCTGTAGTGGACAGAGGAGGAAGTGCATGGGGACACCTGAGACTAAGTCCGGGCACCGGAGGCCCAGGTACGTTTAAAGGGTCCCAAGATGGGAAGAGTAGGTAAGGCCTGGGGGAGCGAAGGGGGCAATTGGGATCTCAGGGGAGAGGCTGGGGATGGGGGGGTTGGGAGGGAGATCTGGAAGCCCCTGAACCTTAAGTGCGGGGGGCGCCTGACTCTAGAAGGGGGCTTCTGATCATTCTGATCTTCGCCCCATCTCACTTCCCACCCAAGATCTAAATCCGTTGATTTTCAGGCTTCCCCCACACAAGATGAATCCTCCCATCAGCCTAAAAGTTGAGACTGGGTGGGAAACGGCCCTTAAGTGCCCAATAATTCACCACTTAAGGGCCTCAATTGCGGCAAGGCTGGGCTTCCCGTCCAAGGCCTTGTCCGCCCAGTGTAAAATCGCTGCCTGGTCAGGGCGGGTGGGAACTGGAGGGAACCTGGTTCCTTCAGTTTCATGCTCCATCCCACCCCAAGAACCTACCGGCAGGGGAGCATAAAATTCAGGCAAGTGTTTTCCCTCTGTCATCTTGGCAACAGCCTCCCAGACCAATCCTTGGGTCCTCTGTTGAGCTTCTGGGGATTGGGGGTTTCAAGTGTAGCCGGAAGGGTTCAGGGGTTTCAAGTGCAGCCAGAGGGGTTCACATCCAGTCCAGGCAAAGAGGTCTTCACCACAGTTGCTAATGTAATCCTACAGATTAAGGGAGCACTACATGTAGGGACAGAATTTTATGGCCCCCTGCCGATGGGTTTGCAGGCGGGGACAGCCCTTAAAAAATTCCCAGGTGACCTTCCTGCCAACCAATTATTGGCCACTTAACAGCCGTTTCCCACCTGACTGCAATTTTTCGGCCCATTGGAGGAGCTCGGCGGCAGGGGGAAGCCCAGTGAATCAACCTGCTACGGCCTTGGGTGGGAAAGGAGGGGCACCTCCACCACTGGCCCCTTTTCCAGATTGGGCCAAGGTCTGCACCCCCACCCACCCGTGGGTGCTCCCTCCCACCTGGACTTGCCATCACGAACATAATCCCCTATCCCCTTGTCCCCCTGGAGCCTCCCATCCTGTCCTTGCCACGAGGTCCCACACCTACCCAGTCCTGTGGGGCTCTGGCACTTAGACTAGTGGGACTGTTTGTAGTCCCAGCAGAGGCCACCACTCCCAGTAGACCTGCCATGACTACAGAGAGCCAACAGCTCTCTGAGCCAGAATTTCCTTCCAAGTGAGGGGCGGAAGTCCTGCCTTTAGCCAATGAATGCTCCTCAGAGTGTTAAATGGCTCTGGGGTAGCCGCCATCAGTGGGGATGCATTTCTCACCGACTCTTCGGGTGGCAGGGTGGGAAGTCCTGCCATCCAACAAATCCGGGCCCAACTTTTTTTTTCTTTCAGGGGATGTGGGATTTGGTGGTTAGACCAGCATTTATTGCCCATCATAAGGTTGATAGAGGGGCTTTCGGTGATAGTAATGCCATTGAATGTCAAAGGGCGATGGTTAGATTCCCTCTTGTTGGTAATGGTCATTGCTTGGCACTTACGTGGCGAGAATGTAACTTGCCACATATCAGCTGAAGCCTGAATGTTGTCCAGGTCTTGCTGCATATGGGCATGGACTGCTTTAGTACTTAAGGAATCATGAATGGTACTGAACATTGTGCAATCATCAGAGAACTTCCCCACTTCCGACCTTATGATGGAGGGAAGGTCAGTAATGAAGCAGCTAAAGAACATTAGGCTTAGGACACTATCCTGAGGAACTCCTGCAGCGATGTCCTAGGCCTGAGATAATAGACCTCCAAAAACGACAACCACCCTCCTTTGTGCTAGGTATGACTTGGACCAGCGGAGTTTTCCCCCGATTCTCATTGACTCCAATTTTGCCAGGGATCCTTGATGCCACACTTATTTTTTTTATTCGTTCAAGAGAGGTGGCGTCGCTGTCTAGGCCAGCATTTATTGCCCTTTCCTAATTGCCCTTGAGAAAATGGTAGTGAGCTGCCTTCTTGAACTGTTGCAGTCCATGTGGTGTAGGTACACCCACAGTGCTGTTAGGGAGGGAGTTCCAGGATTTTGACCCAGTGACAGCGAAGGAATGGTGATATAGTTCCAAGTCAGGATGGTGTGTGGCTTGGAGGGAAACTTCCAGGTGGTGGCGTTCCCATGTGTCTGCTGCCCTTGTCCTTCTAGATGGTAGTGGACGTGGATCTGGAAGGTGCTGTGTAAGCAGGCTTGGTGAGTTGCTGCTGTGCACCTTGCAGATGGTACACACTGCTGCCACTGTGCGTTGGTGGTGGGGGCAATGAATGTTTGTGGAAGGGGTGCCAATCAAGCGGGCTGCTTTGTCCTGGTTATTGCCAAGCTTCTTGAGTGTTTTTGGAGTTTCACTCATAGAGATCAGTGGAGACTGTTCCATCAAACTCCTGACTTGTGCCTTGTAGCTGGTGGACAGGCTTTGCGGGGGGGTCAAGAGGTGAGGTACTCATCACAGGATTCTTAGTCTCTGACTTGCTCTTGTAGCCACAATATTTCTCTGGCTATTTTTAAACTTGCATCCTTATTTTCAAATCCCTCCTTGGCCCCACCCCTCCTTATCTCTGTAATCTCCTCCAGCCCCACAACCCTTTTAGATATCTTTGCTTATCTAATTCTGGCTTTGTGAGCACTTCCAATTTTAATTGCTCTACCATAGCGACTATGCCTTCAGCACCGAGGCCTTTAAGTTCTGAAATTCCCTTCCAAAACCTCTCCACCTCTCTTTACCCCTTTAAGACAACTCTTAAAACTTACTTCTTTGACCAAAATCAACTCTTTGCTCTACTTTTGCCCTGTGTGTCTCAGTGTCAAATTTTGCTTATATGACAATCCTGTGTAGTGCCTTGGGATATTATGTTACTTAAGGCACTATATAAATACAAGTTGTTGCTTTCAGTGACCCTTAAGAGAAATAATTATCCAATGTAATTAGACATTAGCCTATAGTGAAAAAGTATGTAAGATATGTGTGTGTGTGTGTGTGTGTGTGTGCGCATGCGTGCGTGTGTGCGGGCGTGTGTTTGTATAAAATCCTCCCTGTTGGCACAATGTATCCATGCTTCAATTGGTAGAAACTGAAAACAGAAAGTTACCTTAAGCTTCGCAATTGTTGGACCATAAGAATGGAAAAATGACCAAACTTAAATGGGTTAAGTTCCCTCTATGCACTAATTTTAGAATGCAAAAATGTTAACAGTTGCACTAACAATAATGCACAGAGGGAGATTAAATGAACTGAGTAGCTTTTGAAAGACTGAGGGCATCACTAGTCAGACATTTATCCCTACCTCCTCCCCATTAACCTGTCTGGTAAATTAAACCCAAGTTCGAGTCCACTGTCTGTTCTATTCTAGTAAAAAATGCCAGGCATCTAGTAATGCTTCAAGCATTTATTAACTAGTAATATCTTTAAACAAGCAAAGTTCAAACTATAAAGCATTCAGATTCAGGCCATGGCCTATGGATTCCTGATGGACACAATGGGTGGGCAAGGTTCCCTATGGCAATGTAAGCTCAGAACGTCAAGCTTAAACTTTCACCCATGCTTATGAACATATGACGTTACACCTTATTTCAAATTCTATTTTATTTTTTAAGCACGACAGAACTGAGGCTCAGGTATCACATAGTAAACTATTTTTACAAGATGCCTCAAGGTAATGATATCAGTAAATGCAGTGTTATGGTGAGTTGCCCACATACACTGTGATGTTTAAGAAGTGACAACTTAAAGTGAGCTTGCAAGATGAATGAATGCCACATGGTTTTGCGAATAGTGCAATAAAGACAGAGCAGGAAATGTGGTCTGCCTTCTTCCCAAAGATGCAGCTGGTTGAAAAAAATTGCCACTGTTAACTGGGGTTATAAATTTTGAATTGCTGATCTTTGCTGAGTTTTCTAATCTGAGCGATGCCACCACAATGGAACTCAGCATTCCTGAACAAGGGAGGGGGAAATCAGCAATATTCCTCCTCTCATTCACTCTTGTGTAAACTTCCTTCTGGGAAGTGTGTGAGGATGTCAGGTAAAGAATGGATTGAACTCAGCTGTGATAGCCTACAAGTCAAAGGGTCTTTCAAGGCGCACACCCCCCCAAAAAAAATCAGCACCTGTGTTAGGTAACATAGGGTGACCACTGTGGAACCAGATCCCAAGTGGAAATCAACACCTTCTGCAGGGGCAAACTGGCAGAAAACCTTTGCCCCACTTTCAGATCATGCACCCATTTGCAATATAATCATGGCTCGAATGCAATAATGGTTGATAATGAGCGATAAAACGGGAAGTAGATATTTTGTTAGAACAAAGTGAACCTTATTCAGATTTTCAGCATCTTAATTGGGAAAGACTGGAAGTGAAAGAACTTTCAAAAATACTGGATTTGTCCCTCAGCCAAACACTAATTTCAGTAGCTTAAATGGGAGCTTTGAACTATAGAAATGTTTGTTTCTAAGCCTCCTTTACATATAACAAACATTATTTTATAAGTCCTCCGAACTGCAGCAGGGCATTAACAGTGTTAAATATATGTTTTGTGGTGGGTGGGTGACATGTTCAATGGGCTCCAACCTCAGCAAATCAAATGGACTTCAGACTACCCTTTGAATGCTCCAAGTTCTTAAAGCTGTAAGATCAACTGAGTTAATCACATCATAAATGAGCTTTCGCCTGGCATTAAAAGGGGGTAAAAGGTTATTGGGGTAGGTGGGAGGTTGCAATCAGATCAGCCATGATTTTATTGAATGGCAGAGCAGGCTCGAGGGGTCGAGTGGCCTACACCTGCTCCTAATTTGTATGTTTGTAAAAAGTGAAAAGCCGAGGTAATCATTCTGTCTGGTTTACTCTGTACCAAGTACCATTCGGATCACTTGGGAATACCTTCAAGGTAAATAATTATATTCACAGTCAGTTTCAGTATGTCTCGGTCGGGCTATCTAAAAAGAAAGCAAGACGAAATGCCAGGGTTGGCATTCTTTAGTTTGAAGAGTGATCTAATTGAGGTGATTAAAATATTGTTTTGTCAGATTCCAGAACATGTCCATGATTTTAAAATTGGTTCTGAACTGGTTAGAAGCAAATTCAGAGAAAATGTTTTTAACTCAAAGGTTGTGAAAATTTGGAGTGCATTGCCTGAGATATGAGGGGCTATGGTGTGGGTATAGTGGCATTGGTTGGCATAGAGGCTATAGAGAGCCATAGAGGTGGATACAGGGAAAAGGTTGGCATGGAGCATATGAGTTGCAAAAGGGTGGGGTGTACAGGGCATAGTTTGGCATGAAGGGTATGAAGGGCCTGAGAGGTGGCATGGGTTAGCATGGATGTGGCACAGGGAGTGTGTGGGGGGTATGAGGGGCGAGAGCTGGAGGGAGGTTTTATGTTTTATTCTTTTCTTAAAATTTTAGATGCAGTACTGGAGTCCTGGGGCAGCACTTCTGCCCAGACCACATTCGCACCCAGTGGCCCCCTCAGTACTTCCGGGGTCGCTCGCCCCAACTTCTAATATAACCCACCCCCACCCACACCCCTTGGATCAAAAACCTGATATCCGATATGGTGAACTGTACCCCAAGTTACGGGGAGGGAATTTGGGTGTCAGTTAAGCCCATAGCAGCACTAATGCCTACCTACTGGCTTCAAGGGCCTAAAGCCAGGACAGGCTTGAATAACAGCCTCCAGGTGGTCTGCTGTCCTGCTGCGCCTCCATGCTGGCCAGAATAACAAAAATCACAAGTCTGGTTTTTCATCTGCAAGTATGTTGTGCAGAGTTGGGAGAATTCTCGGTTCACAAACCCTGTACAGTTCACCCACTTCTCGCTTGCGTGAAGGCCAGGCATGTACATTAATCGAAGCTTCATTCCAATCAAGTCAATTTCATTGTCCTACTTCCATTGGGACAGGAGGGAACATCTCCACTGATAGTCCATCTTAATGGCTAGGAACACCTACTTCAACTGAACTCTGGAAGGTACCATTTCTTCAAAGACATTTTTTAATGTATGTTATAAAATTGCAGCTAATGGGGATGAGTGAAGTTCTGTGATCTGTAGCTGCAGCTGGAAGTATATAAGGCTATCACTTGACAATGGCTATGTAACAACACCTACATAGACACTTGTTAGTCTTATGAACTGAAGTTGGATTCACCAGTTCCACTTTTATCCAAAGTCTGATGGAGAACAGTGACAGTTGGAAATGTAATGGGTGGAGTGGGGAGTGGGGTGGTGGGCAGGCTAGGGGGATGTGGGATGAATAGTGCCAGGAAGCTAGTTTACTGTCACCCTCCTGAAATTAGAAACACTTAAAAAAAGATGCCCAGACTGATCTCCATGAAACAGTTCCAGAAATGTACCACATCTTCAACACTGGTCAGTCAGATCTCATTTCTGCAGTGGATGTGTTCATCTTATACTGTCGCTGAGGGACATGAATAAATTAAGAGCTTTATAAACGTTAAGATGTGGTCTGAATGTTTTTTAATTATACTGTAGGCCAAGATTGCAGCCTCCATTATGTGCTGTTGTTACAGCCATTGTCAAATGATTGATAGGACATCATCAAACATTTCAGCTTCAATCCCTGCAGGCTGTGATGGTTCTTATCATTAAATCTCTGTTTAAAGTTCCTTCCAACACATTTTGTTTAGAGCGTCATTAAACTGTGATCCATATCACAAAAGTACATTCTGTGTATCTTGTGCTGATTATTGCAGTACTTGATGTCTCTTCCTCCCTCACAGAAGAGAGAAAAGTAAATGAAGCTTGAATCAACTGATAAGATCTTGTGGAGTTTGATCATCTGAATTAAGCTTTTCTTATATTAGGCAGTCTAGTTGTGGAGTATGGTAGTGTAGCGGGTATGTTACTGGACTGATAATCCCACGGTCTGGACTATTCATTGTGGGGGCATAAATTCACATCTCACCGTGGAAGTTTGAGAAGTGGAATTGAGTTTTAAAAGTTTGGAAATAAAATGTTGGTATCAGTAAAATTGATCATGAAGGTATCAAATTGTCATACTATTTCACTAATGTCCTTTAAGGAAAGATATCTGCCATTCTTACCTGGTCAGGCCTATCTGTGACTCCCACTCCAATGAGGTTTGACTTGTAACTGAAGGGGTCTAGCAAACCACTCAGTTGTACAAAAACCTGCAGCGGTTCAAGAAGAAGGCCAATTGCCATCTTCTCAGGGCACCTGGGGATGAACAATAAATGCTGTAAGCCTTGCGAGGCCAATGTCCTAAGAATATTTTATTAACTCATGGAGTCCCAGGGACCTGTAAGCAAAAATCCCTCTAGTTTCTATTGAGCTCATTGAAAGGCTTACACAAATGTGAACGTTTGCATTTGATACTTGAAAACCTTGAAAGTAAGGTTCTGGATGTTACACAAGGTGCAAGATTTGCCTGCTTATATTTTTGACTGATGACAGCAGTGGGGAAGCACATCGCCAACTTCAAAACTGCCTTTAGATATTGCAAGTTCACAGAATATTTACATAATAATCATAATGTGTTTCTGGTAACATTCCTGTGTTTATTCAGTCTTTTTCCTCTTTTAATGCCTTATTTCATTTCACTCTTCCCCTTCATTTTATTTTTTCCCCTTTTTTGTTTCCTTTCACTTTCTTTCTCATTTTTTCTCCTGATGTCTTTCTCACTTTTTGTCTTTTTCTTTCTCTCAACATGGGTCCAGCCCCTATCATTATGCACACAACTCTCCTGCTGTTTTTAATAGGCCTGGAGGCTTTACCTTTTGATGAGAACCAAACAGCACAGCTTGCTCCTGAATACTTTCACTGTAATCACTTAATGCCGTATATTAATCATTACTGTCACAAACAGGCCACTTCATATTTTGGGGCCTAAATAAGGTTATGCAGCATAAGTCAGTTAAAGTTAATTTTTAGAATATTACAATATAACAGAAAAACCACCAATTTCTGCACATGGTTGAAGAAATTCTTTGAACCTTTTTTCTCAGGTATACATCGAATTTCACCTTTTGAATCAAATATAAACAAATTGATAGAGAAAATGCATGTGCAAAAGGTCTAACTTGGCTTCAAGGTTGTGTTTTCACAAGTGCACTCACACACACACAAATACACACACAAGGCAAGGCAGCAAGGGACACCATATGTAACTGAAGTCCTTTATATGAAAGATTGAATACCTAGCTGCATATTATATTGACTAATGAAAGAGGATGTATATTGAGTTAGAAATCAAAAGTCATTGATTCTCTCTAGTTATGTCATGCCATTCCTGTCAAACAGTATGCCTTGATAGTACAGTTAATGATGAGTAAGGTGTTTCCATTTTAGATTCTCCTTCAAATGTAAAGAGTATAATTTTAAGCAAATTTGGACTTTCTAAGAAGGAACTTATATTTATATAGTATCTTTCACTCCTTAGGAATATTCCAAACTGCTTCACAGCCAATGAATTACTTCTCACTTTGAAGAGTCACTGTTTTTATCTGCAAATGCTGCATCCAATTTGTACACAGCAAGATCTCACGAACATAAAAATTAGATATATGACTAGTTAATCTGGTTTGCTGGTGTTGGTTGGGTGAGGCATGTTGACCAGAATGATTTTAGACACAGAAGCATTTAAAGATCTGATAATGAAAAAGACATAAAATTGCCTTACATGATTAAAGAACAGCTAACATATCCAGTAGAAAATAGTTCTAGAGGTGGAAAAGCATGTCTACACCTTTCAAGCTTTTACTATAGAAAGACATTAAGACACTGTCACAAAACAAAACAAAAATACCTGGAAAAACTCAGCAGGTCTGGCAGCATCTGCGGAGAGGAACACAGTTAACGTTGCGAGTCCGAATGACCCTTCAACAGAACTAAGTAAAAATAGAAGAGAGGTGAAATATAAGCTGGTTTAAGGGGGATGGGACAAGACTCTGTCATTCTGTTGAATGCCTCTCAACGGATACAATTATTTCCAGTACTGAGAGTGTTTCCAATATAATGTTGCTGTGCACCATGTCCAAAGAGGAAGCCACTGTGGGTGTTCCCTCATCTAACAAAAAGAAACATTGGCTGAAGTAGGCGTAACATCCAATACCTTATATAACATGTAGATGGGAAAATCAGCCACAGATCTCAACCTTATCATTAGCCAGTCATTCCTTCTGAAGGATGCACGTGTGGATAATGCTAGTACTCCAAAAAGTTCAACAGCCCACACTTTTTATCCAAGATCATGTTTAAGGAATGACCACTTGGGTGAGGTATGGAGAGGGGAGGCCTGCCACATATCAGCACCAGTCAGCAACTTCAGGTCAGGCCAGATAGTGGGGACTATTGGATTTGGGAAAGGTGGTGGTGGGCAGAGCATCAAAATAGCATGAAGCTTTATCACAGGGACAAATAAAATAAACACATAATCTCTGCAAGATGCCTTTACTAGCTGGTAATTTGACACTGTAATGTTCCAGCAAAGCAAGCTTTCTTGGGAAAAGATGTTTTATGTTATCCCAGCAGCTGGTCATCTTGAAATGGCTTTGTGCAGCTACTGAAAAACCTATCAGAAGCTTTCCTTTGCCACCTCAGCTGTTATACAGGCTAATGTGCTAATTTAAAAATACTCAGGTCTCTTACTAACAGCCAATAGAATCTGTCTGTGAATGGCATTAAGAGTGATTTTGACATTTGGGGAAGGTGCAAAATGGGCAATATCGAATTGGCTGTCTATGATGAAGGTTTGGGAGAAGATTCAGAAATTAAGATAGTTAAACAGTAACTCAATATCTAATATGCCCAGTGCTCTTAGGATAGGAGGAAACTTTGAGATGAATTGATAGAGAAAAAAAAATTGACAAAATTGTTCAGAGTAAGTGTTCAATATAGAAAAGGGCTTAAATACTGGGAGATAGAAGGTAATTATTAGGAAGGAGGTCAAGCTGAAGTTTTTCACTCAAAGGGTAATAAGATTTGTGGAATACATTACCAGGGAAAACCACTGAGGAAGAGATTATAAATAGATTCATGGAAATGGAAGTGAGTTACATTCTGCAGAAAACAAAATATATATTCCAAGAAAGTGATAAGTCTTTGCTTTCATTGAAAATTTGGACATAGAGGTTTCAGAGAGGCAGAATATTGTGGGAACGAATTCAGCACAGTAGAGATGGTTATTAATGTTAACACTGTCCTTGATGGAAGTTTATCATTAACCATTTGTGTCAGAGAGACTTTGCATTCATGTAGATATCAGCTGATCCGTTTGCAAGCTCTGTGGTATAATTACTCATCCTGTCTCTAGCAATGCTAAACTTGCAGAATGAATGCACCTTCTAAATATCTAAACAAATGACCACCTTTCCAGAAATTAGCTCATTGCTGTATATTTAGAATTTGTTTTAGTGGTCATTCAACATTTCCTACAATAAATTTGCGTTGCTCCCAACAAATCAATCACCGCCATAATGAATTTTCGTAAAATATGTAAAATATTAACTAATAGTTATGGGGCTTATTGTAAGGCAACTTGAAAAGTCTTTGTGAATTAACCCTTTCCTGTAATTATTTTTCCATTTCATTTGAGTGCACTTCAGAAAAAAAATTAATACATAAAATCTATCACATATAATTTGATTCATGTCAACTTGTTGTGTGGCTTTAGGGTTTTTAAGCAATTTCTGATTGCCCCTAAACGTCTCCAATGATTAGGTGTATTAGTGTTGGCAGAAAGTACAGCAACATACATTACATCTACAGTAAATGCATTTTGTTTGACTATTTTAGTTTTTTTTTATATTCTTTCAAGGGATATGAGTGACCCTGACAAGGCCAGCATTTATTGCCATCCCTAAATGCTCTTAAGAAAGTGGTGGTGAGTTCCCTTCTTGAACTGTTGCATCCTTCTGGTGTAGGGATATCCACAGTGCTGTTAAGGAGGGAGTTCCAGGCTTTTGAACCAGTAACAGTGAAGGAACTGCAATACATTTCCCAGATAGGATTATGTGTGGCTTGGAGGGGAACTTGAAGGTGGTGGTGTTCCCATGTGACTGCTGCCCTTGCTGGTACATGGGACAAAATCTTACTACATGCTTAATAATAAGAAAATAATGACTGCATGGATAAAGTTACAACACATGTGCCACAACACTCCACAAAATGAAAGTGCAGCAGACAAGACCAAATTGCAGCACTTGCTGTACCATTTTAGTTCACTTCACTGCCAGTTATCTGGGTATAAAATTCTAAACACAGGTTGAAGTTAAACAGTGAGGTCATGTATCACTAAAAAGAATCCCCATATAATAGCAGTGGTGCATCATCAATGATGAAGCTGCATCAATAAAATTACTGAGATTTTAAAGAGGCCAGGCTGGTAACAGCATTGAACTGTATGAAGGAAAGGTTGTGATGGCAGACATGTATTATCAGCTAAAGAGAGAACCAGCTGCTTAGCTAACTGCATCTTGCTAAAGTCATTACAATAACTTACATTTAGATGGCATCTTTAATGTAGAATAAATGTATCAAAGTGCATCATAGAGGAAGAGAAGAACACCAAGCTTATGTGGGAAAGTTAGGAAAAGTAACTATAGACTTGGTTAAGGAGTTGTGTCCTTAGAAGACTTTTAAAAGGGGAAGAAACATGGATGAGTTTCGGGAAGGAGTTCCACTGTATAGGGCAGATACTTAAATGCGCTGCCACCTAGGTGGAGAGAAAGAAGATACAGATTGCAGAGAAGGTCATAAACTGTGATGCAATATATCAGGGAGCCTAATGTTACACTATATCAGGGCACTATATCTGGGAGTCTTAATGTTGTACGATATCTGAGTCTAATGCTGCATTATATGTGGGATTCTAATACTGCACTATATCTGAAAGTTCAGTGCTGCATTATATGTATATTCAAATGCTTCAGTATATTTGTGAGTGTAAAGCTGCATCATATGTGGGATTCTAATGCTGCATCATACCTGGGAACACCCTCCCCATAACTTTGCAAAAAAACACAGGAACTCATGACAAAATTTGTACTTAAACAAGTAAACTTGGCAAGGCATCACCAGCAAATTTAAGAGTGTTGCACAAACTTATTCCCTTATCTTATTCTCTGTAACAAATTACTTTTTGTTAATAAGGCATTAGTTTATTAATTTCTGTACCACAATTTTATGGATATGAGTCCAGAGCATTAAGTATCCGCCTGTGTGATATTATATCCTCCCCAATATTTTCATTTGAGAACAGCCCAAATCCTAGTTAATGCATTGGGCCCTGACAGGAACATCTGCACCAAATCTTTATTTGTCGTTACTTTGGGCTCAGATTTCACCTCCACCTGTCATCGGTGTTTATCCTTGTATTTTTATTACTTCTGTTGCCCCTGTCTGTGTTGAACCTTACCCCTACCCAATCCCCCCTTCTACCCCAGCAAAATATGTGGAACCCTTGGAGAAAAGTGAGAGGATGAAAAAGAACAAAAAATGCAGAAATATTCTCCTGCTTTAACTCACTGAGTCTTTCAAACATCCATGCTACACATGTGTACTAAATCAGGACACAAACAACATTGGAAATTGCTGCTCTAATGTTGAATGCCAAGATTATAAAACTATTGGGTTTTTCTTTATTACAGCATTTTAGAAGTGTGCTGGGGAGTAGAAAAAGACACAATTCCAATTTTGGAATTATTATTAGGCTTTTACAAAAGGTTTACTATAGGCAATAGCCTTAAACTGGCACTAAAGAATATTGATATGTAAATGTTTGACAAGTTTAAATTAAATTACTTTGTCTTAACTTTTAATCTTAAATTTTAATTAATAATAGAATCACATTCCTATAAAAGAGACAAAGGAATTTGACAAAAACATGTCAAATGTGCAAATGCTAATATTTACATACTAATTTCAAAGATTAAGAGTATTAACTAGCTTTAAAATGTGAAAAGAAATTTTGACTGGACTTATTAAGATATGAAAGTCTTGCGAATATCAGGTTCAGGGTCATTTACAGTTATTATGGTGCACTGGGACCTCCTTTTTAATTGCAGCATGGTATCCTGACCTGTACAATATTGGAGTATGAGATTGCCAAAAAGTGCATAAACGGGAAGTATAAAAATAAGACCCCTAAACCAGGTTCGGACAATCCATTGGAAATATGAAGGGAATGTATTTGAGGTCTGTATTTGGTCAGCCACTGCACAATACTGGCATACAGCATTTGAAAGTAAGAAGAAAAAATACTTTGCATTTATTTAGCATCTTTTTGGATCTCAGAACTTCTTTACAGGCAATGAAAGGGCTTTTGAAGTGTAGTTCCTGTTGTACTGTAAGAAACATGGCAGCCAATCTGTACACAGTAAAGTCCCACGACCAAAGAAATAAATGATCAGATCATTTATTTTGGTGATGTTGCTTGAGTAACAAAAATTCACCAGGGCAATCACAAGACAAAAAATGGGCATGTATTTCAGTCTGGAGCATTATAATACTGCAGACTTGTTGCTTTAAGGACAGCTGTCAGAATTTGATGGCAGCTTAAGTCACAGAGACCTAGAGACTTTGGCTTGCAAGCCAAAAAGCCTACGGCGGGTTACTGACCCCCGCCTCCCACCTCCCTCCCCCTCAACCTTTAGTAGAATCCATAGAAGCTGTATGATGACAGTTGCTTGAAGCTGCATTATTATTTGGTGGGCCCCACTGAGACTTCAATTAAACTTCAAAACAAAACAGTTTTTGAAAGAAAAAAACCTATCTGAATAACTCATTTCAGTCTTAGTTCTGGCTAATTGCAGCAAAGATTCAAATCATGATAAAAGACGCTACAGTCCGGATGTTGCAATTTTAGTAGCTCTGTGCTTGAAAATTAAGTGAGTTGCATACTTTTAAAACTCTGCAGATTAGAATGCACCTGTTTTGATGCAGAGAATGTGAGTATATCTCTCCACCAACTGCTCCTAAATACATACCATAAACTTCTGCTATAAACTTTTGTTCCAGGGCAGTCATTAACGAGGATGCAGACCACAGGATGACTGCAATCACGGTCCTAGTAACTACCAGTAATAAATCAGAAGTAATTGTTTCATTATTTGGGTAGCAGAGCGGTACAGAAACTTCCTGTACATTAGAACAGCTGCATTAGCTCCTTGTTCTCCTTTCTGGAGCTCCACCTACTGTGTACTTTTCTCACTATATAAATTATTTTCACAAATCCTTCAAGTTGTCAGTTGAGAAAATAAATAGCAGCCGTGTGCCTTGTCCAAATGTGGCTGAGGCAGTTTTCCTTAATATATTTTTGAGCTGAGATTAAATGTCGTAAACTAATCAACACCCAGAGAGTATATGCTCCAAACCACTTTTGGGTGAGATTGTGAAGCTGTAATCAAATCTCTGCTAAATCCCCACTTGTTACTGACTGACTCAGTCAATATTGGCACAGACATCTCTGCCTGGTTGAAGACAATATGCTTTTAGATTGGATTTGTTGCCCTTGTTGAAACTGGTGGAAAGGGAATTAATACATTTATTTACAGAACAAGCAAACCTCTCATAATGTCACTCACGGGGAGTCAACTGTTACTGTACTTTATAACAATAGGGGCATGAATTGTGTGCAGAAGTGTGACCTTTACAGGAAGTGTACAGTATTTGCAAGATTTTTAATGCATTACTATTCCGTCCCTTGCGGTGTTGCACACCTGGAGTGAAGACCAAGTATAGTCCCGAAGTGAAGGGGTGTTGGAGGGCACGGAATAATTGGGACATGTGAAAATAATTCAGTCCCAAATTTACAATTTTTTATTCTCACATAATACCTTGAAATTATAAAGTATTGACCTGGTCCATTGCTTCCAATGCAGGCAGCATTCCAACTTCATCGTGCATGCTAATTTACATGATTGCTGTGTGGAACCAGCACCAAATGCACTGCTGAGTGCTGTAACCCTCAGCAGGTGGGCAAAAGTTTGTGCAAAGCTATCACCACCTATAACCTGCATTACTTAAAGCCACCCTCTACTTCTTAAAGGGCTGGAGCAGGTGCTGGAACTGTTTGTGGAAAAGAGTTTAAGCAGGAAGAAGAGTTAATTATAGCCCAACAATGGGGAGAGAATTATACTGGATGCCTTGATGGAGAAGATGAGGGAATGTGAGGTGAGAGTGACTGCATTTGACATCAAGGCAGCATTTGACTAAGTGCGGCATCAAGGACTTCTAGCAAAACTGGAGTAAAGGGGAAAGGGGGAGAAAACTCTCCGCTGGTTGGAGTCATACCTAGCACAAAGGAAGGTGGTTGTGGTTGTTGGAGGTCAATCATCTCAGTTCTAGGACATCAGTGCAGCAGTTCCTCTGGGTAGTGTCCTAGGACCAACCATCTTCAGCTGCTTCATCGATGACCTTCCTTCTATCATAAGGTCAGAAGTGGGGATGTTCACTGATGGTTTCACAATTTTCAGAACTATTTGCGACTCCTCAGGTGTTGAAGCAGTCCATGTTCAAATGCAGCAAGACCTAGACAATATCCAGGCTTGGGCTGACAAGTAGCAAGTAACATTTGCACCACACAAGTGCCAGGCAATGACCACCTCCAACAAGAGAGAATCTAACCAATGCCCCTTGATATTCAATGGCATTACCATCACTGAATCCTCCACTATTAACATAATGAGGGTTACCATTGGTAACTGGGCTAGCCAGATAAATACTGTGGCTACAAGAGCAGGTCAGAGGCTAAGAATCCTGCGGTAAGTAACTCATTTCCTGACTCCCCAAAGCCTTCCCACCATCTATAAGGCACAAGTCAGGAGTGTGATGGAATACTCTCCACTTGTCTGGATGCGTGCAATTCCAACAATATTCAAGAAGCTAGACACCATCCAGGATAAAGCAGCCCACTTGATTGGCACTGATGCACAATGGCAGCAGTGTGTACCATCTACAAGATGACTGTAGGAACTCACCAAGCCTCGTTAGACCCATGACTGCTACCATCCAGAAGGACAAGTGCAGCAGACACATGGGAACATGACCACCTGGAAGTTCACCTCCAAGCCACACACCATCCTGACTTGCAAATATATTGCTATTCCTTCACTGTCGTTGGGTCAAAATCCTGGAACTCGCTCCCTAACAGCACTGTGGGTGTACCTACACCATATGGACTGCAGCGGTTCAAGAAGGCAGCTCACCACCATCTTCTCAAGAGCAATTAGAGATGGTAAATAAATGCTGGCCTAACCAGCAATGTCCATAATCCCATGAATGAATAAAACAAAAAGGAGAAAGGTTGTCGAACCACTGAGACCCAGGAGAGTCTCCAAACAAATTGTGCAAACACAAAAGGAGCAGACACCTCGGAGGCCAATGCCAATGGTCAAGCCCTTAGGGCATGGATGCAATGCTGCAAGAATAGTCAAGGTCAGTGAATTAATCTTCAAATGCCATATCCCACCAATTGCACCACCAGCCTCCCACACTGCTTAGTATACCACACCCCATCACTCGCCTACCATGATTCCAAATCAATCGTGATTCATACCTTGTATTTACAGCTTCACCTCACCTTCACACACTTAGCACTGCTACAAGCTTCATACCTACATCTTAAAGCCCGCACGCACTGCAAACTGTTTAGCTATAATAGGCACATCATCCAAAAAGATTGCATCACACTTACTGACACACATTCCTCCCCCTTGCAGGATAAGTTGGCTCATAAACAGAGGCAGCAGGAGCCAACTGACAGGGGCAGGTACGATTGCATATCATTATCCTGATGAAGGAGACGGTGGTTGCCATCAATATAGCAGCCATCGCTAAGGCCGTGGCCAGTGGTGGAGCTAAATCCATGGATGATGATATTATCCTCATATCTAATCATCCTTTACACAGTCTACTTGTCCCTCATCCCACAATTTCTTCCAACATACAAGTTGCAAATTGTGTAAGTACCCACTTCTTTCTTACCCCCTATCACTCCTTTCCCTCACTATAACACTACATACTCCTTGTGTCTTTCCTCTTTCAGATACCTAAGAACTGCAACTTGGTCAGACAATTATTGAAGAGCAAGAGGTATAAGAGCAGGAAGATATTGATGAAGATGAAATACTGTCACTCGTTCTTACACACCAGCATTGCGCATAATTTAAAGGATAGCATAGAGGTGGGAGCTGCATATGATGAGACACTGAGCCCAGTGGCTTGCAACCAGGACAGGTTACAGCTCACCCACAGTGTGAGAGTCTGTTGCATGCAAGTTCTAATGTGGAGAACTCAGATGAGCACTTTAATGGGGTGGGCCACAAAAAGATGCTGACAGGTATGCACAAAGAAATGCTTGCACTGCGCCTGGAGAAAGAAACATCAACTTGGCACAGGCTTTTACACAGAGCATGGAGCTCATCTTTCCCAGCGTGGTAGTGGTGGCCAACTCCATTAGCATGTTTGCAGATCCAACCATGATGCAGTTTCTAGTGGCTGATGTCTCAGCTTGCGTTGAAATACCAGCAGAAGCCATCCAACATTCGGGTGCTGCAGTGGAAGCTCAGCCCAAAGTAATGCAACCTCAGTGTATTGCCACACAACCTCACACCACTGCAATCATGACTGTGGATACCAATGTGCAAAGGGGCTTGCAGGGTCTCAGAAGAGTTAGCTAGGATTGCTGAGGCACTGCTTTGGGGGAGTGGCAGTAGCTCCATGGAGCACAGACCCGCTGTGCTCTCTCAGGATGACAGCATTCAGCTTACCACCACTACCAATCCACCAGTGCCCTGCTATTGCCTGTCAGATAGCCAGCCAGACTGCTGCCGCCCATGCTAAGATGGTGCATCCGAAGCCATACCTTCTGGGACCATAGCAGCTCGAGGTCATTCTGAAAGGCTGTCTGCAGTCTCCTCCACCGAAAGTCAGCAGCTTTCCACCAGCCATGTTGCAGACATTGGTGCAACACTGCAGATGCTGTGACTGCTTTCATTTGAGCTCTCTGCTGGAATTAAGTTATATAGAACTATTACATATAATTTAATATCTTAGAAATTGGCCACATGTCAAAATAGGACCAATGCTAATGCTCCACACAAGCCTCCTTCTACCTTACCTCACCCTATCAACATATCCTCATATTCGTTTCTCCCTTCTGTATGTAGCTAGTTTCCCCTGAAATGCATCTATGCTATTCACCTTAACCATTCCATGTGATAATCAGCTGCATGGTCCCACCATTCTCTGGCAGGGATTTTCTGCGCCCGCGAGTGTCGGACGTGTTCTGTGGCATGTGCAGACAATATGTGAGAAGGCCAAAAATCAGTTTCACAATGTCCTGAAACCAGTTTGCGATCATCTACTCGGCCTGACGATGGCCATCAGATGTCGGGAACCTCATTATAATACATCAGCATATCATTATAAGGTTAACCTGTCAGACTAACCCCCACCCCCACCCCCGCTGGATCATCCACCCATGTTGGCAGGAAAACACACCAGTGCAGAACACGACGACAACTGTGATGTGCAAAAGTCAGGAATTACCGCCAGGACCTTGCTCGCATCACGGACATCCAATGAGCAGAAGATGCTGGAGCCCGACAGCAACGGGATCCTGGAGAAATGGGTAGATTCTCATGGTCATGGCTATGCTGTGAAGCAGCTCACGGAAGTTGGAAATTCACCATTGATGCTCACAACGGATGATGGTCGAAGGGGTGGGAGAGGAAGGTCTAGGATCAACTGAGAGAAGAAAAAGTGTCTGAGGCGTGAGGTTTGGAGGGGAAATGAAGGTGACGGGGGGTGAGGTTGGGAGGGGGAAGGAGTATGGGGGAAGGAGGGGATTGTTGGGGAGAATATAGCGACTGGGGTGGTAGGTGTAAGGGGGCTGGAAGGTGTAAGGGAAGGAGTTCAGAGGAGGAAAGAGTGCAGAGAAGGGAAGGAGTGCAGGGGGAGGAAGGAGTCGGGAGAGGGGAAGGATTAAGGGCGGCAGAAGAAGTAAGAGTGTCTGAAGGAGTCAGGAAGGGGGAGGGTCTGAGTGGAGGGGAGTCTGGGGGTTGGGAAAACTAAGGGGGAGAGAATGGCTCCTGGGGGGAGAGCATCCAGTTGGGGAAGGGGTTCCGGCGGGTGAAGGGGTTCCAGAGGGGCGTCCAGATGGTAGTATGTCCAGGTGAACGTGTGAGGGAGGGGTCTGATGGGTCCATGACTGCCTTCTGGGGAGCGCACTGAGAGTGGGCATGGTAAGAGGGAGTGGTGAGAATGACGAGGGCTGAGTGAGGCGGTAGGGTGGGAGGGTGATGGTTCGACGGTAGAGGTAGAAGGGATGGCAAGCGTGTTTGGTGGGGACTTGGAGATAGACACAGAACCTGGTGTTGGGAAGGAGGAGGACAGGGAGATGAATGTGGATGGGGATGGGATTTTCGGGGAAGGAAGGGAACATGCACATTCACCTGGACATCCCCAAAGGAAAAGGGTTGTGGCTGGTAGGTGACGGAGGGCGGGTGGAAGGTGATGGGGGAAAGGAAATGGATGACTGGGAGATGGGAAAAGATGGGGTTTGGGGGTGCACAAAAAACCGAATCCAGACAATGCTGTCCAAATCGAAAACAAAACAATAGTCGTGATGTGCAAGATCAGGTGCTGCATGATAGTGTGATCACTGGGTGGGCGGAGATGCAAATCAGCTCAGATGGGCAACTGAAAGCGAACCTCAGCAGGCAGCATTCAAAATGCTTAGGACATTGAGGTGAGTGTGATACGTGAAGGATCTGCATGCATGGGAGAGTGCTTGCGTGAGGCTCTGAAAGACCCTGCCCCATACACATTTCTCCCTCCAGAATCACTCATTGGCTAGCTGCTCCCTCTGTGGTGACAGAGGATGAAGTTGAGGGGCTCACAGGCGAAGGGATCTCAGAGGGAGAAGACAACCTCAGATTCTTGGGCAGATGACCCAGGGATGCCCAGATGCTACTTCTCTCTTTGGGTGCTCAGGGGCCCCGGCCTGACTCCTTGAGGGGAAGGAGAACTTGGAGGGACATTGAGGTGCCCTGTTTCCCTCCCGCATTGCCACTGCAGGAACTCACCCATGGCTCCCACGATGGAGTACAGGTCTGCACACATCTCCACATTCTGCTGGACCAGGGCCTCCATTGCATCCACCACCCTCTCCATGGAGACCTCTACAAGCACATGTGGGCACCACTTCATCAGAGAATAGGCGGACGCACTCCTCTGACTCACATACCACTCTGCTGAGGGCTTCCAACAGCTCGGTATGATGTTCCCACGCCTTCCGCTGACTCCAGGATGAGTTGGAAAGTCAAATCTAGAGGTTCATCATCTGATTCAGACCTCACAGATGCCTGACACCCAGCAGTCCTCCGAATGCTGAGGAGCTCACACAAACCTGCCTCCTGCTGCTGCCGACATGTGTCCGTGCAGTGACCACCAGATTGTGAATCCAAGCCTGCTCAAGATCTAGGTCCCACCAAGGTGTGTGTCTGCATTGGTGCAGGGTGTGGGTAAGCACTGTGACAGGTCTTCCAGGCTGCTTATTTCCAGCTCTTCAATGAAGGAAGTGTCCTCTCGGCTGGAGGTGAGGATGTGGATAAGCTGAGGGACTGGCTGGCTAAGGGTGTTAGTTGCTTGGCAGAGCTCCCTGTGAACCAAAGTAGAAATCAGTAGTGCATGGCAGCAGAGTCAAAATCAGGAGAGAGAGCACTCACATTTGCGTTGAGAGAGGGATGATGTGGTGCAGGATTCTTACAAGGATGTTTGCTGCCGACCTCACTGTCACTGCAGGCACAGTCCACGTCCTCACCAGTCAGTGTACTGGCACACTCCTCAAAGTGAGTGAGGGGCCTAATGTGGGCCACTCCACCACTAATCTATGACCTCTCCCTGCTGATGTGAGCAGGCTTCTCCTGACTGAAAACACATGGAGAGTGTGTGAGCAGAGCCATGGACAGGATGAGGACGTGAGCTCGAGAGGGTATGAGTCTGATGGAGATGTGAGGGTGTGTGTGAGAGTTAGCGGTGTTGTCCCTTGAAGTGTGACACCTCTGTGGGTGTGTGATGGGTTTGTGAGTGTGTGAGTTGAGAATGATGAGAAGAGTGAGTTACCTTGGCGGAACGAGTGAGACTATTCATCTTTTATTGACACTGGGTGGCTTTCCGCTTTTGCAGGGTTTTGGTGCTGACCACTGCCTCCAAGCTGGATTAGTGAAGTTGTTGCTCATCCTGCAACCAGTGCAGGGGTAGAGGACATCACGGTGAGCCTCCACTGTGTCCAAAAGGTGCTAAAGGGACATGAAATTGAACCTGGGGGTTGCAGCCTTTAAATATGGCGCCCGGCGTGATGAAATGAGGTGATGGCATGGCGGGTGAATGAGAACCCGCCCGTCATGGAAACAGCGTGTTTCGTGTTTGTCTGGAATGCATAATTAATGCAGCAAGTTTGAGACGATACATCACGGTGAGCCTCCACTGTGTCCAAAAGGTGCTAAAGGGACATGAAATTGAACCTGGGGGTTGCAGCCTTTAAATATGGCGCCCGGCGTGATGAAATGAGGTGATGGCATGGCGGGTGAATGAGAACCCGCCCGTCATGGAAACAGCGTGTTTCGTGTTTGTCTGGAATGCATAATTAATGCAGCAAGTTTGAGACGATACATCACGGTGAGCCTCCACTGTGTCCAAAAGGTGCTAAAGGGACATGAAATTGAACCTGGGGGTTGCAGTCTTTTTTGCTTTTCAAGGCCATCGTGTCTTCTTTGCAGCAGTCGTGGGCTGGAAGCCCTGAGATGTGTGCACACGGCTGGCCTTTAAATATGGCGCCCGGCGTGATGAAATGAAGTGATGGCATGGCGGGTGAATGAGAACCCGCCCGTCATGGAAACAGCGTGTTTCGTGTTTGTCTGGAATGCATAATTAATGCAGCAAGTTTGAGACGATACAGCGTGAAAAGCTGCCATTATGGCCGGAGGATGAAACATAATTTTACCTGCCCATGACCACACTTAGTACAAATCTGAGACGATTCCACCCTCTGAATAAAGAAGTTTCTCCTGAATTCCTTATTAGATTTAATAGCGTATGTATATTAATGTATATTTATGGCTCCTGAACTTTACCATCAGTGGAACCATCTATCACTTCTCAGCTGTGTCTTAAAAACCAGCCTCAAAAACTTCATGGAATATGTACCTAGAACAGAGAATCTACTTCTTAACTACAAGTTGGAAGCAGGTTTGAGATACAGAGGAGGAAAAGAAAGTTCAGAGCCAAAAATAAACAAAATAAATGCTGCTAAAGTAATAAATTTTACATTACACTGTATCATTGGAACTAGTGTCTCTCATCTAAGACATAAGTTTTCAAAACGGGTCCTTCGACCCAAGGATGATTGTGAGAGGATCCCAGGGAGTTCACAAGGCTGGTTAATTTTTGTTTGCATGTTATAAAATTTTTGTATTTGGTCACTGACTAAAAAGCTATTTTGTTGCTGTAAACTAATAATATTCTGCAGAAATATCAAGGAACCTTACACAAAACAAATACCAAGAACATCCCTCTCCCCTACCCATTTCCTCCAGGGGTGAGTGCAGAGAGGGACCCAGGGACTTGGAGGTGAATACAGTGATCACATGACTACTAGTAGGTGGCGTCCCCCTCCTTCTTGATCCAACTGAATTATTGGCTAAATTATTCCAACTCTTACATGCCCCCATGGCAATAATTATGGTCAATAGATGAAAAAAATATGAATTTAAACTCTTTATAATTCAATAATTTTAAAGTCTGTGATGATAGCTTTGTTTATCTTTGGGTGGATCACACTGCCTTTTCTGCTTCACTGCCTATTATAGAGGTGATCTTCAGATGACTATTCTTTTTGGAAACATTTAACTTTATTTACAAGACAGCAGCAGTAACTACGTGTGTGCTTCAAACTCCAGAACTAAAGAAATCTCTGCAGAGATTCCATGTGCTGCTAACACATTGGTTTACATGGATCATGTGATCTTACAACACCGGATTATTCTTAAAGCTACAGTCCTACATTTCCCAAAACTAAAATTACTACGTTCCTCCACTCTTTAACTTTTCTGTACATTTTGTATTTACAAGGATATTTATCTCATGACGTTACAATATTTACATTGGTCATGACATTACAAGTTCAGTCTTTCAGATGGTTCCGATTCATGTAGAACATCGCAGCTCCACAACTTCAGATTCTTTAATAGGAAACACATTCCCTGGAACCGTATTAACATCAGGTACCTCATTAGGCACATGCAGTTCAGTGTCTTCCACTCCAACAGAGACATCATGCATGTCTGTCATTGGTTGAGCAACTTCAACAGGAAACACTGGTTCAGTAATGGTTACAGGTGAAACATCTTTTTGCTGAGGCATCTCTTATTCTTAAATGATCCACATGCTTACAGGTGATCTGGCCCTCCACTTCCACGTAGCACGACAATGGTCCGGTCACAGAACTCAATTTACCAGGTAACCACTTCAGTCCTCCACTGAAATTCTTTACACATACTGTTTCTCCAACGGTAAATTGTCGCTCACGACTATGCAAATCATGAGTCAACTTTTAGTTCCCTTGACTTTTCTCCACCTTCCCCTCCAAATTGGGAAGTGTTAGGCTCAGCCTTGTACGAAGACGGCACTTCATCAGTAATTCTGCATCCTCTTTCTATGTGTCTTATTTTTACCACAGAATTTAGTCTTGGCCTTTTTGACTTCACTGTTGGCCAGACTTCTCTCAGATGCAATCTCAACTTGTCTTGGTTCAGTAGTTGAGCTACCCATAACTTTCCAAGACTCACATCTTGGAAAGCTCTTTGACTTTTGCTTTCAAAGCCTTTTTAGCTTCATTTAGCTGATTCTTCAGCTCTTCTATTTCCTTCTTATATCTGTTGGTTTCCTCCTGGAAATTTGAGCATTTCTGTGTCTTCTCTGCCAACTGGTTCTTCAGTTTGTTCAGAGAGGTGTTAAATTCTTCCTGTTTCTCTTGGTACTTTTTCAGAGGCTCAAATTTGACCTGAGGGAATCTTGTGCATGAAGGTCTTCAACAGGTTTTCCTTTTCTTTGCGAAGTTCACTCACTTCATCTTGAACTCTGTCATTCATCAGAGTCTCCTTGAGGTTCTTCTGCTGTTCTGCCATGTCATTGTTTAAGGCAGTCTTCATTTCTTCAGGTTGTTGAATCCTTACATGCTCCTTTTTTATCTTGTTGCAGTAGTTGGACTCACCAGGCTCTTTCTGAAGTACCTTGCCTTCTTCCTTTTTCAAGACAGGAACTGTTCCAGCTTCCTTTTGAAATCTCACTGGCCAATCAAGGTTAGTTTCCCTCAATCAATTTCGACCTAGAAAGCTTGGTCTTCTCCCTTCTCATACCAACACTGGTAGACGTGCTGATTGGTGCCTATAATGAACAGTTGCTCTGGTGACACCTTTTACTTGGATTTCTTCATCTGTGTACATTTTCAACTTAGCAGATGTTTGTTCCAATTTTAATTGTTGATCACCTTTATTTAAATATCTGAAAGTATGTTCTCCTGTTACAGTGGTAGAAGCCCCCATATCTACTTCCATTTTAAAGAGTTTACCATCCACTTGCACTGTAACAAATATTGGCTCTGTCTTCCCAACTTTCATGTTAAATAATGAATAAATGACATAATTGGTTGATTCTGGCTCTTTTACACTATAGAATTCATTGGACTTTGTTGTCTGGAGGCCTATTTAAATATCACTTTGCACTGTCTCATTATGTGTCCACTTCTGTGACAAAAATAACACTATACTTTTTAAAATTGCCAATCGCTAGAAGACTGATTGTTTCCAATTCGATGAAAATTATTTTTTGATTTAGTTGCCAAGCTGTTTCCTCTCACTTTTCAGTTAGCAGGGGCTGTTTCCAACCTCATGGCAGGGTTCTGGCTTTTCGTGCCACTTTCGGTTGACTGTTCCTGCCCGACTAGGAGAACAGCGGCATTTTATGCCTCTGAATTGCTTGTGAATTACTTACAGCACTTTCCATTGCCAGCGCTATTTCTAACACTTTCTTAAAATCAAGATTCACTTCAGCCAGCAATCTTCGCTGAATAGTATCCTCCTGCATGCTACATACTAAATGATCTCTGAGCATGTCATTCAGGGTTTCACCAAAATCACAATATTCTGTTAGTTGTTTTAATTTTGCCAGGTAGGTAGCAATTGTCTCTCCTGGGGCTCTATTCCGTGAATTGAACCTGAACTTCTACATTTTGACTGAGGGCTTGGGTTGAAAATGTCCCTTAACAGGGTCTACTAATTCACTGAAAGTCTTCGAACCTGAGGCCCTGAGGCTTTGAATTAAACTGTAGATCTTGCTCCCACAAATATTCAGGAGGATCACTCTCCTCTTTTCCTCCCCCGTGATTTCGTTGGCTTGAAAGTAGAACACAAGATGTTCTATATATTGAGATCAATCGTCTGTGGCTGGCTCAAAGTGATCGATTCTGCCAAACTGTGACATTTTGGATGAGTATATCTTCTTTTATTTTTAACAAACTTAGATACTCACCATCACTGGGAGAGGTACAGCTCTGAATCTGATTTATCCTCGTCGCCAGTTTGTTATAAAGTTGATCTTCAGACAACTTTTCTTAGTGGAAACATTTAACTTTATTTGCACGAGAGCAGCAGCAACTACACATGTACGTCAAACTCCATAACTAAAGAAGAACTCTTTCTGTAGATGTTCCCCGCTTTGTTAACACATTGGTTTACACAGATCATGTGATTTTATAACACATGATTATTTTTAAAGCTACATTTCCCAAACCTATATTTATTATGCCTATGAAGTGTAGTCATTTGTAATTTAGGAAATGTAGCAGTCAATTTGCACACATCAAGGTTCCACTAAAAGCAAATGATAATTGGTCGAGAAATAAAATTGGCCAGGAATCTGAGAAAACATCCCTGTTATTCTTCAAATAGTGCCATAGAATCTTTACATTCACCTGAGAGGGCAGACATGCCTAGCATTAATGTCTCATCTGAAAGACAGCACCTCCAACAGTGCAGAACTTCCTAAACTGTATGAGAGTGTCAGCCTAGATTATGTGCTCAAGTAACTGGGGTGGGATTTGAACCCACAACTTTCTAATTCAGAAACAAAAGTGCTACCACTGTTAGCGCTTATGCAGTATGGAAAGCAGGGGAGAAATTTGGAAGGAAGAAACAAAGGCAAACATGATAGAGACAATTTCCTGCTTATACGGGCTAGAGCCACATCGTCCTGCTTCTCCATTGGTGCTTCATTTACCATTTAACAGGCACCACAGGCCAAAAAAGAAAAATGACATTAGGTGAGAGACCACAAAGCAAAAACCAGACAAGGCTGGTGTAACACAACAAAGACAGATTCCCTTACAACATTACATTATATAGGTAGCAGTTAGCTTCTGTAGCATTTGTGAGCAAGTTTGAAATGTCAATGACTTAGCATGAAAATAGAAGATTAATTTTAATCAGTGTCAAAAATGTGGCTTTTCAGTGACTAAGTGTTGGGCGATGGATTGGATTCCAGACAGACGAATAGAGCTGCTCACTTTGCAAAGGAAAAAATTAGGAGGGGAGGCTGTAAAATAGGCTCCGACAGCACTTCATATCCCATGGTCTCCTCTGGGAAAAGATAGATCAGTCAAGACTTAAGGATCCCCTTGTGGACCAGCTCTGTGCTAGCAGGATTTTGTGAAGTTAATAAAGTGTGATTGATGGCATCATTTTTTTGTGGTAATCTTTCTAACAGACAAAAGCTGTCCTCTGGAATTTAAAGAAAACAAGTAGTTATATGATTCTGTGTGAAATAAGTACTTGCTTTACTTTGCAGGAATTCACCTATCAAATGAGTGCATTCTCAGTGCTGAAGAGGGACCTTCTGGAGATTATGGTTAAACACTGAGAACAGAAAATAGTTTATCTAAAAAGAATGGAAAAATCTAAGTATTTATCTATAGGTCTCTGCCTTTGTCAGCCTCTATTTCATCTCTGTATTATATCAATTTGTCTGTGTGTTTACTTTCCGTTTATTTATCTCTGTCTCCCTGCACTATCTATCACTGCATTTGTGAGTACGTATATCATTGCACTAATCTACATCTGTTCTATCTCCAGCCTACACTCTCTGTTAGTCTTAATGATACATTTATCTTCATTGGATGTGGCTCTTTATTACCAAATAGTTGTGATAACATGAGCCACAGAATGCCATGAGTAACACAATGCAGTCTTCTTAAGTATATAACTTATCAGTCCACCTCAAGATTATGTATGCTTCCCCAAGTATCACAGAATTGATTTGGGAGCTGTTTGCCATTTTGGATTTGCCACATCTTATAGATAGTATAATCTGGTAAGCATGTGGTACATCAACACTGATGAATTGTATTGTAAACTTCATTGAAAGCAAATGTCTCCTGGGGCATGATAAGTGACTATAAAAATGCAAATCTTCCTTTCTGTACTTTTCTTTGCTTAGCATGAGTATGAGCACCAGTTTGCTGTGCAGTGGTAAAGGTGGACTTCATGTCTGGTCCCCCCAAGATTGCCTCACTGCCATCAGGGGACAAGGACAAAAATCAAAGGGAGTGTTTCATAGCCCAGTTTCATGTCCCATTTCACATGTCCCATGTCACATTTCTACCTCTGTTTAGCTCTGAAGGTCATACGGACTCAAAACGTTAATTCTGCTTCCCTCTCCATAGATGCTGCCAGACCTGCTGAGTTTTTCCAGCATTTTCTGTTTTTGTTTCATGTCCCACAGAAGTTGGTTCAGAGCAGGGCTGAGGTGAGTCCTAAGAGCAGGTCATATATATCCATGGGGGAATAAAAGCATTAAGGTTCCCAATAAAAATAATACCAAAGAAACCTTTTTAAAAGCACCTGCCCACACTTTCTTGTCAGTTACTCCATTGCTAACTGTGATGGAGATTGTTTTAGATTCAGGAGCATCTTAGCATGACAACTGGGGTTGGCTTGATTACCAGAAGTCGTACAATTGAACTATTTTTCTCCTACATAAAAGTTTGTATCATCACCTGGTGATAGTCCCAAGTGCTTTGGACCACTAATGCAGCTTTACAGGATTAGTCGTTGCATTAATTGGTAGCATGATCCTAACTAGACAAGCAGCAGACAGCTTCCCAGTATTCCATACTGGTAAACTGCATATTTAAACTGCACACATGGGAGTGGCAGGGGATGTTAGTAAGCCTTGTCCTTTGCCATTCTTTGCCAAAAACACTCTGGATTTAAATGAATTATACATATTCCTTATTATGTTTCTTAGAAACGTTTCAAAGTGCTTCTTGTACATTTCCGAAGAGCAGTGACTGTTGTTATGTATGCAAATGTGACAACGATTCTGACCATGCACCTTGAGAGAAAGATGTAATGAAAAAGTAAGCACTCCCCCTAGGGAAAGCAGAAACTGTTCTGTGTGGATTGGCTAGGATACTCTTGAGCACAGAAATGGTCTTCCACACGTGTTGAATACTGTGAAAGGGGTGAAGACATCGACAGATCTTTTATCGATACAGAGGTCATAACGGTATACTGAGATAACAGCTGGACTGTGAATTTGGTGGCAGTACTTGGAGTGATAGTCAGATGAAGTTTTAATCAATAATTATGTCTTTACTTTCTGCCTATTTCAGGCAACCGGACACGTTAAAAAGCCCACAGCTTTCAGCATTCTATTAAGAGCAGCATAGGTCAGAAATTGTACTCATTATGTTTCTTAAAATTTATGTTATCTATATATTGCATATAAAGAACAAATAAAACCACAAGTACATAGAGCAGGTTGTTTGGCCCGATCAATTCAATGTTTCCTCTACACGGGCATATAGTTCTACTTTTAAAGCTTTGGTTTTAGACTTGGGCCAGTCCCAGGCGAACCTTGGGCATTTTCCCTTTCTCCTTCAATTCACATGATGTAAGACTCCCACTGCTCCTTAGCCAAGTGGCACTCCCACCCTGCCATGTGGTGGACTGCCAGGCAATTGCCTTGGTTCCTTGCCCTAAATCTGATATCGAACATTTATCCCAATTGATTCCCATTTTCCTTCAAACCCCATTCCATCCACCTATCCAATCTAATCTTGATGCTGAGATTTTGGGTTCAAGTCCCATTTCAGAAAGTTGAGCACTTAAACCAGGCTGACATTTAGTGTAGTACTGAGGGAGTCCTGCATTGTTGGAGGTTTCATATTTTGGAGGAGATGCTTAACTGTGGCCCTTTCTGCCTTCTCAGGAGGATGTAAAATTAAAAAAAAGGGATGTTCTCCCTAATTTCCTGGGCAATATTTATCCCTTGACCAACATCATGAAAACAGATCATCTGGTCACCATAACATTACTGTTGTCGGACCTTGATGTGTGCAAATTTGCTGCCGTTTATTTTACATTACAACAGTGACTAGACTTCAAAAGTACTTCATTAGCTGTGAAAACTTTGGAATGTTCTGAGTTTGTCAGCGACCATTTAAATGTAAGTTCCTTCTGTATTTCTTTTAAGTTGACATAGTTAACTAGTCAGTGGCTCCATCACAACTCTTTATTTGAAGAAGTTTCTCCTACTCTATGTCAGCACATGAATCAAATTGGTCTTTGGGTGTGGTAGGTGTCAACTTCAAACTGAAAGGCACTCAGCCCACTGCACCACAAGACTGAATCCAACTGGGGTTTTAGCAAGATCTCCTTATCTTTATCTCCCCTTTTCAAAACCTCTGCGGAACAGATGAATAAGAGATTTGCATGGCAAATATAGAAATAAATAACTTTGGTCAGACCTTCACGGCGGCTGCATAGGAGGTGTTAACATTGGAATAGAATAGCAGCATGCCTTGCAAAATCAGAGAGAATCTTGAATGTGGCAGGGAGAGGTGACAAAGAAAAAAATGCATTGCTTTTTCACTACTAACAGGTGGTTCTAGGCCAAAATCACCTCTGTCAGATTCATTTAAGCAAATTGTCACATATTTGGTGACATCTGTTGCTCAAATGCCTCAAACATCCAATATCCTGAACAGTGTGCTTTTTTGTTTAGTATTAAAGACTTGGATCAATTCAATGCCCTATTCCAAGGGTGGGTTGCATCTTCAATTCCCCACAAGCTCCTGATCACAGTAGAATTGGACTTCTGGAATTTCTTCTTTCTCTTTTGGCCATTTCCTTCCCCTCTCCTGAAGATGTTAACTCCTTCCTCAGCTATATTTCTACACAGGCGCCAGCCTCACTTTAAATCTTACCCACATGGCTATCCTGCATTTTTGTGCAAGTGTTGACATGTTATTAGTCCAGATCTTTGCTGTCCTCACCTGGTGCCCACAAAGGCACAACTTCTAAAGTGGGTCACAGAATGTGATAAGAAGTGGAAACATTTTTCCCTCTGTTGCCTTGGATCACTAAGTCCAAGGGACCAATTTTTGAGGCTGGTTGGGGGCAAGATCATAGGCAAGCATGGCCTGGAACTTGCCGTTATCCACCAGCATGATTCCAATCTGGAGCCAGTTTGAAAAGGGGCATGTTTGGGGTGAAATGGCTACCTTCCCCCAAGCATGAGATAGCCAATTAGGCCAGTTAATAGGCCCCTTTTCTCCTTGACTGAAACTTTCTAGATGGCAGGTGGGCTCCACACTGTGGCCGAAACACAGTCAGTTAAAAAATGTGGCTTCCCAGTGAAGGATTTGTACTTCACCTTCTAGGCTCCAACCCAACCCCAGGAATCATGTATGCTGGTGGGTAGCGGAAAGTTCTGGGCCATACTTGCCTACGATCTTGCCCCCAACCAGCCTCAAAAATCGGTCCCTTGGACTTAGTGATCCAAGGCAACAGAGGGAAAAAAGTTTCCACTTATCCCATTCTGTGACCCATTTTAGAAGTTGTCATCATGGCCATCGGGCCACACATGCGGCTGTTGGCCATCCAGTGGATGGGTCGCGACCAGGTAGCTGTTGCTTTTTGTAATTTAAATTTTATTACCTGGTCTTCAGAGGGCATCTCTGTCCTGAGGTACCCTCCCTCTCTCTCTCTGTAGGAATCTACAGCTCTCATTTCAGCAATGGGGCTGCCAATGTGTCATTGCTGGAGGGCTTCCTATTGTTTATTCCAACCAGGGAGCCCCCCTGCCATTCTTAGTTGGACAACCAGCCGCCCCTTGGCGATTAATTGGTCAATTGTGCAAAAGTCATTGCCGGGTGACAATTCCTGACACAGGATCAGGACCTGCATTTGACCACAACATTGAGGTTCCAAGCCTAAACAGAAAGTCCAGCCCCAGTTGTCATGCCACAGCTGGGATCAGGTTTCTCATCATGGGGTAAGAAATTGAATCTGGAATCTTCCTGATCTATACAGCTTAACTACTCACTGCCATAACCAGAGCCCTCAGGCCATTCTTATGAACATTCTAACAGGTTACAAAGTGAACAGGTTGGTTGTAAAAAGGAAGCGGGCCGAGAAAATTCAGTAAGCCGGGGTGAAAATGGACAAAAGCTACCCCAAAAACTTAGTTCCAAAATATATACATTCCAATGATTAAAATTTAAGATGATTGGCAAAAGAGCCAGGTGGGAGATGAGATTTTTAAAATTTTACATAGTGCGTTCTTAAGACAAAAGACAGCCCCGGAGAGTGGTGGAAGCAAATTTAATAGTAACTTCTTAAAATAATTGGATACAATCACAGGACAATGGGAAAGTGCAGAGCAGTAAGAATAATTGGATAGCTCTTTCAAGGCCAGGCGCAGGCACAATGGGCTGATTGGCCTCCCTGTATGCTGTATGATATTGCACACAATCATACAGTGGCATCCTCGCTATCCTTCATGCGTTTCAAATCCAATATAGTAACCTTCACAAACAAGGAAACACTGACATTATGTAGGTGACACAATGAAATAAGTGTGCAGATCTCACTCTTACAGGCAGTGTTATTTAAGACATTTTGCTACTGGAAACAGCTTGAGCTGTGCTGGAGGTTACACATCAACCCTCCCGAAAAAATACATGCTGCTGCCAAAATGACAAAAGCCTTTAATAAAATGCAAAAAGGATTCTGTTACTCTAGGCCAGCTTTAGGAGGGCTGAGTGTTGGGGCGGTTTGTGCGTATATGTGAGTAAATGGGAAACAGACCAGGCCAAGTTGTGTGGGAGTGCAGGGAGAGCCCTGTTTGCCTGAAGAAATTAAACCACTAATGAGCTTCACCTTGACACAGTGCTGACAGCGGCAGAGTGTGCAGCTGTGCAAGTCTGGGCACTACTAGGTAGAAGTCAATCCCCTCTGTCTCTTTCTGTCTGACTCAGACACAGCAGTGGACTAGAATTATGCTATAACGTCTAGTTTGTAAACCCTTATCCTGGGACCCTAAAGGTCATCGGATTTCCGCCCATCTGTCAACATATAATTGTATTTTCTGATTTTCTGGCACATCATTTCTGTTGTTGGACTCAAATGCAATATTAGCACTTTTGGTAGTTGACGAGCCTTCTCAGGTGGAGAGTTCTGTGAATGTGTCAGTATTGGCAGAAGTTCCATGAGAACATTAATAATGGTACAGGTTCCCCAGGAGTGTGTAAGTGTATGTACAGGTTCCCCAGGAGTGTGTCAGTGTAGGGGTTCCCCAGGTGTTTGTCAGTGTGTGTAGGGATTCCCCAGGAGTGTGTCAGTGTAGGGGTTCCCCGGGAGTGTGTCTATGTCTGTAAGAGATCCCCAAGAGGGTGTTGGTGTCTGTAAGGGTTCCCTGGGGCAGAATTTTTAAGTTGGCGGGCAGGCGCAATTGGCGGGTGCGGGATTGCCTGGGGAACGGACCACCTACCGCAATTCCGCACTGGCTGGCCAATTAACGGCATTATTTCATATCCAAGGGAAGCTTACATTTTAAAAGTCCCTGTATTTCAATGAAGTTGAGAGAGATATCTTTATTTCAATGTGTGGTAAATTCCAGATTGCTGCCTTGCCACGCATGCCTTCTCCTCATAGATAGCATTCCGCCTCCAGCTTTCCTTGATCCCAATCCACCTCTCTAACAGGTCACATTGTGGTTGAGTCTTTACCAGCTCATTTGAGATTATCTGGGAGGCAGGAGGGGTTGGAAAATGGTAACAGCAGGCGTCAGAGGGGAAACCCAACCTCTTCTCACCACGACAGGATATTTCCAAAGGCAGGAACGGCAGCAGCCAATCCAAGGTAGGTGGTAAATTAATTGCTATTTTACCACGACAAAGGGATTTTGCCGCTGTGGAATGGCCCTGCCATGTGAGGAAATTGGCAGGTGCATCAAGGTGGCCTCCTGGGGGAGGCGGAGCCTACCTTCCCAGAGGGTCTATATTCCATTGAAGCGCCTCTGTCAGCAATGCCTGCAGCTCCGACACCACTGCTGGAGGTTTCACCCCTCCAATCATGGTGGCTTGCCAGCCTAGCCCTAGCACATTAATAAAATCACTTACCAGTTCTTTAAGGAGGGAACATTCAGGTGCCCTCTCCTTCTCCCTGCATCCTCAGCAGCGGCCACCTCTATTTGATTGGGCTAGCAGCTCGGAGAGGGATACCGCTACCCTTAGTTGGATGGTGGTCTCATCGACAACCTCTTAATTGGTCATTGGTAAAATCCAATCCACAGTTTCATCATTCATCCTTGCAGGCTCAGGACCCTCATTTGGTCTCAGTGGCAGGACCCATTGCTTGTTGGTAAAATTCCAACCTGTATTTCTATTCTGACACCCATCAATCCACCTCTCTTCACTGGTTCCATTCTATCTCCATTCCCATGCCCACTCTACCATTCCTCACAGGTCTTATACTCCTGCTCCTTACATGTCCCATTCTACTTCTTCTCATGCGTCCCATCCTATCTCTACTTTCATATGTCCCATTCACTGGTTACATTCCCCCTCTCCCCAAACATCCCATTCTACTCCTCAGCACTTCTGTTCCATTCTACCTCTCCTCCACATCCCACAATTGGACTGGTGCCTCCACATTCCTGATACAAGAGCTCACACTTTCAGGAGAGTGAATGAAATGTGAAAGGAGAAGGTGAATGCACAAGCTTGAAAGTCTGAGATTAGATCATAAACAACCTTAAAGATCCATTCATCTTGCCAACAGTGATATAAACCTCACATAATCTGCTTTGTCATGCATTAGCCGTTCACTTAGAAAGCTTGAATTAACTTGCAGTTTCCAGGTTGGTGTGTGGCTCAGTCAATGTTAAAATTAGATGTTCATTGGCCATGCTCCATATATATGATCAATAACACAATCTGCATTATAAAGCTGCCTGTCTTAAAACATTAGGTGCTCATTGAGACCAATCCACTGATTAACTTCACCCCAGGCTTTGTGTATGTCTGGCCATAATGGGCCATTGAGAGATGCTCAGTGGAAAACACACTTGAGTCTCCATTTAATCCAAAGCTAGCAGCCAGATTCTCCAAAAATCCTAACACTTACATCAGGTTCAGTCGCTCCACACACAGCTCGACCACCTATGGGGAATTTTTCCAAGTTTTTCCACCGCCTATAATCCTTGACTGATGAATTCAGAGCATTCTCATGTAATTTCCGAAGCTCAGTCTCTCTGGGCTCTGAGGCCTTGTCTCACACCTTGCCTCTCTCCCATTTCACCACACATGCTGCCCAATGTTGTACTTTCTAGATTAACACCAATGAAGCTGAAGGGCAGTCATAGAGCTTGAACACAGACCTTTAATAGAGACTTGTTGCTTCTTCTTATAGGTGTTAACTGATTGTGTAAGAGAACTGAATGATGTGATATTGCCTCACTTCCCTTGATGACGTACATATTAATATAAACTTATATTTAAATGATTATATTTAACAAACGAACAAATGCACCATCATACACCCAATTCCAGACACGCAACCCATCCCCCTGCTCGAGATCCATGCACTTTTTCCTGCTCCCTCTCTCTAGTCACTCACGTTTATGTGATTGAGGTTTGATGCTCAGCCCCGTTCTCAACTTGAGCATGTTGTTGTGAGTGGTCTTTTAATTTCAGTGTGTCGTGCATTCCAGATTGTTGCGTGGCCACACATGCATGTGCATCTTACAGGGAACATTGCTGCAGGGGTTCCCTGGGAGTATGTCAGTGTTTGCAGGGGCTCCCCAGGAATGTGTTAGTGTTTGCAGGGGGTTGCACCAGTGGCCAGAATTTTACATTGTTACTGTGGACATGCGCCTGACCCCAACTTGCATGAAATCGTGCGAGAAGACATCAGATGTGTGTCCTTCCAACATTGTGCACTTGAGCAATATTACAGTTGATGGGCATGCGCAGGAGTCGGAGGCACATCCGCCGACAATTAAAGGGGCCATTAAGCCTATTAAAAAGGCAATTGTGTAGAATTTTACATTGCCCATGCAATTTCGCAGTCAATGCATGGGCAACATGGGCAGGCAGCCATTCCATTTTGAAATATTTCTTATTCAAAGGCAGGATAAAATGGTTCCAAAGCATTGGCAGTGTGAGTAGTTAGGAGTTTAGGTGAGAATTTGCTATTTGTTTGTTTCTGAGATTTGATAACTTTCTCTGTGATTTTTGCTGCATTCTTTGCATTGGTAGCTTTTTCTTGAGGATTCATTTGTTTTTCCAGCTTTCTTGGAGGATTTCTGCTGAGTGCACCCTTCAGTGCACGAGACAGTGATTTCTGCATTTCTGTTAATGGGGATTGTATAATCCGCTGGTGGGACCTCCTCAGAAGAGGAAATGAGGGCCAGAAGGGAGAGGAGGCCAGGTGTCCGCAGGCAGCATCCCAAGGAGCGACTTATGGGAGGAGAGCTACAGACACAGGGGGTGTAGGGGCAGCAGGGAGTGCTGTGGAAGGGTTCACAGAAGACGCCACTACCCTGCAGCCGGAGTCTACAGGCAGTGCTCCAGCCACCTCAACATGTCTGAGGTCCAGTGCCGAAAGAGGCCCCGTCTCTCAAGGGAGACTGTCACTCCCATATGCCAGATGATTGGGCAGGAGATCACCTCCAACTGTGTGGGAGGGCACCATATGCCAGTGGTTCTAAAGGTTAAAGTAGCCCTCAACTTTTTTGTTAAAAACAAAAAAACTGCGTATGCTGGAAATCCAAACCAAAAACAGAATTACCTGGAAAAACTCAGCAGGTCTGGCAGCATCGGCGGAGAAGAAAAGAGTTGACGTTTTGAGTCCTCATGACCCTTCAACAGAACTGGCCCTTGCAGTTCTGTCGAAGGGTCATGAGGACTCGAAACGTCAACTCTTTTCTTCTCCGCCGATGCTGCCAGACCTGCTGAGTTTTTCCAGGTAATTCTGTTTTTGTTCTCAACTTTTTTGTCTCCGGTTCTTTCCAGGGGTCAGTGGGGGATCTGTGTGCTGTGCCCCAATCTGCTGCCCACAGTTGCATCAAGCTGGTCACTGACGCTCTCTACAGACAGGCCAAGACATTCATTCCTTCTCTGATGGACGAAGCTAGCCAGGCTAAGCAAGCCAGAGGCTTCGCGGCGATTGCTGGGTCCCACCACATCCAGGGTGCCATTGACTGTATTCATGTGTCTATCAAGGCACCAGCAGGTGAGCCAGGTGCCTTCATGAACAGAAAGGGCTTCAACTCCATGAACGTGGAGGTAGTCTGCAATTACAAGACACACATTCTGCAAGTCTGTGCAGGTACCCCGGCACTTCCCATGATGCATATATCCAGGTGCCAATGCTGTTCGTCACTCCAGCTCAGTTGGATGGCTGGCTCCTCGGTGATGAAGGCTATTCCTTGAAAAGCTGGCTCATGACGCCACTCTGTACTCAAGGACAGAAACGGAGGAGAGATACAATAGGAGTCATGCCTCCACAAAGGTGGTTATTGAGATGACCACTGGGTTGCTGAAGATGAGGTTCAGATACCTGGACCAATCAGGGGGAGCACTGCGATGTCCTCCAGAGCGCATGTAGCTTATAGTCAATGCATGCTGCACTCGGCACAATTTAGCTCTGGCAAGAGGGGATCCACTGGATGATGAGGATAGCGAGGCAGCACCACAGACCTCAGAGGATGACTCAAGCGATGGCTCTGACGAGGAGCCCGGGGGGGAGGAGGGGGGGAGGGGGGCGGGGTGCGCACTGGGTGAGGACTTGGAGGCAGACTTGAGGAACCTTTAGGGAGGCAGGGGCACCAGGGAAGCCTTGATTCTACGCATGTTCAGCTAGGCTGCCAAGGCACTGCTTCTAGCCCTTGCCAAGGGTGCTGCCTCCTTACCAGACATTTGTGATGAGCTAAACCTATGAACCCAAAGTTGATTCATAACCTCAGTAATAAAGATTCCAGCCCCTGCCATCTACCTTAAGCCACTGCCATGCCCTGCACCTATGAAAGACATCAAACATTCTCAGGCCATTAAAACAAAATCAATATTTATCTCTTCTCCATGGTCACCAAAAAGGAAAATAACATAATGTGGTCCTAACACTTGCATCAGCAAAATACATAACACTGACAAAATTAAATAATCTCACCTGTGAAAACCACCTCTTGTGCTCACGGTGCTGCTTCTTGGTGACCACCACCTTGCTAGCAGCGACATTGGTGCAGTCTGCTGACTCTGCTGTCCTTTTGGCCCTGATGACCTTGGTAGTCCTCTGGCTGGTGGAGCCTGAGTGGTCGCTGCTGGAAAGGTGCATCCAGTGCCATGACTGGGCACTCCTCAGTCATCGCGGCCTCATCAGATGCCACAGTCACTGGCAGGGGGACAGAGGAGTTGCTGCCGCCATCTGGGGTGCCCTGAAAGGAGTCTACAGAAATGACAGGAAGCTCATCTGCCAGTGTCAGGTCAGTTTGGACCTCCCTGCTTGCCAATGATGGAGAGGCACCTAACAGAGAGACTAGGTTCCTCATCCATCTCTCATAGTGGCAGTGACTGACTAAGGCCAGGAACCCTTGAATTTGTTTCTGGAGCTGCCTCTCCATGAGAGTTGCCACTCTATGGATTGAGATGAGGGTGGTGAATCTATGGAATTCTCTACCACAGAAGGCTGTGAAGACCAAGTCACTGAATATACTTAAGAAGCAAATAAATAGATTTCTGGACTCAAAAGGCATCAAGGGTTATGGGGAGAGCGCAAGAGTACAGCGTTGAGATAGAGGATTAGCCATGATCATATTGAATGGCGAAGCAGGCTCAAAAGGCCGAATGACGTACTCCTACTCCTGTTTTCTATATTTCTCTCAATGGAGGAGGCTGTGTGCTCGGAGGTCCCGGTCAACGTGGTGCTCATGCTCCACATGGACTCCCCCATGGCAGATGCCATAGCACGCAGACCCTCAGGGATCTCTGCCAGATTTTCCCACGCATCCCATAGGACATCCAGCATCTGCGGCCTGATTGATGACTCCAGAGGCTCATCATCTGCCTCAGACTCAGCATGGTCCAAGTCTCTAGCGGTCCTCCAACTGCTGGTGCGCTGGGCATTCTCTGCCTCCACCAGGTCCTCATGAGAGTATGCCCTGCCCTCCTCACTGTGCACTGCCATCAGAGCCGATGAACTAATGCCCACCGATGTGCTTGTATCTGCATTGGTGCCTGGTTTTGAGAGAGAGTGTGACACAAGTGCATCTATCTGTTGCTTCTTCTTGGATGTCAAGGGAGGGTCCTCGAAGCCTTTGGAGGATGGCGCATCTGAAGGAGGAAGACAACATGTCAGTAGTATCAATCATCACATAGTCAATGTGCAAGCTTGGAGGGCTGGTGAGACAATGGAGAGCTGCATTATGGTGCCATTATGATTGGAGGATCAATGGGCAATCTTGCTTTGAACTTTTCTTTTCAGACGAGAGGACCCTACATTGTTTGCACTCTCCGCCATTCTCACATCTCTCCACTGCACTCTTATCTTCCTCTGAGACCCAAGCCTCTCCATGACCAGTGAACCGAGATCCACAGTGCATTCCAGCTCCAGGGCATCCATCTCGTACCTTGTGAGGATGAGTATCTTGGGCACCCCACTGCCCATTCTTGTTCACTCAATGTAGTTATAGCTTCTCTTCTCCTGAAAGGGCAGAAGAGAATTCATTACTGCTCCCTCTCCCTGCAGCATCATTCCAACCTGAGAAACAGGCTGTGGGGCGCATCAGAGTTGCACACCTCACCCTTCAACGCACTCAAGACAGGTGGGCAGACCTCCCAGCCTTGGTCATCACATGTTCAGTGCCAATTGGCAAATACACTCTTACACCCCCGAGCGCTACGAAGAACGGCCATTCGTCAACACATTTCCATACAGTACCATGCCAACTCAGTACTCACCCTTGCCAAGCACACAAAATTGTTAAACCTTTTGTGGCACTGGACGCATGTGAAGCGCGTCACATCATGCCTGCTCACCTGTGGTTCACCTCCGCCCAGGCCTTCTTGGTGAGGTGCGGAGGCCTCCTCTTGCCATCCCGTGGCATCAAAACGTACCGCCTGGCACTTACTTCCTCCACCAACATGCCCAGGCACTTATCAGAGAAACGGGGGGCGGGGGGGGTCGCAGAGTGCCCACTGGACTTGCCTTCCCACCTGCCGTGCTCACCGAGTGCTGAGGCTATTACAACAGAATAGTTATAACTAATTAAATTTCTTTTGGACAACTCCTGGCAGCCTCCAGGGAGATGCTGACTTTTTAAAACCCCCACCGTGTCCCCACTGGACCTGGAGCCTGACAAGCTCTTGCCCCCGCTTAGACCAGCAGCCCTCTCAAAAGACACATTTTACGCTGGGCGGGCCTTAATTAGCCCGCCAGTGTGAAATCGTGTTCCTAATGTGATTTCGCTTGGGACCGGATTCCACATCCTCTTCCGGGCTCGCTGAACATGCATGCCCGACAGTCATGAAATTCAGGCCAGTGTCTGTAAAGGTTGAAGTTTCCAGGAGCAATTTTCTCTCTAGTTTTTTAAAATTGTGCATAGCCAGTTCATTTAAATGCACAGTATCTTTAAATATTTTTGTGCAGCCATGCATGCATGGTATCTTGAAGGAGACAGATTGTGACCAGCTTGCATGATCCCTTCTGGTTGCTGTGTGGGTATGCAGCTTCCAAGGAACATTACACAAGCTTGGCAAGGCTGTAGGGATTTCCCACAAGTGTGTCTGTGTCGCAGCATTGCCCATGAGTGTGTCCCTGTTGTAGGGGTTCCACAGACGTGTGTCATTGTTGTAGGGATTTCCCTGTGAGTCAGTGTTTGTAGGGATTCCCCAGGAGTGTGTCATTGTTGTAGGGTTTCCCAGTGAGTCAGTATTTGTCAGGATTCCCCAGGAGTGTGTCAGTGTGCAGGGGGTTCCCCAGGAGTGTGTCAGTGTGTGAAGCGGTTCATCAGGATTATGTCAATCTCTGCAGGGGTTCTCTTGAAGTTTGCCAGTGTTGCGGGAGTACCCAGGAATGTGTGGACCATTGCAGGCATTCTCTTCTGTATGTCAGTGTTTGTAGGTGGCCTTGGGAGTGTGGTATGTTTCAGGGGTATGTAAGTGTTTTCAAGGGTTTTCTGGGGATGTGTCAATATTTGTAGTGGTCTCTACACAGAAAGGTTTGAGAGCTGCTGGTAAGGATCTTACAGTATTCATTTACCCGTTACTACATTCTGGTTAAAAATTCTAAAACCAATTAGCCACTTGTTTACGTATACTCTTATGAAAATGTCCTTTGCTTTGCCAAATTTTTCGTATTCTTAAAGGGGCAGCATTTGCCTTAAAAAGTAACTGTTAAATCCTTGTTTTGGTTTGAAAATAAATGGCACAATGAAGTAATCATTAGAAAACATTGAATATATCAAAAAGCAAGTGCTGTTCCTGAATGAATGGTTACATGCTCATACTTTATCTTGGTCTCGTTCTGTGTAATCATTTGCCTACAAAACAACAGTGACATTTCACTGGCTTTGAAGTGCTTTGGGATGGTTTGAAGAAATTAAAGGTGCTATAGGCACTAGTTAGGTCGCATCTGGAGTACTGTGTCCAGTTCCGGGCAGCATACTTGAGGAAGGATGTGAAGGCATTGGAGAAAGTACAGAGGAGATTCACAAGAATGATTCCCGGGATGAAGAACTGTGGCTATGAGAATAGATTGGAGTGGTTGGGACTGTTTTCCTTGGAGAACAGAAGGCTGAGAGGAGACTTGAGGGGTATGGACAAGGTAAATAGTGAGAAACTGTTCTCACTCAAGAGAACATCAAGAACTAGAGGGCACAGATTCAAAATAATTGGCAAAAGAACATAAGAACTAGGAACAGGAGTAGACCATTTGGCCCTTTGAGCCTGATCTGCCATTTAATATGATCACAGCTGATCTTCTTGTGTTTCGATTTCCACATTCCCATCTAACCCTGATAATCTTTGATTCCCTTGCTTAACAAGAATCTATCTACCTCTGCCTTAAAAATATCCAATGATCCCGCCTCCGCCACCTCCTGAGGCGGGGAGTTCCAAAGTCGCACAACCCTCTGAGAGAAAAAATTCTCCTCATCTCTGTCCTAAAAGGGGAACCCCTAATTTTAAAACAGTGCCCCCTGGTTATGGACTCACCCACAAGAGGAAACATCCGTTCGACATCTAGCTTGTCGACGCCGTTCAGGATCTTATATAGTTCAATCAAATCACCCCTCACTCTTCTAAACTCCAGTGGAAACAAGCCCAGTCTGTCCAACCTTTCCTCATAAGACAACCCACTCATTCCAGGCATCAATCTATTAAACCTCCTTTGAATTGCCTCCAATGCATCCTTCCTTAAATAAGGAAACCAAAACTCAACACAGTATTTGAGATGCAGTTTCACCAATGCCCTGTATAACTGAAGCATAACATCCTTATTTTTATGCTCAATTCCTCTCATAATAAAGGATCACATTCCATTAGCCTTCTTAATTACTTGCTGTACCTGCATACTAACCTTTTGTGACTCATGTACTAGAACACCTAGATCCATCTGCACCTCAGAATTATGCAGCCATTCTCCACTTAAATAATGCTCTGCCTTTTCATTCTTCCAGCCAAGGTGAACAACTTCACATTTTCCTACATTAAACTTCATTTGCCAGATCTTTGCCCACTCACTCAATTTATCTATATCCATCTGCAACCTCCTCATGTCCTCTTCACAACATGCTTTCCTACCTATCTTTGTGTCAACCGCAAAATTAGCTACCATGTCTTCACTCCCCTCATCTAAGTCATTGATGTAAATCGTAAAAAGTTGAGGCACCAGTACAGACCCCTGTGGGATGCCACTCATCACATCCTGCCAATCAGAAAAAGACCCATTTATGCATTATCTCTGCTTTCTGACAGCCAACCAATCTTCTATCCATGCTAATATGTTACCATTTACATGGTGTGCTTTTATTTTCCGTAATAATCTTTGATGCATCTTATCAAATGCCTTCTGGACGTCTACAGGCTCCCCTTTATCTACAGCGCAAGTTACTTCTTCAAAAAATTCCAATAAATTGGTTAAACATAATTTTTTTTTCACAAAACCATGCTGACTTTTCCCAGTTGCCTTGAGCTCTTCCAAGTGCCCAGCTATAACCTCCTTAATGATCAATTCTAATAGCTTCCCCATGACAGACGTCAAGCTAGCTGGCCTATAGTTTCCTGTTTCTGCCTCCCTCCTTTCTTGAATAGAGGGGTTATATTTGCTGCCTTCCAATCTGATGTATCCTTTCCAGAATTCAGCGAATTTTTGAAAATTAACAACAGCGCATCGACTACCTCATTAGCCCCTAGGATGTAGTCCATCAGGACCCGGAGACTTGCCAGCCCACAGCTCCATCAATTTGCTCAGTACTATTTCCCTAGTGATTTCAATTTCACCAAGATTCTTTCTCCCTTTCACCTCCTGATTTGCATCTATTATTGGAATGATTTTTGTATCCTCTATAGTGAACACAGAAACAAAATATTTGTTCACTTCTTCTGCCATTTCCTTATTATCCACTGTCACTGTCTAGAGGATCAACACTCACTTTACTAACTCTTTTCCTTTTTAGGAGTAAATGTGATGTGAGGAAATTTCTTTTTCACCAGAGGGTGGTGGGAGTTTGGAACAAACTTCCTGAAAGAGTGGTAGAGGCAGGTTCGATTGAGGTATTCAATAGGAAACTGGATTGCTACCTGAAAAGAGAGAATGTACAAGGTTATGGGGATAAGGCAGGGGAGTGGGACTAGGCGGAATGCTCTTTCAGACTCGATGGGCCGAATGGCCTCCTTCTGCACTGTAAAGATAGTGTGGGGATACTGTGATATAAATGCAAGGTCCTTCCCTTTTTAGTGCAATCATTTAAAATAATCAAATTAGTACAAGAACACAGAGCTAGTCTAAAAGTACATCCAATCATGTCTGTGGCACGGTGTCTTCTTAGAACTATGTTTTCATTCCTAAGCAAGAAAATAAGGTTTGCAATTAGCTTTCCCTAAATGGATTTTATTTTTCCCCTTTTCCTAAAGATACTGACTTTTATCAGGTTCACTCTGCAGGTGCATTCTAATATCTCACTCACGTGCTTATTTTCCATATGAAAACAGAGTCAATGAGATGTCAGCAGGCATCATAGCCAAGCTTGTTCCTTTCCTCATCTGATGTGCACACATGCATCCTTTTGCGGTTCTGGGATTTTGAGATCCTTGTTGACATGAGAGCTAAGTGGCGGAAGAAGCATATGTGCAGGCTGAAGCGTAAAAGACGAAAGATGAGGCAGAGGTCCAGGTGAACAACTGCTGAAGATGCAGTACTGATCAGTCTTTGTTGAATCTTACATGGCAAATGGACTCTGTGCTTCTGTTTATACATCTTTTTCTAAGACCAACAATTTAGAGGCACTTCAGATGCTGGTCATGAGAAGATCTTGTACATTGGTCTGTTGTGGAACTGTGCCTTCATGTACAGTAGTTGCGAAATAAAATGTGCATCCTTTGTATTAGTGGCTACAGGTAGCAATCAGGAATGTGAACCCTAAATGATTCTCCTCCACCCCATTCCCACCAATCATGTAGCATTAAAGCCAATTGAGATCAGCTAACTGAGATTTAAACCTCAGACCCTTCTGAACTTTATGACTCAATTTGTTACCATTACCAATTGGGCTACTGGGGGAGCTGAAGCCAATGCAACCTCTAGTGACTTTTCAAAAAGTGGGTCTTTCTAATGAAGGGTTAACCTAAGGTACCATCTGCTGCTTCACTGGTTTTGTATATGAAGATCAAGGAGGAGCAGGCTTTTCACCCGATGTCCTGGCTAACATTCCTCCCTCACTATCACAAAAAAAATAGATTGACTGCTCATTCATCTCACTGATGCTTATAGAGTCATTTATGGTAAAGGGGGCCATTTGGCCCATCGAGTCCATGCCGGTGATCCAGGCAGTCCCATTGTGCCATTCCATCCCTGTAGCCCTACAAGTTTATTTCTTTCAGGTACCCATTCAATTTCTTTTTGAAATCTCTGCTCCCACCACTCTCAAGGGCAACGAGTTCCAGGTCATTCCCACTCACTGCATAAAAAACTTCCTCCTCACGTCCCTCCCTCACACCCCCACCAAGACCCAAGCTTTTCATAATCCTGTACACCTTTATTAAATCTCCCCTCAATCTCCTTTGTTCCAAGGAGAATGGGACCTTGCTGTGCGCAAAACAGCTGCATTATGCATCAAAGCAATTGATTGCATGTGAAGCACTTTTACACCTGATAATCAGTAAGGCACTATAGAAAAAAAGCTTTTCTTTCTCTTAAAAGAAATGTAATAAACAAAAGGAATTTGACTACTTCAGTATTATTTTGTAGACATCCATTTGTATGTTCCAAGAAAAGGTTCTATTTGTGACCCTTTAGAAATAAAATCCCCTTTCCAGTTTTCTGTGGATGGAAATTTTGGCTAGCAGTATCACCAAGGCTGGTGTAAAAGGCAACTACACAGTCCTTGAGGAGAGTTAATTGGCCATTTTTGACAAAGTGTCAACAGCCCGTTGCACAAACGCAGTTAATTTTGCAGGGTGGTCTTTATTTTTACTGGGTTCATGGCCAAAGCACTGCAGGGCTTCAAAGCAGAGAGCTGTGAGGGTGCTGAGGTTTGGGGTTTAAGCACGATTCCTCTATGCTTTGAGTTAATGATTCAGGCATGCAGTCATGGGATAAGTACCAAACAGAAGCCAGACAAGTGCACACAGGCAGGGTCACTCCAGGCTGTCCTGGCACGTCATCGAGGTATAGAAGCAGGACTCCAGCCTACCCTCATACAGCAAATAGAGACAGCAGGAGAAGAACAAAGAGGAAAAGTATAAACTTACTAAACAAAAACCTGAAAAATCTGAAGTTCAGAAAAGGAAAGATTTGCATTTATATATCAAGCTCTCAGAAACACCTCAAGGTGCTTTACATATAATTCATTACTTTATGGTACATTTCGAGGTAGTCAAACAAACATGACACTCCACCAATAATAATGTGGGTGTCCAAGACCAGAGGAATTCCTGGCTCCACTTCAAATGGCGCTAGGACCTTTCCTACAACAGACAGATAGAGTTTTAGTTTAAAATCTCATTTAAAGGACAAAGCATTCCTTCCATATTGTGCTAAAATGTCAACTTAGATTATGAGCTCAAAGACTTAGTATGGGATTTGAGCTCACAACATTCTGACTCAATTTATAACTTTGCTGAGTTCTGATGCTGGGACAGATCCATGCTAATGGTAAGCAGAAATTGCAAAATTACAGCTATAGTGATGTATGCCAGCTCTGACCCACTCTTGCATTTAGCAAGGCTGAGTCAGTATGAGAGACTGGCAAAATTAGTCCCATCATTGCTGTTTATCTATTTAGTGTACAGTAGTGTCATAGTTTCAATGAGGGACTAGCAATCCGATCGTAACATATTGTCAAGCTCTTTGCTGAGCTGGCACTAATCAAGTGATCAGAAAAGCTGTTGAGTAGTTGTAAAAACCCAACTGCTTCACTAATGTCCTTCAGGGAAACCATCCTGCCGCCTTTATCTAGTCTGACCTACATGTGATTCCAGTCCCATACCATGGTTGGCTCTACGATGTCAGCCACGGTTCAACGGTAGCACCTTTGCCTAGATCATGAAGGTTGTTGGTTCAAGCTTCATTACAAAGTCTTGAGCACAACATCTTCAGCACAGTAATGAGGGAGTGCTGCACTGTTGGAGATGCTGTCTTTCAGATGGAATGTTAAACTGAGGGTCTATCTGCCCACTTGGTTGGAAGTAAAAATCCCATGGCAATATTCACAAAACAGAAGTGTTCACCCTAGTGTTCTGGCCAATATTTATCCCTCAACCAACATCAGTAAAACATAATATCAAGTCATTATCTCATTGCTGATTGTAGAAGCTTGCTGTGCACAAACTGGCTGCCACAATTCCTATGGTACAATAGTTACTACACTTCAAAAGTACTTAATTGCCCCAAAAGCACTTTTGGAGATGCCCTAAAGTTGTGAAAGACACTAAGTAAATGCAAATTCTTTCTTTCTCAATATCTCTCTCGAAGTGGCCCAGCATGTCATTCAAATGTCAGGGCAACTAGAGTTGGGTCATGCAGCTTGGCCAGAGTTGCCCAGATCTCAAGAATTTTTTTAATAGAATTATTGTTTTAAAATGCACTTTTCAAAATTATTGCCATTAAAAGTAGTTAAAGCAAAAGATTAGCAGTATCTAAATAGCTTTTAAAGATGCATTGTCTTCAGTGTACAGGGTTGGAGTATAGTAGGAATGTTGCTTGTCATTTCCTGATGCACTACTGTCAGATGTAAGTGATTTACACAGTGATCCATTCTATCACAAACTAATCAGCATATTGAATGTTTTGGCAAAAAAGGTTTGCCTAACTTGAATTGTCTTTCACTGACATGCTTAATTGATAAAACTTACCAGCCTGGCAGCTGAACTTGCCCAGTCTGTGTTTGTGTATTAGCAATATAACATGTTTGCAGTGCATCAACTTAAATAAATCTGCTGCAATGGGTGAAATTGTGACTCTCAATGTCTTCAATTTTTAATGTAGAAGGGAGCCGAATGTTTTGCAAGTGGATGGAGTTGACTCAGCTGAAAGAAGCTTCATCAAACAGGGTGCTGCAAAAAATATTCAGTGAGGTGCTTGCAATTTTTTCCTTTGTTTTGAGCTAAATCTCAAAATGCAATACAAACTGGCAGCCAATTTTAGTCTAACAAATACATACATATATGGTGTGCAATACAGAGAAAGGGTAATGACCTTATTTTGGGAAAGAGGAAATGGTGTTTCAGTAGTACTACTGACTGAAAGTTATCAGTACTCCCACTTATCATACCATTGTATGTGTTATGGACCAGATATAGCCAATCTCCTTTTTAGCTGTCAATGAGATTAACGTTTTAGTCATGAATAGGATAGTGATGAAAGCCAAATTTAAGAGCTGTCTCTTACTGCTGCATTCATTAAATTGACAGACAGTAAAGAAGCATATGTCATCTTCATTGCTTTTTTGTACATCAGATTTAGGGGGGAATAAAGAAGCTGCTCAGGAATTTCCTGAACAACCATCTCCTCAATGAGCGCAGACTTCTGCTTTCACATACTCCACCAGAAAAATGATCTGTATAGTATGTGATGTGGCACATTAACCCTTGGAGGTATCTTTTGCACTAGGTCACAAATCAGATAGACAGATTTTAGGGGCGTTTGCAAGTCATGGTTGTTTTTTTTTATTTGCATGAGTGAAAGCAAGGCAGGAGCTTTCTCTCAGTAGCTCATTGGGCTTAGACAGTGAGTAGATGGATCATACAGACCATGAAAATTGCATGTTGGGTTCCTGTCTGTCAGTAACCTGATCTCAGCAGGACTGGCGATAGAATTGTTGCCATTAACCTTGATGTATTTGGTTAGAGAGGGGTTTCAGGCAGGATTCCAATTCCTGATCACTGTCCAACAAGCTTCCTGTAAAGTGCTTGTGCATGAACGCCAGTGAGGGCAGTACTGTGTTTGGCTATGTCATCACCTTAGTGGAATAGCTTGTTATCGGTCACTCAAGGCTCACAGTTGAACAATGGCCAGTGGGGTGAGGCTTCTGTGGAATCCTACTTCAGAAACAGGGCAGTGTCTTCAGGAGAGATGTGGAGTAAAAGAAAACTTGCACGGAAATTGGTGACAGCTGCTGGCACAATTGGCCATGCACACATGGCACAATGGAATGGTGGGGCACAGATGCCTACCGAGTTTAGAAGTTAGAAGTACACTTGAAGAGTTTTTGGAGCATGAGGGGGGGTTGTGTGCGGGTGGGCGCATCCCTGATCTATGCCCCCGATCGGATCCGCGCTGCCATTTTACGTCGGCGGGCCAATTGAGGCGCTCCCTGTGTGGATGGGAGGGGTTCCCTCAGTCGGGAGTGCACTCTTTCGTGCATGAGTGTGAAAGACTGCAGAAATCCCTCTGAAGCACATCTGGGAGATAAGTTTTAAGTTTTAAAAATTTTAATAAAGAAAAAAAAATTAAGACGTGTCCCCTCATGTGACAGTGTCACATGAGCTGTGACATGTCAATTAACTTAAATGAAAAAATGTATTTAATTTATAAACCCTTCGTGAAACCTCATCCCATGGATGAGGTTCCATGAAAAATGCGAAGGCCACCTGGGCTCTTTGCCTGCCCTCCAACCTTAAGGTTGGACAGGCAGCTTTCTCAATAGCTTTAATTAGTTAATTAATGGCCTTAACAGGCCTTTGACAGTTCGGAGGGCGCAAAGCCAACTTGGCTACACGCCCGCTGAACTGAAAAACTAAATGACACGTGATGATGTCGGGACGCACACCCAAGGTCACCTCGTGTCAGTTTATGCCTTGGTGAGCGGGCTCTGCCCTCGCTCGCCGAGCCAAAAATTCTCCCCCGGAATGCTTCACTACTGGTGTTGAGGCAGCAAGTATTATAGAATGTAAAAGGAAATTGGATAAATATTTGAAAAGAAAAACAATGAATGGATACAAGAAAAGGAATAGAAAATTATATTAGAGTAGACTGCTCCATTTGAGGAGTTAGCACGGCACAGATAAGATGTGCAGTATCTTTCTGCTCAGTAATTGTATTCTATGATCTCTCAAGGGCCAAAGGATGAAAATACTGTGGTATTTTGTGCTCTTGTGCTCTTTACAGTGATATTTGCACAGTGGAATAATTTATGAGTGTTCACTTCCTAAGCTCATATTTGACAAAGTGGTTGTTAAGGTGCTGGAGAGTTGCTGGTACCCATGGAACCATACAACCAGCTTCAGGAAAAGCGGGGAGAAATGGAGGGTAAAATATATACTAATTGCAGGAATAACATTTGGTCAATTTTGAATTAAGAAAGTTGTAGGCACAGTATCAAAGCTCTGGCTTTTGCTTAAAAAAGGGATTCACCTGAAACTTGGAGCAAATGTTGTTGCAGCAGAGTAATGTTATAAGGGATAGTGGAAACTATCAAAAGTGGCAAAAATGCAATTTTAGGAACGAAATAACTGGAGGCAGCTTTGAAATGTGGTGCAACTTGTTTATCAGGAGTAAGATACAGATCTCATAGGGTTATAGCATTAGTGCAATGACACTATTTATAGTAGGCGTGATATACAACCGTGGTTGTATGGTTATGTGGTTAAACGCTATGGGTGAATAGGTCAATCGCTAGGTTATCGGTTCAAGTACACTATAGTGTAAACCACAACAATTACCACGTAGGGCTCCAATTTTTCAAATTTTTTGCCAACACAAAACCTGTTTTAGTTGCCACAAGATGTGGAAGTGCTGTTATATGTGTTCCCAATGCCCCTTCCCCACCCCCAGAAAAATCTTACTATTTATGATAAAGCTGAAAGAAATGTGTGTTGTGTTGCTATGTTAGACCTTGGATAGATGATAGGAACAATTTGGGAGTGGGTAACTATTGACTGACAGTATAGTGCACATACAATCTATATAGGGCAATATGGTTATACGTCGTGGGAGATTCCACAACAAAGGATCATAATCTTAAAATTAGAGTTTGGCCATTCAAGAGTGAAATTAGGATGCACTCATACATACAAAGCAGAGCTAAGTCTAAAGGTAAGCATTTAATTTAATCAGCCTATACAATAATCTAGATCAATGAATTAGTACAAAAACTAAAAGTATAATATATCACAATTATGATCAGTGTTTAATTAATCAAATCTAAGGGAATAAAGTTAAAATTAAACAAAGAGGGATTGGTAACGTTAAAGGATTGCAAATTTTTCAGTAAATTAACGTTTGTGACATATAAATAATAAGCATTAAGTAAAACATATAAGTTAACCTTCTTATAAAATGAGGAGGTCTTATGGCACAGTGGGTAGTGTCACTGCCTCTAGGCCTGAAGCTCTGGGTTCAAGTCCCACACCAGGACTTGATGGCCAAAGAAGGTGTTCATAAACAGGTGGAATATCAACTTGCAAATCCTTCCAAAACACGTCAATGCCAATGGCTGGCAGTAAGAGCGGGAGAGATTATGGAAAGAAAGTTGGAGCCTCTACCATCAATATCCATAGGTTCAGACTATAACATATATGTAAAAGTGCACATTGCCAGAATAACTTGGACTCCTTGGGCAAAATATTACGCTCGGCATGCAGTCGTGTGCCCATGGTGCCTGAACGCGCGATGACGTCGGGACAGCATCCCAATGTCATTGCACAGTCTCACAATATTTCATTCGACGGGTGTATGGAGTTGGGATAAGGTTTCCTAAAGCAAATAAATGTCAAATAGAAATTTTATTTTTGAATTAAAACATGTCCCAGCTCATGTGACAGAGTCACATGAGGGGACACGTTTTATGACAATTTTATTTCCTTTTTTTTTAAACAGTGCTTTATCTCCCTGAGGCAGCTCCTTGTCTCAGGGTGATTGAAGCGCTCTTTTGCGTGCATGTACAAAGATAAAGCTAGGCCCGCCTACCCACCCTCTTCACCTGTCTGCACAGGCAGCGCAGAGCGCTGCCGCTCGCGTTCCATGCTGGGTGAGCCTTAATTGGCCCGCCAGCATGAAATCGCAGTGCAGAGCTGATCGCGGATGATGGGCAGTTTCCCATCTGCCCCCACTGAGCACCCGCGCCAAGGGCAAAATCCTGCCTGTTGAGTGATCTATAAACTACCACCTATAAAATAATGTGGCATGAGCACAAGGGAAGGAGATTACTGGTGCCTAGCTGGTTATTGTTTATTCCTTTTAATTTGCTTAACAGTCTAATAAATGGAATGCACACCATGTGAGAACTCCTACTCAAGTCATGGCCAACCACATGTGCAAAAAGTGTTATCAGTTGGAGGAGCTCAAGCAATAGGTTTTGGAGCTTGAGCAGCAGCTGGTGTCATTGTGGTGCATCTATAAGTCTGAGAGTTACATGGATAGCAAGTTTCTGGAGGTGGTCACCATGAAGCTTCAGAGTGAGCAAAAGAGGGAATTGATGACTGCCAGGCAGTAAAGGAAGACCCAGGCAGGTGGTGCAGGAGACCCATCAGCCAGAGCTGATTCTTGGGTAGGTGGGACCTATGCCAACCAGACAGGTTGCACCTCTGTAGAGCTATGACCAATACCCTCACAGGCTGGTTTGCTAATGCTGTTGGGAATGGTTTAAGCTGACTTGGCAGAAGGGTGGGAAGCAGAATATAGCATAAGAAAGTAGAAACAAGGTGCACAATGGATTGGGAGAGGCAGATAGCACTAGAGTAAGAAATAGTAAGTTATAAGGTGGGATCAGACTAACAGGGAATGCAATGAAATCTAAATTAGGTTTATAGTGCATATATGTAAATGCATGAAGAATTGTAAATAAGGTACGCTAGCTGCATGTGTAGATAGTCACATGGAAATATGATGTTGTGGCAATAACATGAGACCTGGCTCAAAAAATAGCAGACCTAGGTTCTAAATATCCCTGGATACAAGTATTCAGGAAAGACAGAGAAGGAAAGGAAGGTGAAGAATCTAGTGGATTAAATGTCAGTAGGGGAGCATTTAGGAAACAGTGATCATATGGTATAGGTTAGCTATGGAAAAGAACAAGCGGTAATCTAGAGTAAAAATATTTAATTGGAGGAGGGCCAATTTCAGTGGGGTGAGAAAGGATCTGTGCTAGATAAATTGGAATCAAAGATTGATGGGCAAAACAGTAAGATGTTCTATTCTGGAATGCCAGTTGGTAAAGGATAGTACTGGAGCCAATCTTTACTCATTTATTTACAGAGTAAAACACATATCTTCTCACTCAACCACACACCATTTCAGTAAGTGTCTCCTTATATGTGCTCAAGTGAAACCTCAATTAATGCCCTTCAACTGGATATAATTAAACACAATTGATAAAAAATTAACAGGCAGAGCAATGGGCTGCCTTTGAGTGACAGGAAACAGAGACTCGTGGTGAAAAGTTGTTTTTCAGACTGCAGAAAAACATGTAGTTGGGTTCCCAGGGGTTGATATTAGGATCATTGTTTTTCATGATATATATTAATGACCTAGTCTTAGCTGAAAAGGGCACAATTTCAAAGTTTGAAGATGACACAAAACTCGGAAGTATTGTGAACTTTGAGGAGGGTAATGATAGACTCAAGAGAACAGAGACAAACTGATAGAATGGGTGAACATGCAGCAGATTAACTTTAATGCAGAGAGTGTGACTTGATACATTTTGGTGAGAAGAGGCAGAGTCAATATAAACCAAAGGGTACGATTCTAAAGAAGGTGTAAAAACAGAGAGATCTGGGGTAAAATTTTTACCTCAGTGGGCGGGCGCCTGACCCGCTGGAGCATAAAATGACGCACGTTAACCTCGGGCAAGCATCCTGACGTCAACACGATATTTTGGTTGGTGGGCACATGTGGGAAGTGGCAGTGCATCCGCCAACAATTAAAAGGCCTGTTAAGGCCATTAAAGCTGTAAATAACTTACATTATTTGCTGCCCATCCAACCTTACAGTTGGTAGGCAGACAAAAAGGCCAAGCGACCTTTGTACTTTTTAGGAAACCGTTTCCAAAAGCAAATAAAAATAAAATAAAAATTTTAAAATTTAATTAATAACATGTCCCTGCTCATGTGACAGATTCACATGAGGAGACATGTTTTATAACATTTTATGTGCCTTTATTTATTTTTCTGAAAACTCATCATCTCTCTGATGCAGCTCTGTGTCTCAAGGAGATTCTCAAGCATGCACTCACGCGCATGCGTGAAGTTTGCGCTTGCACTCCTCCACTCGACTGCACAGGCAGCACTGAGCGTTGCCACTCGCATTTCATGCCGGGCAGGCCTTAATTGGCCCACCAGCATGAAATTGCGGTGCAGCCTTGATCGAGGGTGGCAGTTGGCCTCCCGGCCGCCCCTGCCGAGCCCGCCTGACAAGGTCTAAATTCTATCCTTGGAGTGCATATGGACAAATTTTTGGAAGTAACAAGACACAGGATCCTAGGCTTTACAAATAGAGACATAAAGTACAAAAGCAAGGAAGTTATGATGAACCTTCATAAATCAGTGGTTTGGCCTCAACCGGAGTATTGTGTCCAATATCCTTAAGGGGGATGTGAAGGCTTTAGAGAGGGTGCAGAAAAGATTTATGAGTATGATTCCAGGGATGAGGGACTTAAATTACGTGGATAAATTAGAGAAGTTGAGGTTGTTCTCCTTAGAAATGAGAAGGGTGAAAGGAGTTTTGATGGAGGTGTTCAATATTATATGGGGTTTGGACAGAGCGGATAGAGAAAAACTATTCCTACTGGTGAAAGGGTTGAGAACCAGAGGACACTATTTCAAGGTAAATGCTAAAAGAGTTAACATGTGACATGAAGAAAAGCCTTTTAACATACTCAGTCTCGTAGAAGCAGATTCAATCATGGCTTTCAAAAAGGAATTGAATAAACACTGAAGAGAAAAAATTGCAAGGCGACAGGAAAAGGGCAGGGAATGAGATGAGCTGAATTGCTCTTTCAGAGAGCCGGCCTGGATACAACAGGCTGAATGGCCTCCAGTGCTGCAACCATTCCATGATTCTATAGGATAATGAAAATTTAAACCTCTCCCCCGACAAAACTGTGGATGTTGGGACAACTGAAATTTTGAAGACTGAGAGTCATAGGTTTTTATTAGGTAAGTGTACCATGAATATGGAGCAAAGGCAGGTTGAGGTATGGATCAGCCTTGAACTATCTGAAAACCAAGCTCGTGGCAAAGTCTAAGTTGAGCTTGAGGATATGAAAGATGCTATATAAATGCAAGGTTGTTCTTTAATCCACACAACTGCTTCACATATTTTTCTGCCCAAAAGATTTCAGTACACAAGCATTTTGTGAGTCTATGTAGTGGTCCTCATTGATTAGCCACTGTGCCGCTTTGCAAACCACCTTACTGAGGACCTTCTGCTCTATTGATATCTGAAATCAGTTTTTGGAACTTTAAAAACATTATTTTTCTCAGCTTGCCTCCTGAAGATGATGGCTCTTTGCTTGGGTATTGGACTACAAGCAATGATTGTCCTCCAGTATAATCCAAGTGGCCATTATTTATTTGTGAACTATGAGAAAGAGTGTCAGCAGACTAATTATCCATGGGGTGGAAAGCAAGCTGGGGCTTTTTCTTGTCCCCAGCCGATATGCACGCTCACACCAGAGCTGCTAGATAGCTGTGAAGTGTGGGAACCCTGGCCATCCGAGGGGGTGGCTGAAATCAATGTAGTTACAGTACTTCTCTTACTGCTACCCTGGACAGCTAACTCAGCAAAAACAGGGGATCAAACCCAGAATTGTATGCTCAAAGGACGTCTCTGTCACCAAGCCATGAAAAGACCTCAGTAACATCAACTTCCAAAATACCACTTAAAATTGCTGAGAAAAACAAAAGTTTTGTTAAAACTAAGGGTGAAAGTGATGGACAAAGAAAAACACAATTTTACAGAGATAGATTCAGTATTAAAATAGTTGAACTCTTAACCTCAGTATGCAGTTCCTGCCTATGTATTCATGTGTGTATGAGATTATTTGTGCGAAACCACCCATATTGCAACATAACACATTGAGGTAGCATAAACAGTGTGAATTTTCAATATAAGTACTAGGCTGCAATGTTTAATTAATTGATCTTACATGAAAATCACACAGTCAGGGGAAGAGAGGTAGTTTCAATGATCAGGAGATGATAATTTCCTAATGCTTACCCTTAATCTAAACTCCTACCCATTATATGTTAGTATGATTATAAAGCATTAGACACATAAGTAGAATACTCCTTAAGGTGTTAGTAATTCACATTCTCTCTCAATTGTTCTTCAAAAGAACAACCAGAGGGTGGAAATAAGTTCCTTTTTGTATTTAATAGTGCCATTTGTGTTCCTGTTTTTGTGTGTTGTGCTGTTTGGGGGGAAATCCTGTTCCATCATTGTTAGTCAAGGCTGCAAACTGATATTTTACTTCACACCTTCTTTGACCTGGGAATAGTCTTGCAGCTGCTTGATTCATTTCAGTTAAAGGGCCGAGAAGGAGACTTTTCTATTGTATTGGCCCCTGCCATCTTGCCATGCCTTTGTCAGTGTCTTCCTGTGTCAAAACATTTAAGCTGAGTTTTGCAGAACGTGCACATTACAAGAATGCATTTCTATAACTGATGTTCTCCATTCTGACCGGAATGTGTGAAGTTACAGTCAGGTTAGCAGGGGAACGTGACCTTTTGGTATATCATAGTACCACAAGCCTCCTACAGACCACCAGTGCTACTTCCTTTCTCTGTTATTTAATACAAGAAAAAGAACAACAATTGATCTTATTTACTTTGTTTTCAGTTAACAAAGCTGTTTTGGCTTGTTATGATCAATCTGGATTAATAGTGGCTGGCCAAGAATGGTTTATGAAGGTTAACTGTGAAATGCACTTATTTCTACGTGCACTGCTCATTTACAAACCAATGCTGAACCAATGAAGGGAGCATGCATCTTAGTTTTTCACCCATGACCACCAACTTTTCTTCCTTGTATCATATGTACATGGCAGAGGCTGTATCTTGCAACATACTGACAAAGAAAATAATAATGTTTGCAACACTCAGCTTTCTGTAATGCTTTTCTTCTTTTGCACAAGGATTCTTCATAAGCTCCATGTCTTTAAAAGAATTCTCAGGTTCCCTAAAAATATCAACTAACCTCAACAGAGAAATCACAATCAGCAAGTAAAGTAAAAATAAAACCTCAACCACAGCTCAACACTTGCAGTGATGCATTGAACAGATTAACCCAATGTTTTAAAAACAGACAGAAATCAGCCAAATATCTAACTCTGGCCACAGCAATTAGAATATAATTGAATGACTCATACAAAAAATTTACCTGGGTGGAGTGGTACAAGCCTTTACACTTTGTATTCAATTATTTAAATGCATTTAAAACTTTTGTGCTTTATAATGCAATCTAAATCCCTCTATAGTGTTACTACCTTCTAATACATCCATACTACTATTTGCCGACTTGATCAACTGCTTAGAAATAAAATTCTATTCTGTCATGACATGTAGACAATGTATGTGAGTGGTAGCTATCAATGGATTTCTTATCTTGAAGAAGAGTCAATACAGAACTGTGATGCAGCCTGGCCAAAATGAGGAATTCAGAAATTCAAGATGAAACCAAGTAAGTATCATAGGGAATGAACACTAAAGACAATCATGCAAACACATTGCCCTACATACTTTGCCTTCTTCCTACATTGCTTCATGATTGAAATCAAGATCCACAGCACTATCTGCTACACTAATTCTTTTTCCAGGACCGCCAACTTGCGGAACCCTTTAATCCTCCTTTCCTCCTACAATCAAGCCCAAGATTTGCTTTATTTTTATTCTTACTCTTTTTCCGACTTTGTTGATGTGTTGCACAGTGCATCTTAGCCTTTCACCTAGATTTCTCATTAACTATATTAACAGGTTCAGCTTAGCGTTTTACAGCACGTGATAATCTCCATTTTGATGTCAATCCTAATAAATTCAAAGAGGTCAACCTTGTGACTTACTAAAAAAAAAAGCCAGATCCATTGATAGTGTTTCCACTTCAAAAGAAGAAGCCACTCGGGTTAGGGGTTGCATTACATCTCCAATATTAACACAGAGCACCGGCCCACCTAAGTCAGCATCTGTGATACAAAGGCTCTATATCATTTGCAGGGCACTATCATCAGACTGGTTGAGTACTGTTGGCAGGCTCTATACATTAACCCGTGCAGTGAAAGCCACTTCAAAGACTGCCAAGAGAAAATAAAATGAGCACTACAATCTGGTACAGTTACAGATCTTACCCTAATTGTGTTTGTACCAGCTGTACATTTTATAAACTATAAACAGTTCAGGTGTCACAATCATATGACTGACGTTATGCAATGTTTTACAAGTCAGTTTACTCAAATAAGAATGCTCCTTTAACAGGAGTTGCCTGTGCTCTTCAAGTGGGTAAATGCACCAGCTGGTGCAGTACTACACATTACATACCAAAAAATGTGAGGTTTTCCCATATCCGTGCAATTATTTTTTCTCTTTCAATTATTTTTTTATTTATCTATTCCTGGGCTGTGCTGAGTTACTTTATTTCAGCCAGGACTGCAGTAAGAGAATTGCTATTGGCCTCAGTGCCCCAGGGAAGGAGAAGGCAAAACTGGCCGGGTTGCCTGTTCCTACTTGCTAAGTAGCAGCCCTTTGCTATAAAGTGCATGTGAGCACACTCGACTGTGATGCCTGCCATGCATGATCAGTCTGCTGACACCTATGATAGATGATTTAAAGGCACAAACAAAAGTAAATGGGTATGATCTAATTGCCATTCTGGAAACATGGTTACAGGGTGACCAATACGGGGAGCAGAATATTCAAAGATATTCAAAATTTAGGAAGGACAGGGAAAAAGGAAAAGGAGGCATTGATAATAAGGGGTGGGATCAGTACATTAGTAAGGGAGGATCTCAGATCAGAAGAACAAAATGTGAAATCTATTTGGATGGAGCTAAGAAACAGCAAGGGGCAGCAAATATTGGTAGGAGTTGTTTATAGGCCACCAAACAGTAGTCGTAGTGCGGGGCATGGTATTACTCAGGAGATTAGGGAAGCATGTAGCATGGGTAATAGAATAATCATGGGTGACTTCAATCTGCATATAGGCTGGGTAAATCTAATGAGCAGTAATGCTGTGGAGGACAAGTTTCTGGAGTGTGTTAGGGATGTTTTTCTAGAGCAGTATGTTGAGAAACTAGAGAATGGGCTATTTTAGATCTAGTATTATGTAATGAAAAAGGGCTAATTAATAATGTTGTTTTAAAAGAACTTTTAGGGATGAGTGACCATAATATGATAGAATTTGACATTCTGTTTGAAAATGAGGTAGTTCAATCTGAAGCCACGGAGTTAAATTTGAACAAAGGAAATTATGAAGGTCTGAGGGGCAACACTGTGACTGTACCTACACCACATGGACTGCAACGGTTCAAGAAAGCAGCTCACCACCACCTTCTTAAGGGCAATTAGGGATGGGCATTAACTACTGGCCTAGCCAACAACACCCACATCCCATGAATGAATAATAAAAAAGAAATTGGCTGAGGTGGATTGGGAAAAACATTAAAAGGTATGATGGTACATAGGCAATTGATAGCCTTTAAAGAATTATTACATAGCTTGCAGCGATTATACATTCCTTCAAGGCACAAAAACCCAAATAGAAAGTCAGTCAACTGTGGCTAACAAAGGAAGTTAAGGATTGTATACGATTACAAGAAAAGGCCTATAAAGTTACCAAAAATAGTGGTAAACCTGAGGATTGGGAACATTTTAGAACATGCAAAGGAGGACCAAGAAACGAATAAAGGAAGGGAAAATAAAATATGAATATAAACTAGCAAAAGATATAAAAACAGACTGTAAAGCCTTCTAAAAAGGAAATGTTTAGCTAAGACAAATGTGGGTCCATTACAAGTCAGGAGAATTTATAATGTGGAATAGAAAAATGGCAGTGAAGCTAAATGATTACTTTGTGTCTGTCTTCACCGAGGAAGATACAAGAAATCGCCCAGAATTAGAGATCCAAGGGACTAGGGAGAATGTGGAATTGAAGGAGATTAGTATTAGTAAAAAGGTTTTATTGGAGAAATTAATGGGACTGAAGGTTGATAAATCCTCCAGACCTGATATTCTAGATCCCAGAATGTTAGAAGAGGTAGCTATGGAGATAGTCGATGCATTGATAATCATCTGCCAAAATTCTATAGATTCTGGAATGGTTCCTGCAGATTGGAAGGTAGCAAATATCACCCCACAATTTAAGAAGGGAAGGAGAGAGAAAATGGGGAACTACAGACCTGTGAGCCTTACATCAGGAGTAGGGAAATTGCTGGAATCCATTATAAAGGGTATGATAAATAGACACTTAGATAATGATCCGACTGGGGATAGTCAACATGGCAAGTAACTCACCTCCTGACTCCCCAAAGCCTGTCCACCATTTACAAGTCAGGAGTGTGATAAAATGCTCTCTTGCCTGGATGAGTGCAGCTCCAACAACACTCAAGAAGCTCAACACCATCCAGGACAAAGCAGCCCAATTGACTGGCACCCCGCCACAAACATTCATTCTCTCCACCGACAAACAGTGGCAGCAATGTGTACCATCTACAAGATGCACTGCAGGAATTCACTAAGACGCCTTAGGCAGCACCTTCCAAACCCACAATTGCTACCATCTAGAAGGGCAAAGGCAGCAGACACATGGAAACACCACCACCTGGAGGTTCCCCTCCAAGCCACTCGCCATCCTGACTTGGAACTATATCCCCGTTCCTTCATTGTTCCTGGGTCAAAATCCTGGAACTCCCTCCTTAACAGGACTGTAGATCTGACTACACCTCAGGGACTGCAGCAGTTCAAGAAGGCAGCTCACCACCACCTTCTCAAGGGCAATTAGGGATGGCCTAACCAGCAATGCTGGCCTAGCCAGCAATGCCCACATCCCATAAATGAATTTAAAAAATCATGATTGATGAACCTGTTGGGAGTTTTTTGAGGATGTTACTAATATAATTGATAAAGGGAAGTCAGTGGACATAGTATACTTGAATTTTCAGAAAGCTTTTGATAGGGTCCCCCACAGGAGATAGGTTTGCAAAATTAAAGCACGTGGGATAGGAGGTAATATACTGGCGTAGCTTAAGGATTGGTTAATAGGCAGAAACCAGAAAGTAGGAATAAATGGGTCATTCTCATGTTGATAGGCTGTGACTAGTGGGGTATTGCAAGGATCAGTACTTGGGCCCCAGCTATTCATAATATATATCAATGATTTGGATATGGGACCAAATGTAATATTTTCAAGTTTGCTTATGACACAAAGCTAGGTGGGAATGTGTATTGTGAGGAAGATGCAAAGCAGCTTCAAGGGGATTTGGACAGACTTAATAAGTGGGCAAGAACATGGTAGATGGAATATACTGTGGAAAAATGTGAGGTTACCCACTTTGGTAGGAGGAACAGATATGCAGAGAATTTCTTAAATGGTGAGAGATTAGAAAGTGCAGATGTACAAAGGGACCTGGGTGTCCTTGTCAATAAGTCACTGAAAGCTAACAAGCAGATGCAGCAAGCAATTAGGAAGGCTAATGGTATGTTAGCCTTTATCACAAGAGGATTTGAGTACAGGAGTAGCAAAGTCTTGCTTCAATTGTATAGAATCTTTGGTGGACAGTACCTAGAGTACTGTGTGCAGTTTTGGTCCCCTTAGAAAGGATATTATTGCTATAGGGGGAGTGCAGACTTGTTCCCAGGATGGTAGGACTTTCCTATGAAGAGAGATTAGGGATACTGGGCCTGTATTTTTTTTTAGTTTCGAAGAATAAGAAGTGATTTCATTGAAACCCACAAAATACTTGAAGGGATAGACAGGGTAGATGCAGATAGGATGATTCCCCTGGTTGGGGAGTCTAGAACCAGAGGAAGCAATTTCAAAATAAAGGGGACTGAGATGAGGAGAATTTTTTTTTCTTCAGAGGGTTGTGAATCTTTAGAATTCTCTATCCCAGAGGGTTGTAGAAGCTCAGTCTTTCAGTATTTTTAAAGCAGAGATTGACCGATTTCTAAACACCAATGACATAAACGGATATGGGGATAGTGTGAGGAAAAGGCATTGAAGTGGGTGATGGTATTGAATGGTGGAGCAGGCTCGTTGGGCTGAATGGGCTAATCCTATGTTCCCCCTGTTTAGGCACAACCATGAAAAATTGTTACTTTGCAAAGCACTGGTGGGCATCATGGGAACTGTACCCCAGCTAGAATTAAGCTTCAAAATAGGAGGTGGTCAGAAAATTTGAAGTACAGGAAAAAAATACCCATTCCCTCAACTTCTTATGGAGAAAGCACTTGCATTTTTACAGCACCTTTCACGACTTGAGGACATCTAAAGAATGCTATATAGCCAACAAAGTACTTTGTGAAATGTAGTTACTGTTGTAATGTATGAAATGTGGCAACCAATATATGCAGAGCAAGATCCTAGAAACAGCAATGAGATAATAACCAATTAAACTGCTTCAGTTATATTGTTTGAGGGATAAATATTGGCCCAAACATAAAAGGCAAGATATTGAGGTCGGCGAGCGGGGGCTGGGGCCCACTTACCGACGCACAAAATGATGCGGGATGACATCGGGCAGAACTCCCGACATCACCCCGTGTCATTTCAATTTTCAGGTCGGTGAGGGCGCAGCCAAATCAGCTGTGCACCCGCCGACCTGTCAACGGCCAATTGAGGCCATTTACAAACTAATTCAACTAGTTAATGGACCTTGAGCTCCTAACAGTGGCCCAGTGGTATTGCCACTGGGTTAATAATTCAGGGACCCAGGGTAATGTTCTTCGAATCCTGCTATGGTACATAATAGTTTGAATTCAATGTGAAAAGTAGAATAGTTAGTGGACCTGCCCGTCCAACCTTAAGGTTGGCGGGCAGGCCGGGAACCCTGGTGGGCTTCAGAAAAAGCGTGAAACCTCATCCATGGGCGGGATGAGGTTTCATGAAGGTTTTTAAAAATTAATAAAAGTTTGAATAAAAGTGATGGACATGCCCCAACTCATGTGACAGTGTCACATGAGGGGGCATGTCAGGGAAATTTTATTTTTGTGCATTGACCATTTTTGAATTTGGCGCTGATCTCCTTGAGGTAGCACTTAGCCTCAGGGAGACGCATGTGCGAAAGAACACACTGCCAGCTTAGGGAATCCCCCCGCCGCCAGCACAGGGAGCACATAGCGCTTCCTTGCAGACATCGCACTGGGCGGGCCTTAATTGGCCTGCCCACATAAAATTGCATCACGTCCCCAATTGGAGGCGCCAATCGGAGGCGTGCCTGCATGCTCCGGCTCCTGCACTTCCCCCTCGATGGGGGGAAAATTCTTCCCAAGGGAGAACTCTACTGCTCTTGTTTGAATTGTTCCATGGGATCTTTTACAAGGACATGTGAGAGCAGATGAAGCCTGTTATTGTCTCATTAGAAAGATGGCATCACAAACAGTACACCATTCCCTTTGCAATGGAATGTCAACCTGGACTATGTGCTCAAGCCTCTGGAGTGGGACTTGAACTAACAATCATCTGGTTCAGAGGCGAGAGTGCTACCTACTTACTGATATACACAAACCTTTTACTGAATTAAAAACGTATCTATTATCCAAGATAGAAACTATTTAGGCCATTGGAGAATACAATTTTAATGCTTCTCTTCACATAAACCTCAACCTCTGATGCTCGCAGACCACATCTAAATGTTACCTTGGTGAGTTGCAGTTGTCCATGACTCATGTTAATCCTGTCCAACCTCACCCCCCACTTCACAGCGATGATTGTTTTCAGCTGACGCTATCCTCATTAACTCACCAGCACACCGTCAGGATAGCTATGTAATTATTCAGATAAAGTTGAATTTACGAGCATGTCAGGCTTCAATGTCTGCAAGGTTTGACATTCACATGCTTGCAGGTGGTTTCCGGATGGGCCTTGTTACAAGAATGATTTTCTGTTTCTGTTACTTGCTGAAGCTATAAATCGTACATTGCCCGGGTATATGGCAGGTCCCAATCAGCTGATGGCTCATTAAGGAGAAATTAGTCTTCGGTGCTTGGTAGCTGCAGCATGCTTAAAGTTGGCAAGTTCCCCAACCCCTTTTCCTCAATGGGCCTCTGGGTCCTGGGAGCTTTCCTACCACTTAGCCCTGTTGGAGCCTTCAGGGCAGAGGGCTGTAAACCTTGCCTTACAAAGGGAAGGATTCATTTTGGAGACTGAGTTGTGTCATAAATCAGACACATAAACTGCCTAAATAATGAAAACAATCAGGAATGATTAGAGAACATGTTTCCTTGTAAGAAGAAAAGTGCTACAGTTTGTCAGAGAAAAGGGTGTAAGCATGTAACTCGCTGCTCAAACTATATAAAAATAGAAATAACTATTTCTGAATGTTCCACTTGTTAGCATTTTTGCAGCAGTGCAGTGACTGGTTTTGGCCACTGTGTTTTGTCAGTCAAGGACTTCAGTAAGAAACATGACTAAGCCCTTGTAAAATGAGCAACTTTCCAGCTGACTTGTTTGTTCTTGCAGCAGCAATTTTCTTTCCTCCCGACTTCTGTTGGGTTTCAATTTCTTGGAGCCCAATCATGCTTCACTGCCTAACTCAAGTGGCCATTCTTCATGTGAGAATCTGAAGAGTGTCTGGAGTGTCATCAGGTTATTCAACCACAGGGTGCATCACTGTCATCAACCAATGGTTGATCTCTGTCAAACACACACACACCTCGCAAGGAATCCTGGGTGGAAATCAGAAGTGGCAATCTTTCTTCTAACTCAAGAGCATTTGAAGTCAATTGTGGTGCCCCAACTGCCATTCTGACAGATCAGTTAATTCAGCACAGAGCAGGGATTGAACCTCTCTCTTGTTCTGTATAGGTGAGTTACTTGCTGTACAGGATAAGCTTTTTAAATTACTGGGGAGACTTTTTTTATTAGAACAGTATAGATGATGAAGTAATATGATAGAAGTGTTTAAAACTAAGAAAGTAACATAGGTGACTCTTAAACCAGCCTCTAAAATGATCTAGCAAGCCACCCAGTCATATGAAACCTCTACCGGAGGTTTAAGTAGGCGGCCTACCACCACTTTCTCAGGGCGACAAGGGATGGGCAATAAATGCTGAACTTGCCAGCAACACCCAGGTTTCAAGAAGATTTTTTAAAAAACAAATGTGAAGAGAAACAAACTGTTTTCAGTTGTTAAGGGATCTAGAGAGAGGGGCATAGAGACAAGATTAAATATAAGGGATTTATGGAGAAAGAAAAACTTCTTTCAAGAAAGTTGTGAAACTGTGGAATACACTTCAAAGTTAGTAGCTGAGGCAGAAACTATGGGGGAGAAATTTGTTCGTGTAGCACCGCTTCTAGCTTCTGGCAGCACTACACAATCGTACATCGGTTCTGAGGGGCATGCAGCCTGCGGGCCCCTAACTGCATAGCCAGCGCAGTTTTGATATCATCGATCAACATCACATGGACTGCAGAGGTGTCAGCCCATGACATTACTTGCCCTCGGGGAATCGACATAAGTCTGACTAGTAGTACTACACAAACAAATTTTTCCTCCATATCAACACTGAAGATTAGATTGGATACGTTGGTGAAGGAAAAGTGAATGAAAGGATATGGAACAGGGTGGGCAAATACAATTAGGACTATTTGATCATGTAGAAGGTGAATGCCAACACTAAGGGTGGAATCGTCTCAGATTTGCACTAAGTGTGATAGAGGGCAGGAAAAAACATTTTACTCGCAGGCCACAATGTATCATCCCAATCCCGCCTTATTAATCATGCATTCCCGGGAAACACGCCGTTTCGATAGCAGGCAGGCTCTCATTCGCCCGCCGCACCATCACCTCACCACTTCTTCGCATCGGGCAACATATTTAAAGTGCAGTTGCTCACACACCTCTCAGTGCTCCCAGCTCAAGACTGCTTCACAGAAGACTTGGCCCCGAAAGGCAAGAAGACTGCAGCCCTCCCGAATCAGTGACGCATCCCTGGGAAGACCTCTGGACACTGTTGGAGCCTGCCGCGATGTCCCCTACCCCAGAAGAGGTTCGCCATCCAGTGCAGAAAGGGGATGAATGATCTCATCTGTGCCGCCAGGGTAAGGCATCTTTATAAATTCACACACTCACAAGGCCATTACATATTCATCTCACTAACTGCCAGCTCAAGGAACATAACCACTCACTCTCTTACACACACCCTCACATCTCCATCTGGACTCACCTCCTCTGGAGACTGCCTCCTCAGCCCTCACCCTCTTTGAGGCCACTAGCACAGATCAATATGTACCTCCACACACACCCTGGGATACCCCCCTTCCACAGTAATGCTCTAAACCTGCAGCCTCTTCCCTTGCCTGAGGCCACTTCTCCAAGCAAGCCACAACCCTGCAGCCATTGAAAAACCACACCCCGTCTTACGGTTGGTCTCTTAAGAAGAGACCTGCTCATGAGCCCCCCCTAAAAGATGTGCTGCCTGCGAAGCCTGGCACTGATGGCCACGAGTGCTGCCTGAAGCAAGGTAGGCAAACAAACCTCATTAAGTCCTGTTTGAAGTGCATCTCGCCAAGTGCATGTCACTTATGGTCAGTTGTGAAACATGTTGGGGTGCAATCACACCGATGTGCTCAGGTGATCCAGTGTAGGGAGATGATTCCGGCGAGCTGGGCTTATAATAATATGCAGATGTATTACAGTGAAGTTCCTGACGTGGAGCAGCAGGAAATGTGGCCTGCCATTGAAGGGCAGAGTGGACGATTGCAAACTGATCATGAAACCGATTTTTGGCCTTCCCGCCATATTGTCTGCTCACACCAGGCATGGAAATTTTTGCCCTAAGTAGTTGAAGATCTGTTTCCAAATTGTAATCTCTTTGTATGTGACAATGTAACATTACAGTGGTGTGGTCTTAATGTATTGTAACAGCACTGACTGTGACTAAGGTTGGAGTCTAAACATCTTCCTGTATTTAAGTATTGAATTTTCAACAGGGAATCCACTGAAGTGACAAAATTAAAGTTGGAGATTTTAAACAAACACAATACATTGGAGCGGCCATTCAAATTTGTAACACACGCTTGGAGATCACATGGCAATGTAACATGATCACTGTTGTGGTTGATGAAATCATTCAAAACCCTTGAATATGTTACAGCCTTATAAATCCCCTAGGCATCATTTATTTTCTATACTAACATACCCTCGAAATAGTGTCTGCTTTGTGACTTCTCAGTCCTGTTGCTTGGTGATGTTGTTCATTCATAACTATTTTTCATCATTGAACATTCAAGATGACAGGTCAAGGTCCTACTACAATAATTGAGGAAAATTCATATAGGGCACAATAATGATTACTGTTTTTTTTAAAGCAGAGGTCATGGACAATATAAGGAGGCAGAAGAGGATTAAGATGTGTATATGCAACTTAGGAAGACCAACAGAAAAATCTGGAAATGACTATCAAACTGTAATTGAGTTTGATAGTCGAGTAAATTTATAAGATTGGATTATAACCTTTAACTCTCTTCTATGTATTAATGGTTTTGCCTCCAAAATAAAAAAATACATACATAATGTATTTCAGTCCACTTAATGCATACAGTCTACATTATTTCCTGGCAATCAACTCTTGATAAGCTGCTGTGGTTACTTCACTATCATTAGTTGTTCAGCCTGGATATCATCACAAATCAACGACATGCAATATTCTAGCCGTCAGAAAAATGACATAGGCAGTTGGCCAAAAGAAGGGCCAAAATGAGAAATGGGTCAGTAATACAGTAGAACCCTCATACATAATAAAATATTTAAAATTGCAAATCGAGAAAAGAATGGAAAGTAATTAAATAAACTTCACAGTACATAACTTATTAGTGTTTGTGGCTGCGTAACAATCATTGCAGATTTCCTCCTAGCTTTCTGATTGGTCCATGCTAACCATGGTGTGTTAATTGTTACACTCTTAGTCAGGACCAAACAAATGCCAGAGTGAAGAAAAGAGGCTATGAAGATCTGAATCCCACTCTTGCCTGCTGATGATTTAGTTTTGCTATTGATGAGTTTACGGATCATCTGGCAATCAACCCAACTTTCAGTATCCCAACTCTCCTTCTAACTGAACTCTGCACCCATGCCTCCTGGACTGAAAGTCTCACTCGTCAATCATGAATAACAGCAAGGAAGGCCTACTAGTTGCATTGAGTGGTTTCAAAAAAATCATCTCTTCATATTCAGATGAACATAAACCACATGTATAAACTGGTCTTTAAGATTACTCCGTTTTCATAAATCTCATCTAGCCATTATTCTGCCTAGACATCAACTAAATCAACAGACAGATTAAGTCATAATAACTAATCCTTCATTGTAGACCTCACTAATTGCATTAGGATAGGCTGACCACTTATGTTCACACTCTTTGGCAGAGGAGGTCCAAAATTGAACGTATATGCTGCATGTATTTACTGTATATTTTAAAAAGTGATTTTAAAATTACAACCTCATTTTAAGGCTTTTTCTTGTGGTTTCTGCTGTTATCTGAATCCCTCAACCAGATTTTTTTCTAATCACCTTCATTATTCTCTCTGTAGGTCTTGTTCAGTGACTTTCTGTTTCTAGTAGGGAGTCTCCCTTCATGGGGAGAGCAGCATTAAGGTCTTCTTCTTGATGCATGTCCTTGAAGATTGTGTGCTCCTATGGGTAGTAAAGGGAGGTGTCAGTCAGCCCCCACAAATTGAGTGATAGTGCGGATGGGAAACCTGTCAGCACTTTAAGTGGCAAAAGTTTTAATAATGCGGGAGGAGAGACCCTCTTAAGTAACAGAACTGTTGAAAACAGTTCAACAGCTTTAGATACTGTCTCTAACTTCTAAACATTATACTAATATTCATAGGAACATAAAAACATACAAATATAAGAAACATGAGCAGGAGTAGGTCACTCAGTCCCTCAAGCCTGCTCCACCATTCAGAAAGATCATGGCTAATCTGATTGTAGCCTTTACTCTACTTTCCTGCCCGCCCCAATAATCCTTGATTCCCTTGTGAATCAAAAATCTGTCCAACTCGGTCTTGAATATATTCAATGACCCAACCTCCACTGCTCACTGGAGAAGGGAATTCCAAACACTAACATCTTTCTAAGAGAAGAAATTCTTCCTCATTTCTGTCTTAAATGAGAAAGCTCTTATTTTGAAACTGTGTGCCCGCTTCTAGATTCCCCTACAATAGAAAACATCCTCTAACAAATCTAACCTGCCACCCCGCTCAAAATTTATGTTTCAATAAGATCACCTCTCATTCTTCCAAACTCCAAGGAGTATAGGCCCAATCTGCCGAACCTTTCATAAGAATGATCCCAGGAATGAAAGGCTTAACATATGAGGAATGTTTGAGGACCCTGGGTCTATACTCAATGGAGTTTAGAAGGATGAGGGGGGGATCTGATTGAAACTTACAGCATACTGAAAGGCCTGGATAGAGTGGACGTGAGGAAGATGTTTCCATTAGTAGGAGAGACTAGGACCCAAGGGCACAGCCTCAGAGTAAAGGGAAGTCCTTTTAGAACAGAGATGAGGAGAAACTTCTTTAGCCAGAGAGTGGTGAATCTATGGAATTCATTGCCACAGAAGGCTGTGGAGGCCAAGTCATTGAGTGTATTTAAGACTGAGATAGATAGGTTATTGATTGGTAAGGGGATCAAAGGTTACAGGGAGAAGGTGGGAGAATGGGGTTAAGAAACTTATCAGCCATGATTGAATGGCAGAGCAGACTAGATGGACTGAATGGCCTAATTTCTGCTCCTATGTCTTATGGTCTTATGGTCTTTCCTCATAAGACCTCATGCCAGGAATCAGCTTAGTGAACCTTCTCTGAAGTGCTTCCAGTGCAAGTATGTCCCTCCTTAAGTGAAGTGATCAAAACTGTACACAGTATTCTAGGTGTGGTTTCACCAATGTCCTGTACAGTTGTAGCAAGACTTCCCTACTATTATACTCCATCTCGATTGCAGTAAAGACCAACATTCCATTTGCTTTCCTAATTACTTGCTGTACCTGCATGTTGACTTTTTGTGATTAATGTACAAGGACTCCCAGATCCCTCCATACTGCAGCATTCTGTAGTCTCTCTCCATTTAAATAATATTCTGCTTTTCTGTTCTTCCTGCTAAAGTGGACAGCATCACATTTTCCCACTTTATATTCCATCTGACAAATTTTTTCTCACTCATTTAACCTATATCCATAGTCATTTGGTAATACAGAACTTGAGTATTGCTGGAAAAAAGAGACTTTTGTCAAAGCTCTTTGCTTTGCACTCATCAGGACAATCACAAGAATACAATGTCAGGAGAAGCAACAACTTTATACTGTATGAGAAGAGAGTGCTGTTTGTTGGCAAGTGGATTCTGATTGGTAGAGATGTTGCCATGGAGAATGCACCAGTTAATGATGACAGCTAACTGCCAAGCATCGTTTGAAATTTAAACCAGGCAGCTTGACTCTGATTGGTGAAGACATTGCCCTGAGGAATGAACCAGTGAACGGCTATTACTTATTTTATTTAGCTGAAACAGGTACAATGTGTGTTCATGTTCTTTCTGCCTGCAAAGAACAGGGCCCTGTGTATTAATATATGTAGATTCCAGTACACGCAAATGCATCACACATCCCGAGCTTGACTGACAATCTTAAACTGGTTGTCAGTATAATTTTTAGCACTTTGAGGATTATTTAGTAAATGTTGTCCAATTGCAGGATCACACCTAACGTTGGTCTCTGTGTTTAGAGTTTTGCAAGCATGGCCTAGTTGAGTACAGACTGTACCTTGCCCATTGCGAACAGCGGAAGGGGCATGTTGTTTGATACAATCTGCCAGTCTTTGGGACGTACGGCTTACATACCTAGCATCAAACTGGCAATGAAATTCATATAACACATTACTCATCTGGCGGCCTTAGACCCATTCATGAGTTTACGCAATATACAATGCGAAATGATCTGAACAGGGTAGCCATGATCCTGTGGGAGAGTTGGGAGTAAAGGAGTTTGAACTCAGCAAATACCTCTTCCCGCCACAAACCAGCATCCACTGAAGATGCGGAATCCTTGAAAGTGAGCCTAGCTGATCCAGCGCATGCATATTGTGGGATTCCAAACAACCTGTCTAATTCTCACATGCATTCTAAATGAGTTACAGCATTTTGAGGTCTTAAGGCCAACCCAGATGTACATATCAGTAAACCTGACAAAGGGACAGGAATAGTTACCCTTAACAAGTGTGGCTTTATCAACAAAATGCATGCCGTTGTTAATGACGGGTCCAAATTCAGATTCACTGGGCCTGCCGCTCAATATGACCGGACAGCCTTGCTCAAAAGTAAGCTGAAAAAACGCTTGCTGGACTTGTGTAAGAGCAATGAGCTGCTGCATGATACATATGACATGGTTCGTCCTCATGGCTCGCTGCGTCCGTTAATGTATGCGCTGCCCAAGACACGCAAAAGTGATATCCCTTTATGCTTTATCTTGTCTATGACCGGTTCTGCATTGCATGAATTGGCCAAATGGTTAGGCAAGTTATTACAAACAGTTTTGAACAGGTTTTCCAGATACATGGTGAAGGATTTCTTCACATTTGTGAAAACCATACAGAACTTGCAGATCAATAGCAATGCTATGCCCATGTGCTCATTTGACATTGCTAGCCTATTCACCAATGTTCCACTTCATGGAAGCCATAGATATTTCCACTGCAGCACTATATCATGGCGATTTAGACTCGCCACCATTTCATGAATCAGTATTCATTGAGCTTATGAACTCAGCAACTCATGAAGTTGAGTTAAACTTCAACAACACCATGTATGCCCCAATAGATAATATTGTCATGGGATCCCCTTTAGGCCCAGCTCTCACAAACATCTTTGTTGGTTCCATGAGAAACATGTCTTCAATGGAATGACACCTAACCTCCTACCACTTGCATATTTCTGATATGTGGATGATACGTTTGCTACATATAAGTCCGCAGTAGCATGTACTAATTTTCTTGCATGTCTTCATGGGTTCCATCCTGTGCTCAAATTCACCTTTGAAATGGAGCAGTCAAATGAACTCTCATTCCTTGACATACTAGTTGAGAAATCTGCCAAGGGATTCTCTACCATGGTCTACCACAAGCCTACCTTCACTGGTCAATACACATGCTGGGATTCTTATAGTTCCACACACTATAAGATTAACCTTATCCGCAACTTCATAAATAGAGCCCGAGCCATATGCTCATCATGCAAGCTTGATGCTGAAATAGGGGGCATCAATGACATCCTTCCTGATCAAATCATTTCCATCTGTATATCACGCAAACTCATAAACAGGCCTAAGACTGTCACTTTCAGTCCTGAAAAATGCCCAGTATACGTCAGATTACCCTGGAAGGGCAAGATATCTCAAACATTTGAGCAACAGGTAAAGCTAGCTGTTTCATGTTACTACTATCCAGTAGGAACATGAGTGGTATTCACCACTAACGGGATGCCGCCATCAAACCAAAGATACATTCTGCCTAACTCACAAAAAAGTAATGTAGTATATGAATTTCAGATGCTAGGTATGTAGGCCGTACATCCCAAAGACTGGCAGATCGTATCAAACAACATGCCCTCCTGCTTTTTACAACGGGCAAGGTATAGACCGTACTCAACCAGCCCGTGTTTGCAAAACGCAAAATACAGTGTCCAACATTAGAAGTGATTCTGCAATTTGACATTGGTATTCTTGTGATTTTCCTAATAAGTGCAAGATGAAAAGCTTTAACAAAATGTCTCTTTTTCTCAGCAATACTATCTATACCCCTTTACAGACAGGTGAGGTGAGAGTGACCGCCTTAGACACCAAGGCAGCATTTGACCCAGTATGGCATCGAGGAGTCTTAGCAAAACTGGAGTCAGTGGGAATCAGGGTTCCAACCATTGGTTGGAGTCATGCCTAGCACAAAAAAGATGGTCATGGTTGTTGGAGGTCAATCAGTTCAGTTCCAGGATATCACTGCAGGAGTTCCTCAGGATAGTGTCCTAGCCCAAACATCTTCAGCTGCTTCATCAATGACCTTCCTTCAAGCATAAGGTCAGAAGTGGGGATGTTTACTGATTATTGCACAATGTTCAGCACCATTCACGACCCTTCAGATCCTAAAGCAATCCATGTCCAAATGCAGAAAGATCTGGACAATATCCAGGCTTGGGCTGACAAGTGGCAAGTAACACTCTTACCATACGTGCCAGGCAATGGCCATCTCCAACAAGAGAGAGTCTAACCATTATTCCTTGACATTCAATGGCATTGCCATCACTGAATCCCCCATTGTCAACATAACAGGGGGTTACTATTCACCAAAACTGAACTGGACTAGCCATGTAAATACTGTGGCTACAAGAGCAGATCAGAGGCTCGGAATCCTGCAGTGAGCAACTCACCTCCTGACCACCCCCCCTCCCCCCAGCCCAAAAGCCTGTCCACCATCTGCCTTGTAGACTTGGTCCTACCACCAAGTTAGGACTGTGATGGTATACTCTCAACTGGATGAGTGTAGCTCCAAAAACATTCAAGAAGCTTGACACTATCCAGGACAAAGCAGCCCACTTGATTGACACCCTACCCACAAATATTCACTCTCTCCACTAACGACGCACAGGGCAGCAGATACATGGGAACACCACCACCTGCAAGTTCTCCTCCACTCACCATCCTGACTTGGAAATATATTGATGTCCCTTCTCGATCGCGGGGTCAAAATCCTGGAACTAGCCCCCCCCCCCCCAAACAGCACTGTGGGTGTACCTACACCATATGGACTGCAGCGGTTTAAGAAGGCAAGCACCACCACCTTCTCAAGGGCAATTAGGGATGGGCAATGAACGCTGGCCTAGCCAGCCACGCCCACAACCCATGAACGAATATAAAAAAAAGACACTTTGTATCCTCCTCATAACTTGCTCTCGTAACTATCTTTGTATTGTCAGCAAATTTGACTACATTACAGTCAGTTCATTCATCCAACTCATTAATATAGATCATAAATATAGATCATTAATATAGTTCCTGCACTGATCCCTGTGGCACTTTACTAGTTACAGTTTGCCATTCTGAAAATGACCAATTTATCCTAACTTTCTGTTTCCTTTTTGTTAGCCAGTCCTCTATACATGCTAATATAAAATCCCCAACACCGGAAGTTCTTATCTTGTGTAGTCACCTTTTATCTGGCACCTTACTGAATGCCTTTTGGAAATCCAAATACATGACACCTACTGGTTCCCCCTTTTCCACCCTGTTTTTACATCCTCAAAGAACTCTAATAAATTTGTCATACACAAGTTCCCTTTCACAAAACCATGTTGATTTTGCCTGATAGTATTATGATTTTCTAAATGTCTTACCACAACCTCTTTAATAATAGTTTCTGGAATTTTCCCAATAACAGATGTTAGGCTAACTGGTCTACAGTTTCCTGCTTTCTGTCTCCCTCCTTTCTTAAACAGTGATGTTACATTTGTGATTCAGTTGGGATTCAGCATTAGAAGCTTTGTAAGATTTAAAACTTATTTGCAAAGTATAGGAATTTGTAGACTCTAAGAGTGCCTCATGAGGAATCATGAGTTTATCTTCCCCTTTCTCTCTACCTCTGTTTCTGCCCTTTCTACTCCATCTCCTCCTCCCACACTGTCCCCCTTCTTGGTTCAATAATTGGACTGAGAGATAGCATTGTTGACAGGGACTGGTGAAGTGTCAGTTTCAGCTATGAACTCAAGTATTTATATGTTGTTTGAAGCCATGTTCTTATTCTTGCACAGCCTAACACCAACTGAGCTTAATTAAATATGGGCCTTCTGACACACAAAGACAAGTGTTCAGTTGAAGGTAGAGTGGTTAGGCTTGTGATGGGTTTAGGGAAGGAATTCCAGGGCCAGGATTTTACAGCCCCTCCTGTCCAGTGGGATATTATGTCCCGCCAAACTGCATGGAGATTTAAATGGCTCACCATTTTCGCCCGGGTTTGGGGGGAGGACATGGGACACCATGCCACGGCAGGGCCATAAAATCCTGGCCCAGAGCTTAGTGCCTGGATGACTGAAGTCATGGATATCAATAGTGGGGCAAACGAACTCAAGGGTGTACAAGAGGCCAGAAATGGAGAGACACCGAGTTCTCAGAGGTGTTCCAAGAGAATAAACTGAAAGAGTGTAAGGATGTAGTTTGCAGCAGCAATGGATTTAGAACTGAGCATTGAGTTTCTAAAAGGATCTGGGGTGATTCCTAGAAATGTTACATTTTGATGAGTTAATTTGTTGCGTTTTGCAGCACCTTGTAAGCTCCTGTGCTCTGCCTTTCAAGCCAAAGCTAATTTTTACTTAGAGGGATTATCTGATATGTGAAAATGAAGCATTACAAACTCCAGTAAATCCCAGGTTTGCCATGTTAATTTCTGAACTGAAATCTTTTCCAACACACATCTTCAGCCAGCTTTCAGTTTCAGCATACAAGCAAATTGACAGGTTGATACTAACAACCTTCAGTCCTCGAGTGAAATATTGACAAGTTGACACATGGATTGATACATTGGCTGTCACCTTAAAAAAGCTGAAGAGGTGACATCAGTAGAAGGCTACAAATACTGTCTGTTGGCAAATGATTACATGTTAGCATTGCTGCTGTGCATACTCAGGATTCCCTATACCTTAGCGCTGCCAGTAAATGCCAGTGTTCTCTAGATTTAGATAAGTTTATTGTTTTCTCCTAAGGGAACTGCATTTCAAGAAAACAGCATTTCTGCAGGTTAGATGTTTTCAGTAGCTTGGTTTGGATATTGTTAATCATGATGACAGTTTCCATGCATGCCAGATGCCTGTCTGACCAAAAATTCTCTTTGCCCCACTTCTTTAGCCCTCCAGTTTTGCATTCTGCCTATCTCTTTTTCCCTATCCCTTCTCTGTCCCTTTCTTTCTTTTCTTTCTTCTCTCTTTATTCCTCTTTCATTCACTCTCCACCTTTCTTTCCTGCTCCCACACAGGCCTTCTGTCTCTCCACACTGCTATCTCTCAAACATATGTTGCTTTTCTTGCTGTCCATCAGCCCCCTCTTCTCATCTCTCTTTCATTTCCCCCTCCCTCTCTCTCTCTCGGTCCTGTCACTTTTTCTATCTCATCTCTGTGTGTTTGTTAAGTTGTGACAGTTGCAGAATGGGATGTAGAGTTTATGTTAATGAAGTGGAAAATGGTGGCTTTTGTGTTTCATTTTGAGAGGCCAGTCTGTGGTTTTGATAACTTTTCTACTTTTGCATGCTTCACCAAAGTTGCAGTAAGAAAAGCAACAACAAAAAATCCTAACTACGTCATTCAATTCAATAATGCAACAACCCACATTTTATTTAAGATCTAGAAAAATTAAACAATTGCTTGGCTGTAGAGAACTCAAATATTGCTGAAAAGAGAGACATGTTGCTGAAGCTTTTCATCTTACCCTCAATGGACAGACGCAAGAATGCTAAATTTCAAACGATCACAACAATTTATAGTACAGGAGAAAAGGATGCTGATTGGTTGGCAAGTTGACTCTGATCGGCCAAGGCATTGCTATGGAGAAAGCAATGGGGAACTATAGGCTCACAAGCTCCCAGGTAATTCAGAAAAGACACAAGGCTTGAGCATATTCCTTTTGTTTGCAGAGAACAAATCCCTGCATATGAATTCATGTCACTTCTAGTAAGCAGAAATGAGCCACGTTATGAGTTCAACTGATTATCTTGAATTGGTTCTTAGTGTAGTTATTAGCACATTCATAGTTCTTAAAATGTGCTGCCCAATCGCGGAATCACATCTAACAGTAGACGTTTTGTTTTGGGCTTTGCAAGCACTGGCTGATTGAGTACGGTCCATACCCCGCCAAACAATTATACAAACCATACTCAACCAACCTGCAATCACAAAACCCAAGACAAAATCATTAGATGTGATTCTGCGATAGGGTAGAACTTACTGAACAATCCTGAGTGTGCTAAAAGCTACACTAACAGTCAATTTACGATAATGAGTCAACTCATTACATAACTCATTTACACTTGCTAGAAGCAACATACATTCATATGTGGGAACTCATTCTCTGCAAACTAAAGGAATATGTTCAAGACTTGCATTTTTTTTGAATTAGCAGGGAGCTTGGGGAGCCTATAATTCCCAATTGCTTTCTCCATGGCAATGCCTTTGCCAATCAGAGTTGACTTGCCAGCCAATCAGCACCCTTTTCTCCTGTACTATAAATTGTTGTGATCGTTTGAAATTTGACATTCTTGCATTTATACTGAAAAGCTTTGGCAATATGTTTCTCTTTTCAGCAACAATTAAATCTGTGTCCCAGGAGAGAGAGGGGCAATAAACTAAGTACATTTGATGGGAAAAATCATCCTGTTGCTACTTACAGACAACTGTAAATTAATATTTCAAATCTAGCTCTATTTACAAATTGCAAATCAGCTTCATGCTATAATTTTTAATCCAAAAACTACTTTTATTTCCAAAAGCTGTAATTACAATAGATCACAAACATGTGGTAAAGTTTTTCTCATGTGTTTAAAGTTCCCTGACCCTATGTAAGTGAATTTGGACTGTTATGCAAATTTGCACTGTCACTTACAGCAGGATTACCTGTGATTATGTCAGTTTACATCTGTGAATAGTTTGGCTGTAATGACATTTTTATAGTTTTTTAAAGTTAACTTTTACTGAATCTGAAAATTATCAGAAGAAAAATATGAACTTTCATAACCTAAATGAACCGAAATGCAAATAAGATTAATCTCTTTGTTTATTTAAATGACATAGATGGTTGAATGAAGTTTCATATTCAGCATTAGCACAAGAAATGATAGTGTTATCTTATTATTCAAAAGTGTGACTGCACAGGAAGTTTTAAAAACCCCAATATACAGGACAATAAATGACCATATTCAGATTAGTGGGCAGTATACTGGACACAGGAGAACATAAGGTTACACAGCATTCTCTTCCTTTTTCCAAGTCAGAAAATTTAAATGTCAGTGCCTCAACAAGAGAAAAAAATCAGCATCTCCCTTAATCCCCAGCACCCATCCACCCCAAGAAGTGAGAAAATCTATTCTATTGAACTGTTTACAAACAGGCACATCACTGAGGAAACAGGCAGCAGAGAATTACAGTACCTCAGATCCAGGAGTAATTAGAAGGTATATTGTGCTAATCGATCAATGATGTCTTGGTTTCTCAGCTTCTTTTGAGCTGGCGGCCATAAGGCAAGAACTTCATTCAAGAAGAAAAGACAACTGCCCTCTTGCACTTTTACCCTCTGAAAATAGAAATGTACGGAGGAAAATGTATGGATTGAATTCAAGCAGAGGATTTGTTCCATGTTTTAAAGGTAGTGTTAGTGGTCGATTGCAATTGCATAGTGGTCTATTGCAATTGAATGTCGACCAAATCAGACAAAGCCAACTTTTCATACACAAGCTAGGTTAGTTCTTTCCTCTGTCACATTGCAAAGATTTGCAAGCCTGTAGGAATCTAAAAAAAATCCAACCTTCCTTTAGTTATCATTCTGTTTTAAATTGTGTGTAAAACATTTTTAATAGCAAATCAGTTCTTTACATTTAACTATCCGTTAGAGAAATCCTATTTATTCTTGATCACAGTGTTTAGTTGTTACTGATGCAGGTGATCAGCCTTGTATAAGTGATGGAGGAGATCAGCACTGCACAGTCACTGATGAAGGAGGTCAGCATTATATGGTCACTGTTGGAAGAGATCAGCATTGTATGGTCACTGTTGGGAGAGATCCGCATTGTAAGATCACTGTTGGAGAGATCAACATTGTGTGATCACTGTTGGAAGAGATCAGCATTTTATAGTCACTTTTGGAGGAGACCAACATTGTATGATCACTGTTTGAAGAGATCAGCATTGTATTGTCAAAAATGAGAAGAGGAGGAGATCAATGTTGAATGGACATTTTTGGAGGAGGTCAGCATTTTATTGTAACTGTTGGAAGAGATCAGCATTGTATAGTCACTGTTGGAGGAGATCAATATTGTATGGTCACTGTTGGAAGAGATCCACATTGTATGATCACCATTGGAGGAGATCAACATCGTGTGATCACTGTTGGAAGAGATTAGCATTTTATAGTCACTGTTGGAGGAGACCAATATTGGATGATCACTCTGAGATCAGCATTGTATTGTCAAAAATTAGAAGATCAACATTGTATGATCACTGTTGGAAGAGATCAGCATTGTATGATCACTGTTAAGATCAGTATTGTATGGTCCCTGTTGAGATATTGTATGGTCACTGTTGAGGAGATCAACATCATATGGTCAGTGTTACATTAGATTAGTATTGTATGCTCACTGTTAGATAAGACTAGCATTATTTGGTCAGTGTCTAAGAAAGAATACCCAAATAAATTTCCTGATTGATTTTCTTCTGTTATTGTCTTTCCTGAAGTTTTTGACTGCCTCAATGAGATACTGTTCCACTAATACTGATCATCATCTACTAATACTCAAGTGCCCAGTAATTGCATGGGAACTTTGACCATGCATCTTAGCAGGCTATTTACCATAGCCAGGATCAGAATCAAGCCAGATTCTGTCTTCATTTGTCATGAAACAGTGCACTTTGCAGTATGGATTCTACTGTTTTCCTGGCCAAAATTCTCTAATTGGACATAGATCAGGGATAGAATCTATGGCATTGCTATACTGTATGTCTTAGGTGAATATACATGAATAAACTCACTGAGCTTTTGGAGGAGTTGATAATATATTTTAATTGGTATCTCTCCATTATGACTAGATTGTCATCATTGTTAGTTGTAATCACACTTCTATCCATTGATCTTGGAATCTGTACCCTTCTATACAGAGTCCTGCATCTTGGAGGTTCAGTAATGTTGCACATTGATAGCTCATCATATTGCATATGGACTGCAAGAATGTAAATGGGTAACCACAATTACCCACACTTGAGAAACTCAGCTTCATTGCATCTCAGTGGGGAGGTATCAGTCAAAAGCCGTGTGATTTTCTGATAGAGGTCCTGGGTTACTCCCTTACACCACCTAAGAGCTGCTATCAGAGCAGAATTGCCAATCAACCAAAGAAGGAGTATGTTGTAGGGCAGCACAACGAAGAGGGAACAAAACATCTTTCAATATGAATCATGAACAAATACCAGGTAGGTTTATTTGTATTTGTCATTATTCAGCTTCTGACTTTTTCATTGGTTTCCCTATAAACACTTGAATTAATGAAATCATTAACTTACATCCAACTTTGTAATTCACCCATGTAAAAACGTCCATGAGTGAGTGTTTTTTGAGTTGTCAAAACAGACAGATGGGTTTGTAAGGATGCTGTGTGCTACATGATATGATTATTAACTAATTTTAAAGCAGAATGCTTAATATATTGTAGCTTTAAAACTGTTAACTCATGTGTTGTATTGAATAAATTCTAAAATTATTTATCCAGTTTAAAAACATTAAAAACCATTTTAAAAACATGCCCTTTAACACTCAAAGTGCAATGATGAGCTTTGAACTCATCCAAAATTAACCATTCATTTAATGAAATGTTTACTTAAATTTTAACTTGCTGAAATGGGTCCTGCAAAGGAATTGAATACCACCCTGCATAAATCAGAGGATTGTCACCAAAGGAGGGAAAGAGCAGAAATAAAGTAGAAAAAGAGGCACTGGAAACGGAGAGATAAATGTGTCAAGACCACTGATTTATAGTTTCACTGGAAAATAAGCTGAATCATGTGAAGATCTATCAAAAATCCTGACTCTAATTAAAAATTACATCTGGCATTTTAGATAGCCATAAAATAGTAGCCTTAATGGTGTTTGCATTATATACGATGTCTAATAATATCACAAAAGCATTGCAAAGTGATTCATATATTTAAATTACTTTTGGAGTGCAGTGACTGTTGTTATGTAACCAAATTCCAACCTAAGACCGTCAGGTTGTTTCTCTTATTGTTAAAAACAAAAAAACTGCGGATGCTGGAAATCCAAAACAAAAACAGAATTACCTGGAAAAACTCAGCAGGTCTGGCAGCATTGGCGGAGAAGAAAAGAGTTGACGTTTCGAGTCCTCATGACCCTTCGACAGAACTTGAGTTTGAGTCCAGGAAAGAGCTGAAATATAAGCTGGTTTAAGGTGTGTGTGTGGGGGGCGGAGAGATAGAGAGACAGAGAGGTGGAGGGGGGGTGGTATGGTTGTAGGGACAAACAAGCAGTGATAGAAGCAGATCATCAAAAGATGTCAATGACAATAGTACAATAGAACACATAGGTGTTAAAGTTAAAGTTGGTGATATTATCTAAACGAATGTGCTAATTAAGAATGGATGGTAGGGCACTCAAGGTATAGCTCTAGTGGGGTTTTTTTTTATAATGGAAATAGGTGGGAAAAGGAAAATCTTTATAATTTATTGGAAAAAAAAAGGAAGGGGGAAACATAAAGGGGGTGGGGATGGGGGAGGCAGCTCACGACCTAAAGTTGTTGAATTCAATATTCAGTCCGGAAGGCTGTAAAGTCCCTAGTCGGAAGATGAGGTGTTGTTCCTCCAGTTTGCGTTGGGCTTCACTGGAACAATGCAGCAAGCCAAGGACAGACATGTGGGCAAGAGAGCAGGGTGGAGTGTTAAAATGGCAAGCGACAGGGAGGTTTGGGTCATTCTTGCGGACAGACCGCAGGTGTTCTGCAAAGCGGTCGCCCAGTTTGGTCTCTCCAATGTAGAGGAGACCACATTGGGAGCAACGAATGCAGTAGACTAAGTTGGGGGAAATGCAAGTGAAATGCTGCTTCACTTGAAAGGAGTGTTTGGGTCCTTGGACGGTGAGGAGAGAGGAAGTGAAGGGGCAGGTGTTGCATCTTTTGCGTGGGCATGGGGTTGTGCCATAGGAGGGGGTTGAGGAGTAGGGGGTGATGGAGGAGTGGACCAGGGTGTCCCGGAGGGAGCGATCCCTACGGAATGCCGATAAGGGGGGTGAAGGGAAGATGTGTTTGGTGGTGGCATCATGCTGGAGTTGGCGGAAATGGCGGAGGATGATCCTTTGAATGCGGAGGCTGGTGGGGTGATAAGTGAGGACAAGGGGGACCCTATCATGTTTCTGGGAGGGAGGAGAAGGCGTGAGGGCGGATGCCCTTCACTTCCTCTCTCCTCACCGTCCAAGGACCCAAACACTCCTTTCAAGTGTAGCAGCATTTCACTTGCATTTCCCCCAACTTAGTCTACTGCATTCATTGCTCCCAATGTGGTCTCCTCTACATTGGAGAGACCAAACGTAAACTGGGCGACCGCTTTGCAGAACACCTGCGGTCTGTCCGCAAGAATGACCCAAACCTCCCTGTCGCTTGCCATTTTAACACTCCACCCTGCTCTCTTGCCCACATGTCTGTCCTTGGCTTGCTGCATTGTTCCAGTGAAGCCCAACGCAAACTGGAGGAACAACACCTCATCTTCCGACTAGGGACTTTAAAGCCTTCCGGACTGAATACTGAATTCAACAACTTTAGGTCGTGAGCTCCCTCCCCCATCCCCACCCCTTTCTGTTTCCCCCTTCCTTTTTTTTCCAATAAATTATAAAGATTTTCCTTTTCCCACCTATTTCCATTATAAAAAAAACCCCACTAGAGCTATACCTTGAGTGCCCTACCATCCATTCTTAATTAGCACATTCGTTTAGATAATATCACCAACTTTAACTTTAACACCTATGTGTTCTATTGTACTATTGTCATTGACATCTTTTGATGATCTGCTTCTATCACTGCTTGTTTGTCCCTACAACCACACCCCCCACCCCCTCCACCTCTCTGTCTCTCTATCTCTCCGCCCCCCACACACACACCTTAAACCAGCTTATATTTCAGCTCTTTCCTGGACTCAAACTCAAGTTCTGTCGAAGGGTCATGAGGACTCGAAACGTCAACTCTTTTCTTCTCCGCCGATGCTGCCAGACCTGCTGAGTTTTTCCAGATAATTCTGTTTTTGTTTTCTCTTATTGTTATTTTGCTGTAGCTGGAGATTAAATTTTCCCCAATCTAGTCTGCATGTGAAATTTTCCAGTTCTATACTCAATAAGTATATTATTTTGACACACAGAAAAGACCTCATAATTCCAGCTCAGAATTCTAAAAGCATAATGTTTCACTCAGGGTGTTTGCTGCCAAGATATTGCATTCAGTGTTTGTTTAACAAAATGGCAATTATAGAAGTTTGAAACCAGTTGTAAAGCTAGCTGAGAATTTAACACCAGCATGCAGCAGCCAAATATTTTATCTGACCATCCTAATTTGAATGGAAACTAGGGCTTAAGCACCCTTTAAAAACATTCAACGTTGTCAAACCCCAGTCGCTATAAATTCTTAAAACAAAAGATATGTACAAAAAAATCCTTTGTATTCAGATGGCACAAGTATTGTATCATTTTTGTACCGCTTGGATCATGTTGTATGGACATTGTATTGTAAGTTTCACTGCCAATTCATATTTTTGGTGCACTCAGTACATCATCCTGAAACAGCAAGATTTTGAAATAATTAGGAAATGCTTATATCATTTTTTTTTCAAGTGAGACTAGTGAAAGGGTTTAGATAGGTTAAACAGGGAGAAATTGTTTCCACTGGCAGAAGGGTCGTAAACCAGACACAAAAGTACCAAAGGAGAAGATGAGGGGAATGTTTTTAGCAGCAAGTTGTTATGATCTGGAATGCATGATGGGAGTAGATTCACTGGTAACTCTCAAAAGGGAATTGGATAAAAATTTGCAAAGGAAAACATTCTAAGGTTGTGGGGAAAGAACATGGACTAATTGGAAAGCTCATTTAAACAGCACAAGTGTGATGGGCCAAATGGCTTCCTTCTGTACTGATGATTATAAAGATGAAGATTAAGTGACCTTTTGGAAAGAAGAGATAAAGCAAGGCCAAAATACGTTCACACCTCTGATGTGTCTTTGTTGCAAGGTATAGTGCAATGCATTACCTTATCAACTGAACAAGAATAGTGTTCAATTTGGGGCAGAGTGTTGCTGTTGCCAGTGAAAATGTCACAGAACCACACCACCCCCGACACCACACCCAACCCCTTACGTGGCAGGTTATTCCTGTCCAAAGAGTCAAAGGTGATACAAATGGAAAAGTAAGTTCCTCAGAAAGAAATGTAACACAGCAAGCACGTAACGGTAATTTCAAGACTGGTTCAAGTCAGAATTACAAAGCAGCCAATGCTCAATAGGTAGCTACCTTATTGTTGAGTCTGAAGGTTGTGGGTTCAAGTTCAACTCCAGAGATTTGAGCAATCATGGCTGACACCAATGTTGTATAGAAGGAATGGGATACTGTTATTGGTTCTGTATTTTGTATGAGACATTTTTGGAGCTGTCATCTTTTGGATGAGAATTAACCCGAGCAAGGCCCCATGTGCCCATTTGGGTAAGTGTAAAAGATACCATGACCATTCAAAGAAGAATAGCGATTTCCCTGCTGTCCTAGCTATCATTATCCTCAACCTAAATACCAAAAAAAATTGTATGGTCATTAATTTCCCTGCTGTTTGTGGGACTTTGTCATGTGCACATTTATTGTTGACAATTCAAAAGTAATTCATTGGCTGTAAAGCACTTTGGGACATCCTTAGGTCATGAAAGGTGCTTTATAAATAATTTCTTTTTTTTCTAGATGAGATCTGTATGAAAAGTATGAGAACAGGACTGTGTGATTTTCTTTGAATCACTGTGCAAGACTTTTATTTTGCTAGACTTAGTGCCTGTCAATTGAAGGTGTATTTACCCTTCTCTTTGAAGTAGTAAGTTGACAGGATGTGGTTTTTAATAAACTTCACAAGGTTTAATTTCTATTTGAAAACCTGTATCAGGAATGGAAGTTGTGGTGTTGTAAAAAGTACATGGGTTTCCTGCCTGCACATCTGCATTAGGGTCTTAGACTCTGATACTTGTCTGATTCTTTAGGCAGGTGGCCCTTTCCGTCTAAGGGTCTTTGAGGAAGGGTAAGTAGATAGATAAAAACAACATCATTAACACTGAATGCTGGGAGTACTGGTTGGTGCAGTTGGTTAGCACAGTAGAACTTGGATTTGAATCCACTGCAGAAGAAATAGACAAACAGTTCCACTCTCTGCTGACTTCTTGGGATCCTAATGTAATCACTTTCAATGAAGCTCTGACTGGCCATGGCAGAACATCATATCGTCACATAATCGCACACTCATTTAAGACACGGGAATGCCTGGTGTGGAAAATGACAACTATCACACTATTCCATAGTGTGCAAAACTCTTTCTAAGGCTGGGGATAAGGTGTGTTACTTTGCACCTGGCTGCACTTGATGCAAACTTGTGGCAAAATTGGCCAAATGTTCCTTTCCCCAGTACTGACAACCTTTGCCTTGATAAGAATGTTCTTTACCTTCCACAAAAATTAAATCAGAGAAGGGAGGGGAAAGCATGAAACAAAGTGAAAAGCCAGAATCTTCCAGATTGCACAGCTTCCCAATTCCATTGTTGACAGAAGAAATGGAGATGTCTCATTTTGACTGGGATTTTACATTAGTCCGTGATCCTTCAAATGGAAATTTATTTTACTAGTGCTTGGTGCTATAGCACTATATTTTGACTTTGACCCAACAGAATGTGGACCAATGAGGTTCCAAGACCATGGTTCAGTTTCCCACATATTTCTGCAGTTCCTAACAAGAGATAAAGCTGAGTCACTTCCATCCATGATGTAGGGAAAAGAAAACTCCAGTCATACTCGCTTGGAATGATTTAGAGCAACATTGATGAAAGAAATGCTTTTATGTTACACCTATCACAATCTCCAGATGTCCAAAAGAACTTTATAGCCAATGAAGTACATTTGAAATGTAGTCATTGTCATAATGTGGGAAACATGGCAGCCTGTTTGTGCACAATGTCCTACAAACAGCAATGTGATAATGACCAGATATTCTATTTCAGGTGTCGTTTGCAACCTAAATGCTGGCCAGGATACCAGGAGAACTCCTATTCTCGGCTTTGAATAGTGTCATGGGATCTTTTACGCCCATCTGAGAGTGCAGATGGGGCCTCAGTTTAATGACAGACGACAGCACCTCTGAAAGTGCAACAGTCCTGAATGCTGCACTGAAGTACCGCCCTAGAATTGTGTACTCAAGGCCCTGAAGTGACACAAGTCCATGATTTTCTGACTCAGAGGGAAGATGGTTAGCCACTGAACCAAGTCTGATACCTAGGGCAGAATTTTTTGTTGGCATACAGGCGCGCGTCTGACATGCTCGAGCGTGAAATAGTGCGTGATGACATCAGGCAAGCGTCCCGACGTCATCACGCACTCGCTTGATATTTCAGTCGGCAGGTGCACATGAGGGTTGGCAGGGTGGCCACTGACAATTAAGAGGCCTATTAAGGCCATTAACGTATTAATCAAACATGATTTTTCGCTGCCCGTCCAACATTGGCAGGCAGGTAAATCGGCCAGGCAGCCTTTGCCTTTTTGGGGAAACCTCATCCAAGGGTGGGATTAGGTTTCTAATATTAATTTTAAAAGAAATGAAAATGTTTGCACAGAATTTTCATCTGGTATATGTTCCCGGTGACTGATTCTGATGCATGGGCATTTTTTAGCAGTTTTTCCAATCTTTATTTTTGGCATTTAAATTCTTCAGCTCCCTGAGGTGGCTTTCTCCTTCAGGGAGCTTTGTGTGAGCACTCCCCCGTGCCCACGCTGACTTCAGCACTCACCCTCCTCCTGCTCCCGCACTAACTTCAGTGCTTGCCCTCCACCTGCCCCCATCCCGACAGCACTGAGCCTTTCAGTGCGTCTTTCACGTTGGCTGGCCGTTAATTGGCCAGCCAGTGTGAAATTGCAGTCGGCTTGGGGTCCGTTCCCTGGCCACTCCAGAGCCCGCTAATCATGGGCGCCCGCCAAACAAAAAATCCTGCCCTTAATGATGAAGGACTGGGAGAAGGTCAGCTACCTGTCTTCTTGAGCATTTGTGATACCTCACCCAGCCAGGGAGGCTAGAGGGGAGAGAAAGACAAATGTCTCTAAAAGAAAGGGTGAAACCTATTAACAGTGAAATTGTCTCAAGTCTGCTTGTTGTATGACCTCCATTTATTTAGAGCTGCAGCCAATCTCAAACATGGATCAGCATGCATTTAGCTATATGAGTATTGTAGAACACAAAAAAAATTCAGCTCAAAATGTAGCTAATAGCACCTATTAGTTTAGAAAATTCTCCTTTTATTAACCATACTGATCAAAATAAAAATTATGGAGACAACTGATCAAGCTATTTATATTTTAAAAAATCAATATTATCATTGGTTCTCAATCAATTAGGATACTTCTATGTTCACTGGCTGTTTGCTGTTCTCTGGAGAATGTGTGGTTCAGTACATTTATCTTTCTTCCAAACCACCCTCATGCACCCACCTTCAAATCGACCAGCAAGTTGCACGTTTAAGGCAGCAAGGCAACTATTTCTTGGAAACGATTTGTAGGCAGGTTGTTTTTTTAAAAGAACTCTCCACTATAAATCATTCTGATTTTATTTGCTAAGTGAGGAGCTGGAAATTGTTGAATTCCCCAGTGCAAGGAGTCAATGCTTAAGGTTGATGACTAATCACTTTGTGCACAGTCGGGGATTCCAGCCCTTAAGCTAGATTGTAACAATAATTTGGCTTGTTGGTTTCAGTCAAAGAACTCCACAGTGTTTTCCAGTTGCTGACCAAAGAAGCATTTTTCCTCTACTTGTTGGTCACTTGCCACAACACACCCTAATTACAAACTACTCCATGACCACTGTTTTTTGTGGTTAGATTGGCCAACAGGACACACATTTTGGCTATGTCTGACCCTTGTGTTGTGCTTTTGTCTCCTGGCCTTCAGTCCCCCTTCCCTGAGGTGAAGTTGATGACCTCTGGCAAAGTGCATTTGAGCAGCTTGGCTGAGAAATTAAACAGACAGATTTTAATAGCAGGCAGGCCCAGGGTCCAATAAACTGGGTAGTGCTCAGACACAGACTCAGAATGATCTTGGATTGGGAGCAAAACATTATCAGGGAAATGTGATGTTCTAAAACAATGGTTGTAAGCGTGTGGTAAAAACTGAAGGAGCATTCTTCGGTTTTTGATAGAAGATGCCAAAGTGAATTCTTTCTTTAAATTGGCTTTCACTACTGCTAGTAAATAACAGATTAACATTTTATTTGCCTATGGTACAGAGAATGAAATGTGTCGGAGGTGCATACTGAAACAGTTAGTTAGGCGAAAACAAAAATCTGTCCATCAGATCTGTGCAAGTGGACTAGGCAAAAAGTCTGCGTATTAATCAAAGTTATTCATGGGAGAGAATGGGTTCTTTTAGCACTTTCTATTTAATACACCCATTAACAGCCATCCGAAGGCCTACGGTAGTGAAATGTTGGCTTTAAGGTGATCATATGATAAGCAGATGGAAACTTTTTGAAAAAAAAACTTGTGCTTGCTTTTACTATTCATATTCAAAAAGGTGAAGGAATTTAGTTACACTGTTTTAATTCTGCCTTATTGGATTTCTTCTCTTAAAGCCACATGTAGGGATTTAACCCTGATGACTCTGGCTGCCTTAAAACATCTCTTGTAGCATCAATTTTACATTTGAATGAAAATTGTTTATTAAGAGCATTCTCCTGAGTTGCATGTGCCAATTTTACTGAGGACTAGCCATGGGCAAGACTTCTTGTTTCTAAGACACAGAGTATCTAGATGAATAAATATTCACAGCAATGCCACCCCTTCCCCCACCAACTCCAACAATCCTCTCCACACCCCAAGGTCAGTGAGAGTTTCCAATTTATAAGCCAGCCATACAGACAAGGAAGCCCCAAGGTTTTATCCTTGATTTGCTCTGTTTGCCAAGCTCATCCAGAGTTGGAGTAAAAACACTCCCTGGGCTAGGGTAGGGAAATAAAATCACCTCAGATCCCTGCTCTTGACTGCTGTACAGCAACTCTTGTTAGAAGTACACCTGTGTCAGCATATGACTGTGATGACCCCCGATGTTGAACAGTCTGACAACAATCGCTCTTTCATCTTGTACACAAGGATTGCCCATTTGGATTGCTGATACCCATGGAACCTTCAAGAGAGGAGAGAGGAGAGAAAGTTAGCAAGCAAAAACAATGAGCAGCCAGGCAACTGTCAGATTAGCATGAACACTTACTTTTTATAGGACTTCAGATTGTTGCTGCTGTGAGAGATTGTAAAAATAGTCTATAGGGTAGGAAGGGGGGGAAATCTTTCAATAATATTACGACTGGCAGACCCACAAGTCAGACTCTGCTTGTAGATTAGAACTCTTGAGGGAAGCCCACAATGCAAAGAAACCACAAACTATAGCAAGGAAATAGGATTGGAGTGAGTCACTCCCATTGACAAGCTGGTACCAAAAGCACAATAGGCTGAATGCCATCCTTCAGTGCTTTAATGTTGGTGATCATTCCACAGTTTGCATTCCCAAAGAAGATCCCTTTTCATGATTACCGAGTCACTAGTTCAAATACCTGCAGAGTGAAGCTCTTGCTTATATAAATAAAGAAAACTTTGAGATTACTTAATATTTCATTTTTTTTGAGTTTCAACAGAAACAGAAAATACTGGAAATACACAGCAGGTCAATCAAACTTCATCCAAAGATGCTGAGGGGCCTATAGTGTATTTTCAGCATTTTTTTGCATTTTATTTCAGATTGTTGTAATCTGCAGTTTCTTTTTACAGAACCATGAAACAGCTTGTCTGTTGACTGGGTTATTTAGATTGTACAAATTTTGCATTTTATTTTTTTGCAGATTGTTGACGAGCTGGGGAATGTAAAATTCTGCATTGATGCAAGCCAGGCTGGAAGTGGGAACTGGCTTAAGTACATCCGTTCGGCACACTCCTACAACCAGCAAAATTTAGTAGCATGTCAGATTAATGATCAGGTGAGTTATCTTCATGGAACCAAATCCAGTATCCTGTTTTGGGGCAATTCCTACTGATAGAATGCCAGGTATGAGACTAAATGTAACTGCACGCATATAATCCAGCAACATGAATACTAACCAGCATCCAGTGTCACAAATTTTAAAGCAAAGATTAAATGTTGCAATGGTAGCATTGAGCTGGGAGTTTGCAGTAGTAAAGACTGTATTCAGTTCATGTGTGTTATATCTAATCTTCCTCCTGTTCTACGTTGTGTGTGTTAGCTGCCCCTAGGCAGAAACACTGCTGCAAAATAAATGCCACTAACTGACATGTCTTGTAAAAGTATATTTTTAATTAATCTGTAAACTTATTTAGAAGAATGAGAGGTGATCTCATTGAAGTGTACAAAATTCTCATATGGCTCGACAGGGTAGATGCAGGATGTTTCCCCTGGTTGGTGGGGGGTGGGGGGTCTAGAACCAGGGGACACAGTCTCAGAACAGGAGATAGGCCATTTAGGACTGAGATGAGGAGGAATTTAATCAATCAGAGGGTGGTGAGCCTTTGGAATTCTCTACACCAGAGGGCTGTGGAGGCTCAGTCATTGAGGATGTTCAAAGTAGAGGTTGATAGATTTCTAGGTACCGTTGATATCATGGGATACGGGAATAGTGTGAGAAGATGGCATTAAGGTAGAAGATCAGCCATGATCTTGTTAAATGACAGAGCAGGCTCAAGGGGCTAACCCTGCTCCAATGTTCCTATACATTGGTTTGAAAATCATGTGGCCCTGGGAAATAATTTTTAAAATGAGTACTGATTATGTTCCTTGTTGTTGCATTACTAACATACTACTGACTGTAAACAGACAGAGCTATTTTAGTATAGGAAAAAAATTACCTGTACAGTCTTAATTCTAAACAAAAGCCTTCCTTTCTCTTTTAGCTTTTCCCATGTTACCCATTTTATTTTTAGATTTTGCGGGTGGATTTACAGCCATATGGCCTTCCTGCCAGTAATCCTCCCCATTTATGTGGCCTTAATCCTAAACTAAAGCAATTCTTAAAGTAGTTTTATTTTCTATTTTAAAAAGTCCTTATCAGTTTATGAGATGCCTCTTTCTTTGCACTCATGTGTAAATACCAACCTGTTAAAACTTTGGACTAAAATGCCCTAAGACTCCTTCAGGCCTTGCACCATCGATCTGTCTTCAACCTGATCTAAATAACCACTAAGGGAGCAAAGTTTCTTGGTTGGTTAATGTAAAACACAGGTGTTCAAACTGTTACCCAATAACCACTTGCAGCTTCTAAGCCCTGGCACTTGGTCCACAAAGTCCAGGCAACTAAGTATGGTGGGCCTGGAAGTTTACTGTAGCCAGGTAAAACCAAGATACCAGAACCTGTAGGTTTGGAAAGGACCATTCTTAGCACTGTTGTCTCACTGGTGGCTAAATCCTACATCACAGTAACAAGATATGTCAACATCAGTAAGTTGATGTACATACAGCTTATTAGGTACCATATATTTAAACTCCAGTCTCCTTGATATGTATCCCTGCAGAAGATAAAAAGCTTAGGCAGACTAGATCAGGTGCAATGCTAATTTTACACCTCCTGAATTTACTTACCACTGAAGTCAACAGAGAGCACGTTTGGGCAGGGTGTAAAACCAGTGAGTTTCCTGCAAAAGTTAGCTTAAAATATTTTGTGTTTATGCAGATGTGTACCCTATGGAGTGTGTACTTGGTTTGCAGGGGGTCCACTTGAGCATCAGGTTTCTCTCTGGTTGACATTAAATTTCTGTGTCAACTTTCTCGGGTTGTGCACACAGAAGTTTGTTAAACACAGGTGTAGATGGAGAGTAGTATTGCCCTACCAATGAAAGGCCAGGTATAAAGCTGGAGATTTTTTAAAACTATAAATTGCTCTAATAAGCTGCATCTCATCATAACTCGTGATTAACAGTGATACAACATCTCATGAAAAACCTTCAGGTCTCGTTGCCAACTGCTGCTTTGGCTAGGCAGTCTGGGAGATGAGCACAAAAACAAAAAGTGCTGGGAAAACTCAGTAGGTCTAGCAGCATCTGTGGAGAGAGAGCGAGACAGACATTTCGAATCCGTATAACCCTTTTTCAGAGATGAGTAGCTGTTACTGGGTTCGTGTGAAAGCAATGTCAGAGCGAGTTAGAAAGTCCGTGCCTGGAAGGAAGTTGTACCTGAGTGACAAGGAAAATAGGGACAGAGATAGCAGGTACATGTCGCCTGAGAGTCACCTGCTGCTGAACCTTTACGCAGCACTGAAGTGATTTGACCTCAGCATAACACCCAACATATATATATATATATTGCAAAATCCTGCCTTGACGCCTTGAACTTGCCCTCGTCACACCTTGCGTATATGCTCTGCAATGCTTCCTTCGTTTAAAATTTGATATAGCACAAACTTTTGTCTTGCACTTCCACTTAAAACGCTTCCCCGCCTATCTGTAACTTCTTCCTGTCCTATATCTCACACTTACAACACTTCGTTTGACTCCACTCTACGATACAGTGACCGTCCTACGATCTGCGGTTATGCCTTCAGCAACCGAGATCCTTACGCTCTGAAATTACCTTTCTGAGCCCCACAGCCCCCTCCCTTTTAACACCCCCCTGTTGTGTTATGCACCAATCCTAATATCTTCTTTTCCAGTTTAGGCGAACATTTTTCCTAATGCCTCCGTGAAACACTCCGTTATATTCGTCCATGTTAAAGGCGTCACATAAAGGCATACTGTTGTTCGTGGAGCCCCCACTTATGGGGGGAAAAAAAGCAGTTCTCTGCGAACATACAAAACATTTTTTGTGACTTATAAAGTCCATTATTTATTGGATATGTATCGGCAATTTTTTAAAAAAAGCGCTGTTTTTAAAGAAATTCACCCTTTAGGAAAATGAAAATTCATACAGAAGCACCCCTAAGGATTCAAATCCATTAAATCCTCATCATTGGGATTTTTATTATTTATGTATGAATTAGGGGAAAGGAAACCTGATTTCACGCTGGAAGGTGCAGCCAAAAAAGCTCGGCAACAAGGGAAGTGACTGAAAGTTGTGCAGTGTTTGAGTCCCAGAGCTACACTCACTCTGAGATTGCTGGGGAGAGGCTCTTGATGTTGATTGACCGCTTCTGTTAATCAAGTCTACAACAGGGCAGGCGTCTTTGCCAGAATAACGAGCTCCACAAGTGTGGGCGATTGACTAGCAGTTAGAGTATCCCTGCTTCCATCGCACCTCCTGCAGGTTGATGAGGGAGTGGACTAGATACCCGTTGGCATAAAGGTGACCTTTCTTGGCTGGCGAGTTTTGTGGGAGTGGTTGAGAAGAAACTTGGAAACTGATTTTTTGGTGCTGTATCTTACAAAAACTTAACGCCTTCGTATCATTGTCATTATTTTCATCAGTAATTTAGCGAGGTCTTAAACCCGTTTATATTTTAAACGGGTTAACATCGTTGTTAAAATGGCGGAGAGAAATGGTTCGGTTACAAATGCATTAGGAATCACCGACATAATTTCAGTCTTCAACCGGTTAATTTGACATCAATAGGTTTGTCCCTGTCTGAATTTATTTTAGTTGCAATGCTGCAGCCGACTAAATCTGTTACTAAAACAATAATGGTTGCCCCCATATAATAATAAAGGATGAACAAATGCACTTGCAATTGGAAGTTGATCGTGACATTATATCTCTCGGCCAGACGACTAGGAGTCGGTGTAATCCAGTGAGAATGATGAATGTAACATCTGCTGGAAAGTTGCAGAGGACCTGGGTACTCTTCAGAAGTGAGGGGTTCTCGAAGGCCAGCCAGCTGGTAGCTATGAATGGGTCTGTGTGCTAGGTAGCTGTCAGCTCCGAATGATTGATAACCCAGTGCTATAAAGTGAAGATCAGAGCCTTCCTCTTCACACTGGACATCTAGAGCGCCTGGGACCATGACATCATACTTTCATACCCACTCAGTCTTTTAAAATGTCCCCTCAATGATAGGAAGCAGACTTGTGCCAAACAAAAATCTTTAGACTTGAATTACCAGCATCAGCTTAAATTGTGTAAAGAGCTAAAATGATTCTTTTGCCAGAAAAAAGCCACTGAGTTTCCTCACCTAACTTGTGTCCCAAGTGACTTGTATTTTGCACTTTTAATCCAGAAGCTGTTTTAGAAAACTGACATGTTTTATTATCTGTCCTCTTTATTAATTTTGAAAAGTTATCAACTCCTCAAATTAAAAATTATCAAATGTGACCAAATCCTTTCATGGCCTCACCCCTCCTTACCTCCGTTACCTCCTCCAGCCCTACACTCTCTGAGAACTCTGCATCCCTTCAGTTTTGACATTTTGTGCGTCCCCAACTTCCTTCACTCAATTATTGAAGATACCTTCAGCTATCTAGACTCTAAGGTATGAAATTCCCTTCCTAAACCACCCAATCTCTTTAACTTTCTTTCCTCCTTTAAGATGCTACTTTGACCAAAATTTTGGTTACCTGTTTAATGTCTCCTTTGGCTCAGTGTCAACCTTTTTTGGATTGTGAAGCACCTTGGGACATTTTTTGTTTGTTAAAGGTGCTATATAAATGCAAATTGTTGTTGTTGATAAACATAATTAAATTAAACAATGAAATCATTGGTTATGATTAACCTAACAATAAGGTTTGAGATGAAGATGGAATTATAACAAACCAATGCACCAAAAAGTACCTGCATTGGATACATATAATCCTTATATTATCAAATTAGAGTTCGCAACCCATATGCCAATGGGACTTCAGAGAATCAACCAGGTCATCAGATTTTTTGTGGTTGTTGATTTATTAACATGATAGTTCTGTTGCCTTATATTTTCAGCAGTGACAACACTGTTTTCCTTTAGATAGCTGAGGTTGTAATTTTGGGGATAAGAAAGGGAGTCCCAAGAGTGTCACTACTTGTCAGGAATTTCCAGTATGCGCCAGTACTTACAGGGAATTTCCAGTGCATGCCAGTATTTGCAAGGAATTCCCAGTGAGTGCCAGTATTTACAAGGAATTCCCAGTAAGTGCCAGTATTTGCAGGGAATTCTCAGTGTGTGCTAGTATTTGCAGGGAATTCCAAGTGTCTGCCAGTATTTGAAGGAGGTACAGGAGGAGTATGTGCAAAGCAAGGGGGCTTTCCCACATAGAAAGATTTGAAAACTGTTGAAGTTATCCTTTAATTCCCAAATTACTGGCCAGCTTCTTCCTTGGGGTGTTCACTATGTTAAAGGCACTATATAAATACATCATGCTGTTGAATAGTTTCTTTTCCAATACAAACACTGTTCATCAAGAAAGAAAAACATGCATTTATGTAGCACCGTTCACAACTTCATGATTTCCTAAAGCATTTTATAATCAATATAGTACTTTTTTTGAAGTGTAGTCACTGTTGTAATGTAGGAAATGGGGCAGCCAATGCGCAGAAATAGTAATGACCAGATTGCCCACCTGACAAAGCGGTTTAATGTTTAATCTGAAAGACTGCACCTCTGGCAGTCTGGCTCCCTCAAAATGGCATGAGAGTCAGTTTAGATTTTTGTGCTCAAGTTTCTGGAGTGGAGCTTGAACCCACAACCTTCTGATTCAAAGGCAAGAGTGTTTCCAAATGAACCATAGCAAGCATGTTTTAGAGTAGAGCCAATATTGCTTAAAATTCTGCCACTTTTTGTGGACTGAGGGTGCAGAAAAGCAAATCAGGCCAGAGTCAGAAGCCCAATGGGTTCTGGGCTGGTTTACTGAGGTGGAGTGAGGCGACACATGGATAAAATCACAAATGAGGACACTAATTCTGAATTCAGTGCACTGGGGGATGGGAGCCAATAGAGATGATCAGGACAAGGGCAAAAATAAGCTCAGAAAGTGGGCATTGGAGTTTTGAATGCAGCAGGGTGAAGTCACACCTAACTTAATAATCTTGAAGACTTCTGTGAAATGAACACCTGTGGCAGAATTTAATGTGGACAAGCGAGGTCTCACCCATCAGCTGGAGAGTTGCCGAGAGCATTGAGCAGCCTCTTTTCAGGAAGGCCTGCTACGTTAAATGGCAACTGGGCAGGGGTGGGCCTTCGCCAGAATCATGCACCCCAGGGCATGGACCCATTCCTTGAGTACTGCCTGCCAGCTAGAGGTCAGCTGCTCTTCACTGCTCAATAGTACCACCAGGGAGGTTGTGGCTGCTGTCGGTAATGCACCCACCAAAGGCTGAGGGACCCAGGCTGCAGGTGAATGGTGGTGGCAGAGTAATTGTGACGTGGGGATCAGGGTGCTGGCAACAAGAGCACTGGGTGACTCTCAGCAGGCCCCTCCCTTCCTGATGCTAGGTCCCTCAATCTGGCACTGAGTGCCTTCCAACAAGGGAACACCCCCTGGAAGCCTGGAAGTGACTATGGCAGGCTGCATACTAGTGGTGGTGGGATGAGGCCCTTAAGTGAGCATTAATTGCCCACCTAAGTGCCTCAATAGGCAGTAGCGAAGGAAGACCGTCCACGAGCCTTTCTGTGACGGACTTATTTGGGGCAAAGGCAGGAAGGCAGTGGGGTGCCCACTCACCACCCACCTGCCCGATTAAATGCCTGCCTGTCACCAAACGCTCAGGGGATGGCATTAAATTCTGCCCTTAGAAACCACTGCAATGGTCAAATCTGGCTCAGTTGAGTTGGTTTCCAAAGCCAAAGCCGCAAGTCAGGTCAGCAGATGAATTTCTAAACATAGCAGTGCAAAGGTTTTTCTATATCATATTATGACTAACAATGCCATTACTCTTGGAATAATCCCCTTCATAAGTACTGTCTTAATGGAGCAGAGTGTGATCTCATGTGTATTTTTTTCACACATGAAGTAGCATATGTTCTTTGTGAGCTCCTTGATGGTACAATAAGTAAATACACTGGTTCATATGTTGCTGGACCAGGGACTAGACAGATACCAGTTTTGATGTATCGAGGCTGAAATGCAGATATTAGAACATGTAAAAAGAACATCCCAAGAACCACAATGCATTGATCAGCTTACTTTGAAAGTCACACACTACCTGTATCTATAAGGAATAACCATGTGTGAAAGACATTCCAATCAAAGCAGATAACCACATTATAAGCAATATATTAAAAAGAGATTTATTACAGAATGTATCTATGATTTTTTTTTTACTTTTTTCAGTTTTTAACTTTTGGAAAATGTTGAGATTATACAACGGTGTTTAAACTTTTCTGTATGCTGAATCCTCTGCAAATAACGTCACAATCCTGAGGACCCCCCAGCAAATAGTGGTATGCCATAGGGACTATATGCAAACATTGGCACATCCCTTGGAACTCAATGCAAATATTGATACACTCTGAAGGGCCTTGTCAAATATCAAGTCATTTCAATGAATGTTGTGAAAATATTGGCACTCTTCTGGAGACCATGTGTAAATAATGACACTGTCAGAGACCCCAACAAATACTGACAGACTCCTAGGGACACTTTGCAAATCTTAACTTCTGGAGACCCCAAGTAAACATTGACATGCTTTTAGGCATTCTCTGTTCAAACCACTGAAAACAATGTCAATGGAAAGATAAGACAACAAATGTAGAGAGAAAAAAAATTGCCAAATTCTCAATATGTGCTCATGATGTACCTAATTCCAAGCCAGATTCAGAGAGAAATCAGATGATCTTGGGGGTCACATGGGAATCCCTTGCAGACCCCAATGTTAAAATCCTATAACTTGGATTTATAAACTGTCTTTAACAAAATAAACTGTCCCAAAGCACTTTGTTATAATGTGAGGCATGACATTATTGGACAATGAGATGGATTGTACCTTTTCTTAATATTGTAGACAATAAGATGACTCCACCCACTTTATTCCATCAGTCTGCCTTAAACTTGAGTTGAAAAAGTCATTTATTTCCTCACTGTAACATTGCCATTTCTCACATAAGCTCTGTTCTCCTGCCCTTATGGACTGAGAGGGCCAATTAGTAACCAGTTATTGCGACTCTTCTCTTCTGGGCCTATGCCAGTACAAGCTGGATTGAGTCCACCCAAAGCTCATTTCAATTGAGACTCTACCAGTTGCCAAAGAGAGAAGAGTAGACTCACTCATCAGTCAGAGCTGGATTCAAACTTATAGGTGAAAAAACAGTGCTGATGCTTTACTTAGTCCTGTCTGAGATAAATATTCAAATTAAATATCTGTGCAAAATGATCTTTGTTCATTCAAAGTATTCCTCCCTTTTGGAGTCACTTGAGAATATCTGTCTTGTGCAACATTGTGTGACTGGAGACACCGGTGACAGTAATATTCAACTGTTCTACAATACTGGCTGTGGCACTTTCCTGGCAACTGTCCGACCCAATTCAGTACTAAACAAATCCTCAGGTTTGTCAATAGTTGAGACTGTTCAACTAGTTGGCACCCAATGGAGTTTCTTGTATTTGTTATGGGTAGTGCGTTTTGCAGTTCTTTTGCCTCCCTTTGACTTCCTGAATCCCATTCCCCCCTGCAGCCGAGAACACAAGTGGGACTGATCGATCTGAGGCCATGCCTCTTTAGGGGTGTGAGAATATGGTCCATTAAACTCTCTCTCTCTCTCTTTCACATTTTCCCTTACGTTCTCTAGCAGCAGGCCAGGGTTTGGTACTTCAACAAAGTTGTGGTCTAACCCTACACCCCATCATTGATGCTCCAAAACCAATGTTAACCCTAAGCTCTTTTGAAAATTTCCTGTGTCAAGGGAAGGCAATCCACTTACAATTAGTGACAGACTCCCAGGGAGCCTTGATCCCAACTTCTGACAAACAATATTAGCCAACTAAAAGAAGACAGTGTTATCCTTACATAAAGAATACATAAAGAAAATTCTATTATCATACAGCAACAGGAATAATATTCTTATAAATCAACAAGTAGAAAAAAAGACTTCTTATACATTGTATGAGGTTTGTTGATCCATATTGAAAACCTATATCCTATTTAAACCTATATCCTTTATAAACAAACAAAACTGAAAATCTCCCTCTCCCTCATCACCATGTAACAAAAGAATGATATGAAAAGAAGCTTCTAAAATAGTGCTTCCCAAACTTTTTCTTGGTGTGACCCCATTTTAATGCCCCATACTTCATGTGACCCCAGAGTAAAAATGTGGGGGATATGAGAGTTGTTGAGCAGGATGGGGTGGTGACTTTTAGCTGCTGAGTGGGAAAGGTGGTCTTTGACTGCTGAGCAGTGTGGGGAGTGAGGTTGCGCATAGTGGGAAGTGTTTAAACTGCAGGGGTTTTTTTAAACACCTACCTTTTCAGTAGCCTTTTTTACAGCAGGAATCAAACCTCAAAGATCTGTCTGTTAGACCACGCCCACCATTAGAAAAAAATACAAGGATTTAAAGGGACCTCGCAGAAATCAGTCCAAACTCCACAGCAACCATTGCTGCCTTGGAGCTCACAATCCCAAAATCTCATCTCATGACCCCACTGGGGATCGCAACCCACAGTTTGGGAAGTCATGTTATAAATAAAACATATCCCTCCCCCTGGCCAACCCACCCCATTTCAAATCACAACCATAAACTGGGAGATGGTTCCACCATATCACAGTGAGTGGAATTGCACTTTCAGTTCCACCCACCCTAGGGACACCAACCAAATTGTGAGAAACAACAAAATATGGCACCACCTTACCGTATCCTCAGGATACCCAAAGCCACAGCCAATGAGTTATTTTTTGAAGTATGGTAATGTGGGGAAAATGCAGTAGCCATTTTAATTGCAGCAAGGCCCCACACAACAGAAAATGAGATGAGTGACCAGTCAATCCTTTTGATGGTGTTGGTTAAAAAAGGGACCACCCCCTACTGTCACTTCTAGCTAACACAGAATGGACCAAATAAAAGTGCAACATTTTAAAGAGCAAAAAGCACAGGTCAAATCTCAAATTCACCCAAATTAAGCCCAAATCACAACCTAGTGCCTGCTTTCTTTTCCTTCCTCATTAACAGTAAGCTCTGCATAAAAAAACTGTTTCAGCTCTGTGACTAAGTCTTTCTTTTCGGTGCTGGCTGTTATTAGTACAATGAAGCAATCCCTCAGTAGCATACAATATGATCACAATGTGGGGATTAGATGCAAAAATACAGCATTAATGCCCAGCACTGTAGCTCATTGTTTCTCAATGAATCGTTTTGAAGATTTCCTCAGGACTGGGTTGCCAGTTGGTTTGTTTCTTGAAAGATCACATAAACGGTTTGTGCTTGTACTTCCAAGTGATTTCTTTGTGATGTACCTAATCGTTTTAAAGCTATTGCTTATTTATTAAGGCTTCTGGATGTTGAAGCAGTGAATTTATTTATTTTCTACATTTAACATGCATGTTACTCAGAAAATGAGCCTCCATATTCGGATAAGGGTTCAATGAATCAGAAAGCAGAGAATGAATGAGTTGCTGGCATTCTTTTTGATAACTAAACTAGCCATAATCTCAACACTTAATTGTACTGTTATCAAGATTTCTTCAAAGCACAGGGGTTTGAGATGATGACATTAGCTTCAGCTTCATTGATTTGTGGCTTGCAACTCTGAAATTCAGGGTTTGATTTTGACTCTGTGTAAGTGGATGGATTTTGACTAAGCATGGATAAGCTTTCAAAGGTGAAGCAAAATTTGTATGGCCACTCATTTCAACCCACAATTTCTTCCCTCTCCCTTCTTTCTCCTGAAGATGTTGGGTCCTTAATGAGGTGCAAATCCACAAACACTGATGATCCTTGTTATTTCACCAAAGTCATTCATCAGTGAGGCTTTACAGTGAATGTTGATGAGCCTTTCAACCATGGGAGGCACCAAATCCAAACCTACCCCAAATATCATCCAATAGATATACACAAGCTCTTCCATAAAGGATTAGTGATCAGTGATAGTGATCAGGAGTGGAAGGCTTGGCCAATTTACCCTTCCTGATCACAAGTTGCATAAGGTCAGGGCTCATGACATTGAGGATAATATATTAGCAAGGATAGACAATTGGTTAAAGGACAGAAAAACAGGAGTAGGAATAAATGAGTCATTTTTGGCTTGGCAGGCTGTTACTGCAAGGATCAGTGCTGGGGCCTCAGTTATTTACAAATATGTTAATGACTTAAATGAAAGGGTTGAAAGTAATGTAGCCAAGTTTGGTGATGATACAATGCTAGGTAGGAAATTAAGCTGTAAAAAAGACTCTGCAAAGGAGTATAGATAGGTTAAGTGAGTGGGCAAGAAGGTGGCAAAAGGAGTATAATGTGGAAAATCTGAGGTTATTCATTTTGGTATTAAGCATGGAAAAACAATATTTTTTAAATAGTGAGAAACTATTAACTGTTGATATTTAGAAGGATTAAGGTGTCTTTGTTCAAGAAATGCAGAAAGTTAAATGCAGGTACAACAAATAATTAGGAAGGCAAATGGCTAAAGAGTTGGATACAAGAGTAAGGAAGGCTTGCTGCAAATGTGCATAGGTTCGGTGAGACCACACCTGAAGCACTGTGTACAGTTTTGGCCTCCGTACTTAAAGAATAATATATTTGTCTGACAAAGGTGCAACAAAGGTTCACTAGATTGTTCCATGGGATGAGAGTGTTGTCCTATGAAGAGTGATAAAGTCGAATGGGCCTGTACTGTTTGTAGTTTAGAAGAATGAGAGGTAATCTCATTGAAACATTTAAGATTCTGAAGGCTTGACAGGGTAGATGCTGAAAAGCTGTTTCCCCTGTTGGACAGTCTAGAACAAGAGATCCTAACTGAGATGAGGAGAAATGTCTTCACTCAGAGGATTGTGAATCTTTGGAATTCTCTACCTCAGAGGGCTGTGGATGCTCAGTCACTGAATATATTCAAAACTGAGATCAGTAGATTTTTGTACGGTAAGGGAATCAAAGGAAATGAGGATCAGGTGGGAATGTACACTTAAGGTCCAGGATCAACCTTGATCCTATTAAATGGTGGGGCAGGCTTGAGAGGCCATATGGCCCTACTGAAGCTCCTATTTTTTATGTTCTGAGGACAATTGCTGCACCCTGACCTTCATGCTAGCTAAAATAGTCAAACTCCCTGCAGACTGGGAACCAAACTTCGAACCTTCCAGGTACGCACAGCTCAGCTACTCACTGGATAAAATCTGACAGGAAGTTTGAGGCTTCATAAGACTGTTCACATAGCTCATTACTGCAAAAGTGGGCTTACACACCTGTGTGCAGCTTTGACACATCATGAAAAATAATCTCAGACTGTTGACAGGAATGTCTGTATTAAAGCTGATAGCACCGATATAATGTCACCTTTACAGGAATGCAGAACATTTCAGCAATACCATAAAACAAAGAACAAAATTATCTTCATTTGGAGTGCAACTTCCTTGCCACGGCACAGCCCTCTAACACCATCTTGTTCTTCTGACACAAATCAATTAAGCCCAAGAAATATGAAAATCAATTTATGTTATTTTATTGTCCTTGCCTTCCTTCCTATACCAAGACTATTACTGCAAATTATAAGGCTGCTTCACTATTCCCCAATTAGGGAGCCTGCATTACGGTAGATGAGGAAGTTGCACTGTTCAGTTCTCAAACGTACTGTGCAATCAATAATTAAAAATCTTTATTGGTTCGTGTATAAAGAACTTTTTAAAATAACACATTCTAAACAAGATGCTTAAAAGGTTTTGAAGATATTTCTGAGAATAAGGAGTTTATTATTTGTCTGTGGTTTTTTGCAGTTTGTGGCTGAGGACTTAAGGCAGCCACGTTAAAAGCTGCAACCACTTTCTTGCCAAAACCAATTGATTTAGTGTCCAGGCAGTACAAAACCACTCATTTCAATTTTAAAAACTTTGTTTATAGCCATAAAAGCCTCTGAAGCCTTACCTGCAGTTACCTTGACTTGTTTGTGTATTGAACTTAGCTTTGGATCTTTTAAATTTCTACCTCAGGAAAAGAAAATGCGAGACTTTCTCTTTTGTCTATCATTGTCTGACTCAGCTTGACCCAGTTCATCACACTGTTACCACTGAATCAGAAGGTTATGGGTTCAAAGGTCATTCCAGGTCTTGAGTACATGGTCTAGGCAGACATTCCAATGCAGTATTGAGGAAGTGCTGCATTGTCAGGAGTGTCATCCTTCAGATGAGACATTAAAATGAGACCTTTGTCTGCCTGTTTATGCAGATGGAAAGCATCTCCATGGCATTATTTGAAGGGAAATAGACGCTTATTCTATTGACCAATGCTGGACTCCATTCCATACCCAGCCAGCACTCCCAAAAGCAGATTAACCAGTCATTCATTACCAATGGAGGAAATTTATTTTGCTCTATTTCCCCACAGTGATCACACTTCAAAAGTAATTTACTGGGCACAAAGCACTTTGGAATATCCTGAGGACATGAAAGACTAATTCCTTCTTTCTTTTCATATTTGATCAGAATAGTTTTAGAACCAAACAGAAATGCTAGAAATTCACAGAAGGTCTATCCGAAGAGAAAATGTGGGGAAATATTACAGATGTAGTCCCTTCATCAGAACTGAGTTTTGACAAAAGATCTGGACCAAGGGGGCAGGTTCATCTGTTCCTCTGTTATATATTCAAGCACTGCTGCACTTTGGAGCCTCTCTTTTTATTTCTATTCACAGCTTTTTCTAGGCTTTCTTTTAGCACCTTCTAACCAACACATCTGGAAGTGTTTGAACCCTCTTAAACTTGCGACAGTTTGCAAATCATGGAGCATGATTGAAATTAGGACTGGAGAAATTTAGAACTAAAAAAGGTGTTTGAGTTCATAGTATCACTTCATGCTGAAATACTCACAGCACTCCTCCAGTTTCTTATACAATTCTAAATTCTCACAGAAATAAAGAAAAGAAAGACTATCTTTTATATAGTGTCTTTCACGACCTCAGGACATACCAAAGCATTTCACAATCAATGAAGTCACTATTGTAACGTAGGACACTATTGTGTTATAATGTGTTGTATGGCAATACCACCATGCTAAATGAGATAGATTCAGAACAGATTTGACAGCTCAAACCAGGGCATCCATGAGGCACTGTGGCCAACGGCAGCAGCAGAATTGTATTTCATCATGATCAATAACCTCAAGCTTGGCATAACTCTCATTTTACCATTACCATCAAGCCAGAAGACCAATCCTGTTTCAGGAATCTAAAACTAAGGTGCCAGCCTGGTGAATCTACACCGGACAACATGCATGCTAAATCATGGAAGCAACATGCTATGGACAGCTAAGTGATCCCATAACCAACGAATCAGATCAAAGCTCTGCAACCCTGCCACATCCAGCCATGAATGGCGATGGAGAATTAAACAGCTACCAGGTGGAGGAGGCCCCATGAACATTCCCATCCTGAATAATGGTGGAGCCCAGTATGGGAGTATAAAAGACAAGGATGAAGTTGTTTCAACCATCTTCAGACAGAAATGCCAAATGCATAATCCATTTCAGGCTCTTCCTGAAGTCCCCAGTATTAAAAGGTGACTGTACAGTTTATTATTTGCTTCACTGTACAGGATATAAAGAATTGGTTAATCACACAGCAAAGGCTATTGGTCCGAAGCTGTAGTGCTGAAGACTTGTGCTCAGGAGCTGCACCTCCACTCAAGCTATTCCAGTACAGCTACAACAGAGGCATCTACCCAACAAAGGGAAAATTGTCCAAGTATGTCCTTTCCACAAAAAACAGGACAGGTCAAATCCAACCAATTGCCACCCCATCAGTCTACTCTCATTCTTCAGCAAAGTGATGGAAGGTGTTGTCAACAGTTCTGGGGAGAAGGCAGGAGAGTGGGGTTGAGACACTTATCAGCCATGATTGAATGGTATAGCAGACTCGATGGGCTGAATGGCCTAATTTCTGCTCCTATGTCTTATGGTCTTATATCAAGTGGAATTTACTCACCAATCAACTGTTTACTGACAATCAGTTTGGGTTCCGCCAGGACTATTAGGCTTCACTCCTCATTACAACTATGGTCCAAAAATTGACAGAAGAGCTGAATTCCAGAAGTGAGGTGAAAGCAACTGCCCTTGACATTAGGGCAGCATTTGACTGATTGTGGCAACAAGGGCCCCTTGTAAAACAGAAGTCAATGGGAGTCATGGAGAAAAACTCCACTAGCTGGAGTCATACCTAGCACAAAGGAAAAAGGTTGTGGTTGTTGGAGGCTGATTAGTTCAGCCTCAGGACATTGCTGCAGGTGTTCCTCAGAGCAGTGTTCTGGGCCCAACTATTTTCAGTTGCTTCATCAATGGCCTTCCTTCCATAAGATCAGAAGTGGAAATGCTCGCTGATGATTGCACAGTGTTCAATTACATTCACAATTCCTCAGACAACAAAGGTGCTCATATGTAGTAAGAGCTAGACAGTATTTTGGTTTGGGCTGATAAGTGGCAAGTAACATTTGTGCCACACAAGTACCCAGGTAATGACCATTTCCAAAAAGAGAGAACCTAACCATTCCCCATGACATTCAATGGCATTACCATTGTTGAATCCGCAACCATCAACATTTTTGGGGGGGCAACACTGAGGAGAGACTTAACTGGACTGTCCACATAAATACTGTGGCTACAAGAGGAGGTTAGAGGCTAGAAATTCTGTAGTGAGTAACTCACCTCCTGACTCTGCAAACCCTTTATACCATCTACAAGACTGAAGTCAGAATTGTGATGGAGTACTGTCTACTTGTTTGGATGAGCTGCGTAGCTCCAACAACACTCAAGAAGCTGAACACCATCAAGACAAAGCAGCCCGCTTAATTGGCACCACATCCACCAAATTAAACATTCTCTCCCTCCACCACCAACACATCAACATTGCAGTGTGTATCATCTACAAGATACACGCAACAAGTCATCCAGGCTTCTTCGACAGCACCTTCCAAACTCCCAACCTCTACATCTAGAAAGACAAAGGCAGCAAATGCATGGAACACACCATCTTAACTTAGAAATATACTGCCATTCCTTCATTGTCACTGGGTCAAAATCCTAGAACTCCCTACCTAACAGCACTGTAGGAGTATCTTATCCACGGACAGCAGTGATTTCAGAAAGTGGCTCACTACCAGTGTTTCAAGGGCATTAAATGCTGGCCTTGTCATTAATGCCCACATGCTGTGAAAAGATAAAAAAAAAGAAAATCAGCAGCCAATTTGTGCACAGTAAGGTAACATAAATAGCAATAATATAATGACCAATAATCATTGGTGATGTTGGTTGATGGGTGAATATTGGCCGTAGGACACTGGGATCAACTCCCCTAATAGAAGATGATTATGCGTAAATGAATCCCGAATATTGAAGAGTAGAATATTATACTACCACTTTCTTCTACATGCTTTCTACATGACAATACTATACTATCCCTCAAGCTGTACCAACTTGAAGTATTACATAATTTAGGCATTTGACTGAGGAAGTGCCACTTTATCAGCCCCTTCCAACATTTAAGTTCCTGGACACGGCACAGTAGAGGCTTTTTTTTTCTTCATGTTGCATTGAGATTTTCCTAATACAGACTAGTATCTTGGGTCTTTGCGAGATGAATGTTTCCTTCAACTCCGCTCCTCCCTAGTGCTATCCACTGTGTATATTATTACTCACAAAGCATGTTTGCTTCTCAACCGACTGTTTAAAGTTCTGGCTTGCAGGTTTTGCCATCTGATGCCGGTTTTTGTGGACCCTCTGCCTGAACAGATTGACATCTGAATTATTTTTTGGATTTTATAAAACACACAAAAGTACACTGACTCATTATTGCAGGATGTTATTATATTTTTGCATTCTAAATAAGCAAAAACAAAAACGTAAACTGTACCAATTACATATGCTAGCCCTTAGCTAATAGAAAATAGGGGAGAGTCACCAATCCTGCATTCTCAGCAGCGATTTGGGCTCATGTGGACCATGAGATGGAGAACTGACGCTGCAGAGTTGGAGCTTGACTCATGCCTCCTTTAAGCATGGTTCCCTGCTGGAGTCAAAAGATCACCGAATTTGCCCAATCATCTAATCATGAAGAAAACGTTAATTCTGTATTTTTTTACCATGATGATATATATAATCATACAATCACCTCTGAGAAAAGCCTGGAAGGAAAAATTCCATTTGCATACTGCACCTTTCAATTCCTTGATGGACTTTTACACCTGTGCAATTGCATCTAATTTTCAGGATGCCACTTCTGCATTGGCAAAGAAGTGGGCCTTGATTGGAAAAAGTCGTGTGCTCCTGTGTACTTACCTATGAAATACCTGTATACTATTAGGAAGAAAATCAAAGGGAACAATTTGTTCTCCTGCTGGTGTGACTATTATTGACCTGTTTTTCATGGGAGGTAAGGGAAAATGTTCTATCCTAAAATAGGGGATTAACAGATGGTGGTGGATTCTGGTTAGAGTGAGCTTAATGGACCAAATGGTCCTTTTTTGTTCTATGGTCTTATGTTGTAAAATCCAAATTTGGTGTTGTCTAACCATTGCTTCTTGACTTACTTTATCTCCCCTCCCACTCTTTTCAACTTTAATGGTGACCTGCACTATGCAGCTTGGTCCTTCATATACCTTTCTCTGTTTAAACATCTTGTGCAAACTATAACATCTTAGCACTGACCTTGGCGTATTTCTCAATGTTTGCATCAAAATATACAATTAGATGGATGGCTTATATTCATATATATTATCAGATGAATGGGGTAGAATTTCAATCTTCCACCTCCACACCCACACCATCCACCACGCATCCCACGCCACCCCACAACTCCAGCTCCAATTCTCAGTCAATCGGGAAACATTTGTGCCTCAAGCCTTTGCTACTTGGCTAAGGTATTATAAGGTATAAATTGTTCATGGTTATATCTTTAGTTCACCATTATGTTCTGGTGGAAAATATCTTGTCACAAGTGAAAGAAAGATTTGTATTTTTGTAGTATGTTATACCGTTCAGAAGTGTCCCAAGTTATTTCACAACCAGTGAATCATAGAATTGTTATGGTGAACTATTAATTTAAGTACACTTGTTATTGTAGATGAGCATAGGAGCAAGGTTCCACAATAGCAAATAAGATGAATGGCCAGTTGATCTGATATTGACCTCTCTGTCTCAATCTCTGGTGATAGACTGTCCACCAATATCCATTACAAACCCACCGACTCCCACAGCTATCTCGACTACAGCTCCTCACACCCCGCTTCCTGTAAGGACTCCATCCCATTCTCTCAGTTCCTTCGCCTCCGTCGCATCTGTTCCGATGATGCTACATTCAAAAACAGTTCCTCTGACATGTCCTCCTTCTTCCTTAACCGAGGTTTTCCACCCACGGTCGTTGACAGGGCCCTCAACCGTGTCCGGCCCATCTCCCGCGCATCCGCCCTCACGCCTTCTCCTCCCTCCCAGAAACATGATAGGGTCCCCCTTGTCCTCACTTATCACCCCACCAGCCTCCGCATTCAAAGGATCATCCTCCGCCATTTCCGCCAACTCCAGCATGATGCCACCACCAAACACATCTTCCCTTCACCCCCCTTATCGGCATTCCGTAGGGATCGCTCCCTCCGGGACACCCTGGTCCACTCCTCCATCACCCCCTACTCCTCAACCCCCTCCTATGGCACCACCCCATGCCCACGCAAAAGATGCAACACCTGCCCCTTCACTTCCTCTCTCCTCACCGTCCAAGGACCCAAACACTCCTTTCAAGTGAAGCAGCATTTCACTTGCATTTCCCCCAACTTAGTCTACTGCATTCGTTGCTCCCAATGTGGTCTCCTCTACATTGGAGAGACCAAACGTAAACTGGGCGACCGCTTTGCAGAACACCTGCGGTCTGTCTGCAAGAATGACCCAAACCTCCCTGTCGCTTGCCATTTCAACACTCCACCCTGCTCTCTTGCCCACATGTCTGTCCTTGGCTTGCTGCATTGTTCCAGTGAAGCCCAACGCAAACTGGAGGAACAACACCTCATCTTCCGACTAGGGACTTTACAGCCTTCCAGACTGAATATTGAATTCAACAACTTTAGGTCGTAAGCTCCCTCCCCCATCCCCACCCCCTTTCTGTTTCCCCCTTCCCTTTTTTTTCCAATAAATTATAAAGATTTTCCTTTTCCCACCTATTTCCATTATATAAAAAAAAACCCCCACTAGAGCTATACCTTGAGTGCCCTACCATCCATTCTTAATTAGCACATTCGTTTAGATAATATCACCAACTTTAATTTTAACACCTATGTGTTCTATTGTGCTATTGTCATTGACATCTTTTGATGATCTGCTTCTATCACTGCTTGTTTGTCCCTACAACCACACCCCCCCCCCCTCCACCTCTTTGTCTCTCTATCTCTCCGCCCCCCACACACACACCTTAAACCAGCTTATATTTCAACTCTTTCTTGGACTCGAATGCAAGTTCTGTCGAAGGGTCATGAGGACTCGAAACGTCAACTCTTTTCTTCTCCGCCGATGCTGCCAGACCTGCTGAGTTTTTCCAGGTAATTCTGTTTTTGTTTTGGATTTCCAGCATCCGCAGTTTTTTTGTTTTTATCTCTGTGTTTAATTGACTGCCACTGCTCTTCAAGAAATGCCTACCTCCTTGAAGAAGTTCTGTTCCTCTCTGCGACAAGATTTCCGTATCTCTCTGTTGTCTTGCTCACCTTCCTTGCTTTCCATTTCCCTCCTAGTGTTTGACAAGGTGTTTACTAAAACCCGCTTTCACAGCCATATCTCCTTTCTCAGTGACTGTCTCTGTCTCCGACTTACCCCACGTGGATTTCAACTGAAATTCCTCCCCTCATGTTTCGAACCCACCCAGGATTACAGGTATCTCCGGGACATAAAATGTTTCTCGGACTGCTGTTCCCGTCACATTCTGAAATCCACACTCAGTGCCATGCGCCGCCATATGAACATACTCGACCTCTCCCTCCAGCAGCACCGCCGTACCCTTTTTCAAAGCTGCGCGTGCCCCCAGTTTCATTTTATCCTTCGGCTCATCCGACGCCTCAACAAGAAACTTTTTCTCTTTCTCTCAAGTGCTAAGGAACGCAAGCTGCAACAACTCATTGACACCAACACCCATCTATGACCCTCCACCCCTGCCTGTTCCTCCGTCCCCACCCTTTCTTCCAATCCCAACCCCAGCCGTGTATTCACTATACCCCCTGACCTTCTCCTCTCCGATGCTGAACGTTCAGTGCTCAGCAAAGGACTTAGTTTCATACCCTTACGCCCTCACCTCAATGAATTTCAGGCTCGGCATGATGCTGAACTCTTCTTCCGCCGTCTTCGTCTCCGGGCTCACTTCTTTGGGCAGGAGTCCTCTCCCAGTTCAACGGATCCTTTTACCCATCTCCAATATTCTCCCTCCACCTGGACCCCTCCCTCTGGATTCTTACCTTCTCTTGATCTTTTCATTGAGAACTGTCGGCGCGACATTAGTCGTCTCAATTTCTCTGCTCCTCTCACCCATTCTAACCTGTCTCTCTCTGAACTTACTGCACTCCATTCTCTCAGGTCCAACCCTGACATTGTCATCAAACCCGCTGACAAGGGTGGTGCTGTTGTTGTCTGGCGCACTGACCTCTACCTCGCGGAGGCTGAGCGTCAACTCGCAGACACTTCCTCCTACCTCTCCCTGGACCATGACCCCACCACTGAACATCAAGCCATTGTTTCCAGGACTGTCACTGACCTCATCTCCTCTGGGGATCTCCCTCCCACAGCTTCCAACCTGATAGTCTCCCAACCTCGGACGGCCCGCTTCTATCTCCTACCCAAAATCCACAAACAGAACTGCCCTGGTAGACCGATCGTCTCAGCTTGTTCCTGCCTCACAGAACTCATTTCTCGTTATCTTGACTCCCTTCTCTCTCCCCTTGTCCAGTCCCTTCCCACCTACATCCGTGATTCCTCTGACACCTTACGTCACATCAACAATTTCCAGTTCCCTGGCCCCAACCGCTTCCTCTTCACCATGGACGTCCAATCCCTCTACACCTCCATCCCCCACCAGGATGGTCTGAGGGCCCTTAGCTTCTTCCTCGAACAGAGGCCCGAACAATCCCCATCCACCACTACTCTCCTCCGTCTGGCTGAACTTGTTCTCACACTGAACAATTTCTCCTTCAACTCCTCTCATTTCCTCCAAATAAAAGGTGTGGCTATGGGTACCCGCATGGGCCCCAGCTATGCCTGTCTCTTTATGGGGTATGTGGAACATTCCTTGTTGCAGTCCTACTCCGGCCCCCTTCCACAACTCTTTCTCCGGTACATCGATGATTACTTCGGTGCCGCTTCATGCTCTCGTCAGGACTTGGAAAAATTTATTAATTTTGCTTCCAATCTCCACCCCTCCATCATTTTCACGTGGTCCATCTCTGACACTTCCCTTCCCTTCCTTGACCTCTCTGTCTCAATCTCTGGTGATAGACTGTCCACCAATATCCATTACAAACCCACCGACTCCCACAGCTATCTCGACTACAGCTCCTCACACCCCGCTTCCTGTAAGGACTCCATCCCATTCTCTCAGTTCCTTCGCCTCCGTCGCATCTGTTCCGATGATGCTACATTCAAAAACAGTTCCTCTGACATGTCCTCCTTCTTCCTTAACCGAGGTTTTCCACCCACGGTCGTTGACAGGGCCCTCAACCGTGTCCGGCCCATCTCCCGCGCATCCGCCCTCACGCCTTCTCCTCCCTCCCAGAAACATGATAGGGTCCCCCTTGTCCTCACTTATCACCCCACCAGCCTCCGCATTCAAAGGATCATCCTCCGCCATTTCCGCCAACTCCAGCATGATGCCACCACCAAACACATCTTCCCTTCACCCCCCTTATCGGCATTCCGTAGGGATCGCTCCCTCCGGGACACCCTGGTCCACTCCTCCATCACCCCCTACTCCTCAACCCCCTCCTATGGCACCACCCCATGCCCACGCAAAAGATGCAACACCTGCCCCTTCACTTCCTCTCTCCTCACCGTCCAAGGACCCAAACACTCCTTTCAAGTGAAGCAGCATTTCACTTGCATTTCCCCCAACTTAGTCTACTGCATTCGTTGCTCCCAATGTGGTCTCCTCTACATTGGAGAGACCATACGTAAACTGGGCGACCGCTTTGCAGAACACCTGCGGTCTGTCCGCAAGAATGACCCAAACCTCCCTGTCGCTTGCCATTTCAACACTCCACCCTGCTCTCTTGCCCACATGTCTGTCCTTGGCTTGCTGCATTGTTCCAGTGAAGCCCAACGCAAACTGGAGGAACAACACCTCATCTTCCGACTAGGGACTTTACAGCCTTCCGGACTGAATATTGAATTCAACAACTTTAGGTCGTAAGCTCCCTCCCCCATCCCCACCCCCTTTCTGTTTCCCCCTTCCCTTTTTTTTCCAATAAATTATAAAGATTTTCCTTTTCCCACCTATTTCCATTATATAAAAAAAAACCCCCACTAGAGCTATACCTTGAGTGCCCTACCATCCATTCTTAATTAGCACATTCGTTTAGATAATATCACCAACTTTAATTTTAACACCTATGTGTTCTATTGTACTATTGTCGTTGACATCTTTTGATGATCTGCTTCTATCACTGCTTGTTTGTCCCTACAACCACACCCCCCCCCCCCCACCTCTTTGTCTCTCTATCTCTCCGCCCCCCACACACACACCTTAAACCAGCTTATATTTCAACTCTTTCTTGGACTCGAATGCAAGTTCTGTCGAAGGGTCATGAGGACTCGAAACGTCAACTCTTTTCTTCTCCGCCGATGCTGCCAGACCTGCTGAGTTTTTCCAGGTAATTCTGTTTTTGTTTTGGATTTCCAGCATCCGCAGTTTTTTTGTTTTTATCTATGATATTGATGGTGTTGGTTGGATGAAGAGTATTGATCAGAACAGGAGAACTTCCTGTTCTTCAAACAATGTAGTGTGATCTTTTGTGTCTGCCTGAATCAAAAAAGAGATAGGGCCTCTGTTTAGCCTCCATTCCAAAGGTCTCCATGCCTGACAGTTCAGTGCTGCACTGGATTGTCAACCTAGGGAAAGGTGCTGAAGTCTTGAAGTGGAGCTTGAACCCACAGCCTTCTCATCCAATAGTACGGGTGCTTCCAACTGACCCAAATGACTTTAACAGATTGCATGTATATGTTTTACATTCATCTGTCTAAAGCTCACCACTTTAAACATGTGTTCAAATCCATATACCAATGTAGCTCTAAACCAAATCGTATGCATGCTAGACAGCTGCTGTTGATTATAAGCTAGTCACCCAGATTAAAACCTAACTGCCTAGACTCTCCTTTTCTCAGAGATAATGATCACACCCCACGTGCCATGGAAAAGCTCAGAGCTATTCGGAGCAATTGACACAATTAGGATCACTTAACTTTTTTTAAAATACAGAAAAATCTTACAGCAATATTTCAGTCATAGTTCTGGCCTCAGCATTATATCAAAATGTAGTTTTTCCAACATCTTGTTAGCTTGTTTTCTTTTTTTTAATTAATGACTGAAATTGCCAAGACCAACAAACTGATCCTGACGCTCCAAATGAATTGCAAGTTTTTCTAATGAATTTATTCTGTCATTTTACTTAATGGAGACCATTTCTTCACTTTCTGTTGAGTTTGGTATTTGAAGCTGAGACTTTTGTTTATGTAAGTGGCATCATCAAAGCCTGTCAACAATTAAAGCCCAGAGTTGGAACTTAATTTACTGGTGGACTCACATGTGACCTGAGGATGTCACCACAATCAAACGTTGAGGGATTTCACCACAGTGCATTTGGTACTGGAATGCCACTGTACCATGTTCATCCCATTGGACACCCTCAGCGAGTTTCCTCAATAGCATGGCTCACCCCAGCATTTCAGTTTACTTCACAGTTTACTCCTCTGGCTCTCTCTGTCCCTCTGTGTACCTCCCTGTGGTCCCCTGTCCTTCTGTATACCTCCCTCTGGCTTTCTATCCCTCTGGGTACTTTCTTCAGACTCTCTATCCTGCTGTGTACTTTTGTCTGACTTTCTGTCACTCTGTATCTTCCTCTAGCTTTCTGATCCATCTTGTACCTCTGGCTTGCTGCCCTTTTGTGTATCTCCCTCTGAATCTCTCCTTCCCTGTGTCAGCTTTCCACCCTTATCTTAGTTGATCTGTTTCTGAAACCCTCATCCGTGCCTTTGTTATCTCTAGAATTGGCCATTCCATTTCACTCCTGGCCAGCCTCCCATCTTTTACTGGTTACCTGGAAACTTGAGGCCATCCAAAACTCTACTGTGCATGTCTTAACTCACATCAGGTCCCTTTTACCAATCGCCCTTGCATTCATTAACCTAAATTGGCTCCTGGTTAACAATGCCTCAATTTTAAAATTGTTTTCAAATCTCTCTGTGGCCTCGTTCCTCCCCATCTTGGTAAACCACGCCCCTAGCCAAGCTGTTCCAGCACAGCTACAACACTGGCATCTACCCAGCAATGTGGGAAATTGCTCAGGTATGTACACAAAAAGTAGGAAAAATCCAACCTGGCCAATTACCACCCCATCAATCTATTCTCGATCATCAGTAAAGTGATGGAAGGGGTCACCAACAGTGCTTTCAGTGGCACTTGCTTAGCAATGACCTCTGACGCCCAGTTTGGGTTCTGCCATGGCCACTCAGCTCCTGACCAGCTCTAGGTTCCTTGTTTCGAACATGGTCCAAAGAGCTGAACTCCAGAGGTGAGGTGAGAGTGACTGCCCTTGACATCGAGGCAGCATTTGATTGAGTGTGGCATCAAGGAACCCTAGCAAGACTGGAGTTTTGGGTGGGATGAAATCTCCGTGGGGAAATAAAGTAAAAAGAGATATCTGGAGCCTGTTTTTTATGAGGTATGCTTTCAGGTGCTTCATTGTGCTGCATGGACATATTTTGCAGCACTTTTGTTGTTTCATTTATTCTGTGGAGGTCTGCAGCTGCCTGAGGCATCTGTCTGCCTTCAGGGAGCTCATCGAAGCACTCACCAGGATCCAAGGTGACATTGGCACCCGCCCTCTTCCCGCCCCCACTGGCAGTGCTGAGCCTTTCTCAGCGCACATTTCACACCGGCTGGCCATTAACTGGCCAGCCAGCATGAAATCACAGTTGGGGGCCAATTGCAGTCAGGGGCCTGTTTCCCGTCCGCTCCCTGACCCACCGACTGCGTGCGCCCGACGAGCAAAACATTCAGGCCTGTGTGTATATGTGTCCCTGTCTCTCTATGTTTGTACATCTTTCCCTTTGTCCTTTCAATTGTTCGCTGTATTTATTGACTATTTGGTAAATATTTTGCATTGGGCTACAGACCTGAAGCAGATTAAAGACACAGTTTATTGCTGTTTCCTAGAGCACATAACACACCAGCCATTGATAACAGCCAATTCGAGACAGAAACTCTCAATCTGTAATGAGGCAGAAAGGGTAACTCATCTAAAAGGGGCTGCTTCGGTTCCATTAGTCACACTCGTATCGCAGTGCACTCTTGGATATAATTTAATTGCAATCCTGGGGGCATGCTGCATTGGCGCAGGTGCCACTTTCAGATGAGATTTGCCCGTTCAGATGAAAGTAATACTCAATATTCATATCAGTGACAATATTCAAGGAAGAGCTCATTCAGTGTCCAACGTCCACCTTTCTTGCCTTCTTCCCCCAACCGACTAACACACAAAAAAACAGATTCACTATTCATTCATCTCATTTCTGTGCACTAGTCGGCTGCCATGTTTGCCTACATAACAACAGTGACTGTCCTTCAAAAGCAATTCATAAAATATGAAGTATTTTGTAATGGTTGTATACATGAAAGGCACAATATAATTGCAAATGTGTTCTTTCTTTAAAAATTATGAACCATTTCATAAAGGGCAGAATAATTTTTGATGGTGTGTGTATTTCTCTTTTTCTGTTTATTTAACGTCTCTACACTGGGCGAGGTGACTCCACTGTAAACAGCTATTTAGCAACGAGGTCCTGTGGGTAAGATCAGGAAGGGCATGATTAATAATAGTGTAAGCAAAACTAAACTTAAACAAAACCAGAGCAGCTCCACTTGCATGTGGCAAGCTGGGTACAATGGGAAAAAATAAATAGTGCAGTTGAGCAAACATTAAAAAATTACTGATAAATTGGTGCTGACACCCTGCATGCTTGAACTGTAAGTGACCAGATACCAATTGTTTAATCACTGAAGTAGGTAAGGTTGGTTTGATACCGGTGCACTAAGTCCCGTAGGTTGACATGGTGGGGAAGAGTTGATACCAGTGCAGTGAGTCCCTCAGGTAGACAGGGCAGGGATGGGTTGTTAGCAGGTGCAGTGATTCCCTCAGGTTGACGTGGGGCTGGGATTTTCCCTGCCCGCTGGCGTTGGGCATGTTTGGTGGCATGAATGGACAATATGGTGCGACTGGTTTCACCACAGCGTGAAACCGGTTCGTGATCGTCAGCTCAGCCCGTCGATGGCAGGCTGCATTTCCCGCCATTGGACATCAGGAACCTCATTGTAATACATCAGCATATCATTATTAGGCCTGCCTGAATTGCCTCTCCCCGCCCCCACCCCACTGGTGGATCATCCACCCACTTCAGCGGGAAAGCATGCTGGTGTAGAACACGCCTTGACAAGTGTGACATGCAGAAGTCGGGAATTACCCACCAGGGCTATGCTCACATAACGGACATCTAAGAAGTAGAATATGCTGGAGCCTGACACCAATGGCACACTGGAGGAATGTCCATGGATGCTGGGTTGATTCTCATGGACATGGCTCTGCTGCAAAGCAGCTCACAGAAGTTGGATAGTTACCATTGATGCTCACAACGGGTGATGGTCGAGGGGTTGGGAGAGGAAGGGCTAGGATTGGCTGGGAGAGGAAGAGGTGTTCAGGTGGGTGAGATTGGGAAGGAGGAAATGAAGGAGTCAGGATGGGGGGAAGTAGGGAGAGGGGCGATGAAAGTGTCAGAATGGGGGGAGGTTGGGAAGGGGAGAATGAAGGTGTCACGTGTGGGGAGGTTGGGAGGGGGGAATGAAGGTGTCAGGATGGGGAGAGGTTGGGAAGGGGAGAATGAAGGTGTTGGGGGGAGGTTGTGGGTGGAGGGAGAACAGGGGGAGGAGACGGTAAAGGGGGAGAAGATTGCAACTGGGGAGGTAGGTGTAAGGGGGGGGGTGGAAGGTGCAAGGGAAGAATGCGGAGAGGGGAGGGGTGTCTAGGGCGAAAGGGGTGCGGAGGGGGCGATGTGCAAGTGAACGTGCACAGGAGGGGTCGGATAGGTCCGTGTCTGCCTCATGGGGAGCTGAACTGAGGATGGGTGTGATATGGAGAAAGGGTGAGAATGACCAAGGGCAGATTGAGGCAGTAGGGTGGGAGGGTGAGGGTTCGATGGTAGCAATAAAAGGGACGGCAAGGGTGGTTGTTGGGGATCCGGAGGTTGGAAGGAGGAGGTCAGGAAGGTTAATGTGGATGGGTGTGGGATTTTCAGGAAGGAAGAGAACAGGCACGTTCACCAGGACATCTCTGAAGGAAAAGGGTTGTGGCTGGGAGATAACAGAGGGGAGGTGGAAATTGATGCCAGGAGGAGGGTGTGGTGAACAGTGATGGGGGAAAGTAAAGGATTGGGGGAGGGAGAGTGCACAAAGAACTGAATCTAGACCATGCTGTCCAAACCGAAAGTGAAATGACAGTCATGGTGGGCAAGATCAGGTGCTGCATGGGGGTGTGATTATTGGGTGGGCGGAGATGCAGGTCAGCTCAAATATGGACAACTGAAAGCAAACCCCAGCAGGCAGCATTCAAAATGCTCAGGACATTGAGATGAATGTGAAATATGAAGGATCCACATGCCTGTGAGAGTGCTTGCACAAGGCTCCGAAAGGCCCTGCCACACCCACACTTTTCCCTCCAGAATCACCCATGGGCCGGCTGCTCCCTCTGCAGTGATGGGTCTTCTGGGCTGCTTATTTCAACCTCTTCACTGGAGGAGGAGTCCTCTTGGCTGCAGGTGAGGACGTGGATGGAGCTGAGAGACTAGCAATTGGTCCCTTGGGAGAGCTCCCTGTGAATCAAAGTAGAGATAAGTAGTGCATGACAGCAGGGTCAAAAGCAGGAGATAGAGCACTCACAGTTGCATTGAGGGAGGGATGAGGTTGTGCAGGATCCTCAGGTGGATGTTCACCACTGACCTCACCGTCACCGCAGGCAGGGTTCACATCCTCACCAGTTGGCACGATGGCATACTCCTCAAAGTGTGTGAGGGGACTAATGTAGGATACTCCACCTCTGGTCTGGGACCTCTCCCTGCTGATGTGAGCAGGCTTCTCCTGCATGAAAACATGGAGAGAGTGTGAGCGTGATGCATGACACTGCATGGAATGTTTGTGTGGTGAGTGGAGCCATGAACAAGAATGAGGATGTGAGTTTGAGAGGGTATGACCCTGAAGGAGATGTGAGGGTGTGTGTGAATGTTCGTGGTGTTGCCCCTTGAGGCATGAGATCCCTGTGGATGTATGATGGATTTGTGAATTTGAGTTCAGAGTGATGAGAAGAGTGAGTTAACCTGGCGGAACGGATTAAGCCATTCATCCTGTAGTGGCACTGGGTGGCTGTCCTCTTTTGTAGGGCATTGGCACTGACCACCACCTCCCAAGCCTAATTGGTAACACCGCTGCCCATCCTGCAGCCAGAGTCGGGGTAGAGGACATTGTGCCAGGCCTCCACAACATCCAAAAGGCGTTCCAGTGACACGTCATTAAACCCGGGGGCTGCATTCTTTTTGCCTTTTGTGGACATCTTCCCTGCAGTAGTCATGGCCTGGAAGCATTGAGATGTGTGCACGCATCTGGACTTTAAATATGGTGCCAAGCATGATGAAGCAGTGAGGTGATGGCGGGCAGGCGAATCAAAACAGCATGTTTCCCAGGAATGTATAAATAATATGCGGGATTAGGATGATATGGCATGAAAACCCGTCATCACAGCCAGCAGGTAAAATGTAATTTTACACACCCACTACCACACTTAGCAAATCTGGGATGATTCCACACGTGGGCAAGGAATGAATGGGTTGATATCAGGGGCAGTGAATCTCTCAGGTGAACAGGTTGGAGATGAATTAACACCAGAGTCCCTAAGAGTAAAAGGGTGAGGATGATCAGATTTTCTACATTAAAGGCAGAGTTTGGTTTTATATTTATAATTCTATAGTTTGAGTAAAAGCCAGTTGAAGCTTGAATCTAACTTGGTTTGATGCTGTGAATAGATGATCTGAGTTAGTTTATAAGGTAACTATATGAAAGTTTAGGGAAGTATTTGGAAGTGAGAGTGGGGTGAAGCAGGTATTTCAATTCCCCATGTTTAGTTACGAGGTACAGTTATTCTGAATCTCTTGTTGCTATTTTTAAATGCTTTGGACAGATGAAAGATTATGAAGTGGGGTGTGTTTGAGGCAGAGCTGCAGGATAAATAAGTGAAACCAGTCCAAAATCAAGTATTACTTCTGGAGAGACCTTCAAGTCCATGCTATGTGGTTAACTGAATTTCTTTTCTTTACATGCTCATGGGTGTGAGCATTGCTGGTTAGTCCAGCATTTATTGCTCATCCCTAATTGCGCGTGAGAAGATGGTAGTACGCAGCCTTCTTGAATCCCTGAAGTCCACGTGGTGTAGATACACCCACAATGCTTTTAGCAAGGGAGTTCCAGGATTTTGACTCAGTAACAGTGAAGGAACGGTGATATGGTTCCAAGTCAGGATGTTGTGTGATTTGGAGGGGAACTTACAGATGGTGGTGTTCCCGTGTATCTGTTACCATTGTTCTTCTAGGTGGCAGAGGTCACAGGTTTGGAAGATGCTGTAAAAGTAGCTTGTCGAGTTGTTGCAGTGCATCTTCTAGATGATACACAGTGCTGTCACTGTGGGCAGAATTTTATGGCCTCTCCTGCCGACGTGATTTTACAGTCCAGCTAAAGCAAATGGAGTTTTGAATGGCTCGCCACATTTTACGGCCCCGTCCCCACTGTGACAGGGCTATAAAATTCTGACCCGTGTGTCAGTGGCGGAGGGATTGAATGTTAAGGTGGCGGATGGGGTGCTGATCAAGCAGGCTGCTTTGTCCTGGATGATGTTGAGCTTATTGAGTATTGTTGGAGCTGCATTCATTTAGGCAAGTGGAGAGTATTTCATCACACTCCTGACTTATGCCTTGTAGATGATGAACAGGCTTTGGGGAGTTAGAAGGTGAGTTACTTGCCACAGAATTCCCAATCTATGACTTGCTCTTGTAGCCACACTATTTATATGGCTGATCCAGTTCAGTTTCTTGTCAGTGGTAACCTTCAGGATGTTGATAAGTAAAAGCAAAATACTGTGGATGCTGGAGAATTGAAATGAAAACTGAAAGTGCTGGAGAAACTCAGCATCTGTGGAAAGAAAAACAGAGTTAACATTTCAAGTTTGATATGACACTTCTACCAGAACGAAGAAGTCATATTGGACTCAAAACCTTAACTCTGTTTCTCTCTCCATGGATGCTGTAGACTTGCTGAGTTTTTCCAGCACTTTCTGTTTTTATCTCAGGATTTTGATGGTGGGGTATACAGCAATAGTAATGCCATTGAATGTCAAGAGGGGAAGGTTAGACTCTCTCGTGTTTCAAATGGTCATTGCCTGGCACTTATGCAATAGAAATGCTACTTGCCATTTCATCTGCCCAGGCCTGAATGTTGTCCAGATTTTGCTGCATGCGGACATGGACTGCTTCAAATCTGAGGAATAACAAATTTCCCTTAATCTTATTGTGGTATGTCCATGAAGGCAAAGAACAGCTACTGAGGAGCTGGTGTTGGGGGATGTCAGTGGCGTAACGGTAAAGGAAACATAATCCTACTATCTATATTTTGATTATGGTTTATGACCCTCGTCCAAATCTCAGAAAAGCCCAAATCCCAGAAAAGCTCCTGATGTCCCTCCCACCCTCCAACTCTTAATACAGCTGCTGCACCTCATGAGAGGGGATGTGGGATTGAGCATTAAACCTGGCAGTAACCCTGCCCCCACTCTCTAACCACAAAGTATCTTCTATAAACTGTGGTCTTGTTGGGTTTCCTTTTCCATCCAGGAATTCTGTTCATGCGTGCACATTTGTACTACTTAGATTGGGTCCTCGTTTTGTGAAATTAAGGGAACTATTTGATAAAGTTTGCAGCAATTGGGGATAAAACCTTGAAAGAATGTGTTTAATCACCAATGGTTACTGTGCAGCTTCCATTCTCTCTCATTATGGAGGAGACTTTTCTACATCGTTGGAAGGTAATGGAAATAGGTAGATAATTGAGATTCCCATAATTTTGGCTAAAATAAATGGTGCAACAATAACCTTAGGATAGGAATAAATACAAGTATAATGCAAACAATGAGAGAAATGCTGTATGGTTTTATTCATCAAGCAAGGGAAGTGAAACATCGATAATAAAAGAGGCTGTGTAAGGAGGGGATGTTTGAAGTTAGGCCGTAAGTAAAATTCTGAGCAGTTATAAAGAAAGAAAGATAGACTTACATTTATATAGCACCATTTATGACCTCAGGATGCCCCAAAGAGCTTTACAGCTAATGAAGTACTTTTAAAGTGTATTCACTGTTGTGATGTAGGAAAAGTTTGTGCTCAACAAGGTCACACAGTTATGTGATGATCTGATTTTTTTGTGATGTTTATTAAGGGAAAATATTGACCAGGACACCAAGAATAATTCCCTTGCTCTTATTTGAAATAGTGCCATCAGATCTCCTATGCCCACCTTAGAGAGCAGACAGGGCCTCGATTTTACATCGTACCTGAAAGGTACCGCCTCCAACAGCGCTGAAGTTCCTCAGTACTGTACTCGGGTGCCAGCCTAGATTTTTGTGCTCAAATTGTAACTGTCAGGAAAGACTGAACAGGCTGGAGCTTTTTCATCTGTTCTTGAAAAGACTGAAATGTTATCTAATAGAGATCTTTAAAATTATGGAGGAATTCAATAGGGTAGGCATAGCGACGATGGGCTTGATTTTATGAGGCACCTCAGTCCCAACCTCTGGCTAAAGAGTTAGAGGGTGGGAGCCTGCCCACGATCCTGATAGCTGCCACATACCAATTCATGCTGGGAGCAGCATTAATTGCTTTAAGGCAAGACATTTGCCCCAACTCAGGAGGAAGTCCTGCCTTAGAGAGGTGCCGGCCACTTAGATGGCAGACAGTTCTATAGTCCCAGCAGCAGGCACCAGGAGTGGTAGCTACTGCTGGGATTACAGGCATGCTGAGGAGCCCAAGTAAGTACAAGTTTGGGAAATACAGTGCTGAGAGTCCCAGAAAGGGTGGGATCAGTGGCCAGGGAAAGGGTTAAAGAGGGGAAGACCTTGATGGGGAGGGTGTCTCCAATGGACCCAGTTCCCTCACCTTCCCTGGTACCAGCGCGCACAGCTAAAGCTGCAGATAAAATATTGGCAGTGGTGAGATGAGACCCTTAAGTGGCCATTAGTTGGCAGGCTGCCCGACACCTTCCCTGCCTCCTGTAAAATCTATGACAGGTTGGGCTGGTGGGTAGGTGGCGGGGAGAGCCCCTGCTGGATTTTACATCCTTCCTCACCTTCAAAGCCACTGTCAGAGGAGTGCAAAATCCAGTCCAATATTGTCACTTGTGGGGGAATCCAAAACTAAGGGTGGAATCGTCCCAGATTTGCACTAAGTGTTGCAGAGGGCAGGTAAAACAACATTTTACTTGCCAGCTGCAACGGCAGGTTTTGACATTGGATCATCCCAAACCCACCGTATTACTTATGCATTCCCAGGAAACACACCGTTTCCATGGCGGGCAGACACTCATTCGTCCACCATGCCATCACCTCGCCGCTTTATCATGCCGGGCGCCATATTTAAAGTACAGCTGCACTCAGTGCTTCCAGCCCAGGACTGCAACAAAGAAGACATGGCTCCAAAAGGCAAGAAGACTGCAACCCTCAAATGCATTTTGGACGCTATGCGTCCCACTGTGATGTCCTCTACCCCTGCTCTGGCTGCAGGAGGGGCAGCTACTTTACCACTCTGGCTTGGTAGGCGATGGCAGTGGTGATCAGTGCCAAATGTTGGACAGAAGAGGTTGGCCATCCAATGTAGATAGAGGATGAATGATCTCATCCATGCAGCCAGGGTATGGCAACCATCTCATCACTCTAAATTCTCACACTCAAGCCCATCACACATTCACTGGCATCTCACCCACTGCCAGCTCAAGGGACATCACCGCCCATTCTCATACATATACCCTCACATAAAATCTGACCTATCTCCTCTGGAAACTGCCTCCTCCGTTCTCACCATCTTGAGCCCACTTGCACAGATCAGCATATGCCCCCAGTCACACCCTGGAATACTGTCCTTCCCCAGTACAGCTCTCATCCTGCAGCCTCTTCCCTTGCCTGAGGCCACTTTTCCCCTTCCCCCAAGCAAGACCATGCCCTGCAGCTGTTGAAAAGCCACCCACATATGGCTGATCTGGTAGGTAGGGACCTACATGTAAGCCCCCCTAAAAATGATGTGGTGCTGTCTGTGAAGCCTGGTGCTGATGACTGCCAGTGCTGAACGAAGCAAGGTAAGCAAACAAACTTTAAATCCCAAGCGAAGTGCAGTCCGCCAAGTGCACACCTTACATATGCTTTTGGGAAACATGTCGATGGGGGTAGGCAGATGATCCAGCAAGGGGGGCGGATGAGTCCTGCAGACTGTTCTTATAATGATATGCTGATGTATTACAATGAAGTTCCTGATGTCTGAGGGCGAGGAACACGGCCCGCCATCGGTGGGTGGAACAAATGATCACAAACTGGTTTCAGGATGTTGTGAAACCGAGTTTTGGTCTTCTCGCCATATCCATCTAACTCACACCACCGATCATGCCCAACACCAGCGGGCACGAAAAATCCAGGCCTAAGGGCCATAAATATAAGGTAGACACGAATAAATTCTATAAAGAATTTAGAAAGAACTTCTTTACCCAGATACTAGTTAGAGTGTGAAACTTGCTATCACTTGAAATAATTAAAGCGAATAGCATGGATGCATTTAAGCGGAAGCTAGATAATGAGACATGAGAGGGAAAGGAATAAAAGGAAATGCTAATAAAGTTAGATTAATAGGGGTGGGAGGAGGCTTGTGTGATGCATAAACACCAGCATAGACCAGTTAAACTGAATGACATATTTCTATGCTGTAAATTCTGTGTAATTCTGTGTAATCGGGGATGTAGATATTGGAGGTCCTACTGTATTTAAGACCCACTCCTCACACTACATAGACCCTGGGGAGGTGGTGTCGTAGTGGTATTGTCATTGGACCAGTAATCCAGAGACCCAGGGTAAGTGTCTGAAGATGCGGGTTCAAATGCCACCATGGCAGATGGTGCAATTTGAAATTGATTTGAATTTGAAAGTCTAATGATGACCATGAAACCATTGTTGATTGTAGTAAAAACCCACCTGATTCACTAATACCCTTTAGGGAAGGGAATCTGTCGTACTTACCTGGTCTGGCTTACATGTGACTCCAGACCCCACAGCAATGTGGTTGACTCATAAATGCCTTCCAAAATGGCCTAGCAATCCTTTCAGTTGTATCAAACTGCTAGAAAGTCAATAAGGAATGAAACCGAATTGACCGAGGCACCGTAAACAACAACAGCAAACTCAGCCCTGTTGACAAAGCCATCCTTACTAATGTCTGGGAGCTACTGCCAAAATTGAGAGAGCTGTCTCAAAGGCTAGTCACGCAACAGCCTGACATACTCATACCCACGAAATAATACGTACAGATAATGTTCCAGACATCACCATCACCATCTGTCCCACCGGCAGGACAGAACCAGCAGAGGTGGTGGCACAGTGGTATACAGTCATGAGGGTGTTGCTCTGCGAGTCCTCATTATCGACTCTGGACCCCATGAAGTCTCATAGCATCAGGTCAAACATGGGCAAGGAAACCTCCTGCTGATTTCCACATACCACCCTCCCTCAGCTGATGAATTAATACTCCTCCATGTTGAACACCACTTGGAAGAAGCACTGAGAGGGGCAAGGGTGCAGAATGTACTCTGGGTGGGGGACTTCAATGTCCATCACCAAGAGTGGCTCGGTAGCACCAGTACAGACCAAGCTGGCAGAGTCCTAAAAGACAGCTGCTAGACTGGTCTGTGACAGGTGGTGAGGGAACCAACAAGAGGGAAAAACATACTTGACCTCATCCTCACCAACCTGCCTGCCGCAGCTGCATCTCTCTGTGACAGTATCGGTAGGAGTGATCACTGCACAGTCCTTGTGGAGACGTAGTCTCATCTTCATATTGATGATACTCTCCATCATATTGTGTGGCACAACCACCATGCTTAAATAGGAATAGATTTCGAAAATTTCTAGCAACTCAAGACTGGGCAACCATGAGGCACTGTGGGCCATTAGCAGCAGCAGAATTGTACTCAAACACAATCTGTAACCTCATGGCCCAGCATATCCCCTACTCTACAATTACCATCGAGCCAGGGGATAAACCCTGGTTCAATGAAGAGTGCAGGAGGGCATGGCAGGAGCAGCACCAGGCATACATAAAAATGAGATGTCAACCTGGTGAAGCTACAACACAGGACTACTTGTGTGTGACAGACAGCATAAGCACCAACTGATATACAGAGCTAAATGGTTCCACAACCATCAGATCAAATCTAAACTCTGCAGTCCTGCCACATCCAGTTATGAATGGTGGTGGACAATTAAACAACTCACTGGAGAAGGAGGGTCCACAAATATCCCCATCCTCAATGATGGGGGCGCCCAGCACCTCAGTGCAAAAGATAAGGCTGAAGCATTTGCAACAATCTTCAGCCAGAATGCCAAGTGGATCATTCATTTCAGCCTCCTCCGGAGATCCCGAGCAACACAAATGCCAGTCTTCAACCAATTCGATTCACTCCACGTCATATCAAGAAACTGCTGAAGGCACTGGATACTGCAAAGGCTATGGGCCCTGACAATATTCCGGCAATAGTACTAAAGTCTCGTGCTCCAGAACTTGCTGCACCCCTAGCCAAGCTGTTCCAGTACAACTATAACACTGGCATCTACTCAGCAATGAGGAATATTGCCCTGGCATATCCTGTACACAAAAAGCAGGACAAATCCAATCCATCCAATTACCGCCCCATCAATCTACTCTCGGTCATCAGTAAAGTGATGGAAGGGGTCATCAAGCAGCACATGCTTAGCAATAACCTGCTCACTGACATTCAGTTTAGGTTCTGATCTCAACTCATGATTTCATTATAGCCTTGGTTCAAACATGGACAAAAGAGCTGAACTCCAGAGGTGAGGTGAGAGTGACTGGCCTTGACATCAAGGTAGCATTTGACCGAGTGTGGCATCAAGGAGCTCAAAACTGGAGTCAATGGGAATTGACGGGAAAACTCTCCACAAGTTGGAGTCATACTTAGCTAAAAGGAAGATGGTTGTTGTTGTCAGAGGTCAATCATCGCAGTTCCAGGACAACATTGCAGGAGTTCATCAGGGTAGTATTCTGGGCCCAAACATCTTCAGCTGCTTCACCAATGACCTTCCTTCTATCATAAAGTCAGAAGTGGGGATGTTTGCTGATGATTTCACAATGCTCAGCACCATTCACGACTCTTCAGATACTGAAGCAGTCCAAGTCCAAATGCAGCAAGACCTGGACAATATCCAAGCTTGGGCTGATGTGGCAAGTAACATTCACACCAAACAAGTGCCAGGCAATGACCATCTCCATGGTTATCACCCTTGACATTCAAAGGCAGTACCATCGCTGAATTCCCCACTATCAACATCCTGGGGGTTACCATTGACCAGAAACTGAACTGGGCTAGCCAGATAAATACTGTGGCTACAAGAGCAGGTCTGAGACTGGGAATCCTGTGATGATTAACTTACCTCCTGACTCCCCAAAGCCTCTCCACCATCTATGAGGCACAAGTCAGGAGTGTGATGGAATACTCTCCACTTGCCTGGATGAGCGCAGCTCCAACAACATTCAAGAAGCTTGACACCATCAAGGACAAAGCAGCCTGCTTGATAGGCATCCCATCTACAAACATTCACTCCTTCCACCACCAACGCACAGTGACAGCAGTGTATACCATCTAAAAGATGCACTACAAGAACTCACCAAGGCTCCTTAGACAACACCTTCCAAACCTACGACCGCTACCAGCTCAAAGGACAAGGGCAGTAAAACATAGGAACACCACCGCCTGGCAGTTTCTCTCCAAGCCACTCACCATCATGACTTGGAAATATATTGCTGTTCCTTCACTGTTGCTGGGTCAAAATTCTGGAACTCCCTCTCTAACAGCACTGTGGGTGTACATACACCACATAGACTACAGCGGTTCAAGAAGGCAGCTCACCACCACCTTCTCAAGGGAAACTAGGAATGGGCGATAAATGCTGGCCTGGCCAGCAACGCCCACATTCCATGAATTAATTTTTAAAAACCCTGAAATTACATTGTACACTTAAAACTAGTGGCTAAACTGATAGAGAGAGGAGTTTCATTTAAATGTGTTAAGTATTCATCCACTGGTTCCCACAGAGTAATGTCAAAGTTCCAACTAATAAAAGTCCCTTTGTGTAGTTTAAGGTAAACTTCTAAATATTGCTATTATTATCCTTTTCTTTAAGATATTGTTGCATCTATTGCCAGCTGTCTCACGTCTCCATTTATCTGTGACACAGCAACCCCTCTCTCCCAAAGCCTTTCCCTTCTCTCTCTCCAAAACCACACAAATACCAAGCAACCATTATCAGATTTAAGATTGTGGCTACCGTTCAAACATAAACTGTGTTCCAGTCGATTTGTTGATGATATACACGGGACCTCGTCTAACTGCCACAGTTCATGTATGCACAGGAATACTTCCCAGATCTGTCTTGCAGGTGTGAAGGATTTTAAAGATTCCAAGCTTGGTTGGTCTCTCCAAATATTTGTAAAAGTCATTCATTCCATGGCCAATTCCATTTCTTTTAAAAATGAAATATTGGCAATGAACAGCAGGCCAGCCAGCATCTATGGAAAAGTTTTGTGTGTATGTGCATTTCCTGTTCAGCATTTAACTGCCTTTGTAAATATTTCAAATGGTAATCCTCTGTGTCAACAGTTTCCTATAACCATGTAGGAACATAGGAACAAAGGAACAGGATTAGGTCATGTTGCCCCTCAAGCCTGTTTCTACCATTCAATGAAATCATAGCTTACATCATGGTGACCTAACTCCATATTTCCACCTTTCTCCCTTATTTCTTAACACCTTTGATTAGTAAAAGCTTATCAATACCAGGAAAATTAACAATTGATCTAGCATCAATTGCCATTTGAAGAAGTGAGTTCCAAACTTCTACCACCCTTTGTGTGTAGAAATGTTTCCTACTTTCACTCCTGGAAGGTCTGGCTCTAATGTTTAGACTATGCTTCTGAGTCCTGACTCTCCAATCAGTGGAAATAGTTTCTCTTTATCTACCCTATCTGTTCGCCTTAATATCGGAAAACATCAATCAAATCATCCCTTAACCTTCTAAATTCTGGCTAATACAAGCCTAGTTTGTGTAATCTCTCCTTGAAGTGTAACCATTGGTGTCCAGGTGTCACCCTGGCAAATCATCGCTGCACTCCTTCCAAGGCCAGTATATCCTTCCTAAGGTGTGGTGCTCAGATCTCTCAGTACTCCAGGTGTGGTCTAACCAGGGCTTTGTATAGCTGAAGCATGACTTCAGCTCCCTTTTATTCTCATCCTTTGGGTATAAAGGCCAGCATCCATTATTTGTTTATTTTCTGCACCTTTAATGATCTATGTCCCTGAAACTCCATGTCTCTTTGGACCTCCACTGTTTCTAGCTTTTCATCATTTAACAAGTATCCGGTTCTATCCGTTTTAGGTCCAAAATGGCTTTTCTCACATTTGCCTACATTGAAATCCATTTGCCACCGTTTTTCCCATTCGCTTAATCTAGCAATATTTCTTTGCAATTTTATGCTTCCATCTACATTGCTTACATTACCTTCTATCTTTGTGTCATCGGCAATTTTGTGTATGTATCTTTCTATCCCATTATCTGAGTTGTTATTGAATAGTTGGGGCCCCAACACAGATTCTTGGTAAAACCAGTGGCCATATCCTGTCAATTAGGGTACTCACCCATTACCCTACTCTCTTTTTCCAGCCACTCAGCCAATTTCCTAGCTGTGTTAATAATTGGCCTTCAATTCTATGGACTTCAGCTTTAGCTAACAGCCTCTGATGAGGGAGTTCATCAAACGCCTTCTAGAGATCCATATAAGTAACATCCATAGTTGCTCCCCCTCCACTATTTTAGTCATCTCTTCAAAAAATTCGATCAGGTTTGTCAGATATGAACTTCCCTTTACAAATGCATGCTGCTATCTCTGATCAGCTGAAAATGTTCAAGGTGTTCAGTCACCCTATCACTAATTATAGACTCTTTCAATTTCCCAATAACAAATGTTAGGCTAACTGGCCTATAACTCCCTGGATTCACTGTCACCTTCCTTAAATAGTGGAGTGACAATTTTTCAATCTAAAGGGATGATTCCCAAGTAGATAGGACTTTGGAAGATTACAATTAGGGCATCTGCAATGTTATCACTCACTTCCTGTAAAACCCTGGGATTGAAACAATCTAGTCCTGGGGATTTGTCACTCTTTAGTGCCATTATTTTCTTCATTACTGTTATTTTGCTTACATTAATTTTGGTGAGTCCTGCCCCAATTAAGTATTAGTTTTCTTGGGATGTCTGGCATGCTGACTTCTTTTGCTGCTATAAATACTGACACAAAATAATTATTCAGCATGTCCACCATCTGCCATTTCCCTATTTTCATTGACAATTATCAGTTTTGAGGGCGTTGCTCGTGACTACCCTCTTTTTCTTAATATAATTGTAATTTATTTTGTGTTGATGTTGATATCCCCGGCAAGTTTCTTTTCATCCTCCATTTTGAAACTCTTACTATCTATTTTGTCACCCTTTGCTTTTCTTTGTATCTTTTCCATTTATCAGGATATGTTATTTTTGACATTTTTTGTATACTTTTTGTAGTTGCAGGTTCTGGTTACTAAGTGGCTATGCAGAGCAAGATTCTGAAGTCTCTCTCCTAATGGCACTATCTTACAGAGTAAAACTCAGTGGGCTGAATTTTGCTGTTGGTGAGCAGGGGGCGGGGCCCGCTTGCCGACATGTAAAATGATGCAGGATGACTTCAGAGGGATCCCCCAATGTCCTCCCGCCCCATTTAAATTTTCAGGAAGGCGGGGGCACAGCCAAATCAGCAGTGCGCCCGCCAACCTGTCAATGGCCAATTGAGGCCATTGACAGGATCATTAAAACAATTAAAGGACCTGCCCGTCCAACCTTAAGGCTGCAGGCAGGGCTGGAGCCCCGGCGGCAAATAGAAAAAACATGAAACCTCACCCAGCGGCGGGATGAGGTTTCATGCAGGGTTTTAAACGTTTTAATAAAGTTAGTATGTATCTCATCTCATGAGGGGGACATGTTAGGGAATTTTTTCCTTCTATTTTTAACATTTTCCAGAGTGTAAGCGATCTCCCTGAGGCAGCACCTAGCCTCAGGGAGATGTGCACAGCGCTTCCTGCTGGACGTCACGCTGGGCGGGCCTTAATTGGCCCACCCACGTAAAATGGCAGCAGGGCCTGCTTCTCCGGCGGGGATCGGCTCCCCGCCCACCAGAGATTGGGTCGGGCCCACCCGCCTGGCAGGTAGAAAATTCTGCCCAGTTTCTGATGGTGGCCAATTTACTAATATAAAAGAGAAAAGACAGGTTAACAATTCTTGTCGACACTTTGTGTGTTCTGAGAAAGATTTCCAGATGAAAAGTTAATCTGTCCTTCTTTTTCACACTGAGACCTGTTTCTCAACACTTTTTCTTTTATTTCTGATTTCCAGTAATTGCATTTTTTTCAGCAATTTTATGGTTATTTGTCTAATTTTTGACTTGCAAAGAAATGCTGCCTGAACTTAAAATGGAGGAATGGGTTCCTTAGAAAAGGGCATGAAATTGATCCTTTTGTGTACAGACGAGGAGTCCTTCCCTTGATTTTGACGATAGAATGAAAATAGGTTGCAAAGATGCTGATATTACTGACAAATCAAAAAGTTGTTGCTTCCCACCCTTGATTGTGCTGGGCAGTTACTGCGCTTTGGTGAACTGGCAAAGGCGACTGCCTCAGGGCATTTTCCTGCAGCCTCTGGATTGAAGTTTTAGCAGATGTGGGAGTAGACTGCCAATCTCCTCCTACTTGTTTATATAAAAATAAAATACTGCGGGTGCTGGAAATCTGAAATAAAAACAGAAAATGCTGGAAAAACTCAACAGGTCTGGCAGCATTTGAAGAAGAGTCAAGCGGACTCAAAACGTTAACTGAGTTTTTCCAGCGTTTTCTGTTTTTATTCCTCCGACTCGTTCTACCTGTCTGTCATTCCCTGATGGTTGGCTCTCATGGTAGAATAGCAGAAAAAATTTCTCTTTTTTGCTTTCAATGTTTGGACTTGGCTATCCACAAAAGGATGGCTGCAGTGCTACCCAAAATCTCACTAAACTGTGGGGAAGGCTTGGGCTGGAATTTGCAGGAATCAGAACATTGATTCCATACATGACTGAGGTGAAAAGAAGCATGCAGCTAACATTGCAGTGGCTGCAGTCCTGTCCAGTACCCTGTTACCTCAAGACAGAATCTTCTCAGCAAGTAAGCTAGCTGCGCTATGGAATCTCTGTGTATTTTTATGTCAGTGCCTCAGTATTGTATGCTTACAGGTGTATCAGGGAGATTAGGGATTTAATACGTATTGGTTATTCCATGCTTTATATATGACTGGATTGGTAAGATTAGCTGTGACCGAATCCATTGCGTCTCACTCTCTGGTTTCTTGCTGATTATTTTCACTGTTGGCTTTCTCTTGTGAACAGTTCAAGTGATCAGCTGAGTAACATCAGTTTTTTCATTGTTTTCTTTTGATTGTGGGATGGGTTATGGTTTTAGAATGAAATCAGTAGACTACCAGTGCTCTTCAACTTTTGTTTAAATTCTAACTTATTTTTGCTGCAAACCATACTTGTAAAAAGACATAGGGAAGTCTTTTAATTCCACTCTGCCAGCACTGATGCACCCATTTTAACTTGCAGCTTTTATGAATGGTCTTGGTGTCGCAATCTCTTAGTAATAGAGACGCAATGTGGGGAAGGTTCAGAGGTCAAGCCTGGCTGATGTGATTAGTGGGAGTGACAGAATGTGCTTTCAAACAACTCAGCAGATCTCCGAGAGAGAGAGTCAGAGAGATATAACTTCACCAGCACAGGGAAAGAAAGGGTTGAAGAGCTGGTCAAGAGGGCTGAACGCTCTGCCTCTGTTGCTGAACAGGGGCCTGATACAGCTCTGTGTCCACTGGAGTTCTCTGAGCTTTCCAATAGTTTGAAACTTATCTATCTGGAGAGCATGCAAACAAGTCCAGCACTTTGAGGCCCACAGTAGCAGAGTTCCACATCTTTAAATACAAACACAGGTCAGCAATTTCTGATTTTATTCTGAGTGTTATTTGAGGAAGAATCTAGTGTAGCCTGCATGTCATTTTAAGCAATATTTTTGTGTTTTCATTTCACTTTCTATTATAAAGTGCAATGTCAAAACCAAACAAGAGGCAGAGAGGTGGTTCTCTTCTGGTGTTGCAATTCAGAATGCTGGGAGTCAATGGTGTTAGGAGCCCCTTAACTCCTTAATGAATGAATTTTGCTTTATCGTTTATTGCTTTTTTTCTTGATAGCTTTTGATCATCCTGTTTTGCCCAGAATGCTCAGTCACAAACAAACCCAATGAGCTCCCCTTTTGCTCTGCAAGTGGAGTTTCAGAGCTAAAATAAGTTTTTGAATATATGCACATATAGATCCATACTATTAAGGCACTTTTCATTATTGTGATGCACTGTGATTTTATATTATCTTTTAATTGTGGTTAACCATCATTAGAAATGGAAAGATGATTAATGGAGATGCATCATATGCACATAGTGTAACTTAAAAAAGGGAAAAAGTGCTGTGAATGCTCAGATGGTCAGTAGGGGTCACTTTAACCCCGGTCAGGACCTTATTTTTTGGGGAATGTATGCTGCAGCCAAAAATTTAAAACTGGTCATTGAACCTGCTTTATATCCCTGAAATGAGTGTCTCTTTCCTAAAGGTCTGAGCCCTCAAATTTCAGAAAAGGTGGTGATACCAGTTAAAGGAAGGTGATGGCGGGGTGATGATCCATGACAGGTGTATCATAGGGATGGTGTGCTGTGTGGCAGCATTGCAATTAGGTCATGCTCTGATTCCACAGTGTAATTGGGGATCTCAAAGGCTTGGAGGTAAGGTGGGAAGAGGGATAATTGTTTCAGACTGTGGAAAAACATGTGAAATGGTAAGTGGGACAGTTAATGGTGTTTATCCTCACATCAGAATACTGGAGAATCTACACCTTCGCACCGAATCATAAAGAGAAAGGCCAAAAGTTTTGTCATGCTTCAGCTCCCAATTAGGACAGTATTATGACACTTCCCAATGGTTGGGGGTGGTGGGGTGTACAACCTTCCACTCTCTGTGGGGACTCAAGTCACGTTCACAAGTTTTCATTTGCTGTTGACAATTATCTGAATATATTTCTAAAGCCCCCATAATTTATTATCTTGAATTTAATGTCATTACAGAATGGTTTTTTTGTGTTGTAAACTGGTTGAAGTAAATATTGAGGGGAAAGAATTATTTGTTTATTAAATTTTAACAAATTGTATTAAAAAACAAATCAACAGGAATGTTCCACGGAGCCAGAACTCAGTTTTGTATTGTGAAGAGAAACGATCTTTGTTTTCCTTTCGCTTGAGATGTTATGAAAGTGCTGAACTTACTGAAGAACTGAGCAAGCTCATAGTTCTGAACAAGTATTGCAAATGGGTTACAAAGAACAATGTCCACTTCACTAGGCAAGGGCGTCTCCTAGTGGCAATAAGTATTAATTGCAGCTAAGGGGTAATCACTTACGCAGAACATGAAATCAAAGACCCCAGATGGACAAGGGCTGAATCTTGTGCACAGAAAGCTGAATTAACCAAGGGCAATTGGAAGACTTTGATTCTTTGAAAAACTCCTTGAATTTTGCATAGGGGAAAGCTGCCTGAATTTGCAGCATTTCACAGGAAATGGAATGAACATTTCAGTTATTACTTAACTAGTTGAGAGTTCTGGAATAAGCCAGAATGGGTAGGAGTCCTGGCCTTTCCCTTTTGGGTTTTTACAACAATCCAGGTGCTTTGATGGTCATCTTAGCTAGCGCCTTTTGACAATTGACCAAGCGTATTAAATTCAAGTGTGTTTTGAGCTCACTAGTTGCTTGCTTAATTCCATAACCACTAAGGTACCATAGACCAAATCTCTCCTTACTCTTTACAATATGTTTTATTGTTGTTTTCCAGCAAGGGGGTTAAAGTAAAGGAAGCAAGGCAGTGGCAGCTTTGAATCCTGTGACCTGAGCTGATGCCATAGATCATGAGATTGAAGCATTAATCTCTTGTCCTATGTTTTCCCATTTCTCTCCTGCAGTGATTGTTTCTTAATAGGTGAGATTCCACTAATGCTAGTCACCCCCTGATATCTCCCCCATGTGCTTTTCTTTGTGCGTCAACCCAGACACCAAGACTAGGCAGGTTGCTCAACCTTTGCAACCGTGTCCACTCCATGTCACCGAACAGTTTTCAGGAGTGCAACGCCCAGCTGGTTTCTCTACATGGCCTACATTTGACTATGGTTCCGCAACATATGGTTGACTCTTACTGCCCTCAGAGCAAATTAAGGATGAGCAATAAATATGACCTTGTCTGTGTCACCCACACCCCAGAAGCGAATAATTAAAAGACACATCCATTTGCCATACGGCTTTCTGGGTCCTTGGTATGTCTTCACATATCCACGCTTACACCCCCCACACACCCCTGCCTCACACACCCCGCCCACCATATTACTTTATTTTTATTTTTATATCTTTATTTCCAAGTATGATTCTCTTTCTCTCTAGTAATCCAAAAGATGTTTGTTGACATTCTGGGCTCTGTTGAACATGTTGGAAATTTGCCTGCCCCACTCTCCCCCTAGACACAGAGCATTTGGCCCTGGGCTCAGCCTTATGAAGCCAACTCCAGCTGCAACTTGTATGTGTTTTGTGTTTGTATGTGATTGTTTTTTGTGTGTTTGTTTGTATAGGCGTGTATTGTTTGTGTTTGGTGGATGTGTGTGTGTGCGTGTGTGTGTGTGTGTGTGATGAAATAGGTCTTGGGCAGTAGTACAAATGAGCAATAACAAAGCGGCAGCTCCTTTTGCACCCTGTCTTCCCAATTTTCTTTACCATTGTGGAAAAGAAAATTAGGTTTAGAGAGTAAAAGTGGCCAACAATTCACCAACATCTGATTTGTGCTTTTACCCAAGACCAATTTTCACCATGTATGTGTTTTTGTGCGTGCATGATTTTTTTTGTCTATTGTGCGAATTGCTCATTCCTCTTGTGACGCTCAAGCTATAATAAAGCACTGTTCTAGTTATTTCCCCTTACAAAATGCTCAACACAAATCCCAAAGGCAAAAATAGGTTCTGGTAACATTTAGCATCTAATGTAATTGTTCTGCCCTGAACTGCTTCTCATTTTCTTCTGCCTACATCCTTTTTAATTCCCTTCTTGCCACTAGACTATAAGTTTTCAAACTGGGGTCCTGACCCCAGGGTGTCAGAAGGTGGAGGGGGGATCATAGAGCATTCAAGAGGTCACCAGGTTTCAGTTCTTGTCCTATCAGATTTCTATATTTGTTGAATTATTTTCATATCATTTCTGTTGCTATACTCTAATACCAAAACAAATTTTGCAACAATAATGCTTTATCTTCAGGTAACTGCCACTGTCCATTTGGATATTGGATTGAGGAGTGCTAGGTGCATGTCAGTGTTCGTAAGAAACCCCCATCACAAAGAAAAAAAATTGATGTGCTCTGCTCAATTTAAGGCTTTAAATGACTTGATGAATCGAACCATGACAACTGTCAGCAAAGAGCTAAATGGTATAATGGAAAACCTGGGTTCTTTTCTTTCATGAGATGCCATCCTCAATCCAGAGTCAACACCCTTAGTAGGAAACATCCCTCTCTAAGGTGGTCTGCCATTAACATCTATTATGGAATTAAAATTACCTTTGGTGCCAATCTTTCGTCAGCTGCCCTAACTTTCCACCTTTGGCTCACTCCTCACTCCTGAGGGTTTGATCTCAGAGCTTTTCTTTCTTGTCATTGTCCTGTTGAACAAGAGCCCAAGCCCCAGTTGCTTGAATCGTAGATTGTTCAAAACACCATGAACTGCCATTGAATCTTCCCCATTGCAGATAGGATCTGCAACACCAAGGTGCAGGAAGTGGCTGCTGATTGAACAGAGGCTTCAGGCATCCATCTCTGATAGCCACCATTGCAATGTTCAGTCCTTTAGTGGCTCTTTGTTAGTCAGAGCTGCCATTTGATTTTGTGGCTAAGGCTTATTTTACTGAGCTGGTTCATAAACCAGATATCCTAGTGACTGTTGCCAGCTTCAGAACCGGCGGGTTTCAAAGCAACAGCTACAAGGCCAGCCTTAAGCAGTGAGCCAATTGACATTTACTGATATCTCAATACTTGTTCTTAAAGTTTTAAAAATCCACTATCCCAGTCTCTTCCACTTTGGCTGTGGAGAATTGTATGGCTGGATTGCAAATTCCATTTAAAGTTTTTCTGTATGAAGAGTGTGACATGAAGCAAGAGAACTTTTCACTTTAGGTTGGAATGCAGTTGTGGATAAGTGAGACAGAATGTTGTTCAGGGCTGAGGTTTATATTCTAGCCCTGTGAACAGGAGTTGCAGTGAAGGAACTATTGGTATTAGTTGCTGTAAATCTACAGAATCCCAATTTATTCAGTAGGGTAAGGACTAAATCAGTACTCACTGTACTTGCTCTATAAACCTACAAACTCCCTCTTTATTCAGCAGCCTGGATTAATTCCATATTTAATCTTATTTCCAGATTTACTATAAAGTAATTAAAGAGGTTAAATCGGGTGACGAGCTGCTCGTTTTTATGAAGGACGGTGTCTATCCTGATGGGACAATGCCACCAAACCTTGATGGTAAGGCTCGTTGATAAATCCACACACATCTTGTTAAATATAAGTTAGTCAGTATTTACCTTTGTCTGATTATGGTGAGACAATATGGTGCCTCTCTAATTGATTGCGGTGAGACAATACAGTGCCTCTAACTGATCATGGTGAGACAATATGGTCCCTCTCCATCTGGTTGCAGTAAAACAATACAGTGCCTCTCCATCTGATCGTGGTGAGACAAAGCAGTGCCCCTCCATCTTATCACGGTGAGACAATGGAGCACCTCTTCAACTGATCGCAAATCTCTAAGACAGGAACATAACTGAAGTACACAATGTGGTAGATGTAACCCTGTGTACTCAAACAGTGACTCAGCAGTCTTCTGAGAAGGTGCTAAGAGAAGATCATTCCATTTGTGAAATGCCCCCATCTCCTATTCCCGTCAATGAGGAGGGACAATCAATGACCTGCCATCCCAGCTTTCACCCATCTGTTTCCACCACTCTCTGCGATGCAGTAACAGTGGTCCAGCAAGCGGCAAGTGGAGTTCTCCCAACTGGACACTGTTTGCATTAAAAACCCAACTTTCGTTTACTCATTGCAAGGAAATCCACCCCTGGTTACTTTTTTGCTTCTTTTTGTATTTCTCCCAGTTTCCTCCTCCTCAACCTCATAATTTTAACTGGGTGGTGAGGCATCAAAGCCCTTCAGGGTAGGGAAAGAAGAAAGAAAGAACTTGTATTTGTACAGTGCCTTTCACAACCTCAAGTCATCCCAAAGCACTTTACAGCTAATGAAGTACTTTTTGAAGTAAACTCATTGTTGTAATTTAGAGAATTGCATTAGCCAATTTCCTTATCATTTGGGGTTGGGTGCCTGATTTTCTAAAAGTTGTGCTTTATATTTAGCTGAGCATTAGCAAGTTTCAGAGTTCTTTTTTATTTAGAGAGGAGTTTAACCCCACTGTTTCAATAGGTAAATGCACCTCCTGGTGTGTTACTGAGTCACAGGAACGAGGGAGGTCCTTTGTCCCAATTTTGTCTGTGCTGAGTTAGTAAATCTTAACCAGGGCAAGTGAGAGGCCTCAGCGCCTCTGAGTTAGGGAGAAGGGGGGAAATCAGAGAGGAATTCCTGCACCCAAGAGCTATTCAATGAACCCACTTAGAAAGTGCATGCAGCTGAATATTGGGCCAGGGATGGCCTTGACCTTATCTTGACCTTGGCTGCAATGTCACCCACTCATCTGTGAAGCCTTGTGCCTGAGGCTCTCAGGGGGTGTGTAGCAAACCTCTGACAGAGACAGCAGTCAGCACCTTCTGGACCAGGAGGTATAAGAACTCCGGCAGGAGCAGAGCCTATGGTGTAACACAGTAAGAGTAAAACTTGACCTTGTTCAACCTGTGAATGAAGTTTCTACGAGCTGCTCAGTGTCCTGTCTCCAGAGGAGCTGGCCTCGTGGATTAGTATGCAGAGGGCACATAACTCTGCTCTCTTTGGCTCTTTATTATTTTTTTGAAATCCATGAGGGCCCGATTTATTATTTGTCTTGCATTCCTCTTTTGTCCCACATACTGTTGATGAGAGCGGAGATACACAGAGACACTGAGGGCAAGCTTGGGGAGAATTGGGTGGGGGTGTCAGCAAGAGTGTCTGGGTTGACTCCTGTTGAAGTGAGAGGTGTGGGGGCAGAGCCCGGGCAGACCTGACCCCTTCACACCAGTTGTTATGTTGGAAAATTTACAGCATCTAGTGGATTGTTTGACTTGGCACAGGGATCAGGATGCTGCCTCGTAAACTCAATAATAGCTGCTCCCTTTCTTTAATTTGTTTGAACTTGCACTGCAATAATTTATGATTATACAGTACAGGCCCTCGCAGCATTCAGCCCGAAGTTTTCTGCGTGATTTTAACCGGCTCTCTCTTAAGCTCTTCAACTTTTTTTTTTATTTTTCTTCTCATACGTGTGTGGGTTTCCTTCAACCGCTGGCCTCCGCAGAGGAGCAGAGGTACCGATGTGGAGACTGCGACGAGCTATTCCGCTCAAAAGTGGCGCTGCGGCGGCACCAAGCATATGCCTGCAACAATGTTAACGCCATCTTCACTACCATCAACGAGGAATTCAAGCAGAGCCAGCTAAGTGACGAGCAGCTCCACGAGTGCAAGGACTGCGATAGGATATTTCCCAATGAGTACAGGTACGCATGTCTGCGGGCTAGGGCCAAAGACAGGGGCCGGAGAAGATGACAGTTTAACCACTTTGCTGCTGGTGTCACTGACGATGTTACCTATGGATGCTCACTACAGTATGCTGACACTGCTCACAAATCACAGCTGTATCTGTGGAAAATATTGAAAGTTCTGGATCAGCACAGCGGCTCCGGTGAAGGACAGGTGAATTTAGGGCAGCAATTCTTTTCTGGCTTCAGATTGGCAATATTCATAATTTCTCTTTTGAACCATTTTCATGCCATTCCAATTTTATTTCTTTTTTCACATAGAATATGATATTGCTGTTTAAGGAATCTAATGTGCTGCACATTTTTTTTAAACAGTAGTGGCCATAGTGAAGGAGGTAAGCTTGTACATTACTCCCTTGTTTAGAGATGATTTACAGGTGCAACATGTGTGATGTTGCTGTGAGATGTTGCTATGGATATGGATGAGCTGGGCCATTTGTAGCTCACCCATGTAGACTTTGCCATCTCCTCATTGAGAGTATCCAAATGCTTCCTAAAGGATTCAGGGGTTCTTGCCACCACAATCCTGCTCTTGTGTATCTATTTAAAGCTCTTGTGCCCAATTCCTCTCTATGCTATTTTAGTGCAGATCTTAATCCTAAATTTCTCATTCTGGTGACAACAGAACTAATCATAATTTCTGTCCTCTGTCCTTATATTTGCACTTTAAAATAGCCTTGTGCAATGTAGTATTTTCAGATTTGTGATGTACACTAAGTTCTTATCACTTAGTATAATTTAAATACAATTATTCATTCACTAATTGGGTTGTGTTCGACTAAACGTGTGTTAACTATGGTTTAACTGTGCTGTTGGGATTAATTTGGAAAGATTTAGTCCCTTGCTGTTGCAACTTCCAGTAATTTAGCAAGATAAAGCTTTGTTTCTCATTCTCTTTCAAGTGGACTTGGGGTGGGGAAAAGGGAGGGAAGTCATTTGTAAATGGGTAATGTTTGTAGAAGCTACAATGTCCTTACAGTCATTTCCTGGAAGCCTGTTTAGCTAAAGTAGGTAATAATGAGAATATATTATTGAAGTGAATGATTTTGCCGTTCGTAAATGCAGCTTGCAGCTCACTCGCAAATGGATGGCTCTCAGATTGGAAATCCTGGTCTGTTAACTGCTTATCTTAGTGCTGGGTCAGTAAAACCCCTCCTTATTTGGTAAATATTTGATCCTAACCGTTAAAACCTGCTCTTTTGTTCTGTGCACTTCATGATTTTTTTCTTCTAGTGTTAGACTCTGGCTTACATAGTTTTATTCCCACTATTTTTTTCCCCAACTCATGTATAAGCCCCCAAAAGAGTAAGTATCAGTGGGATACTCAACTGTGTATGGAATCACAACTCTCTCATGGTATCTTCATTGCAGGTGGTGGCTCTTGTTGTGTGAGCCCCAAACAGAAAGCATCAGTGGGCTAGTCAACCATGAGGGCCCAATCCTATGCTTATTCCAGCAGCCACACACACACATACACTTTCCAGCTGGCACGCTGGAGTATTTATATTCTGGGGCACTGGGACTAACTGTAGTACTCTAACTACCACCCTAGCTGAAAGCAACAAACGCAACAAAGACTAAGAATTGAACTTAGGGATCTCCGGCACCCCAAAGGGTGGTGCAATTACCCTTTGGGATAGCAGGAGAGCTGAAGTGTATTTTGTTTTTTAAGGATATATAAAAATTGCCCTACATCATATGGACACATGGTAATAAGGTAAGGGTTCTTTGTCCCCTCTCTCCTGTTGGTGCAGCTTGGAGCAACACATGATAATTCACAGTGAGGAACGTGAATATAAGTGTGATCAATGTCCGAAGGCCTTCAACTGGAAATCCAATCTGATTCGCCATCAAATGTCACATGATAGCGGCAAACGCTTTGAATGTGAAAATTGTGATAAGGTAAGGTTGAAGGTAAGAAGAGCCAAATCTTTCATTGTCTCATTGTTTATATTGTTATTAGTTCTTGCATAGACACTGTGAGTTAAAATGGTACAAAGGAAGCTGGTTTGCAGGAATTCTGACTAATGGGGTTCAGCTCAATAAGGTACTGGTTAATTGGGGTTTGGATTATTTAGAAAGTGACCCCTTATTTTTCCAGCAAGTGTATTGAAAAGCACACTGATGAGATTTGTTTAATGGACAGAATTTGACTCGTCTCTCTGCTTAGGCTTTTCAATCAACTAGGCTTCAGTTGTACCACATCACTCTTAACTTTGGAAAAATGTGCAATAAAATTCTGGTGAAATTCATTTACACCATAACTGGTACCACTGGATAAGGAGATGTAACAGGACAAAGTGTTGCAAAATGTCCAGAAAGCAACTGATTTATTGCAGGTATCTGCAATGGGACTAACTGTGATATTGCGGCCCATGCCTGTATTGGTGCTGGCAGTAAGAGAAATTGAATAGACTGTGCTATTATAGGCTGCGTCTGCATCAGAACCAACTATGGCATTGTGGCTGGTGCCTATAGCAGGGCTGACTGGGTCGCTGTGTAAAATCATGACGTAGCAATTTTCAAACTGCAACATTACCTGGCACTCTTTTGTATCAGGACCATAAGTGAAACCTGTGCTGATGTCATCCAATTTCAAATTAATGGGGTTGATTTCAATCCCCATTTTACCCTGTGCAGCCTTGACCACAATTCAAATATATAGCTACTAAACAATTAAACTTAGATAGCAGGTTAAAAATCCCTGTGTGTCAGGTGGGGTTGGAAGGTGGTGAATGGTGTGCTGCCAAGGTGAATGAGAAAGGAAAGAATAGAAGGGCAAACAAAAGATCGAAAACCAGTCTTGGAATTTAAAAAAGCAAAGCACTTTCATTCTGCTGTTTGAGTTTCTACTGACTCAAATAAAAGTGTATTCTTATCAGGTGGTGATGTGAGCAGAGTGTGAGATTGTGTCATCTTTCTGTTGAGTAAAAGGGAGGGAAAAGAAGCTCTTTGTTACCTCAGGTGGGACTGCTCACAGTCACGAGTTCAAATGTCGTTTAACCTTGCACTGCTCAGTGAAGTATCCCAATGCAGTGCTACTTGCTTCACACACAAAGAAAGACAGACCAGGACTTGCATTTCTACAGCACCTTTCACAAAATCAGGACATCTCAAGCATTTCACAGAAAATGAATTGCTTTTGAAGTGTAATTCACTATTCGAACACAAAAGCAGCAACAGGCTGTAACCCTTGGTTATTGTGGAGGTTCAGCAACAGCAGAGCTCCTATACTATTTCAAGGTAAACTGAAATTGGCTTGTACTGTTTTTTAGCCCAAATCAACATTATGGTGCTCTAATTCTTACCCCTGAATTCTATTTCCTTTTCGCTTTGTGATACATTGTTGGCGATTAGTCCACAGAAACAAATAGCTTTCCAGGTCAAATGCATATTAAAGACAAGAATTGTATATTTATAAAATAGAGAAACTTTTCAAAGCTATAGGGATGCTTGAGGCATAACTTTTACATACACAAATTCATTGTCTAGTCATATATTGAAATTACATAGGGCATGCACTTTCTGTCCACATACACCACTTCGTGTTGCCACAATTTTTGGTCACCCTTTCCTGTCAACATTTCCCATTGTAAATTACTATCAATATTATACATTCGATGTTACTGTGTCAACCATTGCAAATGTAGTTACAGGCTCTCTCCACTAAGTGACTTTGGGGAGTGAGTATCTGAAGTCTCCCAATTCAGTCACCATCTTATTTTCATCAACAACCATAAACAATTTTGTAGGCAATATATTAATTTTTACAATATTTTTCAATTAATTTTATTTGTGGCTGTGTGGTTGCTGAAGGTTCAGTGCTGCACTGGCTTATGTAAACCTTGCCTGGTTCCATTCTTAAACTATCAAATCATAGCCAGAGAATCACCTGAAGTGGCTTTTCTTCCCACTTCCACACCATTACCTCTGCAGTCCTCCAAGAATCTATCTTTCACCCTCTTCTGTTTCTTATTTACATACTGTCCTCAGTGATATCATCTTAAAACACAATATCAGATTCTGCATTTATATGCTGGCAAGTCAACTCTATCCCCACCACCCCTCTTGACCCCTCCAATATTTCTGCTTTGTCACCCTTGTTGTGTCCAACATCCAAAATTAGAAGAACAGATATTTCCTCTAACTAAATAGGAGACGAAAGCCATTGGCTCTGGCCCCTTCCACAAATTCCATTCTATAATTACTATTTCCATTCTTGGCAACTGTCTGAAGCTCAGTCAGACCATTTGCAGTCTTGGTGTCCAACCCTACAAACCTCTGCACTCCACTAATTCCAGCCTCCTGCACATCCCTAATTTTAATCACTTCACCATTGCCAACCGTGCTTTCAGATGCTGTGCTCTGGAATTCCCAGCCTAAACCTTTCTGCCTCTCACTCCTCCTTCAAATTGCTCCTTAAAACAACCCTCTTTGACTGAACTTTTGGTCATCTTTCCAAATATCTCCTCTGTGACTCAGTGTCAAAAAAGTTTTTATTGATAACGCTCTTGTTAAGCACCTTGGGACATTTCATGAAGGATTTGTTAAAAGTTCTATATAACTGTGAATTGTTATTGTTCTGAGATTGAGTATACATTCTGTGTAATTTATAGATTATTTCACAATGGAATTGTCCTTTGTGCTTCAAACCTTAGCTTTGCAATGCACCTTCACTAACAGAAGCCAATTGTGATAATTAAGTGTTTAATTACTGCCTGATTATAAGGGAAATGAAGCACCAATCATTGGCAGTGAAGCCTCCATAATGGACAACCTCAATCTCATCGATACTCAGGAGTCCAGATTCCAGCTTTGATTGGCCTATTTAGATTATGTAATAAAATTCCCGGCATGTAAAGATTTAAGATGCTTTGTTCCATTCTCTTTTTTAAAATGAGACATTCTGGAAAAATTGCTGGTAGCCTGACTTCTGCTGGTCTAGCAGGCACAGATCTATATACAACAAAAACAAAAATACCTGGAAAAACTCGGCAGGTCTGACAGCATCTGCGGAGAGGAATACAGTTAACGCTTCGAGGCCGAATGACTTTTCATCAGAACATGTTTCGAGTCATTCAGACTCGAAACGTTAACTGTATTCCTCTCCACAGATGCTGTCAGACCTGCTGAGTTTTTCCATATATTTTTGTTTTTGTTCTAAATTTCCAGCATCCGCAGTATTTTGCTTTTAGCACAGATCTATATACCAGAGTTGCATAGGTAGTAAATTTTACCAGACAGTGGGGTAGATACAGGACAGCCACCTATTCTACTGGATCAAGGGTCCAAAGCCTGTGATGTATCCCTGTAAATTATTCAATTACATTATAGTTAGTTTAAGCAAAATGAGATCCTGATTCTTGCAAACCATTGTGCAATTAATTGAGAAAATGGAAGTGTGATAGAATCATGCAACACAGGAGGCCATTCATCCCATCTTGCCTGTGTCTGCTTGTTGAAAAAACTATCCAATTAGTCCTATTTCCTTGTTTTTTTCCCCATACTCCTGCATATTTTCCCCCTCCAATATTGAGGTTCTACTGCAATAATGATTATTTAAAAGAAATCGCTGATACATGACCAGGGCAGTCCGCTTGAACAGGCATTTGTGCAAGTTTACAATGTCTTCCTTTTTTATTGCTTTTTCTCCTTCCTATACATCAGGTTTTCACCGATCCAAGCAATCTGCAGCGACACATCAGGTCTCAGCATGTGGGAGCCCGGGCACACGCTTGCCCCGACTGTGGAAAAACCTTTGCCACCTCGTCTGGACTAAAACAACACAAGCACATACACAGCAGCATTAAGCCTTTCACCTGTGAGTTATCATGTCTATCTTATCTTCATGTGTGCTTGCAGGTGTCCTGTGTTTTCTGACGTCTAATCACTTTTCCCAGTCTTATGATTGACTAAGTCCAAGTACACAATGCAGTCCTGTCAGCTCTCTCCTTCTTAAAGGTCATTTTTTTTCTCTGTTAACAGTCATGCTGGGTCCATATTTTCTCATTAACCCTGCTGTTTCAGAGATCCCCTTGCATGCTGCCTTTCCCCCTTGTTGCCTCTTTAAATCTGTTCAGATTTTGAGTTCAGCTAACTTGCAAAAAATAGAGTCAGAGGTCTACAGCACAGAAAAAGGCCCTTCGGCCCCTCGAATCTGCACCGGTCAAACAAGTACCTAGTTATTCTAATCCCATTTTCCAGCATTAGGCCCATAGCCTTGTATGCCATGGCATCACAAGTGCACATCCAATACTTAAATGTTATGAGGGTTTCTGCCTCAACCACCCTTTCAGGCAGTGTGTTCCAAATTCCCACCACCCTCTGGGTGAAAAAATTCTTCCTCACATCCCCTCTAAACCTCCTGCCCCTTACTTTAAATCTATGCCCCCTGGTTATTGATCCTGCTTCCTTTCATCACCAAAATGTTTTATCTGGGTGCTCTTTTCTATTTGGACAGTTTCAAAATAATCCAATGGTGTGCATCCTGCCTGTAAAATATTTTTCAACCACCGCCCCCTCAGTTCCTTTCCCCCTCTCATTTCTCCCTTAAAAAGGGGTAGACTCATGTTGGGGTTTCACTGAAATTGGACATCTTCACCTGGTGACCTTCCTTCACCTATGAGCCATACAGTTAGGCCAGATTCCTCACTTTTGCGCTTACCACGTCTTTATTTACCACAGCCAACTCAAATTTATAACTACCATTCTTTTACATACTGCCATGTTGACTGGACAAAGTCGTTCTTTGAAATTTAAGTGGTTAAGTTCCATTTTGGAAACCAAAATGGCTGCCCAATGTGGACTAACAGAACTTTGATCTGCAGAAATACTTCTGACTAATGCCAGACAGTCATTACACCAATCACCTTATTTACAGAGAGTTGACCTTACGTACTCATATCTCCTCAGATTTCTGCATTAGCCGTTACAAATTGGAAATTGAATGCGTTTTTTGATAACTGGCTTGCCTGCCATCTCGAACCCATTAGTGCTCGGAGATAAGATTTTGTGAAAAAGTTTTCATAAGATTTTGCCACATATTTTCAGCAGTGCCAACTTGTTACTCATCGGGTCATTGATAAGTTGCTGATTAATTTCAGTGCTCAAAGTGATAATTTGCAGTGATAGGCTGAAACATAGGGACAGACTGAATGCTTTATGAAGAATTTGCGAACTGTGATATGTGTATTTGTATTAGTCACACCCTCCTGGGAGACTGACCTTTGGGATCCAGAGCTGCTCTGCAGAATTGAACTGAATATATTGAAGTTGTCACTTTTCGTTTCACCCACACACAGCTTGGTGTGTTGGCGAAACTGTGTTTCATCCCATGTTCAAAGTCAAGTAGGGAATAAAGAAGAATGTTGACTATTTCTGCAGTAGTTGAAATGCAGCAGTCAATTGGAACTCTTCCTTTTTCTCTAGACTTTATATTTATTCTTGGTTCTGCCTTTGGCCTGATGTTTAGTGTCACAATTTCAACTGGTGCACCACCTTCTCCTTCACCCACAGTGGTAGATGGTAAAAACCATCTAATCCTCCATCATGTTCACTTGGGGATAACAAATAGTTGATGGGCTTATCTGGGTAGAGCTGTTGGCGCTGGTCCTCACTACTGTGAAGTACAATGGCCTCAAAGCCATCAAAACCCACCATTGGCTGGTGAATTTTACAAACTTGGCTGAGATTGACATTTCAATTTAGTTAAAGATTTTTCTCATTGCCACTAGAACTGCTGGATCAACTGTCTATTATGTAATCTGTTCCTTGCTAGGCAACTAATATTATAAAACATGACCAGCTGTGCCCACCTAAGATACAGGTGCGTGACCAGCAGAGCTGCTTGCCACTTTATAGGCTGGTGTAAGACCAGTAGCTGCCAGATGAATTGGAAAATCAGATTGCCTGATCTAGCAAAATATGACGTCTGGTCCATCCTGATAGATGCTATTGACTATAAATGCCTTAATAGTTCCTTAATAACTATGGATTAATTTGGGTTGCACCCTTTTTACTTCAGAAAGCTTAGTCAGTTCATTAATACAGTATCATAGCAAAGGTCAGTTGCATCATAATGCTCTTGTTCACAGTGTGTCTTTGCTCTTTTTTAAAATATATTTTCTTTCTTTCTGAGTGGCATAGCCATATGTACGTACAGATACCTAAAAGTTTAGCATTTTTCTATATAAACTAATCTTTAACATGAAGGTTTGAAATATCGATGCACTCTATATTGTTGGCACCCTGCCAATATTGACACTATGCCAAAAAATCCTTTTTTCCTCTGGACCCCTTACATATATCAGCACACTCCCAAAGATGCCCTGCCCTTTTTTGAAAAGAAAATGTCAGCTACTCAAAGAAAACTTTGCTCTCATTGCAGAAACTATCTTTATGTTACCACATACTAACAAGTACAGAGAAATTTAGCAGTCTGGTGATGTGAGGGCAGAGATCAGATGACCTCATGGGCCCCCTTACAGATGTTTCAATTTGAAATCTTATACTTAAGCATATTTCATTTTCATGGAAAATAACTGTTCCATTTCATTTTTAGCATTTTAAATCAAGTAAGGTTAAATTGGACAGAATATATATGTATGGGATTTTTTTTTTCTTTTGGGGTGGTTCTCTTCTTTTTTCTGTAACTTTAGCTTGTTCCCTGTCTGCCTGGCTGACACTATTGCAGCCAAGAGGGCAGATATATGATCTGCTTCCAGGTAGGGTTAACATTACACTCAGCCAAGTGAGCATTGTTAGCATTGGAGAGATGAGACATTTAATAATTTTGGCGATCGTTGAACATCCCCAGATCAGAATGCCATAAGTCGGGTAAAGAATTATGTGGCATCTGCTTCGACTCTAAAATGTTCCTTCACCACCCTCCAAGCTCAGCATGCTTGACCTTTACAGTGATATTTGATGACCCAGCTGCATGTTAAATATTTGACACAGTGTGAAGGATTTGCAGAACACTGCAGCCTACAAATTGTCATTGAATTTCAGGAACATTATTAAACACGAAACACACTGCAAATAAATGCTCTTTTCTGTCTTGTTTGTAAAATGTGTTCCCCAGATACTATAGTGCTATTAGTCATATTATTTTATTTGATCATGTTGATATGATTCATGACAAATAATTAGAAGGATGAGGCCTAATGGGCCTAAAGTTTTAATAAGTCACTTTAATAACTATTGATAAGCTGAGAGGTCACTCATCTGCGTTGGCTTCACCGTCTTGTGTTTAATTAAGCCAAGTGGGAATGTCAAAAATGGATCTGACACTTTGAAAGGCATCTGGAAGGTGAAGGCACTGTCATTAAGCTATAGTTTTGAACAGAACCATTGGTAATTGTGTTTGGGGTGAGTGTGCATGTGTGAGGGATTGCACTAGTTCCAGCCGTAAAACATCTATTCATCCTGAGTTGCCAAATGAAAACTTTTAAGCTCCAAAAAGTGTCAGTTCCTTTATTAGAAGTATGCCTTTCAAAGATGTGAGATACTTTTGGTTTTGTTGTTACTTTTGCTAACCCTGCTGTCTATGAATGAATTCGGTGACATAGCTAGAAAGTTTATTGAGCTCCTCACAAATCTATGGTATTGTCCAGTGAATATTATCAATAAGAAAATAGTAAAGCTGTAAGTGTATAGTTTAGGTTTGTGATCTTTTCAGCATTCGGCATATAATAAAGGACATATTAGGGGTGAAAATCATTTTCTGCAGTAAAGCAAAATGAGCAATAAGGCATTGGTAGTCTGTTTTTTGCTACATCTAACTGAAGTCAATGGACAAGGACATCAAGGAGAATGTTGCCCATTTTGCACTACTACATGAGGTTATTTTCACTCCTCACTGACTAGAAGTGGATCATGAGATGAGGATCTTGACTTCTAGTGCATGCTGTCTTGTGCAAACAATAGTGGGAGTCAACTTGTGGGTAAAGCGGGTGTTTGATCCTGAGATATACAAGTGTCATTGGGGAATCCATCTCAATGTCCATTCATCAAGCTATATCTATTTCATTGAGTTTTATATATTTATTGAGTTCATTCTGTGTTATTAAAATTCTTAACAAATGCATGTACTTCTTATCTGCACAACTTGACTTCTAGTTCTCATATTTTTGTGTCAATTCTTTTCCCTTTTTTTCTGATGTAAGCTCGTTACCCTGATTCTATAATCTCACAAGTAGTTCTAAATGCTTCCTGAAACATTTTTACAGACTCCATTTCTTCCCCTCAATATTGTCCAGAATAAAATTTTAAACAAAATTAAAAATTCGGAAGATTGTTTTACAAGTATACAATTAAAATTATCTGGTGAATGGTCTTTTGTGTCTCTAATGCCAACATAAAAGCTTTTTCTTGAAGGCCTCAACCTTCCCCAAAAGCCTGACCTCGGACTTGATACTTTTGTACAGAGCTGTGACTATGAACTACATTTGGTTTGTACAGTCACGACAAAAGCAGTGTATCTAATTTCACAAGATGTATCAGTACTGTTCACTCTGAGTACTAAGAATATTTTTGTTGAACTTCTAGCAGCTTCTGCTCAATTTTTTTTTCAAATTTATTTGAAGGAAAGCTAGTAGGCAAAATTGAAAATCTTTAATCATGTATAATTGGCATCGAACATACTTTTTAAACAGACAAACTATGTGTGCATTTTAAACAAACACAGACAACTGACAGTAGTAGAAATTTTAGTTCCAAAGGGAAAAAGTAGTGAATGAAAAAATTTTCACAAAACATTCTGAGATATTTGTGGGAAGCTGGTAGCCAGATTGTGCAATCAGAGTGTCAGAGTTTATGTTACAAAAGTGGACTTACAAATTTATAATGGGGAAAAATGCTGACACAAAAAGTGTGACCAAAGTAAGTCAAGTAGACAGGAAGTGCATACAAATGTAAAATTTTTAATAATATATTGAATACATGATGACCACATTTTGTTTCGGCACTCTATAGATTTAACCTCTTACCCCATTCTTCTCGAACTTTGAATTGCTTCTGTGACAAGTGACATTCCAGGTTATGCATAACAATGAGATTAGTGATCAGTTCAAATAAAACTAGTCAATCTTGGTGAGGCATGCGAGAAACGTGGTGCAGATGCCCAGTATACAATAGCAAATCATGGTTGGCCATCATTAAAGAAAATCATTGAAATATCCACATAATCAGGGAGAAATTGGAATTGATAGTGTTAAAATTGGATTAGAATTCTGGAATATCCTAAACTAAAGAAAAATGGAAGAAGTAGATTATGAAAACCAACCCTTTATACATTTAAGGAGTCATTTTACAAATTGTTGATCCTGGCTTGGAACCATTCATAAGAATTTCCATGTACACTTCTTACTATTTTTCTTCAGTTAGTAACACTCCACACTGGGAATGCAAATTCACACAAGCATCTCTTCACATTAGATAAGAACTTGTTGCTGTTTTTAAATATTGTGGCTTGGTAGCTCTAGCAGTGGAACTTTGATTTCCCATTAAAAGTACAGTAGTTTAAATCTCAAATTCAATTATTGACTGAACTTGGCAGCACTCTAATGGCTGTGTTTCACAGGATTGAGATCACTATCTTAGGAAAGGAGGGGTGAGAAGGAGGGAGAAAAGTCAAACTGCAAGCAGTCCCACCACCATGCAGAGGAATATCCTGTACTCAGTCAGTTCATTATCTCCATCGATACCAAACTCACAAGAATCCACAGCCTGGAGTGGTACAGTCTCTTGACTGATGGACAATGGTAGTGGTAATTGATTGGGGAGGGAGTAGATTCCAAAGTACATACAATGCACTGTGTCCCTATTGCTGCAAGTGCTAACAGCCTGCTGTATCTCACTGTGACAGTGCTTAGTGTAAGTTAGTATGAGAGGATTTAGAATTGGTTTGATTATATTGTAATTGTATTTATCTGTATGATATTGACAGATAGGAGGCAGGGACAAGCATGGACACAGAGTGATGGTAAGAAACCTTTTTTTGTATAGCTGTTGAAGCGCAGGAGTGTATTGTCACCCATAACCAGTGTTACCACTAAGTATCTCCCTGCTTACTTCATTTTTAAGCCCTGGTCGTATCCCTTTTTGTGTTTCCTTATTATGGAAGCTGGCCATTTTTTAATTGCCCTCACCAAACAAAATCCAACAATTGATTTGGGAATGTGAAACTGCCCTGCTCTTCCCTTTATATTTTTGTTTGTCTGGTTACAGAAAGATTGCATTTAATCACTATTTTAGCTTGTTGGATTCCTTTGTGCCCTATTTTATGCATTTGATACCAGGGAGAGGCAGGTACACATGAAAAGCACTCCCTTCCCTCCAATCTCCATTATAGAGTTGAATAAAATAGAGCAGGCAGAAATTTACATGAACATATTGGCCAATGCTTTATACATAGCACACAGGAGAAATAAAATCCAATAGAATTCATTTTACACTTGGTAACTGAAAGGTGATGTGAATGTAAATCTATAAAGCAACATGTCAAGCATATTAGGATGCTATTAGTTTTGTTCTTTGCTCTGTGAAGTTGTCCTGGGATCTGTCAATACTATTATGGTGGAGATTCTTTTCAGTTAGCTGAGTCTTACCGTTTACCTCTTACTTTCCTTTGGGGTGATCCAGTTGAGTTTTATTGTGTTACCTAACCATGCCCAGGACATTGCTGTGCGTTCCATCTTTCCTTTTCCCTTTTATTGAGAACAGTGCAATAAGTATGATATTTCATTTTCTTCTAATCACTTTACAAATGTTCATGTTCCTGCATGAGTACATGAATTAAAATGCACTATTAAAAATCAAAATTAAGACCAGCACTGGTGTTCTTTGCTCAGTTGAAGTTGAAGTAATGATGAGTGACCTTTCAGCTTATCTCCAATTATGGTGGGCATTTCCTTTGAGGAGTTCAACAGCAATTATCAGAACTAGTTAAGGGTGTAATCTGTCTAAAAACCTACCCAGACTTGTGTTTGGATAGGTGGCAGTTAATATCACAACAGAGGCAATCCCCAAGCCTTTTTGTATGCTCATATGGCTCATGTTGCTGGGATAGTGTAAAAAGCATTTATGCTACATCTCCTTTGTATTCAATTCCAGGTGAGGTCTGTCACAAATCGTACACCCAGTTCTCCAACCTTTGTCGACATAAACGGATGCATGCTGATTGCCGGACACAAATAAAGTGCAAAGACTGTGGCCAGATGTTCAGCACAACTTCCTCATTGAACAAGCACCGCAGATTCTGCGAAGGCAAGAATCATTACAATCCCAGTTCTATGTTCCCTCAAGGCCTGCCACTCACTCCCAGTGCCATGCTGGACAAATCAAAACCTGCATCCACCCTTAACCATACTTCCCTGGGGTTCAATGATTACTTTCCTTCACGCCCGCACCCAACGGGATTGCCCTTCTCACCGACAGCCACATTTCCATCTCTTGCTCCAGGTTTCCCCGGTATTTTCCCCCATTCCTTGTATCCCAGGCCCCCTCTATTACCAAGCAATGCATTGTTGAAAGGCTGCTTAAATCATGATATTGATGGAACTGTCCAAGGCCCAATGGGGACTCCTTCTGTGTCACAAGCATCTTCCCTGCTGTCGACCTTCAATGACAGGGTTGGTTCTTTAGAAGAAAAATCTAACAATCGATCTGAAAATTGCTACACCGAGAAAAGCAAAGTAAAAAACAGTGACTTATCAGAAGGTAGCGACTTTGAAGACATTAACACAACAAGTGGGACTGATCTAGACACAACCACAGGCACTGGGTCTGATTTAGACAGTGATGTGGAAAGTGATCGCGATAAAAAGAAGGAAAAGACCAATCTAACGGCCAAAGCAACCAACAAAGTCACTTCAGTCTCCACAAATTCTACCAATGAAATTAATGAGCGAACATATCTTCCTTCCCAACATTCATTCTTTCCTCCTCCAGATGAGCAGAACCTTCCGACAAATGCTGCTAATGATTCCATTAAAGCGATTGCTTCAATCGCGGAGAAGTACTTTGGCACTGGGTTCATGGGAATGCAAGAGAAGAAACTGGGGTCACTTCCATACCATGCAATGTTTCCATTCCAGCTTCTCCCAAACATCCCACATTCCATATACCCTTTCACGGACCGGAACCTCAATCCCAATATGTTAGTGAAAAATGAGCCAAAGTCACCCAGGGAGCATCCAAAAAGTGGGAGCGCAGGCTCTGAGTCACCCTTCGACCTCACCACGAAAAGGAAAGAAGCAAAGCCCCTCCAAACATCCAAGCTCATGGCATCTACGCTTTCTGGAGAGGAGCAGCCACTGGACCTGAGCATAAGCAGCCGCAGCAGGGTCAGTCAGAATGGCCCAGGAGAGCCCAGGAAGAACCACGTGTTTGGTGACCGCAAGGTGATGATTGATGATGAGCTGCCGAAGATGTCGCACCAGCAACCCTTTCATTATGCAAAGCCGTCACCTTTTTTCATGGATCCCATCTACAGGTATTCGTAGATCCTACAGTAAACATTAACCGTTCCTTCAGAAGACATCAGCATTGTGTCATCTTGAATATTTCATGAAATGTTTGTACAGATTTTTCTTTAGTTCTACATTTTTTAAGGCATATTGCAGCCTTCAGTTTTCTCCCTTCCTCTTCTGAAGCTGGGATAGAGTTCACCTGTTGTTCACTGCCCCCTCCACAAAAAAAACACTCTCTACCGCTCTCCAGGACCTCCTGCTGAGGTATGAGCTGAGCCGGGATGTGTATATGTTTGTAGGGTGGCAAGGAGGACAGCATCATCAGTTAGATAGCCTGTTTCCACTCACTGCAAAGGCTCAGTGTTAGGAACAGTCACTTGAGCAAAATATTGGAGGGTCCTCCCCTGCCTGCAGGAGCTGCACCTGAGTCACACACGTGCCTTCAGAACAAGAAGGGAGGGAGAAAACCGGAGAGAAATTTCAAAATGTATGTGCAAAGTCATGATTTCTTGCTTGGATGTCAGGTGCTGCATAAATTGCATGATACAGCTCAGGATCTTTGCATGATACAGCTCAGGCCTGTGTGAAGCATCACATTTGGTTCATGATCAGACACTGTGCAAGGATAGGATCATTTTCTGAGGGGAGTGAATGGTCTTCTTCTTTGCAAAACACACCAACAAAAAACCCAAGATCCATCAAGTCTTTGTCATTCTGCATGGTAACAAATTTACTGACTTCCAATCATGCAGAATGCATACTTTATATTTACAAACATAGTTACCCATTACACATTTGTGTGTGTGCTTGTGTCTGTGTGGAGTCAGAGAATATGCTTTTTTTCACAATAGGGGTTGTCAACAAAGTGATAGGGAAGGTGTTACAGAGAATAAATAAGATATTTAGAAAATGTGTGCACTCCAGACAGCAGACTTTGTTACAGATTAGAAACTGTCTTCTAAACAAAAAGAGAAATCCAGACATTTCATGATGCATTTTTCTGATCTCCAGATCAGGTCCAGTATCTGACTACCAGTTTATAATCTCAAAAGAAATAGTCACTTGACCTCAGGACCAATGCACCGTGGCCTTGTGGCCTTAAAAGGGCACAGGTACAGATCACAGTAGATTACGGCATTGTACATTACAAGGCATAATGTTCCTGTCCTTGTAACCGTCCGCATCCTTCAACTTACTACAAGCAGTGCCACAAATAATACAAAAGCAGAGCCACCTGATTGTAGGCAAATTCAACAGTCTTAGACTTTGAAGGGCAGGAATGAAATATCCAGCTTTATTCTTTCAGTTTAATGTCAAATGGGACGTTGTGTTAGATCAGTGACTAATAATACACAAACAGCACACTACAAATGTTGTTTGCTTCTTCACTGAATCATACCTTTGGCACTGCATCATGGCTGTTCAAAACTGGGGACATTGAGTTATGAAGTTGTACTTTCCTTAATTAGGTGCATCAAAGAGCAATTGTTCATAGAGTCTCTGATCTTCTTCATTAGTGTAAATGAGCCAAGAGAAAAGATTGGAGAAAGAAGAAGGTTAAAAGGGAACAAAGTGAAGTAAATAAAGTAATAAATGGCAAATGATGAACTCAAAATATTACTTCCAGATTACTTAGACCATCAGGACTAGAGGTCAAAATATTAACTCAGTGAGAAATGATGTTTTTAATTTTTTAACAAAGTGTGAAAAAGATAATCAACCAAGGGAGATAATGGAATCAAAGATGTTAGGGGAGCTTCAAGAGCAAGGAATGAGAGATTTGGATGGCTAAAAGAAACATGTATATGTGTGTATTTGCATGCATGTGTTTCTATGTGTTTGTGCATGCATGTTAGTATGTGCATGTGTTTGTGTATGTATTTTTGTGCGTGATAGTGTATGTGTATACTTGCGTGTTAGTGTGTGTATGTATGTGTATCTCTCTAGCAGTCCCTCATATTAAGGAGGGTGCTTGCCATGAAGCCTGTGGCATGAGCTTGCACATGGAGTCTTTTAACATGGGGAGAAGCTATTGTACTGCAGCTACCAGATGGTTCGAGCTGACCAGGAAACTTTCCTGCTCTTACTACCTACCATAGCTGTATTGGAAGGATTTACAGGTTGACAATCAACCTGCTTGGCCATGCCACAAGCGCACCTTTCGTGGACATTAAGTCCTAGGGTGGGACTCAAATCCAGAGCTCCTGGCTCAGAGGTAGGGATGTTACCCACTGCACCACAAGACATCCTGGTGTATGTGGATATTAGTTAGTCTATGGCTATGTGTATTTTTGTCTGTGTTTTGTGTGTATTTGTGCAGTCTATGTGTGTGCATAGTCAGTATGTGTACATGTCTCTACATCAGGCTCTGATTGCCCTTCAACAACCAATAACCTGCCAACACTCAATGTTCACACCATTTGAATAAAAGAAGGATTCCCAGCATCCATTCTCATGAGATCATTCTGGGTAACAGAAATGTACGACCATGATCATTTAGTGAAACATAGCTTGTTGAAGAAAAGAAAAAAATAATTGAGTTTACACAGGCACCAGGACTGGATCCTATGCCTTGCCAACTTGTGCAGCAAATCTGTTTAAAGCAGGGTATTTGAGGCACGTGAACAATAGATTGATTAACTGAGTTGATATAATTGTTGGACTGGAAAACATTATTACTGAATTACGATAAAACTGATTTCACTTCTGGAAGCAGTTATAAGTTAGATGACATCCAAAATATCCCAATAATTGAACAGGAGAACAATGTAGGGGTCTACTCCTCCAAGTTTAAGTGGAACAGTTGAATATTTCAATTAGTTAATAATTCTTTCCTCTGCTGAGCCACACAGCCACAAAAGCTTCTAATTCAATCCCTGGTCTGTGCCGAGTTAGTTGATCTCAATCAGGGCTGAGAGCTGGGTCACTGAAATCAACATCAACATGCCTGCGACAGGGAGGGGAAAGAAATCAACCAGAGTTCCAGCTCCTGAGCACTATGCAGTCATCCATAATGGGAAGTAAGTGTTTGGTCACTCTTGACTGTGTCATCCATTGTCAAGTTACCCAATCTTCTGCACAACATCAGGCTACAAATATGAAAAATGACAATCTGGGCATGTACTAGAGGGCTATGGAAAGAGATGTAAACAAATCTGTGCCAGTGCCCTCAGTGGAAGGGATCATAATGGAGAGGGAAAGTTAGGATATCCTTTCCTCTGTAAGCCTATAAAGAATTGTAGTGCTCTACAGGAACCCTCTCCTTGCATTCTTTTCTGATGCTATTGTGGAAGAAGTGGGTAGGATAGTGTGGTGGCTGCAGTAGTGTACCAGGATCCTAGAGGTCATGAGTTTGAATCTCACCCTGGCTAGTTATGAAACTGAATTAAATAAATCTGGTCAGGTGCGAGCTGATAGTAGATAATAAAGACCACAGAAGTTGAGTGTTGTTAAATGAAGCCAACTGGTTCATTACCGGGTCCAGCCTACATGACCCCATCTCATGTAATGGTCTTGACTCTTGATGACCTCATGGCAAATAGGGATGGGCAGCAGACATGGCCCTTCTAGTTTCCCCACATCCCAGGAACTAATAATCTAAAAAGTATAGGCTCCCTGCCCAAAACATGGCATGCTCTGTGTTCACATGGTGATTGCGAGCACTTGCAACCCATGGGAATGAGTAATAGGCCAAAAGGTTAAGTTGGTTGACCTCCTTCAGGTGAAAGCTGTAAGGAAAAAGGGGGAGGGAGACAGCCCTCTTCCCTACAAGTTACACCCGAAGAGTCCACAGCCAGGATTTCATCCCAACCTTTGCTTTTCTCTTTCAGCTGGAACCACCTGCATTACACAGCGTAAGTGTGCATCTTTCCTTAAGACAACATTGTTCCAAAGTGGTCCTGAGTGTGAGAGGTAGGATTTTGGTTTGGGAAATGCTGGGCGCTGATTTAACTCTTTACTTCTCGGTCCAGCAGGGTGGAGAAAAGGAAAATGATGGATCCCCTGAACTCACTGAAGGAAAAGTACCTGCGCCCAAACCCACTTCTATTCCACCCTCAGGTATGTTGAGACATCATCTATGTTTTTAGTTGAGAAATTTAGCTAAAGCTCCAATTTTCATTGGCACAGTCACATTTTCTGGAGTGGATCAGTGTAGTTACAATAATTAGAGAGGTTCTGTATGGAAAAAAATATTTCTTTTGTTAACTTTAAGTCAGAAACAGGTATGAAAATGTATTGTTCCATGGCCACAACACTTTGCATTTCCCTTGGCATTACATTTCATGTTCATCGGTATGTTTCATAATGGCAAAATCATTCAACAGGCTTTCCCTGGTGAAAGCTTAGATTTCTTAAAGTATGTTAGATTTTTATGAAAATACCCAGCATAACATTGCAATTGATTATTGCAGATTATGATGAGTTGCCTCATCTCAACACTACTCAGCATCTGTGAGACAGGGAACAGAAAAGTAACCCAAGTTCCTGCTCCCAATGGTGATCTAGATGGAAAATGTATGTTATGGATAACATTGGGTGAGAGCTTAACTGTGATGTCAGCTACTGACAAATAGCCTTCTAATACTCACTGTCCATGTTTACATCAGGAAGCATGGACATTCAGGTGGGATACCAGAGGGAGTCATCACATTCCCTTACTCTTCCTAAACAGTAACTCAGCAAGAAACAGTGAGCTCCTTAAGCATCACCTTACTAAAATTCAAAGGAATTCTCCAATAGCAATTTCAGTATCTGCATTAGGAATGTAGCATTGAAAAACACTTTCAATGGAGGAGGAGGCCATAAATATGCCTTACTCTCTACCCAGGGCCCTTTATTTTCCTTTGCTTGCAATGTATATCTATTTTTCACTTAAAAGATTTAATTGATCTTTACCTCAATGACTCCCTGTGGCAAGCCATTCCATGCTCCGGCAACTGGCTGCATGAAGTGATTTCTTCTAACTTCACACTCTCTCAGTGGCCATTTTTAATTGATGATCTCTTATCACTGACTCCCTAAGCAGATGAAATAGTCTTTCCCTATGCAAAACCCTTTAAAACCCCCTGCTAAATCTCTGCCCCATTGAAAATATTCTGAGACTCCCAAGTCTCTCCTTGTAGAACTGTAATTTCCCACCTGTGGAATTGTTTGGAGAATTTTAATTTTCTTTTAACTTGTTTAGATTTTGAGCTCTTGTATATGTAGGAAAGTCTGGGCAATGCAACCAAAGTGAGGAGTCTACAGCTTTAAGTCTAGTCCTATTTGTGTGCCATTTGCTTTCTGTTTTCGTACACTGAGGAAATGATCATCTTTCAATGAGACCGCCTGATTTCAGCTGCCACTTTCAATGGCCTCTTTCATTTTAACAGGCAGCATATATATATGTTTTTTCCCAGCTCCAATAAATAACACGGAGGAGCTTTTTATAAAGAGGGAGCAAGTGACCAGGTTTCACAGCTAAACTTAGTCTGCTCATTGTTCTGCCTCCCAGCCTGTCGCTTTAATAACTTCCCCCGATTTTAGTGGAGGGCCCGGCTGACAGAGGTGGCCTGTCTGGCAGGAATATCCTGTGTTTGTGTGGCTTAGAATGGAGTGCACACAGGGAGTGATCAGATATGGATACAGGCAAGAGAGGCAAGGCCTGTGGCAATTGTGAGAAAGGAGCAGCCGGGAAAGAGGTAAACAGCTGCGGGCCGCCTCCATTGTGATCCGAGTCTGACAGGAGTGAAATAGATGTGGAAAAGCGTAGAGCACAGTTTTCTCTCCCTCTCCATGTTCTCCTGCTTGTTATCTCTCTTGCATGCTGGCCCTGGGATGTCAGTTTTGTGCAAGCTGCTGGCATTAGGATATGTGGTCTGCCACCCAAACTGGATGAGCACAGCATTCAAACATGCAATTGGTAGTAAAGCACTTTTGCCCTAATTTTTATAATGTTCATCCTAGGTTTTCAAATCTCCCTACCGCCATGGCTACCTTACACCTGTAACCTCTTCTAGCCCTACAAAACTCCAGGATCTCTGGACTCCTCCAATTCTGGCCTCTTACATATGCCTGAATTTCTTCACTCCACCAGAGGCAATCAAGCTTTCAGCTACCTAGGTCCTGAGCTCTAGAATTTTCCCCATTCCGTCTCTCTCTCTCTCTCCTCCTTTAAGATGCTCCTTAAAATCTACCTCTTTGACCAAGCTTTTGGTCATCAGATCTAATATTTCCTTATATTGCTTGGTGTCAAATTTTGACTAATGGTCCCGTGAAGCATCTTCGGATGTTATACTATGTCAGAAATGCTATTTAAATGCAAGTTGTTGTGATGCTATGCTTTGTACAAGGTTAACATTGTATTCTCTAACTTTTTTTGGTTTTGCACAGCTGATTCATTTTAATTGTGTGGGCCTTTTAATTTTTTTATGTGGTCATGCACATGCAGTAACTTAAAGAAGCCGACTGTGTGGCCTGCACGGGATCTTTCAGGTTGCAGATTAAAGATAACATTGATGGCGAACATACCATAACATGACTTTGAGCTGTATAAACCTACAAGGCATCAGGTTCAATTCTTGGTTGGTGCTGAGTTAGCTGACCTCAGTAATGGAGGCACTGCAATGATTTGGGACACTCCTGAACAAGAGAGGGGAAAATATCCTGTTGGGTTCCTATCCATGATCTTTTCTTAATTATCTTGGTCGTGCAGACACAGAGAGACGTTAAAGCCGTGGAGATGATGCAGAGAAGACCCATAAGGCAGATCCTGGTATAAAGAAAACTAAGTTATAAGGAGCCTTTCAAGGCGACAGCTGAGAGCAGGAAACACCAAGATATTTAAGATAGTAAACTGTTTAGGAAAGGTAGATCGACAAACTGACAAATTAGGACAACTAGCTGGTGAAAGGCAAGTTGAGGGCTGATGTTCACAGATTTCCTCATACAAAGGTTGATCAACTCTCAAAATAGACCTCTGGGCAGGTTTTATTTTATTCGTTCTTGGAAAATGGGCATTACTCATGGGCTGGCATTTATTAATTAATAGGGCAACCATAAAAAGAAAAAGAGACATGCATTTATGTAGCATTTTTTTTGTGATGTTGCTTGAGGGCTAAGTATTGACAACCCCCTGCTCTTCTTCGAAATAGTGCCATTGAATCCTTTATATCTTCCTGAGAGGACAGACAGGGCCTCAGTTTAACATCTCATCTGAAAGACAGCATGTCATACTGCAGTGGATTGTCAGCCTAGATTGTGTTGCTCTAGTCCAGGAGTGGGACTTGAACCCACAATCTTCTGACTCAGGCAAGAGTGCTACCAGCTGAGCCACAGCTGACTCTAAGCCATCTCTAGTTTCCCTTGAGAAGGGAGTGGTGATGAGCCTTCTTCTTTAGTCACTGTGGTCAGTATGGTGAAGATAGGTATTTGCACAGTGCTGTAATTTATGGAGTTTTGGATTTTGGCTCAGTGACGCTGAAGGAACGGAACTTCCATGCACCATGTTTCCATGCATCATGTTTCCATGCACCATGTTTCCATGCACCTGTTGCCCTTGTATTTCTAGAAGTTGCAAGTTTGGATGGACTGCCAAAGAAGCCATGGTGCAGTGCATCCTGCAGAGTACACACTGTAGTCACACCAGGAGGGAATGGATGTTGACCAAGCAAATATTGATAAATGGAAGGCCTGCCCCTGTATTTGTCCAGGTGTCAGCTTTGCTGTTGAGTGTGCACTCTCAGCTGATTTCCCTGCACTAATCTTTTCTAAAAAGTGTTTTCTTCTTCCTCTCCTAACTCATGCTGGGTCCTGGACATCACTTGATACTTGTGTTGCCATGCTTCACATGTAAACTTAGAGTGTTGGAAACAATTTGATCAAAGCAGGGAGTGGGGAACATCAGAGCCAAGTTCAATCCTCATCCTGTTCCTCACCGAACATATGCATTTTCCAGTGGTGGGGGTGGGGGTGTGAAAATAAATTACTGGATCTGGAGCAAGGACAAAAAATGTCACAAAGACCATGAGAAGGGGGTGAGAAGTTAGAAGAAATTTATTTTGGTAAAGAATTGTTGGAGCATGAAATGCTTTGGCACAAAAACCAGTTGAGGCAGACACCATTGCACCTTTTATGAGAAAATTGGGTAAATACCTGAAACAGTGAAAGATGCAAGCGTATGTGGAGAAGGCTTGAAGGATTAGTTTTTGAAATGTTTTAGCAGAGAACTGGCACAGGCAGGATAAACCAAATGGCTTCCTACTCTGCAGATAGCATCTCATGAAACCCTAGCTTATTTTCCCCTTCATAATCCTAGAGACCAAGAGAGTACTGGGAGCAAACTATAGAACCATTCAAGAGATAAACAAACTGAGAACAGCCAACTCTGCAAAGAGCAATGGCCAAATCAACTTATTGGTGGAATTATCTTTTATAGATGATCAGTTTTCCCTGTGTAGTCCATTCTTTATTTGATTTATTCACAACTTCCAGTTTAAAATGAAATAAAGAGTAAGTTGTTTTTACAATTCATGGTTTCTGGCTGTGGCCTCCTCTGAAAGCGAACACCAGAATTAGAGTATTTGTTTTTTTGAGCGGCAAAGTGTATTAAGCCTTTTTTTTTGTGTTTCAAATATTTTGCTGGAAAAAATAATAAAACAAAGGAAATATCAAAGAAGAGTTTATGTTTTCATGAACGCTACTTCATCGCACTGCGTGTTGATGGAATAAAAACTTTTAAACAATTTTGTAGCACTGTATTCCCCAGAGCCTGTTTAATAGCTGTACAGCATGCAAAAGGTCTGAGGGAGGTTACTCATATTTGTACTGTAGAAAATATAGTAGCTGATATATGGCTTCCTACAGCTTTCCTGCTGTTTGGAGATGATGTCATGCACAGATCTATAAGGGAAGTGTTTAGCCTCTCGGCTATTGTGCATTCTAAGGAAGCTATTGAATTCAAAAGGTAGCACACTTAGAGTCTGACCCACACTCAGAACAATTCAGTTCTCAAATGGGGGCATTAATTTCCCAGTTCTTTGGAGTTGTTTCTCCCTGTATGCCTGCACACCACCCCCCCCCCCACCCGGCGCCCCCACTCCCACCATTTCCCTTCCAATTTTATCAGAGATTGTGATACAATCATGTTTTATTAGTAACTACTTAGTTGGTGGGTGCAACTGTTAAAATAAATCATTCTGTCTTTAATTTAAATCTTAGTTCCTAGTTTATTCTTTCTCTTTTCCCCCAACTTTCTCTCTTCTATTTCCTTTCTGTTCTCCTGTATTTGAATCTTTGCTTCGGGTGCATGTCTTCAACTTTTCCTGGGTACATTTCTTCGTTTTTAGTTGGGGTAGGGTTACACATCTTAACATTGGGATCTAGATCCTTACTGGGGTACAATTTTACAGACGTTGGTTACTTTCCTTGACCTCATGCATTCTTCAGTTGTTAGCCTGAACAATCATTCCAGGCAGATCAAAAACAGAAACAGAAATACCTGGAAAAACTCAGCAGGTCTGGCAGCATCGGCGGAGAAGAGTACAGTTGATGTTTCGAGTCCTCATGACCCTTCAACAGAACTAAGTAAAATTAGGAAAGGGGTGAAATATAAGCTGGTTTAAGGGTGGGGCGGTTGGGGGGTTGCGGGTTGTTGTTGGGGCAAGCAGCCAGCGATAGGTGGAGATAACCAAAAGCTGTCACAGACAAAAGAACAAAGAGGTGTTGAGGGTGGTGATATTATCTAAAGGAAGGTGCTAAATAAGAGTATAAGACAGGACAGATAAGGTACAGATAGCTCTAGTGGGGGTGGGGGAATACTAAAAGGTAGAAATAAACAATGGTGGAAATACATTTAAAAATAATGGAAATAGGTGGGAAAAGAAAAACATCTGAATAAATTATTGGAAAAAACAAAAAGGAGGGGGAAGAAATGGGAAGGGGGTGGGGATGGAGGAGAGTTCAAGATCTAAAATTGTTGAACTCAATATTCAGTCCGGAAGGCTGTAAAGTGCCTAGTCGGAAGATGAGGTGCTGTTCCTCCAGTTTGTGTTGAGCTTCACTGGAGCAATGCAGCAAGCCAAGGACAGACATGTGGGCAAGAGAGCAGGGTGGAGTGTTGAAATGGCAAGCGAATGGGAGGTCTGGGTCATGCTTGTGGTCAGACTGAAGGTGTTCTGCAAAGCAGTCACCCAGTCTGCGGTCTCTCCAATGTAGAGGAAACCGCATTGGGAGCAATGAATGCAGTAGACTAAGTTGAGGGAAGTGCAAGTGAAAAGCTGCTTCACTTGAAAGGAGTGTTTGGGCCCTTGTACGGTGAGGAAAGAGGAAGTGAAGGGGCAGGTGTTGCATCTTCTGCGTTTGCATGGGGAGGTGCCGTGGGAGTTGAGGAGTAGGGGGTGATGGAGGAGTGGACCAGGGTGTCACGGAGGGAATGATCCCTACGGAATGCTGCAAGGGGGGCGGTGAAGGGAAGATGTGTTTGGTGGTGGCATCATGCGGGAGTTGGCGGAAATGGCGGAGGATGATCCTTTGAATGCGGAGGCTGGTGGGATGATAAGTGAGGACAAGGGGGACCCTATCATGTTTCTGGGAGGGAGGAGAAGGCGTGAGGGCGGATGCACGGGAGATGGGCCGGACATGGTTGAGGGCCCTGTCAACTACCGTGCATGGAAAATCTCGGTTAAGGAAGAAGGAGGACATCTCAGAGGAACTGTTTTTGAAAGTAGCATCATTAATTCCAGGCAGATTATTTGATTCTCTCACTAGCAGTCCCTTGAAACAAGGCGAACGCTTGCCATGGAACCCGTGGCAAGAGCTTGCATGTGGATTATTTTAATGTGGGAGAGGCTATGGCACTGCAGCTATCACATGGTTCTGGCTAACCAGGAATCTTTCCTGCTCTTACCACCTGCCAGGTGCATCAGAAGGATTTATGTATGGGTTGACAATCAACCTGTTTGGCCATGCCATGAACACAGCTTCCGTGAGATTATTAGACTACAGGCAAGTCACAACCAAGCTGTATCCTGTCCCTGTGCTCAATGTCCAAATATTTGCGTCTCTAACATGGGATCAATTAGGACCAGGAACCCATTCCAGTCATCTGCCTCTACAAGGGCGCAGAAGACAATTATAGTTCCCATAGCTAGTATGTGAGCTGCAAATAGCTGACTCAGCAGGGAGATTGAACCTGGGGAACCTTACTTGTTCAGATGGCCAAACACATGTTAAGCAAATTAGCTGAGTTGCAGGATTCTTCATCTTCTGAATGTTAACTGTGCAATGCCAGTTTGGCCAGGTGTTGGAGTGAGTCTGAAAAGAATTTTCCAGATTCTTTTCCCCTATTTTGGCCCTGGGTTTCTTTTTTCTTTTTGTCTCATCCAAGAGATTACTGCGGGAATGGGAAGGGATTGCAGGTAGGAGGATCAACAATATATGTCCAAGTCTAGATGGTGTGTGACTTGAAGCAGAACTTCAAGATGATGATGTTCCCATATATGTTTCTTTGTCCTTCTAAGTGGCAGAGGTCATGGGTTTGGGAGATGTTGCCAAAGAAATCTTGGCAAGTTCCTGCAGCACATACTGTAGATAGAACAAACAGCAGCCACAGTGCATTAGTGATTGAGGGACTAGATGTTTAAGGTGGTGGACGGGCTGCCGATCAAGTGGATTGCTTTGTCCTGGATGGTGTTGACCTTCTTGAATGTTTTTGCAGCTGTTAATGCTCATCAAAGAAATGTGATGGAATCTGCAGGTTTTACTGCATGGATAAACTTGGATAAGAAAGAAAGAAATAATTTGTATTTACGTGGCACCTAATCACATCTTTTAAACATCCCAAACTGCTTCAGAAACAATTAATTAAACTGTTGTTACATAGATGACCACAACATCCTTTATGTGTACACCAAATTCTCACATAACAGCTGTGAAATTAATAACCTATTAATCTATTGATGGTGATATTAGTTCAAGAATGAATGCTGGCTAGGATATCTTTTCTTCAGATAGTAGCAGTGGACCTTTAGCCTCAAGAACAGAAACAAGCAAATGAACCACAGAAGGCTGTGGAGGCCAGGTCATTGAGTGTATTTAAGACCGAGATAGATAGGTTCTTGATTGGTAAGGGGATCAAAGGTTACGGAGAGAAGACGGGAGAATGGGTTTGAGAAACTTATCAGCCATAATTGAATGGCGGAGCAGACTCGATGGGCTGATTGGCCTAATTTCTGCTCCTATGTCTTATGGTCTTATGGAACCTCTGTTGTAGAACTTGTTGACAGATAGATGGAGCTGTTAACCAATGCACAATCCATGACACTTCATCATAAGTATTGGAGGTTATGGTATTAGAGGCTTAGATAGATTGTTTTCTGGCTTTGTTAGTAAACTATTATTGTTCAAAATCTGAAATTGAAACACAAATTCTGGAAAAATACAATGCAGGCCCATCACTATCTGAAAGAGAAAGAGAGGCTGATGTCCTTAAAAACAAAAGGGCCTCTGTCAGAACGTTAACCAAACAGGTGTGACTGCTCTGCTTTGTTGGTGTTGGTTGAGGAAAGAATGCTGGCCAGGACAATGGGAAAACTCCCTGCTTTTCTTCAAATAGAGCCGCTGGATCTGTAACTTCAGATCCAGAACAGGCAGACAGAAACTGTTTCATCATGAAGCATCTGAACAGAAATTTGCTGAACTTCATCAACCTTTGAAAACAAGTAAGTTTGAGTCTGCCTCAAAGGTTGCACATTGAGACAGAAAACATGATGTAATTTAAAAGAAATAAAAAATATTTGGAACATTTTGAATGAGATAGCGATAAAAGCTGGCAACACTTAGCAAGCCAACTGCTTTACCTATTATTTTCCCACCCCCTAGTAAACCTCACCCCACCCCCGCCAGCCCCCTGACTCCACCTCCAGATTGACAGCATAAGAAATAGGAATAAGCCATTCAGCCCATTGAGCCTGCTCTGTCATTCAATAAGATTATGGCTGATCTGATTGTGACCTTAACTCCACTTTCCAGTCTGCCCCCCATAAACCTTGACTCCCTTTTCAATCAATAATCTGTCCAACTCAGCCTTGAATAAATTCAATGACCCAGCCTCCACTGCTTGCTGGGGAAGAGAATTTCAAACACGAACAACCCCCTGAGAGAAGAAATTCCTCCTCATTTCCGTCATAAATGGGAAACCACTTGTTTTGAAACTGTGCCCCCTAGTTCTAGATTCCCTCACAAGGGAAACATTCCCTCAGCATTTGCCCTGAGAAGACCCCACAGAATCTGTTCTGTTTCAAAAAGATCACCTTTCATTCTTCTAAACTCCAATGAGTATATGCCCAACCTGCTCAGCCCTTCCTCATAAGACAAACACTCTCATCCCAGGAATCAGCTTAGTGAACCTTCTCTGAACTGCTTCCAGTGTAACTATGACCCTCCTTGAGTAAGGTGACCAAAACTGTACACAGTACTCTGGGTGTGGTCTCACCAATGCCTTGCACAGTTGTAGCAAGACTTCCCTACTTTTATACTCCATCCTCCTTATAATGAATGCCAAAATTCTATTTGCTTTTCTAATTACTCACCATCTGCATGCTGACTTTTTGTGATTCATGTACACGGACACCAAATCCCTTTGTGCTGCAGCATTCTGTAGTCTCCCTCCATTGAAATAATATTCTTCTTTTCTATTCTTCCTGCCAAAGAGGACAACCTCATATTTTCCCACATTATACTCCATCCGCAGATTTTTGCCCGTGCATTTAACCTATTTGTATCCTTTCGCAGATTCTTTGGATCCTCCTCACAACTTGCCTTAATACCTATCTTTGTACCACCAGCAAAGTCAGTTACAATACAGTTAGCCCCTTCATTCAAGTCATTAATACAGATTGTAAATAGCTGAGGCCCCAGAACTGATCCCTGTGGCACTCCAATAATTACAGTTTGCCATCCTGAAAATGACCCATTTACCCTGACTCTCTGTTTCCGATTAGTTAGCCAGTCCTCTATCCATGTCAATATATCACCTTAACACAAGAAGTTCTTGTGTAATAATCTTTTATGTGGCACCTTATCAAATGCGTTTTTGAAATCCAAATACACTACATCGACTGGTTTGCCTTTATCCACTCTGATTGTTGCTTTCTCAAAGAGCTTTAATAATTTTATCAAACACAATTCCCTTTCAAAAAACACATTGACTCCTCCTGATTGTATTATGATTTTCTAAATGTCTGGCTACTTTAATTCTAGCATTTTCCCAATGATAGGTGTTAAATAACTGGCCTATAGTTTCCTGCTTTCTGTCTTTCTCCTTTTTTGAACAGAGGTGTTATATATACGGTTTTCCAATCCACTGCGACATTTCCAGAATCTATGAATTTGGAATTTTGCAACTAATTCATTCATTATCTCTGCAGCTACTTCTTTTAAGACCCTAGGGTGCAGGCCATCTGGTCCAGGGAACTTGTCAATCTTAAGTGCCATTAGTATTCCCATTACTTTTTCTTTTGTGATAGTGATTGCTTTTTAAGATCCTCCCTCTCTTGTGCCTCATGATTTTCTACTATTCTTGGGATGCTTTTTGTGTCTTCTACTGTGAAGACAGATACAAAATATGTTCAAAGTCCCTGCCATTTCGTCTTTTCCCATTATTAATTCCCCAGTCTCATCCTCAAAGGACCATTGCTTATTTAAGTTACTGTTTTCCTTTTCATATACTTGTACTTTACTGTCTGTTTTTATATTCCTTGCAAGTTGTCTCTCACACTCCAAATTCTCCCTCTTTTTTCCTTAGTCATCGTTTGCTGGTTTCTAAAAAATTCCCAACCTTCTGGCTTAGCGCTAATCTTTGGAGCATTGTATGTCTTTTCTTTCAATTTGATATCACCCTTAACTTCCTTAGTTATAGATGGTGTACCCTTACGGTAGAGTCTGTCTTCCTCAATGGAATATACCTTTGTTGAGAGTTATGAAATATCTGCTTAAATGTCTACCACTGCTTCTCTACCATCTTACCTTTTAACCTATTTACCCAGTATACTTTAGCCAACTCTGTCATCATACCCTTGCAATTGCCTTTAATTAAGTTTATGACACTAGTTATGGACCCACATTTTTCACTCTCAAACTGAATGTGAAATTCTATCATTTTAAGATCATTCTTGCCGAGAGGATCCTTTACTATGAGGTCTTTAATTAATCCTGTCTCATTACACGTTACCACGTCCAAAATAGCCTGACCCATAGTAGGTTCCAGAATATACTGTTCCAAGAAGTTATCCTGAATACACTCCATGACCTCATCCTCCAGGCTAACTTTGCCAATTTGATTTGTCCAATCACTGTAAAGATTAAAATAATTCACGACTATTGCAGTACCTTTGCAACACCTTTCATCAGCTTCAAAACTTTTTAAAAATCAATCTCTTCAATGGTCACCTCTCTTAAATCTTCTTCCAATTCTTGCTTGGCTTTTGATTCCCCTGTGGAACCCACAAGAGTTTTATACTATATTAAAGGCCTAAGGTAAATACAAATTGTCAAATAATTTTGATAAGTGAATGTTCCATATTTGTCCATCCACCCAGACTGAACTAAATGTCATACCATAACAGCATCCAATTGGTTCATCAATGATTCCAATGTTTTTGCCTTCACTGCTGTATCTGGAAGTTTATTCCGCATATTGATTGCTTGCTATGAAAAGGAGAACTTCCTGATACTAGCCCTAAATCTGACTTTTACTAATTTAAGCCATCATCCCTTATTCTACCCTCATTGTTTAAGTTGATTTTGTGAATTTACCTTTTCCATAGCATTTACAATTCTTTGCATTTCTTCAACATCTCAGACATCTCCTCTCAAGGCTGAAGAGCCCAAATTTTCTAATGTTTCTTTCATACCCAGAGATGAGCCTTGTGGCTGTTCTCTGTACATCCTCCAGAGCTTGAACATCTCCCTTGTGGTCTTGGTGACTAGACTGAGCTCAAAATGTGGCCTGACAGTTTGAGCAGTGGCATGGCAGGGTTATAGGCTGAGTCCACCTGAGAATCCATTCCGTTACTCTCTGTTTGTTTTTAACATCCTTATCTTCACGCTAATCCTATTTATTTTAAAAAAACAGCCTTTACAATAAAATGTGGCTCTCTCCATTCAGCTTGTACATTGTTATCTTAATTTCCACTTGCTTTATTTTGGAAGAAAGTCAAGAAGTGACTGCTTGTTGCAACCCTCTATTTGATGATGGATGCGTCTGTGCCCGCCTTAGATTATAAACAACTGAAGTGAGTAATCAGAACGAAACAGGGCTCCTGACAGGGGAAGCATGTGACTTTTAAGTGTTCGCTGTAACAGCCTTGAATTCATTTGCTTTTGTTGTTGCTGCTCAGGCAAAGATGGAGTCATCCCCAATGTGTTTCTAAAATGAAATCAAATTAGTTTGCCTCATTTGATGTAGCAGTCAGAACACAATGTTTTTCTCAGCTTGCCTGTGATTGGGAGGGGGGAAATTCAGCAAAGCATCCCACTCCTGTTCTCTATCCAGTAACTCAGCTTTCCTCTGAGTAAAGTGTCTGGGTTTAGGTCCAACTGAGAGACTTGAGCATACAATCTCAACTGCATTTCTGAGGAGATGCTGCACTTTCAGAGGGGCTATCTTTCATGTGAGGTGCTCAAAGTGACATGTGTGTTTGATGGACACATGAGATCCACTGGACTATTTGAAGAATGGCAGAGGAGTTGTCCAGATTGTCATTCATCTGTTACCTAAAGCTATCAACAAAGATTAGTTGTTCATTCATCTCATTACTAATGATAGACCGCTGTCATGTTTGTCTACATTACAACTTCAAAATAACAAGTAAATTAACTGGTTGTGAAGTTTTTTGGGATGCCCCAATAATGTGAAAAGCTTTGACAAAATGGATGTTCTTTCATTTTTTTGATGGATGAACATGTGTGTGGACACCAGGCATGAACAAGATTGAACTTAGTTGTACTACCCTGCATAGGAACATTGGGCATAAACTGTGGACCATTATCTGACACCAACACCTCTGGCAACCCATAAATTGCAAACCAACTTCTCAAAACCTTAATATTTTTGGCACTTGTGCGGTATTGGGTATAGACTCAATATTTATCGATTTGCTATAGCTATCGACCAAAATGAGGTAATCCTTTCCCTTCCACTTCAAAGAAATCAACATGTACTCATTCCATGGTTTTCTTGTGTTTGACCACAAAATGAAAAGAAGCCTAGTTTAGATCATTTCTCATTCCGCGATGCACCACAACTTTCCATCAACTCTTCAATACCTTTATCTACCTTTAGGTACCAAAAATAGCTTCTCCCTACCCTTTCATATGGACTATCCATGAGTGGTCTTGATGAAGTTCCTCAACAATCTTCCTTTAAATCTTGGTAGAATAATGACTTTTCAACCCCATATGAGACAGACTTGATCTACACTCAGTTAATTTCTACATGTGAAATATTGCTGCAGTTTCTCATCATCACACTCTTTATGCCAGCCATTCATGACATAATTGAGCACTTTACTGAGCACCAGTCCTTGCAAGTTTCTTCATTCATTTCTGTAGCAGATACCAGCATGTCATTTGTGTATGTAAAGTAATTCACATGTAATTCAATGGCTAGAAATGAATCAATTTCCATGGGAAATCTTGAAAGAATGTCTGCATTTGTATGATCACCTGATTTACAACATTTAATATATTTATGGGCCATCAAAATCAACACCCATCTCTGAAACTGTGCTGCCATGATGAATGGTCCTCCTTTTTTGTACCAAATATGATCGTAAGAGTTTAGTAGTCAGTTAACAAAGTGAACTCCCTACCATACAAGTATTTGTGGAGCTTAGTAATGCCATATATTTTCACTAATGCCTCTTTCTCAATTTGTGGGTAATTTTGCTTTGACTTCGTTAAAGTACATGAAGCATATGCTACAGGCTTCTCTGCACTGTCTTCCATCATGTGAGATAACACCACACCTAATCCCTGTGGTGAGACATCGCTCACTAAAATCAAAGTTTTTCTTGGGATCCTAGTGGATCAGAATGGCATCAGCGTCAGTACTTTCTGCTCTTCTTCAAATGCTTTCTGACACAGCACAGATCACTCCCAATCTATCCCATCTTTGATATCTTGGTAGGAATGTATTAGCTTAGTCAGGCAGGGATGAACTTAGAATAATAAAAACAATCCCAATGAATGTTCTGAGTTCTTCTTTATTCTCTGGTCTCTTGCTTTCAAAATCCCCTCAGCCTGCTCCTGTATTGACTGTATACCTTAATCATCTGGTGGTGACCCAGGTATATTACAATTGACTCCAAGAAGCAACACTTATGCTTTTTATCTTTGATACCATACTCTTGAAGATAACCTAGGACTTTGTTCAACATTACAATGTGCTCTTTCTCTGTCTTACTAGTAATTAAAATGTCTTCTAAGAAGCAGTACACACCTTTCATCCCATTTAGTACCTGATCAATGATGCTCTGAAACACACAGCATCAGTGGACACCCCAAATGGTAATCCTCTGTATTGGTACAACCCTTTGTGTGTATGAATGGTAAGCAGTTCCTTGCTCTTGTCAATTAATTCTAGTTTTAAACAAGCATTTGACAAATCTGTTTTACTGAACATCTTGCCGTTGGCTAAATTGGAAAACAAATCTTGACTGGTAGGCAGTGTGTAAGTATCATTTTCAATCACCTTATCTACTCCTTGCTTATAATTGCTGCAAATGCAAAAGGATCTGTTTGCTTTTTGAACTACCAGAATGGGTAAGGCTTATTCACTGAACGACACCTTTTTCTAATCTATCCAGTTCTTTACTTCCTGCTTCTAACTGTGCATAAGGCACTGGCCTAGCCTTGCAAAATGTCAGCTGTACATAGACCTTTATCTTGACTTTAGCATTGTGATGCCTAATTTTATCATTTGGTCCTCCTTGTTCAAAGACCACTTTGTTTTCTCTTAGTACTTTCTCAATGTCAGACGTACTCTTGCCGATCCCTACTGTAAATAACTCAGCCCAGTTTAACCGTATTTTCATAATGCAATTCCTTTCCATCAGGGAGTCGGTGTTCCCTCCTACTACTACCAATGGCAAGTAATAGGACGTATCATCATATTCACTCTTACACTAACTTCACCGCACACTGGAATACTGTTATTGGAATAGCTAGTCAGTTTCACACCAGTTTTGCATAAGGGAATGTGACTTAGGGATTTCTTGTTCTCTTCTTCCAAGAATGCAAACACTGTTGCAGCTGTTTCGATGATGAAAGAAGGTTGTGAATCTTCAACTTGCATTTTTACTGTAGACACTAGAATTATATCTTCTGTTAATGGTGTGTTAATTATATTGTTAAGATACACAGGTGAAGGGAATTGGTTAATTAAGTACCTAGAGCACTTATAAAGAGGGACATTCCATGACCGGTGGGCATGGGGTGGGGGGGGGGGGGGGGGGGGGGAGTAGAGGGGGGGCGGCGGAGGGGGGGCGGCGGTGCTGGAGTGCTTCCTCAGCTCCCAAAACATAATTTAAATTGACTCAATAATGTTCCTTTAAAAAATGTCTCCATTGTTATAGTTCCACTGTTAGGGGATATCACTTTAATTTGATTTCAACTGTTTACTTAATTTGATCTGTTTGCCTTTTAATTTGCCAAATTAGTTTACAGGTATACTCAAAAGAATATAAAGAGGGACAGCTGGGACTCTGGCGTAGTAGACAGATATATGCAATGCTGCATTCTCTAAATAAACCTATTATCAAGAAAAGGATTTGTGTCTAGTTTCATACTTCACCATCTGATTTTGGATCCATTTAACATCTTGAGCCCTTTTACTCTCATCTTCTATGTGCTGCCTTTCTTGCTCTTTGACTGAGTACAACTCTTGATTTTCCTGCTCGATACATCAACTTCTGTTTCCATATCCATCATACGCGCATTCGAGAATTTCCAGATTCCTGACCTAGCTTTGGGTTGACCATAACCTCGACCTGGCACATGGTTGCGACCTGGAGCTTTCACCATGACCTGAATCATTACTGTTTCCTCTACTCATGCATGCCGTCTGAACATGACTGACTTTCCCAGAGGCATAGCACTTTGACTGGAAATGCGGCATTTAAATAATTGGTGGCAACCATGGCAATGGTAGCATCTAACTTTCTGACTCTGAGACTGGAAGCTTGGCTGTTGCTGTCTGGATCTCGCTGAAATCCAGTGGCCCTCCCCTGCTGGCTCAGGAAAAGAACCCTCTTGTAATTTGCACTATCTCCTTCTGCCATTTCCATGGCTGTGGCCTCATTGCATATTCCGTAGTACTGGGGATCTGGTGGGCAACACTGGTTTGACACTATCTCAAAAGCATCTGTCCCTATCCTCACCTCCTATTTTATTCGCTTTCAGCCAAATGTGTAAATTTCATTCATAATTACCTCAGTCTTTTTTGTTAGGATTGAATTCCCCCAATTATCCCCAAATATGTCTTCAATGCTATTTTTATCAATTACGTACCATGCGGACTCACTGTGTACCTGAAAACAACATGCACATGGAGCAAACTTTAAAATTGCTCCAACTTCCTCAAAATCAAATTTAGGAGTTCCAAAAATATGTCAGAATGTTCTTCAGTCCTTAATTTCTCTGATGAAACGTAAGAGAAAATTCCACCCCTTGTCAGTATCTTTCTATTGTGTATTGCACTGAGTAAGATGAACACATGCTCCGCTGCAGGCAGTCATTATTGTACTAACGATATTTATACCTACCCAACAGAGAGGGCAGCAGAGAGCACAATATAACAAAATGCTCATATCTTCCAATATCCTACACTCCGAGGCAGTTCTATTTAGAAAGTAGCTGTCCGTTAGGTTTCATTTATGTCAAAAGGGGCTTTGAGTGAATTGGACAGCAAAAAATCAACCTTATTCTCAAATGTGCTGTAAAGGAGCAAACTTGATTTAGAGAGGAGAATCCCATTTCCTCCAGAGACAGGGCTTGAGCATAAAAATCAAGGCTGACACTCCAGTGCAGTACTGAGGGAGCACTGCACTGTCAGAAGTGCCAACTTTTGGATAAGAAATTAAACCGAAGCCCTATCTTTCTGCTCGGATGCATGTAAAAGATTCATTGGCACTATATCGAAGAAAAGCAGAGGAATTATTCCCAGTACCATGACCAATATTTATCCCTCAATCAACATCGCATGAAACAGATTACCTGGTCATTATCACATTGCTGTTTGTGGAAATCTGCTAAACGCAAATTAGTTGTTGTGTTTCTACATTACAACAGTGAATACATTTCAAAAAGTACTTAATTGGCTGTAAAGCCCTTTGAGCTGGCCTGTGGTCATGAAAAGCAATATATAAGTGCAAATCTTTCTTTATTTAAGGGTAGCAAAGACAATGGGCAAAGGGAAGTAGGGTTAAAATGATACAGATACCATTGCTGAAAACATGGCAGCAATAGATAGATGGGCTAAATGGCCTATTTCTATTCCCATGTTTTGTATATGAATAAAAGTGTAATGAGAATATGGCATCTTATATCTTGAAGCATTTTATACAAAAAATTACTTTTTGGAGTTCATTGACAGAAACCAAATCTCCCTCATCTCATTCTACCATAATCCTTAGCATTTAAAGCATTAAATCTCAGAATGACTATTAATGGGGCAATGTTTACAAATAGTGGAGAATGCTTGGCTCATCTGTACAGTTCCAGTGACTTCCACTTGAGGGTATAGATCTACTAGATGATGGCTTTCAATGTTCTTTTCACACACTGGGCGGAATTTTATGGTTCCATCGCATCAGGAGGGGGGGTGGTTTGTATAATGCGGTGGGACTGCAAAATCCCGCTGGTGTAAAATTCTGCCCAATGAGTAATAGAAACCTGGAATACTTTCCACCAAAGGCTGTGAATGCTGGGGATCAACTGAAAATTTCATAATCGAGATCAATAGATTTTTGTCTGGTAAGGGTAACATGGGGTATAGAGAAAAAGTGGGTAAACGGATTAGGCACAATCTCATTGAATGGTGGAGCAAGTTCGAGGGGTTGTATGGTTTACTCCTATTCCAATGATTGAATGATCTAAATTGAAATTTCCTTGTGCTGCTGTACTTAGCAAGGACAGCCACTAGACTGTGCTTTCTCTTGTCCTTCTTTTAAGTATGAAGCCTAGAGTTTAGGTTGCGATTTTTTACAGATGGCTGCTATGGAGACCATGACAGAAAAGCTAGAGAGTTTTGGCACACTGAAACTGGACACTATGGGCACACTGCAACCTCCTCCTCATCACTCCTTCAACTTCCGATCACCACCATCCACGCTGTCTGATGCCATCCTCCGAAAAGGAAAGGAGCGTTACACGTGCAGGTTAGAAACAAGCTGCAGCCACAGTTACATCCCGTGGTTAACCCTCCAATAGTAAATAAGCAAGCTCCACAATATTTATCTGCACACTACAGTATTTATCCTTGACATCTTATTTAACATATTACATAGAATTACATATAATGTACAGCACAGAAACAGACTATTTGGCCCAACAAGTCCATGCCGGCATTTATGCTCCACATGAGCCGCCTCTCAACTCACTTGACTGCACCCTATTGACATAACCTTCTATTCCTTTCCCCTTCATGCGATTATCTTGTTCCCCCTTAAATGCATACATGCTATTTGCTTTAATTACTCCATGTGCTAGTGGGTTCCACATTTTAACCACTTCCTGGGTAAAGAAGTTTCTCCCGAATTCTCTATTGGGTTTATTAGTGACCATCTTCTATTTATGATCACTAGTTTTAGTCTCCCCTGCAAATGGAAACATCTTCCCTACTTATACCCTATCAAATCCTTTCATAATACTAAGGAACCCAATCAGGAGCAATTAAATTGTTATGCTCACTTCCTGTCATATTTTGGATAGCATACTCTAGCACATCCTTTGACTCAACTGTAAGCAACATCACATGAAATCTGCTTTTTAAGGTGATCTGCTAATTTTAAAGGCATGCATAGAGTGAAATAACGCTATGTGATATTAGTCATGAATGTAAATGTGATTTATTCCATTGTCCACCCTTTTAACAAAACTGTGAGATCACCTGTTTTAAACCAGTGAATACTCCTATTAAAATCACAGTCAAATGCATTTCATGTGAACATGTGGTTAATAATATCACAAAATGATCTCAATCAAACAGCTCTTCAATAAAGCTGTGGTGTCTAAGCTGTAGTCTGCATGGGTGTTTTAGATCTGTACCATGGATCCTTGCAGTTGCATGTGAAATTCCCCATTGTCTCCAATGATGCATTTATGGCAAGTTGCTGCTACCAACAGATCTTGCTGAGTATCTCCAGTCAGGTTTTTGCCCTGCCACAGCACTGAAATGGCCTTACTCAAAGCCACAATGACATACTCTGTGACTGTGACAAAGGTGCACTATCCCTCCTCATATTTTTTGACATCTCTGCTACCGTTGACCATCCTCTTCCTCCATCCATCTCCTCTAACACCACTCCTCCATTTTTTGGCTTGGTTTTATTCTTACCTATTCAGTCATAGCCAGAGCATTTCCAGCAATGGCTTTTCTTCCAGCTCCAGCACCTATACCTCTGGGATTCCCCCAAATATCTGCTTGTGGCCTCTTCTGCTTCCTCATTGACATAATGCTTCTTGGTGACATGCAGTCAGGTTCCATTTGTACAATGACAACATCCAGCTCCACCTCTTTACCACCTCTCTTGATTATTCCACTGCAACTGTATTGGCAAACTCATCCAGTCCTGAATGAACCACAAATTCCTCCAGTTAAAATTGAGAACTCTAAAGCCTTTGGCCCCTGTCACAAAGTACATAGCCCCACCGCATACTCCATATGCCTCCTAAGCTTTTAAAAAAGCTGAAGCTACCAGTAAACCTTACCAAAACAGAAAGAGATGGTAAACTTGCAATAAGGCCCTCTGCCAGGTTAAAGAAATGTCAGCACTTAACACTTTAACTCTAATTACTGACATCAATCATTTCAAGCAGATTGTTTGAGTCACAGCATCACAGGTGTATCCAACACATGGAATAAGTCAGCCACTGGTGCCTTTGGGTTCATAAATTATACAGGAACTTCTAGAATTGCTTGGCCAGTGATGCTGATAAATTGCATTTCCTCCCCTTCAGGTACTGTGGGAAGATCTTTCCGAGATCAGCGAATCTTACTCGGCATCTCAGAACACACACAGGGGAGCAGCCGTATAGGTAAGAATGCAAAACCTTCACAGTGCTATTTAGGCCTGTTTTCTGATACACATCTCCCTGGTGTGTCTCTTCTGTGTCTCTAACTGACAATGAACTGATTGTGTCCTTTTAATAATATAACAAATTCAGAAAATCTTATATTTTTATATGTATAAAAGTCTTGTGTATAGTGTGCACGTCACACTTGAAGGTGCCACACTTTTAGAAAGAGATGTGTCATAAAGAGAATGAAGGCCAGCCATTTCATGCGGAGCTTTTCTAAACTGCAGCCAGAAATTTAAAATAAGTTAAAATTGCCCTCAGTTGTAGCATACAGCTACAGTTCCCTGCATTTACCTCTTTAGACTACTTCCCTAAAGATAAACATTTGAGCAATATATTTAAAGAGGCAGGTCTGAGTTAAGTACTGTTCCGGGTTAACAGCTAAACATCGCAACCACTAGCAATGCCATGAAAGATTGGCTTAAGAAGTAGAAGTGAACTCTTGATGGCTGTATAATCAAATGCATTATCCAATGTGAAAATGAGCCATTTGGACGAAGAATTTTCCACGTTTAGCCCCTGGGCAGTGGTGAGTTTGCAAATCTCAGTTTTGGACAGTGAATGGATACAATTGGCCTCAGTACCACTGGATTATGAAGGAGTGGAATACAGTGTTCTGGTTCTGAGATGCTATCCCATGGACTTTTTTGGAAAATACGCATGTGTGGGCACTGAGTAAGAATGGGATGGGGACTCACTAGCGATAGGGCTGAGAGCAGCTACAAGAAACAATAGTTGAAAGATGGACTATGAAACATTACCCACAGTGTTTAAGTATGTTAACATTGAAACAGTTGCGAAGGGCCTTATACAATTGAACATCTTTCTAAAGCTTTGCGAGGGGGTCAGTACCCATAAAAGAACATTTCTACAGCATTTTTCACAAATATTGAGCATCCCAAATTGCTTCACAGCCAATGAAATGCTTTTTGAAATGTAGTCACTGCTTTTTTGTAGGAAACTAGCAACCAAGTGGCACACAGCAAGGTGCCACAAATGGCAACGTGACAATGACCAGATAATCTGTTTTACTGATGTTGGTTAAGGGATTAAAATTGGCCAGGATCTGGAAGAACTTCCTGCTGTTTTTCAAATAGCACTTTGGGATATTTTACACTCACCTGAGAGAACAGACGAGACAATGGTTAACTTCTCATCCAAAACACTGTGACAGTGGTGCACTCCCTCAGTGTAGTACAACTACGGACTGCAGTGTCAGCTTAGATTTAGGGCTCAAGGTTCTAGAATGGGGCTTGAGCCCACAACGTACTCACTGAGAGGCAAGAATGCAACCCACTTACCATGGCTGATAATGTAAGGCTAATTCCATAAGTGAAAGTTCTGGTGTTATTTATGGTACTGTTGGTATGATAAAAGGTGCTGAGGGTTCCCCTCTCTTTAAGGACACTCAAGACCAAGCAGTGAAAAGAAAAAATTGTGTAACAAAAGCAGAGGAAATTTTTCTCTCTAGGGTATGATTAAGACCTGAGGGTATAACTACATTAACCTTTACCATGCTGGTCATGGCACTCATGCTAACCAGATGTCACTTTGTTTATTTCCCAGGGTACAGGGGAATGTGCTCACAGCAGTTTAAGGAGCCAGTGGGGACAAGCAAATCAAGCACAACTCACACTTGCTATTCATTTAAACTAATGCAGAGAGCTCTCATTTATTTGATTATAAAAACAAATTGGAACTCAGCGTAATTCAAATCTTCTTAGCCAGAAATACCAAAAATGTGGAGATCCCCTCTCTATGCTACCCTAAAATGGAAAAGGAGGGCCTCGTTTCATCTCTCCTCTTTGTTGATATGATGAAGCTCTCTCTGTCTGCAGCTGTACCACAGAAAAGACTGCTTGGTGTCCAGCGGCACAACATTTGTATATATCGGAGTTGCATTGCTACTGGGATTTTTTCCACTCTTCAACCAACTTTACTGATCTGCTGTAATATGGGGGAAATGCTGACAATCAGTGTACACACACAAGTTCCACATATAGCAATGAAATGAGTGACTAGTTTTAGTGTTTAGTTTTAGTGATGGTTGATGGATAGATATTGGCCTGGACACCAGGAGGACTCCTATGCTCTTCTTTGAACAGTGACGCAGGATCTTTTATGTCCATCTGAGATGGCAGATAGCTGGAATTTCACAGAGCAAGAAGATAACTGGGTGGTGCAGATTATTTAGATCTGCTGGCTGGCCAGACTATCCCAATTAGGAGAGGATCAGTGACTGAGTAACTTAGAAATCTTTGGGTTAAGGAATAACTGGAGCTGGCAGCACCTTCACCCTCCCCCCTCGTCCCCATTCGCCAAACCCTCTCACTCCAATCTCCCGGATGGAAAAAAATTAATAAAAGTGAATAGTCAGGTTCTTTCCCCCTTTAACTCTGCCAGTCAGGAGGAATGCACGAGGGCAAGTGTAATAGACCTTTTCTCCCATTCCAAATCTACTGAATCAGTCCTGAGAAGCTGCAACTGGCAGATGAAGGAATTTTAAAAATGCACAGAAAGAAGATTGATTCTGTTTAAATCTTTGCTGATTGTAGACATCACTTTCTCGGTCCCTGTTTGGCGTCTATGTTACAGATTGAAAATCCCCTAAGGATGATGTTTTAACTTTGTCAGCTTTTTTTTTGTTCTCTTTCTCTTTCTCTATGATTAGGTAATTTAGAAACAATTTACCCTAACAAATGACTGGGATCATTTTCCCTGCAACTTTTCAAGTTGACTTGGAGGTAAATATGCAGCACATTGGATAGCAAACCGGGTCTTTGTTTTAAAACCCTTCACGGTTCACAGTGCAGAGCACTTCACTCGCACAGTGATTATCAGATTGCGCAAGGAGATTGTCTGATGAACAGTGACCGCTTGAAAACCCCAGTTTAAGAGCAAATGATCCGGACACTGCGCTGATGACCAGCCGGCCCAGATGAAGTAACTCTCGGTCCCTGGTGCACTAAACAAAACACTTGGCTTTCTCGCCATCTGACAATTGCCTTTGACCCATGCTGCACCAGGGTCTTAAATTAGCATCAGGCATTTTTAGGCAGAACATAAAAGGATTCATCTGATTAAAACTTTTGATGCCCAGCAATTTTCCCAGCACAATTAGCCGTGCAAGTGGAACTCTGCTGTTTGTACAGCGAGGTAAAATTGTGGTATATCAATTCTATCAATAAACCCCTGGGGAACAGCTCACAGACTGGTGCTGTGTGTTCTATTCACCATGTGTTAACTCTTTAGAGCCCTTTTCTTGTTTCCTTTTCCTCTAATTCTCCTGACATCTCATTGGTTCGTTGGTTACTGGGTTGAGGAGGAGATTGGCAGTTCCACAGGCTGTACCTCCAGTACTTTACCCATAATTGCCAATCTCCGAATGCAAGCCCAGCCAACATCAGGCTATTTGAAGTTGGGAGCATCGCAGCAGATCCCAACCACATAACCCTCATTGGCTGTAGTGGCTAACAAATGATTGGAAATGAGATTTGTGGGTTTTTTTCTCCCTCCACTCTACACCGCCCCCCCACCCCCGGCTTTCAGTTGGTGACACTTTTGCCTCCGAGTCAGAAGGTTGTGAGTTCAAATCCCACACCAAGAGTTGGAGCTACATTATGTAGCCATTTAATCAGTGCAGAGAGATTGCTGCATTGTCAGATGAGACATCTGCCTATTCCCTTGAGTTAACTGAACGTTAAAGATCCCAAGCCACTGTAGCCTTGATTCAAATTATTTGATTTTTTAACCTCTAAATCCATACTTTGCATGTTATTTACATTGCTTCATCTAAATTATTAGATAATTCAGTTTTTTAGCTCATTAAGTAAACACGCAAATGATCAGGTGTGGACTATTGGAGTTTTCCTCTGCCCCAACCAACAACACCAACAATTTGTATTTATATAGCACCTTTAATTTAGTAAAGTGTCCCAAGGAACAGGAGCGTTATGAACAAAATTTGACGCTGAGTGACATTAGGGTAGATGACCAAAAGCTTGGTCAAATAAGTCAATTTTAAGGATCATATTAAAGGTGAAAGAGAGATTAAGATGTAACGAGGCAGAGAGGTTTAAGAGGGGAATTCCAGAGCTTACAGCCCAGGCAACTGAAGGGGTAGCCACCAATGGTGGAACTATTAAAATCACAGATGTTCAGGGGGCCAAAACTAGAGGGATGCAGATATCTCAGAGAATTGTGGGACTGGGGAAGATACCAAAATTGGGAAGGGTGAGGCCATGGAAGATTTGAAAACAAGCATGAGAACTTTAACATCAAGGTGTTGCTTAACTGGGAGCGAGTAGGCTATAAAGCATATGGCTGATGGGTGAACAGGAGTTGGTGCAAGTAAGGACATGGGCAGTAAGTTTTGCATGAGTTTACAGAGAAAAGAGTGTGGGAGACAGACGAGAAGTGTGTTGGAATGATCAAGTCTAGAAGTACCAAAGGCATGGATGAGGGTTTCAGTAGCAGATGAACTGAGGCAGAGGCAGAGTCGGACAATGTTCAGAGGTGCAAATAAGTGGTCCTAGTGATGGCACAAATACATAGTTAGAAGCTCATCTCAGGGTCAAATATGATACCAAGGCTGCGAATAGTCTGATTCAGCCTCAGACAGTTGCCAGGGAGAGGGATGGACTTGGTAGCTAGGGAATGAAGTTTGTAGTGGAGACCAAAAACATTTTCCCCTCAACCAACAATATAAATCAAATAAGAATATTTCCAAATAAGATGAGTTCTGTCAAAGGGTCATAAGGACTCGAAACGTCAACTCTTTTCTTCTCCGCCGATGCTGCCAGACCTGCTGAGTTTTTCCAGGTAATTCTGTTTTTGTTTTTGTTTTGGATTTCCAGCATCCGCAGTTTTTTTGTTTTTAAGATTATTTCCTCACTCGTCTGCTGGCTTTTTGTTTTAAGTCTTTGGTGACAAGTTAGTTACAAAGAATTTAGAGTACAGAAAAAGACCATTCTGCCCAACTGGTCTATACTGGTGTTTAGACTTCACGCAAGCCTTCTTTCATTCCACATCTTACTTTACCAGCATATCCTATTCCTTTCTTTATTCCCTATTCGGCTTCCCTTAAATGCATCTGTACTATTCTCCTCAACTATTCCATGTGAAGGCAAGTTGTACATTCTCACCACTTTTTCGGTTAAAGTAGTTTCTTCTGAAATCTTTATTGGGTTTAATTGTGCCTATCTTATGTTTGTCACCTTGTGTTTTGGACTCCCCCATATGTGCAAGTATCTCTTCTACATCTACCTTATCAGGCACCTTCATATGCTTAAAGATCAACCCCTCAGTCTTCCCTTTTCTAGAGAAATTAATATCATCACCCAGGAATTGTATAAGCCAACACTAAAGTGCATGGGTGTATGTGTCATTTTTCTAGGGCCTAATGTTTCCAGTATTGTAAATAAACTGACTGGCTGCATTTAATAGGCCATTGAGCGGCCTCCAAGTTTGAGGAGGTTTCATTGCAGTTCTCAATTGGCCATTAAATTTTGGTGATAACTTTTTTACAGCCAATTATTCTTGTCCTTCCAGGTGTAAATACTGTGACAGGTCATTCAGCATCTCCTCAAACCTACAAAGGCATGTGCGCAACATCCACAACAAAGAGAAGCCATTCAAATGTCACTTATGCAACCGCTGCTTTGGGCAGCAAACCAACCTCGACCGCCACCTCAAGAAACATGAGAATGAGAGTATTCCAGGTACATCAGACCTGAAACATTAACTGTATTTTTCTCTACACAAATACTGCCTGACTTGCTGGGTATTTCCAGCATTTTCTGTTTATTCGCTGGTCCAACTAGCAAGTCCCATACAGTTGTGAAGCCTTAAGCATGCGTTAACACCCTCAATGCTGTGTACTTCCTAGTAGAGGCCAAGATTCAAATCAAAAACCCAAAGCCAATTAGGAGGTAAGATCTGGAAAATTCCTCTCCAGTCTCTCTCTAGGTGATTGAAAAAAGTCCAGGAGACCACTCGTCATGCCATATTATTTGGTACCTACTTGTTGTATGATTCAGTCTCCATCCCAGGTAGCGCTCTCTTGAAGGTGTACAGTAAAGCAACACTCACCATCAATTCTTTGTAACTGAGTTCTTGATTCATTGCCACATTCCTGGTAGCGATGTGAATTATACAAGTGCAAGAGGCTTACCAAACAATAATAACCTGCATGGGGCTCGTTATTCCCAAATAAAGGGTAGAAAGCAGATAGAGAATTTTAAGGATTTGCACAAAATGATTCCTATTTCCTGTCGACAGCCATCTGATCTCTTCCTCCCTTTTCAGTGAGCCAGCATTCTGGGGTTTCATCCAATCACCTGGGCACCAGTGCATCTTCCCCAAACTCTGAGCTAGACAATACTGCACTTTTGGAGGAAAAGGAGGAGTCGTACTTTTCTGAAATACGGAATTTCATTGGAAACAATGACCTCAGCCAGGCATCCAGTTCAGCTGACAAAAGGTAACCGTGGTCTTCCCTGAAATAGGGCTCTCAGAGTATTTGTGGAAAGCAGAGGCAGTTTTTAAAAATTACTTAGACGTGTGCTGAGGGTCAACATGTTTGTTTTGTTTCCTTGCCACTTGCTGATTCTCCTTCAACCCCCTGCCACACTCCCATCACAAACCAATTGCATACAGAGGCCAGTCAGGAAAGGCAGATTTTATATTAAATTGTACTTTAATAAACTTGAGATTCCTGCTCCCAAATAAAATGCTCTGACAACTTGTTGCAAAAATAAGAGGCAAAGAAGAAGCAAACAAGAGCCAGTCGCAGAGGTTGAAGGTTTCACAGGGGATGGATTTGGACCAGTCTGGTATAGGATTTAAGGCTTTCACTGTATAAAGACACGAGCATTCAATCCCGCAGCATTTTTTACCTCATGTATAAGTGAATGCGAATCAATCAATGACACAATTAAATTTACACAAAGACAGGTTGGGGATGCCCCATTTAACTGACCTTCCATGCCCACCATGAGGGAGGCCCAGCCTCTGCACAACCTCTCCCCATCATCCAACAACTGAGTTTGGGACCTCAGGTGGTTGGAGCTGGTATCACAAGGGTATAACACTTTAGCATTCCCATATGATGTGTAAGTCTGCCATCTGGTATTTTATGCTTAGAAAGTTTAAATGCACTCTACAGAATAACTCCCTAATCCATAATCTACTGTAGCTGTACGTTTACTGCTGACTCCAATCACTTCTTGTTACCCCACTTTTGATTTGAGAGGTGGTTGAGGCAACACTGGGCCATTTTATGTGGCATTCTTCCTCCTGCTCCTTTACTGTCATCAGGTTCTAATCTACTTCATGGCTGGAATTTTGTTCTTACAGCTGGAATCCCACTGATGGGCCTGAAGTGTGCGGTTGGGAGGGGCGGGACCTGGGTCACATTTTATTGACAGCATATAACAAATTCATTGCTACCAGGGTAGCCCACCCTTTTAAGGGTGGTCATCAGCCCCCCTGGAACTGCTGGCCAATCAGAGAGCCAGCAGCCCTGCAGTCTCAGTAGCACCACCAGAAGCAGTGGCCACAGCTGGGGCTGCATCTGGAAGGAGAGGTTGCCATGGAAGGATGGCAACCTCCCAAGTAGGTAAGTGAGATACCAAGGGCAATCAGGCATGCAGGCCCAGCAAAGAGGGGTCAGGAGGTTGCTGAAGGCAGGCAGCACCATTGAAACAGGGTGGCCATTGCCACTGTGGCAGGGGGGTCCCTCTAAAAATCAAAGAGTGCCCATATAGGAAGGTACCCCTGCAAGGCCACAGGGAGGCCACCAGGTTTGTCCTGGTAGATAATAAGAAGATACACCAGTAAGTGTACAGATATCTCCTTTTAAACCCTCATCATAAAGATTCATGATGAAATGTGCAGGTATCCTGTAGTAGTGTTCAAAGCAAAACAAATGGTAGGAAATCTTATAATGACCATGTACTACATGAAATGTGTTAAGTTGGAGCTGTACTTTAACGGCCTGAACCATTTAAGGTTGCAAAATCTAATTGCAATAAGTAAACACATTCTGGAACCAGTTTTTGTCTTATTCTTGGTGGTAAAGGAGATGTTTGTAAACTGTCCAGGTCAGAAGAAACCGGCACAAAGTTTTCTTTCTTTTATTTAGTTTTGAAACTTTGAGTTGTGACCAACACATGCTAGATTCAGGATTTATAGGTGTTGATGGGGCAGCCTATATGTTGCCTTACATACCTGTAGAGCTATAAACTGTGCTGTACCTGAATAGTTTTTCAACTCAACTCTGAAGTTGCTCTGCCTGATATCGCCACACGATCTTTTTTTTTGAGACTTCACTGATACAGTCATTCAAAAGTGGGAGCATGAAAACCATTTCCCTCTTGTAAATTACTTGTCAATTCACTTACAACGTAATCCTGGACTCTTTCCTACAAATAGACATTTGATGGTGGACTTCTGTTAAGTATGTATTCTCCAATAGGCAAACAGCCTTTTATTAGAACCAGGTCCTGTTAGCTAACATGAACTGAGTGTATACATCAGCGCAGAATGCCACCCATTAAACCGATTCATGGAGAAGAAATGCAGACAGAGAGACACAGCATCAGGAGCCCGACTGTGCATTAGCGTTATTTATTTTGCTTTCTGTCAGTTTTTGTTTTGCTGAATTCCAATCTTGCCAGACCTTCATAATGACAACAAATTACTTCATCATCGAATCAATTACTGTCACTTCTCATATTCTTATCCACAATACAACTCACAGACGAGCGCCCTCCTTTTGGCTTTATTTCGTATGCACTGCGTTATTGAGTACTTCTTTCTCCAACTTTTACGATTCCCAAAATAGATATAGGCTTGCAGTGAGTTATATAGAAAGAAGAAAAAACTTGCATTTTTATAACACCTCTCATAACCTCAGGAGTTCCAAAATGCATCACAGCCCAAAGAAATACTTTGAAGCATGGTTACTGTTGAAATGTACAAAATGCAGCTGCCATTTGTGCACAGCAAGATCCCACAAACAGTAATGTAATAATGATCAGATAATTTGTTTTGGTTGGTTAAGGGATAAATATTGGTCAGCACACTGGGGAGAACTTCCCTGCTCTTATCTGAATAGTGCTGTGGGGACTTATACATCCACCTGAGAGAGCACAGGGGTCCTTGGTTTAACATCTTATTCAAAAGACAGTACCTCCAAATTTTATTTTATATTCATTCATGGGATGTGGGTGTTGCTGCATAGGCCAGCATTTATTGCTCATCCCTAATTGCCCTCGTTTAGAGGGCATTTAAGAGTCAACCATATTGCTGTGGGTCTGGATGATCACATGTAGGCCAGACCAGGTAAGGATGGCAGATTTCCTTCCCTAAAGGGCATTAATGAACCAGGTGGGTTTTTACAACAATTGGCAATGGTTTCATTAGACTTTTAATTCCAGATATTTATTGAATTCAAATTCCACCATCTCCCATGCTGTGATTCAAACCTGGGTACTCAGAGTACTACCCTGGAATCCAGCGACAATACCACTACGCTATAGCTTCCCTATCGTACTCCATTATTACTATGCTAGATGTGTCAGCCTATATTATGGGCTCAAGTGTGTGGAGTGGTGCTTGAATCCATGTCCTCATAACTCAGGCAAGAGTTCTACCACTAAGCCATTGCTAACAACTAAACAATGCTGCCTTGGGGATCCCTAGGTCAAACCATCATAATCACACTTTTGTGCGACAGTAACTGTTCCCTCCAACACTGTCCCCATTCCCCTCACACCTTTTTTTTTCTGTTAGTGCAAGCCTTCGACTGTAATGGTTTTATCAGGCTCTGTGTAGTGGAGGCTGACGATGTCCATATTGCCTCATTGAGTAAGGTATAAGCGATGTGAGGATATCCTCATATGAAATTTTTTTGGGAAGTTGTAAAGAACTACCACGTGAGGTTTGGGAATTCCCAATCAATCCACTGGAGTCAGCCAAGTATCAATGTTGCATGCTTTTGTATATAATTTCCTCCCACATTTGCCCTTATTGTCTTCCTCCTCTACTGGAGTAGGTTGCACTGGTGATGACCACCCTCTGCTTCCTCACCCCAGTAACACTGAGAAGGACCATCAGATCTGAGCCTGATCCTGCCCTTACCTGAAGCCTACATAAGCCACATGTGGCTCTAGACCCCAGACTGGTCACCACTTTTCAAAGGGTCCTAACACTTCCTTCGGTAACTTGCATTTGAAAAAATACCATTGCGCTTCACACATGGAGAACATGAGGCCAGAAGGCCTTCCTAGAAACCATACCCCAAAATGAGTCATCACTTACTGGAGAGAAGGGAAAAAAGTAGAGGGAGAATAAGTTCTAGAAAAAAAACAAATTCCTATTTATAATGTCACTAAGCTATCGCAGTTTTCAGCAGTGGAAGTACTATTCGGAATTCAACCTCAATTAGCTACTTCTGCTGACCTCTAGTGTCTGAAAAGCAGTACTGCAATAGTACCAAGCCATCCCATGCATGAAAACAGGCAAGCATACTATTTTGACAAGTGTTGTCTTATTACTGTATAAAATATTGAAAGAGAATTATAAATTTATAACCAGTATTTGAGTTGACATTAATTTTGATGTGGTATTTTTCTTCTATAACTGTGTAACTATCTAGAGATTAGATTTAATGAATTGGTGCTTATGGCATGGAATTATATGCACCAGGAGAGCATTCTAGGAATCTAGGCACAGAGGGCATACTCCTAAACAAAAACAGAAATACCTGGAAAAACTCAGCAGGTCTGGCAGCATCAGCGGAGAAGAACAAAGTTGACGTTTCGAGTCCTCATGACCCTTCAACAGAACTAAGGGTCATGAGGACTCGAAACGTCAACTTTGCTCTTCTCCGCCGATGCTGCCAGACCTGCTGAGTTTTTCCAGGTAATTCTGTTTTTGTTTTGGATTTCCAGCATCCGCAGTTTTTTGTTTTTATCTCTGGGCATACTGCTAACATGATTTTATGTGCATTAATGGCTTCCCTCCTCATCCCATGTGACCTCAGCCCATTATGATGTGCATTCTGTCCATGACTGCTTCACTCTTGCATTTGTTGCTGTATTTTAATGAAGTAAACATACTATTTATTGAGACTATTAATGTCCTTCCATGCTACATTTAATGCGCAGAGAAATTTTTTCCCTCTGCTATGATGGAATTGATCTCAGTTAAGTTAATCATCTGGAAGTGCAACTAGGTCACAATCCTTGTATAAAAATCTTCACCTGTTCCAATTTGCTCCTCCAGATAGCTTAAAGATGCTGCTGAAAGTTAAAGGTTCAAGCATCACACTAGGATCTGATGAAAGGCCAGCAACCTGAAATGTTTGTTTTGTTATTCTCTTCATAGATCCTGCCTGACCTGCTGAGTATTTCCAGCATTTACTGTTTATACTTCAAAGAGCTTCATTGTTTGTGATGTGCTATGAGATGTTATCAAGAAACGTGCTAAGAAACTAGCTGAATGAATTTTTTTGAATAAACATCTTTATATAAGGAGCTCAATAAATAAAGCAGATTTCAACTGTGAGGTATTAATTATGAATCTCCCCCGTTTTCCGTAGTCACAGCCCAAGCATCATTACAGACACATAAAGGGGTTCAAACTTTGATAAGCACAATCTCTGCGAATTCGAGTATTACTGACAAAAGAGATTTTTTTTCGAAGCTTTTTGTCTTACACTCATCAGGACAATTCGCAAGGAAATACCAATGTCGGGGAAACAACATACTTATACTGTAAGAGAAGAGAGTGCTGGTTGGTTCGCAAATGGACTCTGATTGGTAGAAATGTTGTCATGGAGAATGCACCAGTTAATGGTGACTGACAGTTAACTGCCGAGCATTGCTTGAAATGTAAACCAGACAGTTTGACTCTGATTGGTCAAGACATTGTCCAGGGGAATGAACCAGCAAATGTTTGTCACTTATTTTGTTTAGCTGAAACAAGCACTATGTGTGTGTACACGTTCTTTCTGTCTGCAAAGAACAGGGCCCTGTGTATTAATATATGTAGCTTCCAGTACATGCAAATGCACCACACTGTGAGCCTGACTGACAATCTTAAATTGGTTGTCAGGGTAATTCTTAGCACACTGAGGATTATTTAGCAAATGTTGTTCAATCATGGAATCACATCTAATGTTGGATACTGTGTTTTGAGTTTTGCAAGCATGGGCTGGTTGGGTACGGTGTGTACCTTGCGGATTGTGAACTGCAGAAGGGACGATCTGCCAGTCTTTGGGATGTATGGCCTACGTATCTAGCATCACACTGCCTTGAAATTCATATCGCACATTACTCATTTGTGTGATAGGCAAAACATCTTTTTGGCTTGAAGGCAGCATCCTGTAAGTGGCTAATGCCACATATGTTACTACGTAGTAGTAGAAACAGCTGGCCTCACCTGTTGCTCAAATTTTTGACATACCTTGCTCTTCCAGGGTAATCTGAGGTAGACTAGACACTTTTTTAGGGCCTAAAGTGATGGCCTTGGGCCCATTCATGAGTTTGTATGCTATACAGCATGAAATTATCTGGTCAGGCTAGCCATTACCCTGCTGGATGTCTTTTATGCACCCTATTTCTGCATCAAGCTTAGGACCCTATTTATGAGGTTGCTGATAAGGCAAATCTTATAGCACATGGAACTGTAACAATCCCAATGCGTGAATTTACCAGTGAAGGTAGGCTTGTGGTAGACCGTGGTTGAGAACCCTTTGTCAGATTTCTCAACTAATACGTCAAGGAAAGGGAGTTCATTTGATTGTTCCGTTTCAAAGATAAATTAGAGTGCAGGATGGAACCCATTAAGGCATGCAAGGAAATTATTACATGCAGTTGCGAATTTAAATAGAGCAAACATATCATCTACATATCAGAAATATGCAAGGGATAGGAGGTTAGGTGTAATTCCATCAAAGACAAGTTTCTCATGGAACCCAATAAAGATGTTTGTCAGAGCTGGGCCAAGAGGGGGTCCCATGGCAACACCATCTCTTTGAGCATACATGGTGTCATTAAAACTGAACTCAACTGCACGAGTTGTCGAGTTCATAAGCTCAATGGATACTGATTCATGCAATGGTGGCAGGTCAAGATCACCATGATATAGTGCTGCAGTGCAAATATCTATGGCTTACAAATCCCCAGGTCCTGATGGACTTCATCCTAGGGTCTTGAAAGAAGTGGCTAGCAAAATAGTTGATGCATTGGTTTTAATTTTCCCAAATTTCCTAGATTTTGGGAAGGTTCCTTTAGATTGGAAAATAGAAAATGTAACTCCTTTATTCAAAAAAGGAGGGAGACGGAAAGCAGGAAACTACAGGCTTGTTAGCTTAACATCTGCCATAGGGAAAATGTTAGAAGGTACTATTAAAGATGTTATAGCAGGACACTTAGAAAAGTTTAAGGCAATCAGACAGAGTCAACATGGTTTTGTGAAAGGGAACTCATGTTTAACCAATTAATTGGCGTACTTTGAAAGAGTCACATGTGCTGTAGATAAAGGGGAACCGGTGGACGTACTGTATTTAAATTTCCAGAAGGCATTTAATAAGGTGCCACATCAAAAGTTATTGCAGAAAATAAAAGCTCATGATGTAGGGGATAATATATTGGCATGGATGGAAGATTGGCTAGCAAACAGGAAACAGAGAGTAGCCACAAATGGGCCTTTTTCTTGTTTGGATGTAATGAGTGCTATGCCACAGGAATCAGTGCTGGGGTCTCAACTTTTTACAATTTATCTAAATGTCAGATGAAAGGACAGATGGTATGGTTGCTAAATTTGCTGATGACACAAAGATAGGTAAGAAGTAAGTTGTGAAAAGGACATAAGGAGGCTACAAAGTGACATAGATAGGTTAAGTGAGTGGGCAAAGACATGGCAAATGGGGTACAATGTGGGCAAATGAGAAATTGTCCATTTTGGCAGGAAGAATAAAAAAGAAACACATTACCTAAATGGTGAGAGATTGCAGAGCTCTGAGATTCAGCGGGATCTGGGTGTCCTAGTGCATGAATCACAAAAGGCTAGTATGCAGATACAGCAAGTAAATAGGAAAGCTAATAGAATGTTATTGTTTATTGAAAGGGGAATTGAATGCAAAAGTAGGGAGGTTATGCTTCAGTTGTACAGGGCACTGGTGAGACCACATCTGGGGTACTGTATTGGCCTCCTTATTTAAGGAAAGGTGTAAATGCACTAGAAGCAGTTCAGAGAAGGTTTACTAGACTAATATCAGGAATGAGCAGCTTTCCTTATGAGGAAAGGTTGGACAGATTAGGCTTGTATCCACTGGAATTTAAAAGAGTAAGAGGTGACTTGATCAAAACCTTTAAGATCCTGAGGGGTCTTGACAGAGTGGATGTGGAGAGGATGTTTTTTCTTGTCAGTGAACCTAGAACTAGGGGTCGCGATTTAAAAATAAGGGGCCGCTCATTTAAGACAGAGATGAGGAGAAATTTTTTCTATCGGAGGGTTGTAAGTCTTTGGAACTCTCTTCCTCAAAAGGCAGTGGAAGCAGGGTCTTTGAATATTTTTTAAGCAGTGCTAGATAGACTCTTGATTAACAAGGGGGTGAAAGGTTATCAGGGGCAGACGGGAGTTTACAATCAGATCAGCTATGGTCTTATTTAATGGTGGAGCAGGCTTGCAGGACCGAGTGACCTACTCCTGCACCTAGTTCATATGTTCCTTAAGTAGAACATTGGTGAATAGGCTAGCAATGTCAAATGAGCACGTGGATATAGCATTGCTATTGACCTGCAAGTCCTGTCTGGTCTTCACAAATGTTCCAGGTATCTGGAAAACTTGCTCAAAAGCAGTTGTAACAATTCGCCCAACCATTTGGCCAATTCATGTTGTGCAGAACTGATCATAGATAGAGTGTAAAGGGACATCACTTTTGTGCATCTTGGGCAGTCCATACAGACACGGACGCAACGAGCCATGAGGACGAACCCTGTCATATATATCATGCGGCAGCTCATTGCTCTGACACAAGTCCTGATATTGCTATTTTCTTGTGAATGTCCTGATGAGTGCAAGATGAAAAGCTTTAACAAAATATCTCTTTTTTCAGAAATACTCAAACTCTGTACTACCTATTTGTATACTCTGAGAATATGTTAAGCCCCATGTGTCAGAGGTACCAGGCTTGCTCCTGTAAGGGCATTGATCCTGTGTTACAGTTTATAAACTGTATTTTCTTTTATTGGGTCTGTGGTTGTGGTATGGCCCAGTTAAAAATCCTCCTAGTCCTAGGTTTGAAAAATAAAATATATCACCACAGAAATGCAAATAAACCATAGCCAACTCAGTTCATATATGAAAGAAAGAATTTGCATTTATGTAATGACTTTTATGATTCCATATGCGTTTTACAGCCAACTAATTACTTGAGAATCTGAGTCACTGTTATGTAGGCAAATGCAGTAGTCAATCTATATGCAGATCAAGGTTTCTCAAACAACAGTGGTATAAGCAATCGGTTAGTCTGTTTTATTGGCATTGATTAAGGGGTAAATGTTGGTCTGGACACTGGGGAAAACTTCTTTGCTCTTCTTTGATTATGCCATAGGACCTTTTACATCCATGTGTGAGGGCAGGCAGGCCTCGGTTGAATGTCTCATCAGAAAGGCAGCACCTCTGACAATGCAGCACTCTTCAGAAGTACATTGGAGTATCAGCCTAGATTATCAGGGAATGGTTACAGAACAGAAGAAGGCAATTCAGACCATAATGTCTGTGCTGGTTCTCTTGAAGAGGCACTCACCCAGTCCCACTCTCCCACTTTTCCCCCTTTGCCTTGCAAATCTTTCCTCTTTAGATAATTATCTAGTTCCCTGTTGAAGGCCTGTTGAATCTACCTCCACCACGCTCTCAGACAGTGCATTCCAGATCCTAACCACACACTGCATAAAAACATTTTTCCTTGTGTCACCATTGCTTCTTTTGCCAATCACCTTATATCAGTATCCTCTGGCTCTTGACCCTTCTGCCAATAGGAACAGTTTCTCCCTATTTACCCTGTCCAGACCACGCATAATTTTGAAAACCTCTATCAAATATCCCCTTAATCTTCTCTTCTCACCAGAGAATAGCTCCAGTTTCTCCAATATATCCCTGTAGCTGAAGTTCCTCATCCCAGGAACCATTCTCGTTAATCTTTTCTACAACTTATCTGATGCCTTCATATCCTTCCTAAAGTGTTGAGGCCCAGAATTGGACAAAGTACTCCAGTTGAGGCTGAACCAGTGCTTTATTCAACTTTATCATAACTTCCTTCCCTTTCTAACAGCTGTAAGTGTAACTACTCCAGATGATCTGCAATGGATCAAGAAGGTGGCTTACCAGCCCCTTCTCAAGAGCAATTAGGTTTGAGCAACAAATGCTGGTCTTGCCAGCGATGCTCCCATCCCATGGAAGAATAATAATTTTTTAAAAATACTCTATGCCCCTATTTATAAAGCCCAGGATCCTATGTGCTTTATTAACCACTTTCTCAACCATTTTATTAACCACTTGCTCTGCCACTTTCAATGATTACTCCCAGGTCCCTCTGCTCTTGCACCCCCTTTAGAATTGCACCCTTTATTTTATGTTGCCTTTCCTCATTCTTCCTACCAAAATGAATCAATTCACTCTTCTCTGCATTAAATTTTATATGTCACATTTGCTACTTCTTCCCATTCCACCAGCCTGTCTAAGTCCTCTTGAAGGTTATCACTATCCTCCTCACAGTTCACAATACTTTCAAGTATTGTGTCATCTGCAAATTTTGAAATTGTACTCTGTACTGCTTGCATGCCAAACAGCATAAGCAGCAAATGATAGAGCTAAGTGATTCCACAACCAACGGATCAGATCTAAGCTCTGTCATCCAGTTGTGAATGATGGTGGACAATTAAACAACTCACTGGAGGAAGAGGCTCCACAAATACCCACATCAATGTAAAAGAAAAGGCTGAAGCATTTGCAACAATAATCAGCCAGAAGTGCCGAGTGGATGATCCATCTCGGCCTCCTCCGGAGGTCCCCAGCATCACAGATGCCAGTCTTCAGCCAATTCAATTCACTCCACATGATATCAAGAAACAGCTGAAGGCACTGGATACTGCAAAGGCTATGGGTCCTGACAAAATTCTGGCAATAGTACTGAAGATGTGTGCTCCAAAACTTGTCACACCCTAGCCAAGTTGTTCCGGTATGGCTACAACACTGCAATGTGCAACATTGTCCAGGGAAGTCCGGTACACAAAAAGCAGGACAAATCGAACCTGACCAATTACCGCCACATCAGTCTACTCTCCATCATCAGTAAAGTAATGGAAGGGGTCATCAACAGTGCCAACAAATGGCACTTGCTTAGCAATAATCTGCTCACTGACGCCCAGTTTGGGTTCTGCCAGGGCTACTCTGCTCCTGACCTCATTACAGCCTTGGCTTAAACATGGACAAAAGAGTTGAACTCCCAAGGTGAGGTGAGAGTGACTGCCCTTGACATCAAGGCCGCATTTGACTGAATGTGGCATCAAGGAGCCCTATCAAAACTGGAGTCAATGGGAATCAGCGGGAAAACTCTTTGCTGGTTGGAGTCATACCTAGCACAAAGGAAGATGGTTGTGGTTGTTGGCGATCAGTCATCCCAGCTCCAAAACATCACTGCAGGAGTTCCTCAGGGTAGTGTCCTCGGCCCAACCATCTTCAACTGCTTCATCAATGACCTTTCTTCCATCATAAGGTCAGAAGTGGGGATGTTCACTGATTGCACAATGTTCAGTACCATTCACGACCCGTCAGATACTGAAGCAGTCCATATCCAAATGCAGCAAGACAATATCCAGGCTTGGGCTGACAAGTGGCAAGTAACATTCCTGCCACTCAAGTGTCAGGCAATGATCATCTCCAACAAGAGAGAACCATATCATTGCCCCCTGATGTTCAATGGCATTACCATCACTGAATCTCCCACTATCAACATCCTGGGGGTTACCATTGACCAGAAACTTAGCTGGACTAGCCATATAAATACTATGGCTACAAGAGCAGGTCAGAGGCTAGGAATCCTGCAATGAGTAATTCACCACAAAAACAGAATTACCTGGAAAAACTCAGCAGGTCTGGCAGCATCGGCGAAAAAGAAAATATATTTCACCCCTTTCTTGGACTCATTCAAGTTCTGTCGAAGGGTCATGAGGACTCGAAACGTCAACTCTTTTCTTCTCCACCGATGCTGCCAGACCTGCTGAGTTTTTCCAGGTAATTCTGTTTTTGTTTTGGATTTCCAGCATCCACAGTTTTTTTGTTTTTATTTATATGAGTAATTCACCTCCTGACTACTCAAAGCCTGTCCACCATCTACAAGGCACAAGTCAGGAGTGTGATGGAATACTTCCCAATGCCTGGATGAGTGCAGCTCCCACAACACTCAAGAAGTTTGATACCGTCCAGGACAAAGCAGCCTGCTTGATTGGCACCACATCCACAAATGTTCATTCCCTCCACCACCAATGCACAGTAGCAGCAGGGTGTACCATCTACAAGATGCACTGCAGGAATTCACCAAGACTCCTTCGACAGCACCTTCCAAACCCACGACCACTACCATCTAGAAGGACAAGGGCAGCAGATATAAGGGAATACCACCAAATGGAAGTTCTCCGTTCCTTCACTGTCGCTGGGTCAAAATCCTGGAACTCCCTTCCTAACAGCACTGTGGGTGTACCTACACCACATGAGCTGCAGCAGTTCAAGAAGGCAGCTCACCGCCACTTCTCAAGGGCAAATAGGGATGGGCAATAAATGCTGGCCCAGCCAGCAAAGTCCACATTCCATGAATGAATAAAAAAGAAATTCAACGCTCCTTGAGCTAGTCTACCAAAGATCAGCTTCAAACGCATGCCAGGGCTGCCGCCTCATCCTGGATGTCATTTTAACCCAAAGAACACACAGTGCCTGTGCAATGAAGTTCAGAGCTATCTACATCCAGCATTACATACTAGTGTTCCCCGCACCAATGAAATCAAAAGGTGAAGGATACTCAGGCCATGACGACAAAAACACAATTTACGTCATTCTGACAGTTCAACAATCTTAACAGAAACATTTCTGGTATTCAACATCAGACCAATATACATAAAGTAAACAAAAATTAACATAAAATCACCTGTAATCTGTCCCTCTTGTGCTCATGATGCCTTTAACTTACGTTTGCGAGTGCTAAGTCTTCCCCCTCGCTGGCACCGGCATTGGGGACAGCCTGCTGACTGCTGTCTTGTTGGCCTTGATGACCTTGGCAGTCGTCCTCTGGCCAGTGGAGTTGTGCTGGCCCCGCCTGGGAGGGAGCAGCTAGTGCCACAGCTGGCATCTCCTCAGTCGCCACAGCCCCATCAGATGCCACGGTCACTGGTGGAGGGGCAGAGGAGCTGCTGCCGCCATCCTGAGCATCCTGAGACAAGCCCGCAGAGACGACAGGCAGCTCACGCGCCATCGTGAGGTCGCTCTGGACCTCCCTGCACACCATAGATGGACAAGCACCTAGCTGGGATACTGGGTGCCTCATCAATCTCCCACACAGATACTGACCACCTGAGGTCAGTGCCTGTGTGAGGGCTTGCAGGTCCAAGCACAACCCAAGGAACCCCTCATTCTGTCCCTAGAGCTGCCTCTGCATGAGAGTTGCCACTCTCTCAATGGAGGAGTCAGTGCGCTCGGCCATGATGGTCAACACATTGCTCCTGCTCTGCATGGACTCCTCCATCACTGAGACCATGGCATGCACACCCTCATGGATCTCTACCAGATCCTCCTGCACATCTCGCTGGACATCCAGCACCTGCCGTCGAATGGACAACTCCAGAGGCTCATCATCAGCCTTCGACTGAGCATTGTCCTGGTCCCCAGCAGTCCTCCGACTGCCAGTGTCCGGGGCACTTTCTGCCTCTGCCTGCATCTCAAGCGATTGTGATGTGCCCTCAACAATGTGCACCGAGATACTAACCACCACTCTAATGCCCACCAAGGTGCTGGGATCTGCGCTGATACCTGCTTCAGAGAGCGGATGTGACGCAGGCGCAAATGACACCGAATAATCCTCCGGTGTCAGGGGTGGCTCTTCAGGGTCCGGAGAGCGAACGCTTGCTAGCAAACCCAAAAGGGAGAAGAGGACATGTCATTAGTTAAAATCATTACACTGTCACTGTATATGCCAGGCACCCTGGTGAGACAACGGAGGTCTGCATCATGGTGCCCTCGTCTTCCAATGATCAATGGGGATTCCAGGTTTGAGGCTCACATCAATGAAGAGACTACACTAGAATGGTTGTATAAGATGAAATTCTCACCTCTGTGCACTGCACTCTTACCTTCGCCTGGCACCCCACCTTTCCATGCCCAGTTGCACATGGGGCGTGCCGGCTCTTGAGCGCCAGGGCATCTTACTCGTATCTCGAGAGGATTTGGAGGCTAGCTCCGCTGGTCTGCGACCTTCCTATATTGTTGTGGGCCATCTTCTTCTGAAACAACAGAGGTGCATTGATTAGTCCACTCTACCTACAGTGCCACTGCAGCCTGGCCAACCCCAGCTGAGGAGCACCTGGCAGGGCACATCCAAATATGGCCCTCGAGCTGGAAGGCACTCAGTCCAAGCAGCCAGGGCTCTCCCCCTTGGCATGACTGACAGTTGGCACTCAGACTCTAGCACTCCTGAGGTCCTTGGGGGCATGGCCAGACCTTAACACATCTGCACACTGACCCATGCCAACATGGTACTCACTCTTCCTGAGCACAGCAGGTCATTGAAACGCCTCCAGCACTGCACCCAGGAGTGTTGCACCACGTCACGGCTGCTGACTAGCGCTGCCACCTCCTCCCATACCCTCTTGGTGAGGTGTGGTGGCCTCCTCCTCCCATCCCTGGGGAGAAGGGTGTCCTCCTGGCAGCCACCTCCTCCACTTATCAGAGAAGTGAGGGCGGGGGGGGGGGGGGCGGGGGCCGAGTGCCCACCTGGCTTGCCCTCCAGCCTGCCGTGTCCAGCTGCACTTGGGTCCAGAGTGTCGGCTCAGGGAACGTCCTCCGTGGCAGCCTTCCAGCGGCTGCCTGGGCTGCTTTTAAACCGGCTGCCATGTCGCCATTGGATCTGGCAGCCGACAGGCCCTCACCTCTGCTCGGCCCTTCCCGGCCAGTGTAGAGCCGCGTTTCATGCTGGGTGGGCCTTAATTGGCCCAACAGCGTGAATTGGCGGTCGGGGCCTAATCGCTGGCAGTTGTCTGTTTCACGGGCGCTCCAGGGCCCCTTCACCCGCCCAATGAAGGGAAAATCCTGTCCAAGAAAATTAGTTAAACATGATATTATCTTAACAAATCTGTACTGACTTTTCTTATTAATCTACATTTAGCCAAGCGACTGTTTATTTTGTCCAGAATTATTGTTTCTAAAAGCTTTCCAACCACTGAGGTTAGAGTGACTGTCCTGAGGCTGCTGGGCTTCTCCTTACACCCTGTTTTGAACAAAGGTGTTAAATTTGAATTTTTCCAGTCCTCTGGCACCCCCCACATGTCTAAAGAAGATTGAAAGATTATGGCATTTTCCTCTGCAATTTCCACCTTTACTTCCCTCAGTATCCTTGGATGCATCTCATTCAGCCCTGGTGACTTATCAATTTTAAGCACTCCCAGCAGATTCTACACATCTTTATCAATTTTTAGCACATCCAGTGTCTCAACAATCTCCTCTTTCACTATGGCTTAAGCAGCATCTTCTTTCTTGGTAAAGACAGATGCAAAGTACTCATTTAATATCTCAGCCATACCCCCTGCATCCATGCATAAGTCTCCTTTTTGGTCCCTAATCGACCCCACTCCCCCCTTCATCAGCTTCTATGGGCGCATGCATAGAAAAAAGACTTTTGGACTTCCTTTGATGTTAGCTGCCAGACTCACATCTCTGAAATAGGAATTGGACTCACAACCCTCTGACTCAGGCTGGAGTTCTAACACTGAGTCAGGCCAACACTTAACGGTTATATGCTCAGAAAGACTTCCACTCGTTCACCTGTTGTAGAATCCTTCAGCAACTGAACCTGTCAGTTTTAAACTGACCACCTACTTTTGGGACAGAATTTCCTAGAATTGTGGGAATTGAAAACTGGGCACTGAAATGTCTTACACACACAGACACACACACACGGCACATGATCAGTTCCCCATCTTGCACTTTCCGAATGACTCATTTCTGTCCAGTTCATGCAACATACAATTAGTATTGTATAATATTGTAGCATAATAATTATGTTGCTTGACTAGTATTCCAGAGCCCTGGACTAATAACCTACATGAATGGTAGGTTGCAAATTTTAACACAGTTTTTAAAATCTGCAAATAAAAAATAGCATCAATAAGGTGACCATGAAGCTGTCGGATGATCATGAGAAACCAACTGGTTCACTGAAGTTCTTGAGGACAGGAAATCTGCTGTGTTACTGAGTTTGGCCTTTATGTGACTCAGTCCTACACCAATGTGGTTGACTCTTAACTGCCCCCTTAAGTGACCTAGCAAACCACACAGTTGTATAAAATTAGAATGACAATAATAAAAAGGACAGCTTTGCCCACATCCGAAAGATGAATTTTAAACAGCTAACATGTCACAAGGAATTTCTGTGCTGTTGCAATTTGTTGGAGCACAATTTAAAACATATAATTTTAGACAAATTTCTTGATTCGTGCTGTAGCCCGTGGCTGAGAAGTTTTCCAGTTTCTTAAGTGTTAAAAGTTTACTTAGTAAGTGAGCAATTGGTTTGCAGAATTTAAGAAGTTTACTGTTAAATTGCTCAGCTGAGGGAATTCACTTTAGGAGTTAAGAGCTGTTTCTGTTTGGAGGCAGCTGGATCAGGTCTGTGCTAATTACCCAGTGTGCCCCCCTCCCTCCTCCCCTCAGCGCTTCCCCCTTTGTCCCCAGACGACAGAGCAAATGACCCTTTTCCTGCTACAAGACAAGGTAGCCTGGCTGGACCAGACGCAGGTCCCCTGACGCCCAAGCCGCTAACTCAACAGATGAAAGAACAGAGCTTCTTAAAAAAAAGAAAATGAAGGAGAATGTTGTTCTATCTGAAATCAGGACCGACCAGCATTATCCACTGTTTGCTTTTCTTAGGGCCCAAAGCAGACCAGCTCTCTGTCAGCATTGTGATTAAACGTCACTCTCACTCTACCTCCAAGCATTTAACAACCCTTCGGGAGGCTGTAAAAAAAAAAGGAGAGAAGGAATATCAGCGGATCTGTCACTTTGTCTGAGAGGTCTTTGCTAACTAGAGGGACAAACTAGGACAATCGGGTATTTTCTTTGTGGAATAAAATACAATTATGATCGCATTTACTCAAGGATATAAGGGAAATTCTAACTGGGACCTAGTTTCTATAAAACTGAGTGCTTCAGAGGCCTTGTATGATTGACCCCACAGGGAAGTAACCCAGTACATACATCTCCACAGAAAAAAAATGATTAAACGACTTAATGCAAACACTTAGTTGATGTGTGGAGACGAATCGACATGGAGTCTCAAAATGTAGTATCAATCTGGGTCGAGCTTTACATATATTTTAATTAAATGTTATTTGGCTCAGGATTTATTTAATCTGGATTGAAGTAGAATCGAGTGGTCACAAACTGCATTCCTGTCTTTGGAGAAAGTTTTGATTTTTTTTCTCTGGACCTGTCTTGGGATCAGGTTTATTTGTACAAAAAAAACTGAATGTGTAGCACGTGTGTTGTAAATGGAGCTCTGTTCTCTGGCAGCACATCACTTTTGGTGGGCTCCTTGGGCAGAAGAGAGATTTCTCCTTCTTCAGTCCTTTCCTGCAATACCCAATAAAGCATGTGCAGAGGAATAATATTGAGCAGCAATGAATAAAGAAGTGTTTTTACCCAAGATGTTAGAAAGCGAATGTTTGTGATGGCAGAAAGTAAAAGCCAGGTGCTGTTGTGGATTCAGAGAGGCTAAGATCTAAATAAATGCACACCTTTGTTTTAGCCATACATCCCTGTGGAGACATGCAAAAGGTGAACCTTGTGTGACACGAGCTTCAACTGCAGCTGGGGGTTGCTTTATTAATCATTGGTTTTAGAATCACACTACTTCATTGCACCACTGCCTTTGTCATGCTTGCAATTCCATTTTGTGAAGCACTTCCATTTTGGAAACATTTTGGCACACCAAGCAGCCTCTGAGATGCAGTGGCTGTGGTTCAATGGGAATATGGTGGTAAGCAGGCATTACACATGCCCATCCATTCAGAAATAGGCACATTCGCTACTTGTACTTTTTAAATAAAATTGCAAATCACGTTACACAAAAACTGGAGAGAGTTTTTGTAAGGTGTAAGTGGCCTGTGACAATTTATTGGCCTATAGACTGATCAAACAGAAATGCTGCTATTTCCATGGAGCATTGTATGCTTTGAGAAATCCAGGCATGGCAACTTAGGAACAATAATTCTACCCCCAACGACACCTAGATCATTCAACGCAACATTTTTCAGCTGTCAGGGTAGCCACCTAAAACATGTATTAGGCAGGAGCTTCTATTTGTTAATGATGGGCCTAACACCCGCTTTAAAAGCTCTCTGGGAAATTGAACTGCTGTGCTCAAATTCTGCTGCCATGCATATGGCTGAGCAAGCTGCCACCACCAAAAAAGTAACATTTAAAAAAAATTTTGATGTGGAGGCAGGAGGACACCAGATGCCTTTTGACTCTGCAGCATTCCTAATTAGAGCTGGTCCCGACAGCTTTTCTCCCTCCACATCTCACCTAGGGCATTTACTCATGAGACCTAAAATTCAATTCTATAGGAGGCCAAGTGCTTGTAAGGCGAAAAAGCCCACCTATGTTATTTACATGAGAAACCAATTTTAGACTATCTGATTAGGGCGGGGAAGGCCTGGATCAGGGCTTAACGTTCTGAAACTTGGTGCCGTTGAATTTTTACCCAGTAAGCTTTGTTCTGGAGCTAGTGCTTTATGACATTTCAGCTGGGGCCTTGCATTCCAGTTATAACTTCTTTCTGGCTCATGCTGGCTCAAATGCTGAGGTCTGCTCCAGATGGGGAGGTTTGGTAAATTGACAAGATTCAGATTTGCCTCAATTACTTGTACAGATATAGAATTTTTTTTGAGCAGTAATTGAATCCACTGTAAATGTTGCTCTGTAGTATGAATATACATTGAACAACTCGAAGCATGACCCCAAAAGGTACTCTAACCGTTGGGTGTTCGCTACAGAGGAAAGGACACCAGTGAAGTTTGAAGGGCTATGCCCGTATCGGATTAGGTGGTCGTCCGCCACTCTCAAGCTTGCCGAGATAGCTTTTCCTTTTGCAGTCGAGGCATTTTTAAACTAGGTATAAAAGCGCCAAGTGTGAATAAAGGCCTACTCATAAATCCCTGAATTCTACAGGGATTTGGGGGAGTAGTAGGAAAGAGCAATGAGTCAAAATGTTTGAGTGGCTTTTGCCAGTCGATATAGTCCAAATAAAGAAACTCCTGCCTTGTCTAACCGCTCATCTGGAATATGTATTAAGCTGCTGTCACTTCTAACTATAATATACCTTTTTTTCTCTGCACATAGTCTTGCTGCCCTAGCATCTGGGATACAACCCTGCTCCTTAGACTGGGCTCAATCATTTAAAATATCACCCAAGTGAAAGATACCCAGTTAGCACTCCAAGCACAAGTTATTTGTGGTTTGACTGATTTTTTTCTTTGTTTGCTCAGTAGGGTTAGACAGAGATTCAACCACATCCCAATGAATTAGGCGAGTGAAAAGCTGACCCATGAAAAAAATCAGCATGAATACTGCTTCTACTGCCTGCCTTCTAGTCCCCCCCCCCCCAATCTAATCCGCTGATAGTTAAAAATCGGTCTATTCTGCTTGTTCACTGCTTCCCTCTGCATCCCAACGAAAGTTCAACCACTGGCCCACCTCAACAATAGTTCAATCATCAATCTGTTCCATTTGTTTATTGCTCCCTTCTCTACCCCAACTATAGTTCAATCAATCAGATTGACTTTTCTATTCATTCATCCTCATGAATGTGTGTCACTGATAAGGTCAACATTTATTGCCCATCCTAGTTGCTCAAGAGAAGGTAACAGTGGGCCTTCTCTTGATCTACTGCAGTCCTTGTAGGGAAGGTGCTCCCACAATGCTTTGGGTAGGAGTTCCAGGATGTTGACAGAGCAACAATGAAAAGCAACAATATATGCCCAAATTGGGATGATGTGTGACTTGTAGGGGAATCTGGAGGTGATGGTGTTCCCATGCACCTGCTGCCCTTGTCTTCTTAGGTGGTAGGGATTGTGGGTTTGGGAGGTGCTGCCAAAGGAGCCTTGGCAAGTTGCTGCAGTGCATTCTGAAGATAATACACAATGCAGCCATAGTGCACCAGTGGTAGGGGGAGCAGATGTTTAAAGTGGTGGATGGGCTGCCAATCAAGCCGGATTGCTTTCTCCTGGATTGTGTTGGGCTTCTTGAGTGTTGCAACTGCACTCATCCAGGTTAGTGGAGAGTATTCCATCACACTTTTGACTTGTGCTTTATAGATGGTGGAGAGGTAGCATGGTTCTGTTGGTAAATGCTTTGCCAGTGCAATATAAACTATATTGACTGGGAATAGGCATTAGTCCTGATCTGTGAGAAACTGGTAATATTTCAATTGCCCTCAGCATTCCCTGGATTAAGAAACTGGAACATAATCCAGGGTTCCCACTTCTGATTATTATCCAATAACCTCCAGTGAAAATTGTGCTCAATCAGACATCAGATGCGGATTAGATCAGACTTGGTGGTGATGCCAATCCATGGTTGATTAGCCTACCAGCAGCTATCCTGGCCCACATAAGAGGGTGGCCACTTGGGCGAGGTACTAGAAAGCTGCTAGCATCCAATGTCAGGCAACACCTTCAGACTAGGAGGAGGAAAACTGGGGGCAAAGGAAAGAGAGTGGCATTTAGGCTGATGATCCCTTATTTTGGGAAACCCTACAGTGCTGGACTTATTTTCTTTGGTGAATTTTGTGCTTGTCGGGGGGGGGAAGTTTGTGTTGGGGGAAAAAAATGCTAATTTAGAGAGTCAAGGTATTCCTGTGTCAGGTATAGCGTAGTGTAGTAATTGTAGCCTTAAGGAATGTAGTAACTGTAGCTTTAAGACTTATTGTGTTGTATAGTATCATGTGACAGTGTGAACAAATCAGTTCTAAACATGGGGAACCTTAGAGTAGGAATTCTTCTTCTGGTTGTGGAGCTTGATGGAAGCATGTAACGGCTGCTCCAGCCTATAAATAAAGTTTGATGTTTCTAATGAGAAATCTGTCTGGAAAATCAAGTCCATAACAAACTGACAACGAGGATATATTGGGTCCAGCATTGTCCCTTACCCAGCACCTGTGAGTACCTTGTTTAAACAGAAGGAAAGAAAATATATTCACCAGCTATGCTGCAGAGTTCAAACAGAGGAAACAGAAGCGCTGTCATTTTAAGTTTAAAAAATAGCAAATAGCAAAAAACAGGACCTGCAGAGGCAAAAAGAAAAAGAAAAAAAAGAGAATCTGCACTTAAGTTATAAAAGAGGCAGCAGCCTGCAGGCTCAGTAGGTTAGAGAAGCTGGCACACAGCTGCAAGTAAAGAAAGGTTTAAAAACAACCTGCAGTGCACAGTAAAAAAAAAAGACTACAGAGTTAAAAGTTTTTTAAAAGCTTGTTGCAGAGTTGACAGCTTGCAAGCTTAAAAAAAGGGCAATCAAAACAGAAAGCCATGCTGCAGTTTTAAATTTAAAGGAAAAAACAGCCCCGATTGGGCCACGAGGCACTGGGTCTCCTGAGGTGCAGGACTTCCAACATCAAAAGAACCTGTGGAGTTAGTAAAAAAAAGAATAAAAACCTGCACAATTGTCCAGAAAATCGGAGTAGATAACACTGAACTGCCTATGCTAAACAGGTACCTGATCTTGCTGTGGTTCCAGATAATGTGGATCCTGTAAGAAATTTGAAAGTTGTGGAGCTAAGACATTCCATCTGGATCAGGAAACCACCTGAGGGATTGAACTTATAATTCCATTACCCATGTATACATTTATAATGTCATGAAGGTTCTTGTAAATACAAACTGTACAAAAAATTTAAAGGAGGAGGAATGTAATAATTGTAGCTTTAAAAAATGTAGTGACTGTAGCTTTAAGATTTATTGTGTTGTATAGTATCATGTGAGAGTGTGAACAAATCAGCTCTAAGCGTAGGGAATCTTAGAGTAGGAATTATTTTTCTAGTTGTGGAGCTTGATGGAAGCATGGAACTGCTGCTGCAGCCTGTAAATAAAGTTCAGTGTTTCTAAAGAGAAACCTGCCTGGAAAATCAAGCCCATAACACATAGTAATCAGGAGATCAAAGTCCTGAACCCTGACTCAATACTGTGCCTTGGAACCAACATCAAAGGAGTATCCTCCACCATGCCAATATATAAATTTTCCACACTAACCACCCTGGTGGCCTCTCTAACTGATACTGCCAATTTAGTGCTAAAAATCATTGTGTTATACAAAGCAAAATATTGTGGATGTTGGAAACCTGAAATAAAAAGAAGAATGCTGAAAATACTCAGCAGGTCAGGCAGCAGCTGTGAAGAAAGAATCAGGGTTAACGTTTCAGGTTAATGATCTTTAATAAGAGTTGGAAAAGGTTAACAATGTCCCAGTTTTAAGCAAGTACAGAGGCAGAGAAAGAGGGAGAGGAAGAAAGAACCAATGGCAAGGTTTGTGATTGGATGGAAGGCAGGAGAGATTAAATGATAAAAGTGATGATGGTGCAAAGCAAGGTAATAAGACAATTGAAGCAACAAAAGGAGCTGTAAATGGCAGTAGCAGAACTATTGCTAGCAGCTGCTGTCTTGAGTGTTGCTTTATGCCTCCTAGAAGCTGAGACATCTAACACACATTTGAGATAGGAGTCTTGCAACCAGCAGAGGGAGACAATCTTCATCCTATCAGCCTGGGCTGCATTAGAATGCAGATTTCAGAAGCAAAAGCCTAGCATGTTAACCTATTAAATGACCCGATTCTTCCCTGAACCATAAAGAAACAAATTTTGTTGACTTTTCCAGATTTCACTACAGTGTAGTGATGCTGCTGTACACTGAACAGAAAGTAAATGGTGGAACAGGATAATTCCATCTACTCCTGTCCAATACCTCGAACCATTTTTTATTCACTGTATCCCTATTTTAGGCATGAGGCGCAAAGTGGCCATCAGGAGCCAGATCACCCACTGACCAATCAGAAAGCAGAAGAGGCAGATGATGAGGATGAAGAGGAGGAACTAGAGGAAGAAGACGAAGAGGAGGACGAGAGCATGACGGAAAAATCCCAGGACGACCCAATTTCACCGAAGATTGATGCCAGGGCCCAATTCAGAGAAAATGAAGAGGAGCGGCCTGCCCCGCTCACCCTGGGCTATGAGCAGGCCCACAGGTTTGTGAAATTCATATATGTTCTTCATATATTCTTCTTCATATCTTCATATTGAAAGCATGCTACCTACCCCAAGAATGGTTGGTTTAACAGGTGTGGGTTGAGAGGTCTACAAGGTGATGGAGTGGTCTCATACGATGCTGGTTCTGTTTTCTTAAGAAGAAAAGCACCTGAATATTAAATTAACTAGCCAATTTAATTGTACCATTTGTATTGTAAACCTCTTGAAATGGTACCCACTGCTGTTAGCCCATTCATACTGTAGTTAACCCGATGAGGTAATGCACTACACTTGTGACTAAGTCAAAGTCAGAATGATACCACATCCAAATGTAAATCCAGTCAAATCCCAATCCCCTTTTTTTCTGCCTTGAGCTCTTCAAATTGAAGCACATTTTAGGCTGGGTGGTGTGGTAGTGGTCATAGAGTAGAGGACCTTTAGTGTGCTTTTGGCTTGTACTGTCCTAACTTGGGAGTACTTGATGCTGATACAGGATGACAAAATTGAAAAAAATGTTCCAATTCCCAGCACTGATGTAATCTTATCTTAAATTTCCCTCAGTCTTCACGTGCACACGCGAAAAAGCGGCACCATTCTCTCAAACTGAGGTATTCTGTGCATCAGAAGTTATTGCATGCCAAGCACATCAAAACAGTGACATATATATAGTTAAATTGGATCTACAGACTGTATCCTCTGTGGACTCCATTTTATGCCATCAAACCTACAGATTTAAATTGGCCTGTCACAACTTTGTCTTAAAGATTAAGTACCAAGAGTGGCATCATGGGGATTCTGTACTCTGGGGGTGATGGGAGACTGATGCAATCACAATTGCCTTTGCAATTTGTTCCCAATTTTGCTGAAACTAGGCATTGAATTTTGCAGTATTTCATTCAGATAATTGTCTACTTGAAATCCAATTTAACCAAACAATTTTGATCTGCTTTCTGCTGTATAAGAGATATAAACCTCGTTTTTGGCATATTGCCATGTTATATCTGAATCACTGTTCAGCCACTGTTCAGTATGTGAGCTGCCATTCACTGTAATAGCATTATCAGAGATTGGAGTGAAAGATCCAGCCTAACATACATTTTACAGCCTATTTCAGTCCCAAATATAGAGAGCGGAATTTAATGCCATTCCAGTGGCAAATTGGGAAGGGGCAGCATCTAATTGGGCAAGAGGTGTAGGATGGGTACTTTCCCACCTTCTTGCCTCCACTCAATTAGGTCTGAGATGGGAAGGCTCGTGGATGACCTTCCTGCCCAGATGTTAATTGAGGCCCTTAAGTCAACAATTGATGCCTACTTCGGGGCCTCATTGCTCCACCACCTGTGAGAAGTTGCCACACAGGAAGCCCAAAAAGCACAGTCTGTCAAGTTTACTTGCGAGGCTCCGGGGGGCTCCCTTGTTCAAGTGCATTTAGTACCTTATCGAGGGACCCAGCTTTGGGAAGGTGGGAGGCCCAGTGAAAGCCAGCTCCCTCCCTCTCTCATGACCCTCACCCCCTGTCCCCAATCTTACCCTCATTCAACTTTGGCCTGAGGTCCCGCATTGATCCTAGGCTTCTGGTGGGTGCATTACTGGCAGCTGTCACCACTCTTGGTGGCATTCCGGCAATGGAGAGCTGCGAGCCTCTGATTAGATGGCAGCTCTCAGGGGGTGGAGTTTTCACCCCCCGGGTTCCTTAATTGAAGGGAAGGTCCAATGCTGAATGATGCCACTTAATACTAGCGAGCCTTCACCAACAGAAATGATATGAGGTTTCCGCTAGTTCTCCAGCTGGTGGGAGAGGCTCCCCCCAACACAAACATGAAATTCTGTCCTGAATCCCAATGAGCCCAAGCCCTCACCAGACACTTATTTCATAGATACCTGATCAAATCACAATCACTCCCATAATATGAAAAGAAAATTGATGCAGTTACTCACATTATATAAAAAAGAAACTTTCAGTCACTCAAACTACACGTGCAGCTGATCACAGTGCCATTACCCCAATTAACAAGAAACCCAATGGCCCATTATAGAAACCCAGTATAGAAAGTCCAAATCTGTAGAAGCCTACTTAACCAAATTACTTCTCATATATTTTTATTTTACAGACATATTAAAATGGTAGCCAAAAGTGAAAATTGCTAGCATAACTCACATCATGAAAACAAAGACTCCTTACACACCCATCTGATTGTAAAAAAGCAGCTAACTAAATAAGTGATAGAAATTCTATAAAAGTCACAATCCATTCTGAATCAGAGATAAAACATTTTGTATAATCTCCATGGGATTTGCCAGGATGAACTCTGAACTATTTAAAATGAACCAGCAACAGTAAAGACGCTCCTTTTGGTGTTTTGTTCACCTGTGTGTGTCATCACGCTACAGACACCCCCATCTCATCATGCTTGGGTAACACCATTCACTGCACCCACCTCTGTCGTCACTGCCGTGTGTGTGGTTTGTGCTGTGCAACCCTTGCATGTGCATGCAAAGATTGAGCCAGCAATGCTGACTCTGATTAGCTGAGTTGTGAAGGTCAGAAGGGCTAACATGGGGTCACCTTTCCCCCTCCCCCTGATCATTGGCACAGGTGTATTGCTGAGGATGAAGCTGGGCTGCTGGCCTTGGACCAGATAGCGAATTTCACAAAAGGGCTGGACCTGCGTAAGGCAGCAGAGGAGCAGTACGAGGTGAAAGAGGCCGCAGTCTTTAATTCCTCCTTAGACTCCGAAGCAATAAAAGAGACACTGTACAGGCAGGCTAAAACTCAGGTATGGTACTCTACAGCAGAAGCACACTCTTAGTGATAAGTAACATTTTTTATCATGTTTATAGCACAAGCCCTATTCTTGACAGTAGAGTGCGCGCGCACACACAGACAAACTTTCTGTTTTTATTTCAGGAGAAAAATACTGGAAAAAACTCAGCATGTCTGGCAGCATCTGTGGAGAGAGAAACAGAGTTAACATTTCGAGTCCATATGACTCTTCTTCAAAGCTAAAGAGAAGTAGAAATGTAATGGGTTTTATACTGTTTAAAAGGGGCTGAAGCAGTGGAGCAAAATAGAAGGTCAGGGATAGGTGGGAGCTCAGGAGAGATTGACAAAGATGTCGTGGACACAAGACAAAGGGATTGTTAATGGTAATGTTAAAGACTAAAGAAGGTGTTGATAGTGACATAAAGGTAAGAGAGCAGAATGTGTTGATAGCAGAACAAGGGTCAGCGTTTTGTGAAAGCACAACATAGAAACAAGTGACAGATGGCCCTGTGGGGGTGGGGAGGGGCAGTTGGGGAAAAGGAATTAAAAAATGAATAAATAAATTAAAAACATATTGGATTAAAAAAGAGGTATAAGATGGAGGAGAGAGTTCACGGTCTGAGGTTGTTGATGGAAGGCTGTAAATTGCCTAATCAGAAGATGAGGTTCTGTTCCTCCAGTTTGCGTTGGGCTTCATTTGAACATAACAGCAGGCCAAGGATGGACATGTGGGCATGAGAGCAAGATGGTATATTGAAATGGCAAGCAACAGGAAAGTCTGGGTCATGCTTGTGGACTAAGCGAAGATGTTCCACAAAGCAGTCACCCAATCTGTGTTTAGTCTTCCCACTGCGGAGGAGACCACATTGGGAGCAGCAAATAGAGTAGACCAAATTGGAGGGAGTGCAAGTGAAACACTGCTTCACCTGTACTGAATGTTTGGGGCCTTGGACGGTGAGGAGGGAGAGGATAAAGGGGTAGGTGTTATACCTTCTGCAATTGCATGGGAAGGTGCCATAAGAAAGGGATGAGGAGTTGGAGGTGATGGAGAAGTGGACCAGTGTGTCATGGAGGGAACAATCCCTACAAAATGCTGACAGGGTGGGGGGGTGGTGAGGGAAAGATATGTTTTGTGGTGGCATCATGAAGGAGTTGATGGAAATGGCAGAGGATGTTCCTTTGAATGCAGAGGCTGGTGGGGTGAATAGTGAGAACAAGGGGGGACCCTATCATGGCTCTGGGAGGGAGGGGAAAGGGTGAGGACAGAAGTGTAGGAAATGGGTCAGGCATGGTTGAGGGCACTGTCAATCACAGTGGGGGGAGAAAGGATGACATGTCAGAAGCACTGTTTTGGAAGGTGAACAGATGCGATGGAGGCAGAGGGACTGGGAGAATGGGATGGAGTCCTTACATGGAGCAGGGTGTGAGGAGCTGTAGTCAAGGAAGCTGTGGGAGTCAGTGGGCTTGTAATGAATATTTGTAGGCAGTCTATCACCAGAGATCGAGACAGAGAGGTCAAGGAAGGGAAGGGTCGGAGATGGACCATGTGAAGGTGAGAGAGGGATAGAAATTGGAAGCAAAATCGATAAATTTTTCCAGGTCCAGAAGGGAGCATGAAGCAGCACCGATACAGTCACCGATGTACCGAAAAAGAGTTGTGGGAGGGGGCCTGAGTAGAACTGGAACAAGGAACACTGGAACATACCTTTTATTTGGAGGAATTGAGACCCTTATTCTGCTATTAACACATTCTGCTTTCTTACCTTCTTTAGTCTTTAACATTACCATTAACACTCCATTTGCCTTGTGTCCATGACATCGTTGTCAATCTCCCTTAAGCTCCAACATATCCCTGACCTTCTATTTTGCTCCACCTGCTCCATCCCCTCTTAAACTGTATAAAATCCATCACATTTCTACTCTTCTTTCAATCTGAAGAAAAGTCATACAGACTCAAAACACTAACTTGTTTCTCTCTCCACAAATGCTGCCAGATCTGCTGATTTTTTTCCAGCATTTTCTGTTTTTATTTCAGATTTCCAGCATCTCCAGTATTTTGCTTTTTTCCTGACTTGGACATGAATCAGTGCCAATTAAAAGTTTGATTTCATTAACGTGATTTTAGATTCTGTGGCCAATATCAAAATTAAACTCTGGAGTCACTGGGGATCATTTTGACTTTGGGTGTTGAACTAACATGGGTGATAGTTTCCTGTCCATTATGAATTTCTCATGATTTTAATTTCCCATGGCTTCAATCGAGATTAAAGTCAGGGGAAATATATAACATGCAGTTGATCTCTTACAGATTAAAGTTATCCCAGCTCGGTAGTTCCCGACTCCAAGGTCTGTGCTAGTCAGATGAAAGTATCTACAGCAGAGCTATGCAGTTTAGTCCAGACTCCTTTTAGAGTAAAAGGTGCTGTAAAAAATGGGGCTGAAAGTCACAGGTGGAATACAGAACTCTTGTACTACCAATATATTATACACTGTGACAGAGAAATACAGTATACACTGTGATGAAACAGTGGAATGTACACTGTGACAGGAATATGACGTACACTGCGATGTACCATTATGATGTACACTGTGATAGAGCAGTACAGCATATACTGTGACGGAACAATGCAAAGTACACCGTGACAGAGTACAACATACACTGTGATGGAGCAATATGATGTACATTGTGATGAAATTATACAATGTACGGGGTGATGTATAGTATGATGTAAACTTGCAGAGAAGTACAACGTTCACAAGGACAGAGCAGTAAGATGTACACTGTGACAGTCCTTTCACTAATGGAAGGTGCTTGCTAAGGATTTTATTTTACTGTTATATTTAAAATATTTGTTGAAAAGGGTGTAATGTACATCGATAGATGTTAAAAATGTCCAGATGACCTTGCTTAACTTTGACGTCCATTTGAAAGTAGTTGTATGCATAATTGTTAATAATGATATTTTACTCCATTAGATTCTCGGATTTCATTGTTTTTAGTGGTAAAATCTCTTAACTGAACTTGCAAAAAAGAATGCAAGCTTGTCTTATAGCGATTAATTCAAGGAATATCATCTTCTGAATACGTGCTGACGTAAGGAACCTTAGCCATTGCCCACAAACGTTGGAGCAAGACAGCATATATGCTGATGGTCCATAAGGTTCCTTGTCACTGGCATGGATTCAGAGTTAGACCATGACATCTTTGGGTAACAGATGAGATAAGGGCATGCCTCAACTTTTGCCTGCTTCTTACTAACTGTGTTTCACTAATACAGCTCCTGATCTTACTGTTACTGAGAATGTCTATTTGTGACTCAATGCTTCTTTAAAAAAAATGCTTTATGAAACTATCGTTTTGTTGGTTTGTCCCCAGTGTTGCTCCATCTATGAAACCTGTTTGGAACAAATGTTTGTGATATTGAGTACTACAAGTCCTAACTGTTCTGTTTTGATTGAGGTGGGGTTTGGTTTACAGGATACAGAAAGCCATTGACAAACATTCAGTTGTCCCTCCATTTGTGGCCATCCAGTCAGAATATTCGAATATTTGAGGACCGAGAGAGATTAGAACTTCTCTTCCTCCTTGTATCCATATAGAAATTGGGTGAGATTTTAACTGACTCACCCCCACAGTGTTCAAATCAGGCCCCTTAAATCTAAGTGATGACGTTTAAGTCTATAATTTTCAGTTTAATGGTTAAGTGAATAGTTGCATCACCTGATGTGATACTAAGCAGCAAGATCCAAGGTTTCAACTCTGGACTGCACTGAATTAATTAATTTCACCCATGAAAGTAAGCAAAGTGGAGGGACAAAATTAGCTGTGGATCCTGTTTTTGGCTGACCCCCATCCAGTGACCCACTGCCCTAAAGTTAGCATAGGACATGATTGGGGTCATCTGCCATTACCCCTCCCACCCCAATGTTCACAATCTTGGCTCAATCATGAAGATTGGTCATGTGGGTAAAGTACTGAAGGGCAACCTGCACACACAGAATTGTGCACCAACAGTGAGGAGTGAAGAAAATTGGGAAGAGTGATGGGCAAAGCAGAGGGAGCTTTCAATTGTCAGCCACATACAGCCTTAACAGAACAGTATTGTCATTCTCCTCTGAACCTGGAATAACATCCAATATTTTAAGTTATTGACAGAGTGAAGGAAGCATGAGGCGCTAATGTTAAATTGCTGCAGTAACTTGGTGTTTCCGTCCTTTGTCTGGCGTTTCCATGGATTTTCTACTGAAGTCACAAAGGGTGATCAGGACAATTCCCTTGGAAATTCATTGAATCATAGAATGATACAGCACAGAACAAAGCCATTAAGTCCGTCTTGCCTGTGCCAATTCTCTGAGTTTAAAATTACTTGTATTAATGTTTTCATTTAGAAGATGTGTATTAATGTCATTTTGTTTTTATTTTCCTTCTTCCGTCCCACCCTCCCTCAAATGGAACACTGCAGACTTATGCCATGATGCTTTCATTCTCTGAGAACGCTTCCCTCCATCCATCATCCCAGAACTCTCTGGATGCTTGGCTGAACATAGCAGGAGCTACACCGGAGTCGGGGACCTTTCATCCAATCAACCACGTATGAGAGAGAGAGCATCATCAAAGCAGGATGTGGGCCTGACGTAGTTGGGAAGAGTGGGGGTGCGGTGGGGTAGGGGCGCTGGATCCTGGCACCAAGGGCATGGCTGCTGAAAACTGATACCCCCATCTCCCCCTCCCCCATCCCTACCTCCTCCATCTGCCGAGCTAAAGAGGCCTTACAACACTTTCATTCCTTTGGTCGAAACTGAATTATGTTGCCGACCTTAAATTCCGCAAGATATTTATTCCTGTTATATAGTTTTTTTGCACAAATATATAGTTGGGGCTGCAGCTTAAAAAAAGGAAATAAAAATATTATTACACAGGGGCCAGTCAAGCTATGGGAAGAAGGATGTATGTCCCTTGAAAAAGGTATACTTGCTTGATCATCTATATCCCATCTTACTTTACATCATTGTATTCTATTATAATTTAAATTATTTGTAGAAATAAGCAGGGGATTCAATTCTGCAATAATGAACCTGTAAATAATAACCTGCATTCTCTCACTCTCCCTCCCCCACCATCTAAAATATCTCTCTTCTAGGCATTATTTCCCTTCTATAACAAACAGTATTGTGTCTTGAGCTCTTAGCTGTCATGAGAGTGATTTAAAAATATTAATATAATTATCTAGAGAAGGACCAAATGTTGTGTAATGATGTTGTACAATAACTGTCAAATAGGGAGAGTCGCTTGTGCCAAATAACCTAGGTTATCCTTCTAGCTGCAGATTCCCAGACAATCAAATTTGTTTCTTTTTGTTTATTTTATTTAGTCGTAGATATTATTGAATTTCTTCCTGTCCATTAGTGTTTATGTCCTCGCTATTTATTCCTTAGACGATTTCCTTGCAGACGCCCCGCTTCAAACAAAAAAAAGTCCAAAAATGTGAATTTTTTTCTCTTTTTTTTAACGTAAACATTTTTTTGTGGCATGCATTGTGGAAGTGCCAAACCTTTGAGATGGGAGTTTGGTGGGGGTCGATTTTTTGAACTCAGTATTTTATTTAAAAAGCAGATCCTGTTGTTAGATTTGATTCTTTACAAGGAAGTGAATAAGAAGAATAAGAGGAGAATAGGCTTCAGCAGTTTTGGTTTCCGTGGTAAATAATTATAAAGAAAAATTAAAAGAATAAAGAAACCTTTGCTTTGAAAAAGCTCCTGTAAATACTTGTGTAAAAGCCGGCAATTTATTTTGTCCCCTGAAGTGATTCAAGTTGGTGCTGAATGATTTCACTGATTCCTCTCAGCAACTGTGGAATCAGGTAATCAAGAAGGATACAGGCTCCATGCAATTATTACTTTGCACGATTGTCGGCATGTCCCTTAGTTTCTCCTTTTACTTTGTAATGAACCAAGCCAGCAGTGTAAATGTATTTTTAAAAAGTGTTTTCTTGCTCTTTGGAACAGCTGATTAATTAGAGAAATTTTAGCCCTTTGTGGCTGTGACATTCCGTACCTTTTTTTTAGTGTTGCCAATCTTTCTTTCTCCCTACACTGTCTCACACACACTCTGCCTTTCCTTAGCGATTGAGCAACAACCTGCAAAGGGCCAACTGGATCTTGCAGCCTGACTTCTGGAGTCAATCTTGCTTCCCAATAGTTTTCCAAGCAATTTGACGGTGCCCTCATGCGAGAGTTGGCACACTTTCATGTTAGGCAATCCCAGCTTGAGGTGAGGTACAAATTTGATCCATTTTATCACAAGTCCATTTCTTGCTCTTGTTGGAAAAAAAATTTGATTAAAAGATATTAGCATAGCTTCACGTGTTCTATAAGGAGGCAATTTTACACCACTACGGTCTCATCCTACAGACTTTCCCTTGCTATGTTGCAAGTATGTTAATTATGACTGCTTAAATATAATTCAATTTTCAGCTTCCCTTGGCTATGAAATATCCAACCCCCTTCCCCCGAGAGCCATTTAGCAGAATAAGGTGACTGTCTTATACAGCTCTTCAACTATGTGCTGAGAATAGACAATCATTGAATTGTAACTGTGCCACTGACTAGAATTAGATAAACTAATGGTAGAATTGTCCTCATCAACGCTTGAGGTGCATGGGGCAAAATAGCAGCGTCACCTTGTTCAACTTCAGAGTAATCCTGTGCCCCACATTCTTAATTTATTTCAGATTCCAGATTTGTGAAGATCACTCCGCCCATGCACCAGATTTTGAAGGCACTGACTCTTACTAGACTACTATTCCATGGGTACTGTTTGCCCACTGCTATTTCTCCCAAATGGCCATTCTTCACGTCCAAGCCTAGATGATTAATGCCTTCAAGGAGAAGAGCGTAGTTGGCCCTGATTCCGCCCTATTCGTGTCACATACAGACACAAGCACTTTTAAGCAAAGGTCATTGAGCGGCAATCAGATGGGGTATCTTGGTCAGTGTTTTCCCCCCTCACAAACCCAGGAATACTGTGACTAAATTTAGTACCCTTCACCCGCCATCATTGTTCTAAGATCCATTAAGCATAGAGGATGAATTTCCATGATGTTCTCCAATTTGGTGCTATAATGGCACTAAATATTGTTTTTCTGGATTTCCATGGCTCTTCCTCTGAAGTTAGGTTGAGCAAATGGGAAAGCTCCCCTATGAAAATTCACCAACATTTTTAAGAGCACCTTTATCATTTAAATACAAAGTGCTAACTGCGCCTGGTAAAATGATCCGATTTTCCAGAAACTCTGAGATTCATGATCTCAGTGTACTCTGTGCATTACCTTGAGTACATGAGTTGTCAAGTTTCCACAGGCCCTGTCCACTTCCACTGTATTCCACTTTCAGCTCACTCCCAGCTTCATTGCTCATTTTTACATCCATTTCTCATTTTCACCCTTTTTCCTCATATTAATTTCCATTCCTCATCTTCACCTTCCTTCTTCATCCCAATCTGCATTCCTTATTCCAACCTCCATTGCTCACTCTTCACCTTCTTTCCTCATCCCAACCGCCATTCCTCAATCCAATATCCATCCATCACTCTTCACCTCCATTCCTCATATTCACCATTATCTTTCCCAAGCTGGTTTCTTCTTTGGCACATAATTACCTGAATGAAGTGCTTTTATCTGATCAAAATACAATGTTCCAGAATACAGAATAGTAACTACCACTTGCTCACTACAATCATTGAGAATTGTTTCAGATCAAACCATTGTGAAATCTGTTTTCAGTAAATTAGTTTGTTTTTAACCATTGAGAATTGGAGGCTGCTGGTCAGCCAGTTGGGGTTTTACATTTATCTCACCATCTACCCCATTTATTAAGTCTTGTGGAAGGCAACTAGCACTTAGAATGTGAGTCAGCATAAACCAGAAAACATGCACAGGCCCGACGTTCCACTGCAGCTTACCTCATAAACAAATCATTCCCGTGATACCTCAGGCTGATTCTTTTCTTACACTGGGGTCAGGGAACAAAGAGAAGACATAATTTAAGGATTCTGTGATGTGTCTTCCATTGTTCGTGTTAGTAGAGATATTTAAGGGGTGTGTTTGTTCACTGTCAAGCAAAGAAATATTTGCTTCGCAACAATGCTAAAGTTTCAGTGGGAAATCAGCCCTGGACCTCGCATCCCAAGGAAGACTGAGCTCCCTCTTAGCACAAGGAAGAATGTTCTATTCTCCCACTTGAAAGAGGGTGACCAGCGATAAGTAGCCTTAAAGAAGAAAGGCCAAAATCCCACAAACGCAGTGAGTGCTCGATCTAATCTGTTGGTGTTTGATAAAATAGAGAGACACACCAGCAATAATAGCCACACTTGAAAAGATTTTAGTGATTCACAGTACCAGTTACATTTTGATTTATTGAGGGTGCACTTGGTCTTTGGTGAAAGTTTGATAAAGGTTATAGCAAATTGACAGCACATTGTACACTGCACCCAATTTTCATTTCCATTGCCAAAGTCCAATTTCACTCTCGTCAGTTTTTTGCACTTGCAGGTAGGGTGCCTTGTATATTCCAAGATAATCTCACAGTTAGCTTCTATCTCCCAGTCACAGGCTGGCCTCTTTAGCTCTTACGTTAACATTGGTGTCCTTAAATCTGGACTGTGGACCCTAGAAGTTAATTGCCCTACCTGCAAGGTCTGCTGCTAGCAGACAGTGTGTGTATATAGCACTTTGAGTTTATTTTGACTTGTAAGTAAGTGTTAGTCAATGGATGCATCCAGCCTGGTGACTAAAAGGAGTCCCATTGATTACAGGCAGCTTGGCCTTTGTTAGTCTCGCAAGTTTTTAACGATGATGTGATCTCATGTTGGAACCATTCTAGTTTTGATTCTTAATGTGTTGCTTAAAAGGTTATTTTTAAAAAAATAGTTCCTAAGGTTAACCCCATGAAGGACATTTGGCACAGATGCACTAAGGAAAGATTGGACAACTTTCCATGAAAATTTCACTGCTCGTAGAGTCAGGCATGTGTCAACCATAGCGCGATGCACTTGCAAATTTCTTGCACTGAAGGCAGCATTAGAAGGTGCCCAGTGGTACAATAGGTAGACTATTGCCCTGGAAGTACAGAGTTCCAGGTATTCCTCTACTTATGCATCAAGTGGACCTTTGCTATCCATTTGGGAAGAGTTCTTATAAGTACAGGGTCTGGAGGAATCATAAATGCATTCATAAAGAATGTGATTAGGTTTTCACTACACCTGGTGCACTAAAGAAATCTTCTCTTGCTTGAAAGATCCCTGGTAAGGGATAGGCAAAGTGAGATGGGACCTTGAGTTCTTTCTCTACTTTCCAATGTAATCTTGGTAGTTGGGAGATGGGAAGGGAGAGGGAAAAAAGGTGGCCTTACCTTTAATTGGACTAAAATAAGATATATATTACTGTCCTATTTCACGGTCGAAATTGGAAAGCAGTCCTCTGAGCATGAGAAGCAGACACAAGTTATGCTGTACACTGCTAGGTCACGTGATTTACCATTATACTATTTTTTCACATTTGGTCACTTGAACCCTGGTAGGTTCAATGTGAAGGAAACAAAAAGCTAAACTGTCTTATTCCCACCCCTACTCATCCTTCCCCAGGTATGCCTTGATCTCTAACAATGTTCTAGGTTTGTCCTTACATATCCCAACAAATCATTTTGTGTTTTTTTTCTTGATTTCTATACATTTTAAACTGTGTAGTGTTTATAAAATAGTCATTGTAAGTGGTTAGATTTCATTAACCAGAAAATGTTTAAAGATTACAATGATGGTGCTTGTTTCCTTTCTGTTTGGGTTGTATATTGCTTACAATATGTTTAAAAAAAATCGTCTTCAACAAAAAATAGAAAAAAATTGGCTGTGCATGGCTTGTGTTTAGCTGTTGGTGTGTTTCTTGTGATGAAAATACTGTAGGGATGCACTTACTTGTATATGTGGTTAGGCATTGTCCAAAGTTAGGAGTCTTTAACTGCCCAGACACAGAAGGGCGCTTTGTTAATAAGCTGAATAGTTTAACACACAAAATAAAATAAACACACACACATACACACACATACACACACACACGCACACACACATATACACATGCACACACACATACACACACACAGATCTTTGCTTGTGGGAGAGACAAAAGAGTATAGGAAAATGAAAGTGAGTGATTCACAGAGAAAATAAATCTGTTCATTTTGATGCTTGTGATACAGTTATTACCTGGAGAAATGAAAAAAGAAAATCCAACCTGATTCCTATGTTTATGATGTAGAGTAGGAATGTATACCAAATGTAATCTTTCAAAATGCTACAATGAATTTATACACAAGATTGATATGCAATAAACCTGTGTGCTTTTTATATTAAAGGGCTCCAGTGTTTTTTTCGTGGCTGTTAGGGTTTGGGTTGTCTGAAGCAGCTGAATAGTTGCTAAAATTATATACCAGGCACATAATCCTAATAGAGATTTCAATTTCCATTCCTTCGCCCCTCATTAAGAGCTGCGACATCACTTGCAGCGGTTCAATCTTAGGTTCACTGAGCTCTATAGACTTCAGCAGCACAAAGCAGCAGCTTCTCAACGTATGATCTTCACTTTGTCTTTGTTATTTCCACACTTGACTATTTCAATGTTTTCATGGCCAAACTTCCATCTTCCATGCTACATAAACTTGAGTTTGTTCCAAACTCTGCTGTCAATATCCCAATAAGCACCAAGTCTTGTTCAACAATTACCCTGTGCTCAATTATCTACATTGGCTCCTGGTCCAGTTTAAAATTCTCATCCTTGTTTTCAAATTGCTCCATGACCTTGACCATTGCAATATGGTGAAGGATGCCATTGGGGCGAAGTGGACAGTGGTAGGGGCAGGAGACATTATGGTCAAAGGATAGGCACTGTTCTCTGCAATCAACAATGAGAGTCCTGATGGCTGTTTTGCCTGCCTAGTGCCAGTGTTCGGGATATCTGCTTAGGGCTGGAGAGGAACTTGAAGTGGGACAGGGAGGTTCCAGTGGTTCCTGTCCATGTAGGTACCAACAACATAGGTAAGACTAGGAAAGAGGTTCTGCATATATAGTATGAGGATCTAGGCACGAATTTGAAAAGCAGAACCTCAAAGGTGATATTCTCTGGATTATTACCTGAGCCACATGCGAATTGACATAGGGTAAATAAGATTAGCGCGATTAATGCATGGCTCAAAGATTGGTTTGGGAGAAATGGGTTTCGATTCATGGAGCGCTGGCACCAGAACTGGGGAAAGTGGGAGCTGTACCATTGGGACAGTCTACACTTGAACCATGCTGGGGCCAGTGTTCTGGCAAGTCTTATAACTACAGAAATAGAGAAGGTTTTAAACTAACTAGAGGAGGGAAGAGATCATGCAGGGGAAGACTGAGTAAATTAATGGAAAATGACTAGGCAATAGATCAAGGTAGCAATAAAGGTAATGATAATCGGAGTATGGCAGGAAGAGACAGTGATTGCAAACATAAGAGTGTGCCAGCAGATAGGGCCAAAGTTTATAAAAACAGTTAAAAAAAAGAATTAAGGGTTCTGTACCTGAATGCCTGCAGCATTCGCAATTAAACAAACAAATTGTGATCTCCAGTAGAAATTCATATATATGACCTGATAGTCATTACAGAGACGTGGCTACAAGGAAACCAAAGCTGGGACCTGAATATCCAAGAGTACAAGGCAGGAAGGACAGGATGCTGGGAGAAAGTGGTGAGGTAGCTCTGTTAATTAAAGAGGGCATTAGTACTGTAGTGAGAGACTACCTTAGTTCTAAAGATCAAGATGTAGAATCAGTTTGGAACAGAGAGACAGCAAGGGGCAGAAAACATTGGTGGGAGTTGTTTATGGGCCACCAAACATCAGTGGTAATATAAATCCCAGTATAAATCAGGAAATTAGAGCTGTGTGTAACAAGGGTAATGCAGTAATCATGGGGGATTTCAGTCTACATACAGACTGGGTAAACCTAATTCGTACTAATGTTGTGGAGGATGATTCTTTGAATGTATGCAAGATGGTTTTCTAAACCAGTACATTGAGGAACCAATGAGGGAATGGGCTATTTTAGATCTAGTATTGTGCAATGAAAAAGGGCTAACTGATAATCTTGTTGTAATGGAGCCTTTAGGGAAAGAGTGATCATAATATGATAGAATTTTATGTTAAGTTTGAAAGTGATATAGTCGACCAGAGACCAAAGGAAACTATCAAATTATGAGGGGGAAAATTGGCTATGGTAGATTGGGATGGGAAACAATTTTAAAATGTATGATGGTGGACAGACAGTGGCTAACATTTAAAGAACTAATATGTAGTTTGCAACCAGGAGTACATTCCTTTAATGCACAAAAACCCAGCAAGGATAGTAGTTCCACCTATGGCTAATGAAAGAAATCAAGGATTGCATTAGATCAAAGGAAGAGGCACGTAAAGTTGCCAAAAAAGGTAAGCCTGACAACTGGGGGCATTTTAGAATCCTGCAAAGGAGGACCAAGAAAAAGATTAAGAAAGGGAAAATAGAATATGAGAATAAGCTATCAAAACCATAAAAATGGACTATCAAAGCTTCTCTAGGTATGTAAAAAGGAAAAGATTAGCAAAAACAAACATGAGCCCATTACAAGAGGAGTCAGGAGAATTTATAATGGGAAATAAGGAAATGGCAGAGAAAGTAAACAAATACTTTGTGTCTGTGTTCATTGAGGAAAATACTAAACACATCCCATAAATAATGGAAAATCAAGGGACTAGTGAAATTGAGGTTCCGCAAGATATTAATATTAATAAAAAATAGTACTAGAGAAATTAATGGGCCTTAAATTAGATAAATCCCCTGGACCTGAGGATCTACATCCTAGAGTGTTGAAAGAGGTGGCTGCAGAGATATTAGATACATTGGGCCATCTTTCAAAACTCTATAGACCCTGGAATGGCAGATTGGAAGGTGGCAAATGTAACCCCACTACTTAAGTAAGGAGTGAGAGAGAAAACAAGGGGACTACAGACCTGTTAGCTTAACATCAGTCATAAGGAAAATGCTATAATCTATAATAAAGGATGTGATAACAGGGCACTTAGAAAATAATTATAGGATTGGCCAAAGTCAACATGGATTTATGAAAGGGAGATCATGTTTAACAAACCTGCTGGAGTTTTTTGAGGATGTAACTAGCAAAATAGATAAGGGGGAACCAATGGTTGTAGTATATTTAGATTTTCAGAAAGCTTTTGATAAGGACTCATACAAGAGGTAAGTAACTAACATTAGAGCACATGGAATTGAGGGAATATACTGGCATGAATTGAGAACTGGTTAACAGACAGAAAATAGAGTAGAAATAAATGGGTAATTTTCAGGTTGGCAGGTTGTGACCAGTGGATTACCACAAGGATCAGTGATTGGGCCTCAGCTATTCACAATCTATATCAATGATTTGGATGTGGGAATTAAATGTAATTTTCCCAAGCTTTCAGATGACACTAAACTAGGTGGAAATGTGGGTTGAGGATAATGGACAGATGCTTCAAAGGGAATTTGGAGTGACTAAATAAGTGGGCAAAAATTCGGCAGATGGAACACAACATGGAGAAATGTGAGGTTGTCCACTTTGGTAGGAAAAACAGAAATACAGAGTATTTCTTAAATAGTGGGAGGCTGGAAAGTGTTCATGTTCAAAGAGACTTGGGTAACCTTGTTCATGAGTCACTGAAAGTTAACATGCAGGTACAGCAAATGATTAAGAAGGCAAATGATATGTTGGCCTTTATTGCAAGAGGATTTGTGTATAGGAGTAAAGATGTCTTACTGCAATTATATAGAGGCTTGGTGAAACTGCACCTGGAGTATTGTGTGCAATTTTGATAAGAGTGGTTTCAGTACTGTGGCAGGGGCAGAAATCTGATTGGAGGGATACAAGCATTGAGTTCGGAGAAAGATAGGAACAGATTTAGAAGGCAACAACATATTCAAGAACTTTGAAAGTGGCATGGTAGTTTGCAAAGACGGTGGGATCAAGGGTTGGTTTATTGAGGAGAGGGGGTGATTGCAGATTTAAAGGATAGAGGGACAATACCTTGAAGTGAGAGAACCATTTACAGTATTGGCTAATATGGGGACCAGGACCGGATGATGCGTCATCAGCAGTTTAGTGGGAATAGGATTGAGAGAACAGGAAGCAAGTCTCATGGACAAGATGAGATCAGAGAGGGCCTGAGGGGAAACCGAAGAGAAACTAGAGAAAGATGCGAGTTCAGGGCTAGGGCGAGGGGGAGCATTAAAGGAAGTTTGGCCAGTTGGGCTGGTAGAAGGGAGAGATGTGGCAGTGGCATCTGATCAGATTGTCTCAATCTTAGTAACAAAGAACTCCATGAGTTCCTCGCACTTACTATTTAAGGTGAGGGTGAACCAACTCCACTAAATCCACAGATCATCGGGTCAGTTCCTTGTTATTTCCAGGACCTCGCTTACACAAATTAGCTGCCACATTTCCTACACTTCAAAAGTAATTTGTTGGCTGTAAAGGTTTGTTGGCCTTTATTGCAAGGGGGTTGAAGTATAAGAATAAAGAAATTCTGCTTCAGTTACACAGGGTTTTGGTGAGACCACATCTGGAGTACTGTAAGCAATTTTGGTCTCCACATTTAAGAAGGGATATACTTGCATTGGAGGCAGAACAGCAAAAGTTCACTAAATTGATCACTGGGATGAAGGGCTTGTCCTATGATGAGAGGCTGAGTAAATTGGGCTTATATTCTCTAGAGTTTAGAAGAATGAGAAGTCATCTAATTGAAATCTACAAAATTCTGAAGGGGCTTGACAGGTGGAAGCTGAGAGATTAGTTCCAATGGTCAGGGAATCTAAAACACAGGGGCACAGTCCCAGGATAAAGGACTGATCATTTAGGATTGAGATTAGGAGAAATTTCTTCACTCAAAGAGTTGTGAATCTTTGGAATTCTCTACCCCCGAGGGTTGTGGATGCCCCATTGCTCAATTCCTTTAAGGCTGGTGTCCCACTGAGATGGCACTAAGGAGGAAAAAAATCTAAAAGAAATTTGTTTCTCTTCCATATTCTCTTGTTTAAATTCTGTTTTTAAAAATGGACAATTGGCTGGTGTGATAAAATGTCCGCTGCTGACCACATGATGGTAGTTCTGGAAGTTTCTGAGCAGTTTAAAAATGGACTAAGGCTAACATGTCAAACCCCTGGAATGTAACACTCTTTGCATTGTATAAATATTCCAGTCAAGCCAACACAAATGATAGCAGACGAGACATTTGCACCAGCTAGCTATGGACAAAGGCAGAGCTATTTGCGACTCCCCATCTCCAACTCTGTGCTAATGGTTCTACAGTTACCTGCTCAAAGTACAATGGGTTTTAACAAGGGACCTTGTTAGCTGAATAGTTGGACCTGAAGCAACCCTGTCACATGAATGAGACTTGAGCAGTAATCACCCTCTCTCCTCAATAAACCAACGCTCGATCCCACCGCCTTTGCAAACTACCATCCCATTTTCAAAGTTCTTGAATATGTTGTTGCCTTCTAAATCTGATCCTATCTTTCCCCGAACTCAATGCTTGTATCCCTCCAATCAGATTTCTGCCCCTGCCACAGTACTGAAGCCACTCTTATCAAAGTCCCAACTTTTTTATTATTCATTCACCGGATGTGGGCTTCATTGGCTGGGCCAGCATTAATTGCCCATCCCTATTTGCACTTGAGAAGGTGGTGGTGAGCTGCCTTCTTGAACCGCTGCAGTCCATGTGGTGTATGTACACCCACAGTGCTGTTAAAGAGGGACTTCTAGGATTTTGACCCAGTGACAATGAAAGAACGGCGTTATATTTCCAAGTCAGGATGGTGAGGGACTTGGAGGGGAACTTTCAGGCGGTGGTGTTCCCATCTATCTGCTGCCCTTGTCCTTCCAGATGGTAGTGGTCGTGGGTTTGGAAGGTACCGGCAAAGGAGCCTTGGTGAATTCCTGCAGTGCATCTTGTAGATGGTACACGCTGCTGTTACTGTGCATCGGTGGTGGAGGGAATGAATGTTTGTGGATGTGGTGCCAGTCAAGTGGGCTGCTTTGTCCTGGATGGTGTCAAGCTTCTTGAGCGTTGTGGGATCTGCACTCATCGAGGCAAGTGGAGATTATTCCATCACACTCCTGACTTGTGCCTTATAGATGGCGGGCAGGCTTTGGGGTGTCAAGAGATGAGTTACTCGTCGCATGATTCCTAGCCTCTTGCACGATTCCTAGCCTCAATTACATCCTATGGAACTGTGGAAAAGGTAAACTTTCCCTCCTCATCCTTCTTGACCTGTCTACACCCTTGACATGGTTATCCACACCATTCTCTTCCAATGTTTCTACAATGTTGTCCAACTGGGTGGGACAGTTCTCACCCAGTTCCATTCTTATCTCTCTAACCATAGCCAGGGAATCATATGTAACAGCTTCCCTTGTTGCTCCAGCATTGCTGCCCTTAGTGTTCCCCTACTTTATCCTTGGCCCTCTCCTCTTTCTTGTCTACATCATCTGAAAGTAAAGCATCAGTTTTCACATGTATGCTGACTACACCCAGCTCTACCTCACCACCACCTCCCTCTTGACTCCTCAACTGTTGCCAAATTATCAGAATGCTTATCCGACATCCAGTACTGGATGAGCAGAAATTTCCTCCAATTCAGTATTGGGAAGACTAAAGCCATTGTTTTCAGTCACTGCTCCAAACTCCATGCTCTACTACTGATTCCATCCATCTTCCTGGCAGCAATCTGAGATTAATCCGGCCTGTTACAACCTTGCTGTCACATTAGATCCTAAGATGAGCTTCAGATCTCATATTCGGGTCGTCACTAAGACCACCTATTTCTACCTCCGTAAAGCGCTCAACTTTACCCCTGGATCAGCTCATCTAATGCTGCAACTCTCATTCATGCCTTCATTACTTCCAGACTTGATTATCTCAATGCACTTCTGCGTGGTCTCTCACATTCTACCATCTGTAAACTTGTGGTCATCCAAAGCTCTGCTGCCTGTGTCTTAACTTGCACCATGTCCAGTTCCCCATCATCTCTGTGCTCACTGACCTCCATCCTGGTTAAACAATATCTTTATTTTAAAATTCCCATCTTTGTTTTCAAAGCCCTCCATAACCTCACCCCTCTCTATCTCTGTAATCTTCCCCAGCCCACAACCTTCTGAGGTATCTGTGCTCCTCTAATTCTGGCCTCTTGTGCATCTATGATTTTGATTGCTCCAGCCTTGGTGGCTGCACCTTCAGTTGACTAGGCCTTAAGCTCTGACTCCCGACACCTCACTGCCCCTTTAGCTTGCTTTCCTCCTTCATCTTTTTTTTATTCTTTCACAGGCTGTGGGTGTTGCTGGCTAGGCCAGTATTTATTGCCCAACCCTCAATGCCCTTGAGAAGGTGGTGGTGAGCTGCCTTTTTGAACTGCAGCAGTCCATGTGGTGTAGGAACACCCACAGTGCTGTTAGGGAGGGAGCTCCAGGATTTTGACCCAGTGACAGCGGCACCTTAAAATCTACCTCAACCAAGCTTTTGGTCATTTGACCAAATTTCTTTTTATGTGGCTTGGTGTCATACATTGTTTTATAGTTACTCCCTGTAAGTGCCTTGCAACATTCTATTACATTAAAGGTGCTATAAAAATCTAAGTTGTTGGTTAAGGAATTATTATTGGCCAAGACTGTGGAGATAATTCCCCCACTCTAATTTGAATAGTGCCTTTGACACTTATATGTTCCATCTGAGAGAAAAGACAGGGCCACAGGTTAACAACTCATTCAAAAGACCATGGGCGGAATTTTCTGAGCCTGCTGGCACCGGGCGTGGTAGGTGATGCGCCCGGACAATATGACGTGGTTGGTTTCATGATGGCAGAAGGGCAGGTCACAATCGTCGCTCAGCCAGCCAATGGTCATCGGGGAGCTCATTGTAATACATCAGCATATCATTAAAAGGCCATCCCACCAGGCTCTTGGACCCTCAGCCGGATCGTCCGTCCACGTCGGCGGGAAAGCACATCGACGTGTTTCACAACAGCACAGAGGTGATGTGCACTTGGCAGCCTTCACTTTGGGGGAACTGGAGGTGAGTGACCAGCATCGTTCTGCGGAGCTCACCAGGGTCGCCTGTTGCCAGGGGGCTGGGGTGAAGTGTCCGGGATCCAACACCAGGGCAGCAGTTGCGCCCCACCCCCCCCCTCCCCCCACCACCCCCCCCAAACGACAACAGTCGTCTCCACGGCTCGGAGGTGACTGTTGTTAGGGGGGATGTCTGGGGGCAACTGCAGCCCTGGTGTTGGTTCCCGTGCACAAGAAGTTGAGGTGGGTCCAGGATAGGCGAGGGAACTGAGACAGTTCAGGCACAGCCACAGTGATATAATTGGGGTCAGGCTCCTAGACTGCCCCCCCTACGCATGCAATGTGAAGGCACCAAAGTGCCACCAAGCACTGCAGACATTACCCCCCCTCCACCCCCCGCCCCCAGCAGCCCCCCCCCCCCCCCAAGCACCCCAGCACCCACCTCCTGGCTCAGACTGTGAGTCCGCGACCACGTTACTGGACTGCAGAGCAGTTGGACTGCACATGTTGTACAATCTCCTCGACAACGCTGGCCATGTAGCAGTCACTGCTAGAGGTGCTCACAGCCCCTTGCAATCTCAGCAACCCAGTTAGGAGCTGTCTCCCCCATGTCACAGGCTGACAGGGCAGCCATGTAGTGCACTCATCTTTGGCCATCCGAGGGGTGGCCAGTGCTCTCCGGGAAGCATTAAGGGACCGTCACACAGGGACGAGAAAGGTGCTAACCCATGCTAACCACATCTCTCTGTCTCTCTTTCATGCCACAGGAGGACCACATCAGGAGCATAGAGCCTGGTGACCTAGCTGTATGCTTGATGGCCCACAGAAAGCAAAGACAATGGAGGAGAGAGTGACTGAGGCTCCTGGCCATGCAAGGCAGGAGTAGCAACCTCAGGAAGAAGGGGCTGATGGGACTCATGCATGCACTGCCCAGGAGTGACAGCGAGCCATGGCTGGTCGGCGCCTAGCGACACCCAGGGTCTATAGACACTGCAGATGACCAAGAACCAATGTCGTCGATGACGGGGCATGTCTAGGGACCTGGTCGCTCACATCTGCCACTTACTGCAGGACTTGGTGCCAAGGGGACATGGAGGGCATCTACTGCCAGTGACTGTGAAAGTGACCACAGCACTCAATTCTTATGCCAGTGGCTCCTTTCAAGGCTACACAGGTGATCTCTGTGGGATATCACAAGCTTCCACTCACACATGCATCCATGAGGTCACTGATGCCATCTTCTCGAGGACACAAAACTTTGTGCATTTTGCCTGGGACCAGGACAGCCAGGACACAATTAGATTCTCCCGGGTCTCGGGATTCCCACAGGTGCAGAATACAATTGACTGCATCCATGTGGTGCTCAGGTCTCTGTTGCTACACATGGTGGACCATATCAACCGCAAGGGATTCCACTCACTGAATATACAGCTGATGACATGCTGCAGGTGTGCACATGGTTTCCAGGGACTGTGCATGACGCCTACATCCTCAGTTCTCACAGATCCCTGCAGTCTTCCAGGGTCCACAGAGGCTGCAGGGATGGCTCCTCAGGGACAAGGGCTACCCACTGAGGCTGTGGCTGATTGACACCGGTGCAACAGCCGCAGACTGCACAGAGCGATGGTATAATGAAGCTCATGCAGCAGCTCGCAACTTCATGGAGCAGACCATCGGGATGCTGAAGATGAGGTTCCAGTGCCTGGACTGGTCTGGTGGAGCCCTGCAATATAGTCCGCAGAGGGTGTCACGCATTATCGTCGTCATCTGCTGCGCCTTTTACAACCTGGTTCTCCAGCGGGGAGACAAGCTGGCTGAGGAGGAGATGGAGGAGCTGCACGTCTCCTCCGATGAGAAGGACACCAACAGGGTTGAGGCTGAAGAAGTCCTCAGAGGCAACAATGATGGGGATGAGGCCCTTGCACTGGCTAGATGAGGCATGGGTGCTGGGGAGGCCCTAATAGCTGCTAGACTTGTGGAGGATGATGGCGACAGGTGACCCCATAGATCCTCACATTGCATGCGTGAACATTTGACTCCAATCTGGCTCAGGCAGTGTGAATACCCTCTGTGACAATGTTCCTGAAATGGAGATGCAGTGGACGCCCTAATAGTCGCTCTATTGCAGGAGGATGCTGACGACATGCAATGAGGACACTCCATAAATCTTCGCATAGCCTCTGAGAATGTTTGACTCCTGTCTGGCCGAGGGCAGCTCGCTTGCGCTCTGTGATCAGGGTCATATCATGGAGATGCAGCCATAAAACTGTAGAAGTTCTGATGCTTTGTCTGCCTTCAGCATCTGAGCCCTTCAGGAGCTGGAGCACAGCATCACTGGTCACAGATGTGAAGAGATGGGGGATAGCCCCTCCTTAAAGGTGCTGAGAGCACATCGAGAGAATGAGAGAACTCTGTGGTGCCTGCCCACTACATTCTGGCAGCAATGACCAGCACCACCGAGGAGCAGGCATCAGTAATGTTTCCAGGGAGTGTGAGGCCGGACCGTCACTTTGGTCTGAAGGTTGCACAGAGCACAGGGAGGAGGCCCTGGACTGAGACACCTGCCTTTTATCTTGTGCAGAAAGGTTTCACATCTGAGTAACACGAACACTGCTCATCAGAACAAGGTGCCATAGGCAGGGACACATTCTTGAGAGCTTATTGACAATAGTGAACAGTATGTACAAGTGATTAACACCCATGCCCAGGCTGTGCAATCAATTCTCCTTAACTTTCCTAACCCTGCCGTTATGTCTTGTTGCTCCCCCGACATCCACGGCAGAGTTGGAGGCAGCCTGCTGACTGCAACGTCATGTCTGTGATGACCTTGGCAGGCGTCCTCTGGAGGGCCGAGACTTGGAGGGTCCCGGGCCTGCTTTTGGGGTCATGCTGTATGGCAGTGGCACCCTCCTTGTGGAACTGGAGCTGCCGAGGTCACAGGAAGAGGGGAGTCAGGTGTGCCGGAAACTCTCAGAGTCACCTGGATGGATGGGCTTGGAGTGTGCACTTGGAGTGTGCACTTGGAGTGTGCACCTGCTGATCCTCCTCTCTATGGGTGCCTGGGGGCCCCAGGCTGACTCCTTGAGGAGTAAGGGTAGTTGGAGTGAGATCGAGTTGGCCGGCACCCCTCCCACGAATACACTGTTGGAGGCCAACTATGGCATCAGCGATAGAGTTAAGCCCATGCAACAGTGCAGGAGCAAAGTCCTGGTCCAAGGTCTCCATGGCGGCTGCCATCTTACCAGTTTTGACCTTGGTGCATTGGCACTATCACCTCAGCCTGAAGGTGAATGGACTCCTCCATCGTGCCTTGCAATCTGAGGAGTGCAGTGGACATCCCTTCCTGATGTTCCCGAGCTTGCCTTTACAGCTCCAGCAACTGTGACATGACCAAGTCCAGAGGCTCACCATTTGACTTGGACTCAGCAGATTTCTGGCCTCCAGCAGTCCTCCGAGTGCTGGACAGCTGGGAAGTCCCTGCCACTGCCTGCTGTGGATCAGGCAGTGTGCTGTGCTCACCAGATTGTGATGCCGGGGCTACTCTAAAGCTAGGTCCCACCGAGGTGTGTGGCCCTGTGCTGGTGGAAAGTGTGGGTGAGTGATGTGACTTCAGGGAGGGTGTGTCCAGATTCCTTTCCAGAGGTTTCTTCAGGGCTTGATTGGAGACCCTGGGTCATGGACTCTGCTGGCTGTTTGGCAGATGTTCCTGTGAAAGCAAGTGCATGGCAGTGGCCTGTGAAAGAGGAAACATCACTCACGGCATGGTTGTTTGATGGATGTTGCACTGCTGGATCTTCACTTGGTAGAGCAGCGCTAACCTCACCATCAGCACAGGACCAGTCCAGATTCTCGCCGACCAGCTGGATGGCTCTGTTTTCAAAGTCTGTGAGGACCTTGATTTCAGTCATTCCGCCATCAGTCTGCGACCTCTCACTCTTGTTGTGTGTCAGCTTCTCCTGCATAATTAGAGATGGAGAAAGCAAGATGTCCACGAGGCCAGATGATAAGTATGCCTGGCATGTGTGGGTGGTGAGTGGTCCCATGGATGGTATGAGGACAATGAAGGTGTGTGTGAGAGAGTGAATGGTGATGTCCCTCGAACTGGCAGTGAGTGAGATCCCTGTGGATGTGTGATGTGTTTGTGAGTTGAGAGTGATAAAAAGAGTGACTTACCCTGGTGGAACAGAGGAGATCATTCATCCTCTTGCAGCATTGGGTGACTGTCTTCTTCTGAAGGGCGTTGACGCTGACCACCACTGCCACTGCCTCCCAAGCTGGATTGGTCACATTGCTGCCCATCCTGCGGCCAGAGCAGGGGTACAGGACATCCCGGTGGGCCTCCATGGCATCCAGCAGTCACTCGAGGGACCCGTCATTGAACTGGGGGACTGCAGTCATTTTTCCTTTTCTGGCCATGTCTTCCATGCAGCAGTGGTGAGCTGGAAGAGATGAGCACTGTGCTTGCAGCTGGTCTTTAAACATGGCACCCAGCGTGATGCGGTGGCAGGGTGATGGTGGGCAGACGAATGAGAGCCCACCTGCCACGGAAACGGCATGTTTCCTGGGAATGCCAATAAATAATGAGGCGGGTGTGGGATGATAAGGCCACCATTGTGGCCGACAGGTAAAATGTCATTTTACCCACCTGCTACCACACTTAGTGTGGAAAATTCCACCCCATATCTCTGACAGTGCAGTATTCTTTGAGGAGGGACTTGAACATACAGTCTCCTGACTCAGAGGCAAGAGTTCTACCATTCAGTCACTACTAACACCTCAGCTAATAGACCAGAATGTGAATCTGGTACCTTTTTGATCTGTATCATTCTGCTAGTCATTGAATTAATTCAATAAACCATACACATAGGTGTCTGGTAGTAGCAATCTGCCATAGGTTTGTCCCTACAACCACACCAACTCCCTCCACTTCTCTCCCCCCACCCAAACCCCGCTCCCCCACACACAAACACACACACACACACACCCACACACACACACACCTTAAACCAGCTTATATTTCACCCCTTTCTTGGATTCACTCAGTTCTGTCGAAGGGTCTTGAGGACTCGAAACGTCAACTCTTTTCTTCTCCGCCGATGCTGCCAGACCTGCTGAGTTTTTCCAGGTAATCCTGTTTTTGTTTTGGATTTCCAACACCCGCAGTTTTTTGTTTTTATAGCCATAGGAGGTTGTTGGTTTAAGTTGTACTCCAAATATTTGAGGGCATAATTTAAGCTGACACTCCAGTGTGGTATTGAGGGAGTGATGTACTGTCAGAGGTGCTGTCCTTCAGATGAGATGTTAAACCAAGGTACCCTCCCTGGTGGATGTAAAATATCTCATGGTACTATTCAAGGAAGAGCAGAGCAGTACTTCTCACTAATAAAAACAAAAAAACTGCGGATGCTGGAAGTCCAAAACAAAAACAGAATTACCTGGTGCTGCCAGACCTGCTGAGTTTTTCCAGGTAATTCTGTTTTTGTTCAGTACTTCTCACTGTCTAGGCCAATACATTTTCCCTCAACGCTCATCCCACAAAGAAAAATGTATGGTCATTTATCTCATTATTACTTGTGCGGTGCAAAAATGACTGCCACAGTTACACATGTATCAGTGACTACACAACAAGCAATTTATTCCATTATGAACCACCTTGGGATAGTCCTGTGGTATATAATAAAGGTAACTTGGCTCATTGGTCAGATGCTTCTTGATCACTGTTTGATCTTTCTTTTCTTATTTTGAGCTGTCGCTCTTGTTTTCATTCTTCAGCAAGTATGCATTGCCCAGGAAGATCATTCTAAGGACGCAATGGGTTTAATTGCCCTGGTGGTGGACTGGTTAGCATGTTCAACATAAACTTTCTTTGTGCACTACTTTAACACTGTGGCTTTGTTTAAAAAGTGGGTTGATGATTGTGTTAACAAAAGAACATTTATGCAAACATGCTAGTCAGTTTATTGCCAGAAGCAGAGTTGAACCTTCAAGTGCCAATGCCAAGCATTATCAGAAAGACCAATGGGTGCCCAGAAGGACCTAGCAAGGTAGGAATCTCATCAAAGTACTTCAGGCGAGGTCATAAGCCTGCAACTAGTGACCTGTTTCAAACTGTCTTCTGAAGACAAGGTGAATACTGGTGCTCTGACCTCACTCCTTGGTGTCGGTTTTTTAAAGTATGTTTCCGATTACACAAGGGTGATGCATTAGCAGTGGCAATGAATGTGGATAATAGGAGGCACAACGCTTCTATGATTAAGAGAGAATGTATTTCTGCCATTGAGACTTTCTTTGCTTCAATTATGGTGTACTCTGAAACCAAGCTGATGCATTTTCATCCTCTTAGTTCAGATTTCCCAACACAAAAGTAACATTTCAATTGACAAAAAAATCTGAATCACCAAATGACAAAAAAAAACCTGACGGGCTTAAGCTAAGTTTCTGTCAGTTCATTTTGGGTTGTCAACCCACCAGGATGTTTGTGGAAACTCCAGGATCACTCTCCTGGGCACTGCTGCAATTACAAGGGAGGAAAATCATAGGCTAAAAAAAAGTTTTAAAAAGTTTCTATAGCTACTTTTGATTATTAGTTATAAAATATTGGAGAGAGGGGAAAATGCTGTTTGATCAAGTGGGGTGTTTGGAAGTGAATGGTTATGTGAAGAAACCTCCAGGAATACATCTAACCAGAGTTGAGAGCTATGTTTAAGGCTGAGATATTGGCTGGTCTGTGGGGTGTGTATTTGCAGTTAATTTCATTCCCTCCACTCCACTTAAGTGCTTGAGCATTCACCATGCTGCATCCTACTCTCTTGAAACCCCTATGTTTGCTTCCTTTCCCCACCTCGGAACCTACTTCATCAACCCTGCTTTCCATCACTTCTCCTAATTCCTCCACTACATCTTAAAATCTGTCCTGCCTCTTTGAAGTACCTTGGGACATTTTTACACTAAAGGTTCTGTTTTCATGTCAGCTGTTCTTACTGGAGACCATTCTTGTCTAAAGGTTCCAGTTTCTCAAAAGCTTAGGTGTGTTCCACTTTGTCAAGACGATCTTCTATACTAAAAACATCTCCCGAATAGCTCTTAACTCTTTAAATGCCAAGAGCTTGAACACAGCTCCTATATCTGGGGAGGCACATCCAACATCTTCCACATCCTAGGCAAGATAAAAAAAAAACTTTGTCCTGTGATAAATGATTCTCTTTCAGGTGCAACATTCTTCCTTTTTCTCTCTCTCTCTCTCTGTCTTCCCCTACTCTGTCTGTCTTGCAATGTTTTTTATCTCTATTTTACCAATAGCACCAGAGTGAGGCGGCACAGTGGTACCATGGTTAGCGTTGCTGACTCACAGCTCCAGGTACCCGGGTTTGATTCTGACCTTGGGTGTCTGCTTGTGTGGAGCTTGCATGCTCTCCCTGTGTCTGCATGGGTTTGTGCCGGGTGTTCTGGTTTCCTCCCACTGTCCAAATGTGTGCTGGTTAGGTGGATTGGCTATGGTTAACTTGCCCCTTAGAGTGTGTGCCCTGTGATGGACTGGCGTCTTGTCCTGGGTGTACTATGCCCATTGCCTATTGGGATAGGCTCTGACTCCTCATGACCCTGAATTGGATGAAGCAGTTCTGAAAAAGTAAATACCATAGTCAGAAGCCCTCTGAACCTCCTTATTTCATGCCTGCTAAGTTGTAAGTATCCGAGACAATGTTTCCTTCTCACAGCATCATCACTGACTCATCACACTGACCTCTACTCGAACTTAACTCTTTCCCAACACTTCCAACAAAGTATGGAATTGCTTGCTAAAATCTGCAAACTTGGTGTCAACTAACCAGCAGGTCCTGATTTACTTCATCTTCTCCCTATATCTTTTCATCCTGTACTGCACTAGCTCCTTCATTTAGGACTCTTAATCTAAGAAGAAAGGTCTAGCCACCTTTGGCCAAGCTGGTTAAGGCATTGAGTCACTGAGTCAATACAGACAAGAAGGTGCCAGGTAGCAGATTCATGGTGAGTCATTATCCAGCAACCTCAGTGGCAAGGGGTCATGTGGAGTCATCAGGTGAAACCAAAATTAGATTCATCCATTATGCCCCTTAGGGTTAAATAGCCAGTGGACACACCCAGTCTGGACTCAAAAAATGATGAGATGTCAGGAGGTGTTCAGTGCCCTGACTCTTCAAAAAAGAGAGGAAAACTTATCTAGAAAAGATATGGCAAAACATTAAATAAAACATCACAAAATCAGTTATTTCATGCAAAACTGTTTTTCTTTGCTACAGCAAGAGAGGGCACTATAGCACGCGTGCACACACCCCATCAATGTGAGTCATCTCACTGATACAGACTTGTACCGTTTACAATGCAAAAGCAACCATGAATGGTGCAAAGTCTTCCCAGAGCAGATGATAAAAAACATTTTTTGTTAAAGGTGAACTCTTCTTTTCTTCCTTATGCTAACCTATGTCTTGTCATGCCGAAGGATCAATTCTGGAAAAGGTGAGGTTACAAGAAGTTTTCACATTTCCCAAATCTTCATTCAGGTACTTCTTGAGGTAACTCTACTGAGTTTCTCTTTATTCAGCAGGAAAAGGGTTAAAAATATCAATGCTGTATTTGTTTTGTAATTGCACGGAGTTCCTGTTTATTCAACAGCATATGGTGTCAACTTTGGCTCAGTTGTAGCTCTCTAGCCTCGGAGTCAGAACATTGAGGATGTATGCCCCACCCCAGGCCCTTGAGTGCCTGACCTAGGCAGACAGTGGAGGACTGAGAGAGGGCCTCAGGTTAAGAATGCTTTAGGTTAAGATATTAAGCCAAAGCTCTTTTTTATCCTCACAGGTGAACATAAAAGGTCCTGGGGCACTCTGAGGAAGAGCAGGGGGGTTTTCCCGATGTTTTGGCTCAGCATTCCTGCCAAAATAGATTCACCTGGTCATTAATTTAATTTCTGTTTATCAGACTTTGCTATGTAAAAACAAGTTGCCACATGACAATATTGTTAACTTCAGAAAGTACTTCATTGATTGTGAAATCTTTGGGATGTCTTGAGTATGTGTTTGTTGCTTTATAAATTTAAATTTAAAAAGTTCTTAGGAAGAAGAGCCAACTAAAGGTGTGGTCTAGCCCTTACTCACAGAATGCCCCCACAGAATGACACTGTGCCTATCAGATAAAACAGAGTAGTCTAACTGGTGTGGCTGGGAACAACTGGTTAGACAGTTTCTTGTATTTGGCATCAGCCCCATTCCTGGACTTGGAGTCCTGGTGCTGAGAGATCGTACATAGAATGAAGTTGTGTAGCCTGATACATTGCTGATAATATAAAGGCCCGTTTTGCATCGACAACAGGCTCAGTGATAGTTAAACAGAGATTTGCACCAGCGTTAGAGGGTTGACTCAATCAAAGAGCTGTTTGGCCCATTTTAATCTGTGCAGTACACTGCTACAGGTAGAGGCTGGACTCAGAGCTGCTGTTTCTGCTGTGCTACAGGTAGAGGCTGGACTGAGAGCTGCTGGTTTCTGCTGTGCTACACGTGGAGGCTTGGCTGGGAGCTGCTGTTTCTGCTGTGCTACAGGTAGAGGCTGTGCTGGTTTCTGCTGTGCTACACATAGAGGCTGGGCTGGGAGCTGCTGGTTTCTGCTGTGCTACAGGTAGAGGCTGGATTGGGAGCTGCTGATTTCTGCTGTGCCACACGTAGAAGTTGTACTGAGAGCTGCTGTGCTACAGGTAGAGGCTGTCCCTGGAGCTGCTGGTTTCTGTTGCCCTACAGGTAGAGGCTGGGCTGGGAGCTGCTGGTTTCTGTTGCCCTACAGGAAGAGGCTGGGCTGGGAGCTGCTGGTTTCTGCTGTGCTACAGGTAGAGGTTGTACTGAGAACTGCTGTTTCTGCAGTGCTACAGGTAGAGGCTGGACTGAGAGCTGCTGGTTTCTGCTGTGCTACAGGTAGAGGTTGTACTGAGAGCTGCTGTGCTACAGGTAGAGGTTGTACTGAGAGCTGCTGTTTCTGTTGTGCTACAGGTAGAGGTTGTACTGAGAGCTGCTGTGTTACAGGTAGAGAAGCAGGGCTGGGAGCTGCTGTGTTACAGGTAGAGAAGCAGGGCTGGGAGCTGCTGGTTTCTGCTACAGGCAGAGGCTGGGTTACCTTTACCTTCATGCACCTGACGTGACGTCCGGCTGAGTAGCGTTTGCGGAAGTTTATCTGCGGAATTCAGGTTGCGCCAAAGTGTCACTTGTTTCAGCTGCGGTGAAATTGGGAACCGGATCAGTCATTTTATTAATATTGAAATTGCAAAAAAAAAAAATTCAATTTCATGGGTTGAAGGTAAAATAACTTTTCATTTTATTTTTCTGCTCAGTGGGATGAATCCCAAGCGGAAGTGTAATTGCACTGATACAATTTGTTCTAAGTTACAAAACGCTTCCGGAAAGTTCCCAGAAGTTTGAGGATAAATGTTTCTTTTGCGATATTGACGGGGCGGTTTGACAGTTCTTTACCTGAACGAAGGTGGGTTGCGGCGTGAGGAGCAGAACATTTTTTTCCTGCTCCTCCGGTCGTCGTTTTGTTTTGATAATCGACATGGATTTTGCTCGGATATTTGTCTCTGTTGTGATGTCTTGCTGGCTTTCGTTCTGGGCGGGAGTGGTCAACCCAGGTAACAGCAACTTTCTTTTTAATTCATCCACGGGTTGTGGGCTTCGCTGGCAGGGCCAGCATTTATTGCCCATACCTAATTGCCCTTGAGAAGGTGGTGGTGAGTTGCCTTCTTGAACCGCTGCAGTCCATGTTGTGTAGGTACACCCACAGTGCTGTTAGGAAGCGAGTTCCAGGATTTTGACCCAGCCACAGTGAAGGGAAGGTGATATATTTCCAAGTCAGGATGGTGAGTGACTTGGAGAGGAACTTCCAGGGGGTGATGTTCCCATCTATCTGCTGCCCTTGTCCTTCCAGATGGTAGTGGTCGTGGGTTTGGAAGGTGCTGTCGAAGGAACCTTGGTGAATTCCTGCAGTGCATCTTGTAGGTGGTGCACACTGCTGCTACTGTGCATCAGTGGTGGAGGGAGTGAATATTTGTGGATGTGGTGCCCATCAAGCAGCTGCTTTGTCCTGGACGGTGTCAAACTTCTTGAGTGTTGTGGGATCTGCACTCATCCAGGCAAGTGAGGAGTATTCCATCATCTATTTCTAATAAAGCCTTCAATATAATCAAATGTCCCAAGGCTCCTCACGTAAGCGTCATCAGTGAAAAATTGACACTGAAGCCAAGGAGGAGATGTAAGCACTGCTGAACCCAACACTTGCTCAAAGCACTGGGTTTCATGGACGTCTTAAAGGAGAAAATCTTCCTTTTTTTTCTGTAGTGCCTTTCAGCACCTTGGGATACTTTACAACCCATGAAATGCTTCTGAAATGCATGAAAGCAAATTACTGCGGATGCTAGACTTCTGAAATAAAAACAGAAAACGCAGGAAATTCTCAGCAGGTCAGGCAGCCTCTGTGGAGAGAGAAACAGAGTTAATGTTTCAGGTTGAGATGACCTTTGGTGTGAGTTCTGATGAAAGGTAAAAGGTCTTCTCGACCTGAAACATTAACCCTGTTTTTCTCTCTCCACAGATGTTGCCTGACCTGCTGAATATTTCCAGCAATTTGTTTTTTCTGTTTTTTATTATTTTTGAAGTGTAATCACTGCTGTAGTCACACAGGAACTGCAGCAACTCATTTGCACACAAGATCCCACAAAGAGCATGTGATGATAACCGGGCAGTCTGCTTTTAATGAAGTTGATTGAGGAGTAAATATTAGCGAGGCCACTGAGGAGCACACTGATACATCCTCACCCCCATGGAGGAGGCAGTGCTGCCACTGGAATGCTCATTGCTGAGATCTTGGCCACTGGGGCTGAAACCATTGAAGATGATGGTTTCTGGATGGGGGAGCCAAACCCAACATTCCCCTAATAAGAAAAGAAATAGGAGCAGGAGTAGACCATACGGCCCATTGAGCATGCTCAATACGATCATGGCTGATCTTGGGCTACAAACCCATTTTCCTGCTCACTCCCCATATCCCTTAATTCCCTGAGAGACCAAAAATCTCTCCATGCCAGCCTTCAATGCATTCAACAATGGAGCATAACCCCTATGGGGTAGATCTTCCAAAGATTCGCAACACTTTGAATCAAGAGATGTCTCCTTATTTCAGTCCTAAGTGATCGGCCTCATCCTGAGACTGTGCCCCCATGTTTTGGACTCAACCAGTGGAAACAATCTCTCAGCCTCTACCCTATCAGGCCGCTTCAGAATTTTGTAGGTTTCAATGAGATCGCCTCTCATTCTTCTAAACTCCAGAGAATGTAAGCCTAACTTATTCAGTCTCTCATCATTGGACAACCCCCTCATCCCAGGGACCAATTTAGTGAACCTTCGCTATACCACATCTGATGCAAGTATATCCTTTCTTAAATGTGGAGATCAAAACTGCACACAGTACTCCAGATGTGGTCTCTCCAAAACCCTGTACAATTGTAGCAAAACTTCTTTACTCTTGTACTCCAATCCCTTTGTATTCAGGCCAACATGCCATTTTGTTTTCCTAATTGCTTGCTGCACCTGCATGCTATCTTTCTGCACTCCTGTACCAGCACACCTAACTCTCTTTTGAACATCAATACTTAAAAGTTTCTCACGTTTTAAAAATTATTCTACAATTTTATTCTTATAACCAAAGTGAATACTTCACAACTTTCCTATATTATACTCCATCTTATTGCCCACTCACCTAACCTGTCTATATCTCTTTGCAGCCTCTGTGTCCTCCCCACAGCTTACCTTTCCACCTAGTTTAGTAACATGAGCAAACTCTATGTCTCTTCATCTAAGTCTATTAATATAGATTGTAAATAGCTGAGGCCCCAGCACTCTACTATTCACTGTCTGCCAACTCAAAAAAGCCTTGTTTATGCCCATTCTCTATTTTCTATCCATTAACCACTCCTCTATCCTTGCTAATATTTTACCCCCAACTCCATGAGCCCTATTTTGCCTATTAATGTTTTGTGAGGCACCTTACTGAATGTTTTTTGGAAGTCCTGATATACTACATCTACTGCTTTCCCTTTATCTACCCTACCACTTACATCCTCAAAAAAAATCTAATAAAATTATAAAACAGAATTTCTCAAACTGTGTTGACTTTTTCTAATCATACTATGCTTTTCTAAGTGACTTAAGACTTCCTTAATAATAGATTTCAGCATTTTCCCAACAACTGATGTTAGGCTAACTGGCCTTTCGTTCACTGCTTTCCCTCTCCCTCCGTTCTTGAAAAGCAGTATAACATCTGTCAACTTCCAATCTAGTGGGACCATTTCTGAATCTAAGGAATTTTGGAAAGTCATAAAATATCCACTATCTCTGCAGCCGTCTCTTTTAGAACCTTTGGGTGTAAGTCATCAGATACCAGGAATTTGTCGGACTTTAGTCCCTTAAGTTTCTCCAATACTTTATCTCTGCTGATACTAATTTCCCTAATTTCCTCACTCTTCTTAGCCCCGAGATTATCATCGATTTCTGTTATGGAACTTGTGTCTTTTGAAGACGGACACAAAATATTTGTTCAATGCCTCTGCCATTTCCTCATTCCCCATGATAATTTCTCCTGTCTCTGCTTCTAAGGGACCAATTTTTACTTTAGTTACACTCTTCCTTTTTACATACCTATAAAAGCTCTTACAATCTGTTTTTATAACCATGGCTAGATTACTCTCATTCTATTTTTTCCCTTTTTGTCAACTTTTTTGGTGGCCCTTTGCAGGTTTTGAAAACACTCCCAACTCTCAGCCTTGCTACTGTTTTTTGCAACATTGTAAGCCCCTTTGAATCTAATATTATCGTTAGCTTCCTGACTGAGCCACAGATGGACCCTTTTTGCTGAGCTTTTGTTCTTCAGTGGAATGTATTTTTGTTGAACACTTTGAATTGTTTCTTTAAATGTTTCCCACTGTTTGTTTACCTGCATACGTTTTAGTCTATTTACCGAAGTTACCTTAGTGAGTTCTCCTGTCACGCCTATGTAATTGGCTTTAAGATTTTTGTTTGCGATTGGACTGTGTCACTTTCAAGCTTAAAATGGAATTGAATGGTATTATGGTCACTATTTCCCTGTGGATCTTTTACTTTGACATTACTAATTAACCACAATATCTTTTAGTTTACACACTGTAGGTAGTGTAAGTGTACACCTCTTGCTTCTACTCCCTCCCTGCACCATCACCTTACTCTTGTGCAACCTGACCAGATAGTAAAGGGACACCATGAAGAGAGTGATGATGATGAAGGCACAGCATTGTTACTTGATTCCACGCTTGCAGCCACCGGTTCAGACGCTGACACTGTGCATGTTTTAGAGGAAGACTGTGGGTGCGATCTGCGTATGGTGAGACACCCGGCACAAGCAGTTTCCAGCCAGGGCAGACGACAAGGATAGTATAGATGCCAGTTTGCCAGAGGATGAGGTTGCATACTGCTTCCAATGCTGAGGACTCAAATGAGCACTTTTCTGTGAGAAATCCTGCTGAAGCCAGATGTAGAAGTAAACAAGATGCCAATCTTTTACTCAATGCTAAATTTATTTACAGAATGCAACGTTACATAGGTACATCTCCTTCCTCATCAACACCCAGTGTCCCAGAAGTCTTTCTTTAAACTGAGTATACCAAATAAAATAAACAAATGAACAAATAATCAAATAAGTTAATAAGTTGGTCCCTTAAAGGGGTTAAATTCCACCAGCTGTCATGCTGGGATTTAAACCCATGAGTGTTAGCCTGGGTCTATGGATTACTAGCCCAGTGACATTACCACTATGCCACACCACCTCTCCATATGGGCAAATCTTCCTTTAGATGTACTCAAGGTACTAAATCAATTAATGTCCTTCACCTGTGTATCCTTAAAGAGTTGTAGGGTCATAGAGGTCTACAGCACAGAAAAAAGGCCCTTCGGCCCATCGAGTCTGTGCTGGTCAAACAAGTACCTAACTATTCTAATCCCATTTTCCACCACTAGGCCCATAGCTTCATATGTCATGGCATCGCAAGTGCACATCCAAGTACTTCTTAAATGTGGAGGGTTTCTGCCTCTACCACCCTTTCAGGCAGTGAGTTCCAGATTCCCACCACCCCTGGGTGAAAAAATTCTTCCTTACATCCCCTCTAAACCTCCTGTCCCTTACCTTATATCTATGCCCCCTGGTTATTGATCCCTCCACCAAGGGGAAATGTTCTTTCCTGTCTACCCTATCTATGCCCCTCATAATTTTATACACCTCAGTCATGTCCCCCCTCAATCTCCTCTGCTCCAGGGAAAATAACCCCAGTCTATCCAATCTCTTCTCATAACTAAAACTCTCCAGCCCAGGCAACATCCTGGTAAATCTCCTTTGAAATCTCTCTCTAGTGCAATCACACCCTTCCTATAATGCAGATTCCAGAACTGCACGTAATACTCCAGCTGTGGCCTAACCAGCGTTTTATACAGTTCCAGCATAACCTCCCTGCTCTTATGTTCTCTGCCTTGGCTAATAAAGGCAAGTATTCCATATTCCTTCTTAACCACCTTATCTACCTGTCCCGCTACCTTAAGGGACCAGTGGACATGTACATCAATGCTTTTCTGATCCTCAGTACTTCTCAGAGTCCTAACATTCATCATGTATTCCCGTGCCTTGTCTGTCCTGCCCAAGTGCATCACCTCACACTTATCCGGACTAAATTCCATTTGCCACTGATCAGCCCATCTGACCAGCCCGTCTATACCCTCCTGTAATCTAAGGCTATCCTCCTCACTGTTTATCACCCCACCAATTTTCGTGTCATCCACGAACTTACTGATCAACCTTCCTACATTTAAGTCTAAATCGTTTATATATACTACAAACAGCAAGGGACTCAACACCGATCCCTGTGGAACCCCACTGGATACAGGCATCCAGTCACAAAAACACCCCTCGACCATCACCCTCTGCTTCCTGCCACTCAGCCAATTCTGGATCCAATTTGCCAAATTGCCTTGGATCCCATGGGCTCTTACCTTCGTTATCAGTCTCCCATGCGGGACCTTATCAAAAGCCTTGCTGAAGTCCAAGTAGACTAGGTCAAATGCATTGTCCTCATCTACACACCTGGTCACCTCTTCGAAAAATTCAATCAAATTGGTCAGACGTGACCTCCCCTTAACAAAACCATGATGACTGTCCTTGATTAATCCCTGCCTCTCCAAGTGTAGTTTAATTCTGTCCCTCAGAATTGCTTCCAATAGTTTCCCCATCACTGAGGTTAGATTGACTGGCCTGTAGTTCCCTGGTTTATCCCTTCCTCCCTTCTTGAATAACAGTACCACATTGGCTGTCCTCCAGTCCTCTGGCAGCTCTCCTGTGGCCAGAGAGGTATTGAAAATTATTGCCAGCGCCCCTGCTATCTCCTCCCTTCCCTCACCCCACAGCCTGGGATACATTTCATCTGGGCCTGGAAATTTATCTACTTTTAAGCCTGCCAGACCACTTAGAACCTCCTCCCTTTCTAAGCTAATTTCTTTAATTATATCACAGTCCTTCTACCTGATTTTTCATACCCACATCGTTCCTCTCACTTGTGAACACTGACAAAAAGTATTCATTTAGAACCCTACCTACATCTTCCAGCTCCACACACAAATTACCACTATGGTCCTTAATGGCCCTACTCTTCCCCTAGTTCTCCTCTTACTCTTAATGTACCTATAAAATAACTTTTGATTTTCCTTTATTTTACCTGCCAATGTTTTTTCATGCCCCATTTTTGCTCTCCTAATTTCCTTTTTAAGTTCCCCCCTATACATTCTAAACTCCTCCAGGGCTTCTGCTGTTTTGAGCCCTCGGTATCTGCCATAAGCCTCCCCTTTTCTCTTAAACCAATCCTGTATATCCCTCAACATCCTGGATTTGTTGGTCCTATCCTTTGTCTTTACTGGAATATGTTGGCCCTGTACTCTCCCTATTTCCTTATTGAATGAGTCCCACTGCTCTGACACAGATTTACCTAAAAGTAGCTGCCAAATCATATCTGATCTTATTAAAATCGGCCTTCCCCCAATTTAGAATTCTAATTTCTGGCCCATCCTTGTCCTTTTCCACAACAACCTTAAATCTAATGGAGTTATGATTGATAAGACAATTAATGCAGTATTAACACGCTGGGACACTGATGGGTTTATACAATGATATGCTAGGTGCATTGGGAAGCATTCTAGAAACATTGCAGTCAAAGAACATTTGCACAGAGTTTGGAGCCCATTCTTTCCAGTGTGGAAATGCTGACCATCTCCATTCGCACACTTGTGGATCCAACCATGATGCATGATCTGGTGGACAATGTTGCAGCTTCCATGCAAAACCTACCCAAAGACTGAGTGCTGCAATGGAAACTCCGAATGTTCTCACCCAGACCGTGGATTACAGTCTGATAAGGGGCTTGCAGAGTATCACAACGGTGCAGCAATCCGACCTCTAACAGATTACTAGGATTACTGAGGCTGTGCCCGGGAGAGTAGCAGTGGTTCCACTGAACATGAGCTTGGTGTGTTTTCATGATGACAACATTCAGCCTCCCAACACTGTTACTCTACCAATAGCTTGCCCCTCAGTCAGCTAGACTGCAGCCGCCCATGTCAAGATGACACAGTCCACAGCCGGACCTTCTAGGCCCAGAGCTGCTCGAATTGCCCTTCAAGATCATCTGCAGACTCCACCAATGAAAATCAGCAACTTTTCACCAGTTAGGCTGCAGCAACGAGGGTAGCTCTGCATGGGAGCACCAGGACAGGCAAGAGCACTGAGGGAATGCACAAGGGGAGTTATTGATTTATGGAATTGGGCAATGAGTTCATTTATAAATTTGGGTTTGGAATGCTTTTATATTGTGGCCAGTTGGATGCATGGTGGTCAGTGACAGAAGGGAAGGTAAGAATATGGGGCTGTTGCTGAATGGCAATTTTCATTTCAGATACTGATATCACACCCGGATGAGTTCTTCACAAACAGCCTAGGCAGAAAGGGGTTGTCTCGGTTGCCTCCTTTCTTCCCCTTCCTCCTCCTCCTCCTCCTCTTCGTGCTACTGTTCCTCAGTCGATCATTGTGTAACTGGTGGTAAGGGCTATTCCTCATGATGTTAAGGTTGTACAGTATACAGCGGGCTACCACAAATCTTGACACTGGCTCTGCCGTGCACTGCAGACTCCTCCAGAGAGGTCCAGGTAGTGGAAGTGTTGTTTCAGTGTGCTGATGGTTTGCTCTATCACATTTAATGTGGCAAAGTGCCTCTGATTTTATGAATAGGTAGCACAAAGGTGTCATGAGCCATGTGGTCATCAGGACCCCTATGGTCTGCCAGGTGATAGTATGAAGGCATCAATAACTGCTGCCAACCTGAAAGGAGCTGGCTGCATAAAAGGTCATCACCAATTTCACCTTCAGAGCCATGAGTAGTGCTGTCTTTGCCCTGCTCTGAGGTGGCGTCTGCAGCAGGTGAGGATGTCCACTCTGTGCACATATCACACATTGTTCCTTGCTGAGGTTCATGAGGTAGAATTTCTCTCTGAAGACCCTGGGCAGACATGGCTGCCTGCTAACAACCCTTCTTCTTCCTCCTCCTCCCTCCTCCAGGAGCTTGTCCTACTCTGCAGCCCTGTTCATTTTCTGTCTTCTTGTATTCCAAGGGAAATGCTACTAGTGTAGTCAAGTGTTGGAGAAACTGGTTTGTGCAGAAGTCAGCAAAAAGTTCTTCAGCCCCTGCCACACCATTCCCTGTAGACTTTTCCCATTTGAAACAACCATAGAAAACACCAAACATTTGTACAATTGTCGTAGCAGCCCAAAGGTATCATCCGTCAAATAACCTGTAAGCAGTTGATAATCCCTTTAAATAGGCCTGGCGAAGGGTCCTTCCTGCTGTTGGGTGCGTGTTCAGCTGTGCAAGGTCAAGAGAGGGCATTGGCTGGAGTGTTGAGCTTCAAAACGGAGCACTGATGCCACATCAGTGTTACACACTGCATGACATCATGATCTACCTGCTCTGCATATTTCCAGTGGTTGCTTACCATGCATGCCAGTGTCCTCAACAATATGGCTTCTGAGCAATTCACCCCACAAATGTGAATGCACTGCAGATGCCATTTTAGAGCTGTAAGGGAACTTGCAGCATCCTAATAAATGGGCAATAATGAGCCCAGTTTCTTGCTCCTAGTGTTGTTTTGAATGTATGCCAATTGCAAACATAACAAAGCTTGTCAAAATACAGATAGATTTGGATGATGAAATGGACCACTATAGCAGTTCCAAAAGATGGGGAGTGGGGATTGGCCAGGAGATGGTCCACAGTACCAGGAGTGGGGATTGGCCAGGAGATGGCCCATAGCAGGGGGATTAGCCAGGAGATGGTCAACAGGATGGGCGGTGGGGATTGGCCAGCAGATGGTCCAAGCTAGGATCTAAGAAGGTGATGGAAAGAGCTGGTCTCGGGTGTATAGTGATAGTGAAACATTTATTGATGTCCTTGTGGAGAATGATACTTTGGATGAGATGAGCAATGATGCAGTATTCTGGCTGGAGATATCACAAAAGCAAGACAGTCTATCACTTATATGGCGCCGTTCACAACTACAAGATCTCCCAAGATGCTTTACAATCAATGAAATATTTTGGAAGTGTAGTCAAATGGAAAGTAGGAAATGCAGCAACCAATTTGTGCACAGCATACTCCCACAAACAGCAATGTGACAAATAATCTGTTTTTTGTGATCTTAACTGAGGGATAAATATTGGACAGCAGACCGCGGATAACTCCCCCACTCTTCTTTTAAATAGTACCTTAGGATGTTTTATGTCCACCTGGCAGGGCAAACGAAGCCTCAGTTTAATGTCACATGAAAGACAGCACCTCCTTCAGTGTCACATTCCCTCAGTTCAGCACCGGTGTGCCAGCCTTGATTTTTGAGCTCAAGTCCTGGAGTGAGACATGAATGTGCAAACTTCTGATTCAGGCAAGAATGCTATCAAACGAGCCATGGCTAACTGATATGATTCAAAACTTGGCTCTATTTATTATTTCAGAAAATCTCAAGCCAACTGATTAAACTGAAGTTAGGTAACAGAGTCATAAAAATTCAAAAGGAGCATATTAAGACAGAAAATGCTAAATATATACAACATCTACAAAGAGAAAAAGATAGATTACCGTTTTGTTCAGTAGAATTGAAACTGTCATGTAAAGCCTTTTCAGAGCCTTTTCAACCTTGGCTAAGTGGCAGCATTCTCTCCTCTTGAGTCAAAAGGTTGTGGGTTCAAGCCCCAAACCTAAGTAATTTTAAAAGAAAAGCAGATAAGCCAGTCATTTCCTCATGCTTTCTTCTAGTCCTTAGTAACCTGGCCTCTCCCCAGGGGCAGGAGCTGGGAATTGGCAGAAATCACATAAGAACTCCCTTCAGCCTCTACCCATGGAGAATACCTGAGAGGTAGTCCTAAAGGAACATGCCAGGTTAAATACTGCTCCAGTTTAACAGCTGAGTATCAGAGCCATACTCCAGATCCCAGACCATGGGAAAGCAGCTAGGATAATTGCAAATACTGTTACTTGCCTGTATTTCGTTTGGTTAGTCATAGTTCTTTAAATGAAACTGAAATTAAGCTCTGCTATTCCTGACTACATGCAAACTGTTCTTTTAATTCTACCGCCACCCCTTAATCCACCAGTTAGCTGTGGCTTAGTGGTAATACTCTTGCCTCAGTGTTAGAAGGTTTGCAGGTTCAAGCCCCACTCCAGAGACTTGAGCTCTAGACTAACACTCCAACGCTATACTGAGGGAGTGCTGTAATGTTGGAGGTACTGAGGTTGTGAAAGGGGTTGCAGAGTTACAAGACCTTTTTTTCTTTTTGCCCTATCCCCTGGAGCTTGTGTACACCCAGGATTAGCAATTGGGAGAATCCTGGGGGAGTGATCACTGCTTCCTCTACTGCGCTGACATAAGTTGTCTGGGGGAATTTGGAGCTGAGCTTGGCAGTTGCAGCAAACGCAAGTCATTCTGCACGTCGGGTCATGTTGCACTGGCATTTAGCAGGAGCCCGCTCTTTCCTACATTTCATTCCCAACATCTGTGAGGCAATGCAACTTCCTCTTAGTCAAAGAATAGACTTACACTTATTTAGCACCTCTCACAACTTCAGGACATCCAAAAGTGCTTTATAGCCAATTAAATAATTTTGATGTGTGGTCACTCTTGCAATGTAGGAATCATAGCAGCCAGTTTGTGGACAGCGAGTTCTCACAGAGAGCAATATGATAATTAGGTAATTTATGTTTTTAGTGACGTTGATTGAAGGTTAGCATCCCTCTCTCTAGCACTTGTCTGAGACTGAATCCAACTGTTCACAAGCACGGTGTCATCGTTGATCCTGATATGAGTTTCCAACATAACCGTCATCACTAGTACAGCCTATTTCCATCATTGTGATACCACTCAACTCTGCCCCTGCCTCAGCTCATCTGCTGTTGAAACCCTCATTCATGCCTTTGTTAACTCTAGACTTGACTACTCCAATATACTCCTGCCAGTTTCCCACATCCCCCCTCCCAAAAACTTAAGTTTATCCAAAGCACTGCAGCAAGTTCCAGTCATCCATCAGTCCTGTGCTCAATGATCTACATCAGCTCCTGGTTAAGCAATCCCTTTTTGTAAAATTCTCATCCTCTTGCGTATTTCCAATTTTAATCACTTTACCATTGATGGCTGCGCTGAGGCACTAAACGCCAGTGTTCTCTCCCTAAACCTCCACTTCTCATTCCACCATTTCTGATCCTCCTCTGAAATATCTTGGGACAGTTTGCTATGTGCAAGATGCTAAATAAATGTAAGTTGTTCTTGGATAAATATTGACCAGAGCAGTGTTCTTCCAAGAGCTCCAAGTTTCTTATATCTACTGAGAGGCCAGATGGGACCTTATTTTAATGTCTGATCCAAAAGATGGCACCTCTGGCAGTGCAGCATTACCCCAGTAATGCACTGGAGTGTCAATCTAGGTCTTGTGTTCCAATCTCTCAAGTGGGCCTTGAACCCACAAACTTTGACTCAGATCAGAGTGCTACCCACTGAGTCACGGATAACATTGTAATATGGTTTAATGTGTGTAGTAATTATGATTTTATTTAGTGTGTAATGTACCCGTAAGAATAATACTTGTTTGGAAAGATCACATGACTTGTAGTAACCAATAGGAGAGTAGCATGGGTTACCTCAGTGTAGAGATAGAGTTGGAGTTAAAAGCACACGTGTAGTTGCTGCTAAGTAAGTTTTAAATAAACTTTAACGTTTCCACCCAAGAAGTGTCTGCAGTTCAGCTTTTGTACCAATAGTACAACTTGGCCACCCTTACAACAATGTGGAAATTTCTTTCATCATTAAGGCAGGAGATGAGTCAATGGGGGAGGGGATCTATAAGCTCCTGATTCTGTCCTTGTCTCCTGTCTACATCTGTACTTGCTGACAGTAAATATGATCAGGTGATGTATCTGCAAATGAATTCTGCCCCTTATACCCCCTTAGTCGGAATGCACTAGAGCCAATTGCACTACCCCTCATCTACCCCCAAGTGGAGGTCTGCTCACTAGACAGAGTTGAGGGAGCTGGGACCTGGGCTCATTGATGGCCAATGTGACTCAGGGCATTTAGTCACATGCTGAATCTTACTTAGAGATTCAAAATCACAAACCACAACTGCTGGGAATCAGAAATAAAGGCAGAACATTCTGGAAAGACCAGCAAGTGCCACAGAGATGAGAGAAAGGACCAATTTACCTATAGAGTAGACTTGCAGGGCATGGATGAAGGCTCTGTACCCTAAATGCTATCCCCTTAGATGCTGCCATTTGAGGTAGATACCCTTCATCAGAGCCTTTGAGTCTATTTCTGAAAGCTAGACAACTTTTTTTTAAGGTGTTGGCATTGTCTAAGTGTTGGCACTCTTGCCTCTAAGTCAAAAGGCTGTGGGTTCAAATCCCGCTCTAGAGACTTGAGCACAATATCTAAACTGACACTCCAATGCAGTACTGGGGGAGTCTGCAAAGCTGAGGTGCAGTCTTTCAGGTAAGATGTTACACTGAGGCCATGCCTGCCCTCTCAGGTGGGTGTAAAAGACCATGTAGCACTATTTCAGGGAACTGGCCAGTTATTTATCCCTCAACCAACGTAGCTGAAATAGATTATCTGGTCATTATTATATTGCTGTTTGTGGGATCTTGCTGTGTGCTAAGTGTCTGCTGCATTTTCTACATAACAACAGTGACTACACTTCAAAGGTGCTTCATTCATTGTAAAGTGCTTCAGGCATCCTAAAGTTGTGGAAGCCATTGTGTAATTATAAGCCTCTAATTCTCTATCTCTCCACCACTGGCTTTATAAACCTTTCTGCAAATGTAGTGATAGGGTGACTCAGGTGAAATCAGTTAATATGTCCCCATGGAGAAGGTCCTCCTAATCTGACCAGAAAATAAATCCTTGCATAAGACAACAGCTGGTCATGTCCCAGAAAGTTTCTTTTGTGGAGAATGAAACATTATTAATAGTTGCATTTTGAAGGTTTACCTAATTATGGAGACAAATATTAACTTTAACTGGAACTCTCAGAAACTGTGAGCTCATCTTAAACCTTTAGTCATTGGGTTTCATGCAGCCAATAGTGGGACAAAAAGATAAAAACAAAAAAAAAAACAAAAAAACTGCGGATGCAAAAAGATGTCTGGTTTCCATTTGGTCTTGTTGCCCAACCTTTGACAAATTTGGTTACCACCTTTTGACTGATCTCTGATATTGTCAAGGCCTGATCATAGTTAAACAAAAATGCCATTTTGTTCCATTTTGAACACAAATCTGCCACAGTTTGAAACATGGAAAGTTGGCAACATCTGATATCTTCCACAAGTGGCCATTCTTCATGTCAACCTGGATAGCAAGCTATTGGACTGGAGTGGGGGAGAGGTGTAGGGGAGAGGTCAACATACAAGTAAGGAGCAGAAGTAGGCTATTCGGCCCCTCGAGCCTGCTCCGCCATTTAAAAAGGTCATGGCTGATCTGATAGCAGCCTCAAATCTGCATCCTGTCAGATCCTGCCTTTTTCTGCACTTTCAAGCAAATGTCACTAAGAACCATTGAATAGCAGGAGTCCAGCACTTTTCATTCCTCCACAATGGGTACTGATGCCAAATATGATGCATCAGCCTGCCAGAGACCATCTAACTTGGCACTGACAGGCGTTCAAAACTGGGTGATCTCGGTCATTGTGGCTCAGTTTGACATCTGACAGTCATTTTACCGACTGAGACATCGGGGGAGTTCATAAACTCTGACCTGGATTAAATTCTAGCCCAAGGTTGGAAGTGACCTCTCTCTCCCTCTGACAGATTGAGTTTCTTTATATGTTGTTGTGTCCCCACGGTAACCAAATAATTGCTGACCGAACAATGTGCTCACTCGGGTAGAACGATGTGTGTTGGGTGACATCAAGCTGATGAAGCAAAACCTTTTTACTCTCTCTGAATGGGGACAGGCTCCAATCTCCCAGTGACTAACATATTAAAAAGTTGTGCCCTGTTGGTGCGATATTAACTTCAGCTGTGGCGAGAGGCCTCTGCAGCTGACATCCTCCTGCCCCCACCCCCAGCTCCTCTTAAAGTACAAAATGTTATTTGGCTGATTAATAATTCTACTCGAAGCTTTCAAACTGATGAGAGAGTCTTGAGTGTCAGCAGTGACCTTTGACTCTGTGGGTGTCTGCTGGTTTAAAATGCTCTTTTTGTTTTTGAAAACTGCACAGTTTGTGTTTGAGCAAAGCTAAAGCTTCATTGATAACCACCCTCATCGTGATAGTTGCAGCCCAGGGAAACACTCTCGGGCATTCAGGGAGGTCAATCGACTTACCGAGTTGATCAGAGAGCCTGATTCATGAAACTTTGTTAGTCTGCTGTAAACAGTGAAAACATCACCTGACCCTTTCCACAATTGTAATTCGTTCAAAGATTAAAGCTGTTTTTTGCAACCATAGGTTTATTAAGACTTTAAACTTTATGGAGTCACATGTGTGCTTAAATTCAGAAGCTTGCGGTTGTGTAATGAAGAGACTCCCTGATAGAGGCTGGCTCTTTGTTTCTCCCTCCTCCTGAAGGTGCTGATTCACTCCAAGAGTGCTGGCTAAATAGGCCCCAACCACCTTTCAGTAGCTTATCCAATGGCCTTTCTTGTGAGCATCATTAGGCTATTTAACTACTAGGGCATCACATTCCTCATCTGGTGTGACAATTTCCACCAGGGATGACTGGGAAAATCCCACAGTTCCAAACTCTCCACAAGGAAACCATGTTCAATGGGTAATCGGTTCTTACTGTAGGTCCTGATTCTCTGACCTGCACTCCCTGAATTTTCTGGAATTTGATTCACTTTTACAGACAATTATAGGGAGGCTGATGGGCAGACAAACATGAGATTTTAGCCTTTGAGTGAGGGTGAGTCAGCTTTGTAATTCCCGAACCAAAGATAAGTAGCCCTGTCATAATGCAGAATCCACCTGTGTAACAAACTCCAGTACCTCGTCTCTTGTTGTGGCACTCATCTGAAAGGCAGCCGTTCTAACAGGGCAGCACTCCCTCAGTACTGCACTGAGTGTCAGCATAAATTTTGTGCTCAAATTTGGAGTGTGATTTGAACCGTCAACCTTCTAACTCAGATGAGAGTGCAACCCGCTGAGCCACAACAGGAAGCGGGGTGAGAGAGGGCTCCTGCCGGTTTAGGAAGAGGCACAAGGTAAATACTGTTCACATGAAGTCTGTGTCAATGGGGAATCCTTTCAAATGGGCATTGGGAATCGCAAACCTGTCTGAATTGCATGTTCAGAGCAGAATTAAGGAGCTTTAGTCACCATGGTATCTGTGATTGGACCAGTTGTGATCTTATGCCTCATTTTCCTTGGTTTAGGAGGATGAGAAGTTTGGGATTGGGAAATCGCAAGTCCTTGTGAGGAGATGACAAGTTGACAAAGCTGTCTGTCCAACTTGCTAGATTTCTGACTCTTCTGTCACTGTCACTGAAAAACTCGGCGAGCACAATGTCTCAACGGTATTCGGACAGTAAGCTGGAAGAAAAAACCCAGGCCTTGATGTTGGAACAAAAGTTTGGATCCAACTTCCAGATTAACTCTGAGTCGGAGAGTTTGACTGACAAGAGTGATAAATCTTCACTGCTGGGAGTAGACAACCTAGCACTAGCCAATGCCAGTTCCATGCCATCGCTCTCGGACATGCCGAAGGTGGTTTTGAGCACGGATAGTCCAGCTGCATTGAAGGCTGGGCACCAACAGATTATCCCCAGTAAATTGGCCATGACCACCAAGACTAAAATGAGGTCTCAGGGCCCTTCGCCCTCTGGCAAGCGGGACAGTGGACGGAGGGAGGTTCAGAGCATGCCACCAACCGACTTGCGGTACGAGGAAGGGAGGGACATGGGCGGCTCAGGTGGGACCCTGCAACGTAATCGCCGCAACATGTCGTATAAAGTGGCAACGGACGGATTCACCGACATCACAGATGAGAAGCAGCTGTTATCTCCTCCCACGCTGCAACCACTGACAGAAACAGCAACAGTGCAGCCAGCTCGAAGTCCAGCCAGGTCCAAGGTAGGAGAGGGAAATTCCTATCATGGCTACAGTGCATATCGAAATTGTTGTCTCCAACCTGGTATACTATACAATAGTGACTTTCCAACACCCCCACCACGCCCCTGGCCCACGGGCTCCAGTAATCCCCCCACCGGCCACTGGCCCATATTCAATGCCCCTGCCCCACCAACAGGCTCTGGTCCCCCCGGGGACAGTCAGCCCTTTAGGACTGTTCCCCACCCTCCCCAAGGGAGAATCAGTTTCCTGTGGGACTTACCACCCTCCCTGCCCCCACACTCCCCCCACCTCCCCCCCAGGGAGAGTCGGTGCCTGTGGGAATATCCTCCTGGGGGAGTCCAAAGAGATTTGAGTGTTTTGATTTGAGTAGGTTTCTGTGGGCTGGAATGAAAGTCGATTTCAGTAGCTAATGAATATTTAATCAATTATTGGAATTATTCAAGATTAAAATTGCAGCCATTAAAGGTGGAGGTTTGTGTACCGAATTGACACATAACCTGGAGAAATGGGGACACTCACTGATGCTTTTTCTTTGCTGAGTTTATCATTTTAATAACTGGTCTCCTTCTTTATAGCGAACATTAGGAAGAAAGAAAGGACCCAGAAATCGGAGCTCCTTTAAAGATGGTAAGAACAGCATGAGCGTGAGGATGGAGAGTGTGTGAAAGTGGTCAATCTAGTTCAGAGAGCAGTTTGAACAGGGCGGGTTGGATTTAGCCACACAGCTGTGATTTGGAGGATACTCTCGGGGTGTGGGTCTTGGGCCTTGGGCCTTGCTAAGTAATGGTTTTCTGGCAAATACATTCATTTCCCCAGAAACACGCCATACTCAGCAATGAGACAAACAGCTGGTTCACCTGATTTTGGTGGTTGAGGGAAGATTGTTGGCTAGGACACTGGGGAGATCTCCCTACTGATCTAGCTCATAATCAAACAGTTAGAACCTTGTTTTAACGTCTCAATTGTGCGTATGGGGGAAGAGGGAGCGGGAAAGAATATACTGCGCCCTTGGGAGAGTACGAAAAGGGAAATAACTTCAAGTGGTTTTGTATCCTAAACTATGTTGCATGGGTACCCTCTAATTTTGAAATGGCAGGAGTTGGACAGCTCAATGAGCTAGACATCAGGCATGTCTTCGAACTATGGGTGAAATCCTGCTTTACCTTCTGGCAGTAATGATCCCGAGTCTCAATCGAGCTCCTGGTGTTTGTGTCACTGCAGCATGGTACTGTCCTTAATTGGACTTTAATTTGCGATTGAAGAGGCCACAGGATTGGCTGGTGTGGGAATTGGAGCAAGTGCCATGTAGCTCCTGCAGAGGGAGCTCCTCCATGGTTGTCACTGAGGAAAGGGTATCCTCACTCTGTAGCGGTGTTACTATCCATCTGACACATACCCCAGCATTGACATCCTTAACAAAAACAGAATTACCTGGAAAAACTCAGCAGGTCTGGCAGCATCGGTGGAGAAGACATCCTTAACCTTGAAGAGTACAGAAAATGTAGTTAAAAAGAAAGGAGTAGGGTCGCTATGGCTGTTTAATGCTTTGCTTCGGTAATCTGGCTGTTTTTTGATGGTTAAGATCCAGAAGTACCCTTGCTCACACTTGGATCTGCTGATCAATGCCTTGGCTCTCTGGACCGGGGCAAGTGGGCTGTGTCTCTCTAAAAAGAGACTCTGCGCTTTCAAATCAAGAAAACACAAACCTACCTGTGTGTGTCTCTCAGTTGAGCCTTAAATATGGCAATAGATTTTCATGCATTTTTGACATTTGGTTTGGCCACGAAACAAGAAAATTGAGGATAGAGGGGTGTGGGGGGGGTGGGGTTGGGTTGGGTAGGAGGGAATGCTATGTCCATCTGAGAGTCAGTACCTTCAGGAGAGCAGGGATCGGAACCCGATTGGGAGTCAGTGTCATCAGGAGAAATGGACTTTAAATTACTGTACTGAAGGTCAGTTACACTGGAATGTTTTTGGGACAAATGAGAGGAGTGGTGAGCTCACTGGAAGCTCTGGGATTTGTTTATGATTTTCCTCTTGTCCAATGCATTGAGAGATTGATAATGAGGTGATTTGTAATTCGGAATACTTCAGCAAGCACCTCGAGTAAACCTGTCACATTCCCCATCAGCGCGTCACCTCTTCACAGAGCCCCGAGTACAGGACAGAACCAGAATGAGGAATCGAGGCTCCTGGTGCAGGGTTAAAGTTAGTGGCTTTATTTGAAACAGTTGATCAGATATCTATCGGGAAGTGATGGATGCCAGCCAGCCGGCAGAGAATCCCATCCTGGGGGCTTTCCGGCGTCTATCGCTCTGGCAGCGGGAAGGCTTGTTCCAGGGCTTGGAGGAACCCAGTGATAACCAGGGTGGTGGGGGAGGGACGAGTAACCTGTGTGAAACCTTCAGCTCCTTCCTGAGTAAACTCCTGTCCTCAGATCCGAGGCTATACCAAGAGGTGCGAGAGAGAGGCCTGACCAGTGTTCCTGAATCGGACGATGATTTTCTGGATGACACCGGACGCTTGGGATCTACAGAACCAGATGAGAAGATCGTGGTTCAGAATTACCGGCCGGCACAGATGACGTGGAGCCAGTTACCACAGGTGAGTGAGAGATCAAGGGACTGTTTCTGTTTGCTTGTTGCAATGTGGGCTGTCAGTTACATTCATCATTGCTACGCCATTAGAGTTGGGCGTTTCCAAGGGGAACTGTAATCCTGCACGCAGTCCATGCCAACACTCCCAGTCCAATGCTGAGGGAGTGGGACATTGCCTGAAGCACCATCCTTCTGATCTGACATGAAACCTAAAGCCTATTTACCCATTTTAAAGATTTTGATAAGTAATTAATTGGCTGCAAAGTGCTTTGGGACATAGTGATGTCATGAAAGACACTATATAAATACATGTTTCTTCTTTAGGCCTTTAACCCATTGAGTGCGCAAGTACAATTACTGATACCTGCTTATTGTCACCTGTCCTGTCTTATTGTTTTCAGGTACTAGAGCAAGGGATTCTGCAGAAACTGTGTGCGGAGGAACGCAAGAGGCAAGAGGTACAGACTCACTGGGGTGTGTGGGACTTCGGGAACTTTCCAACTCAGGAGGCCATTCTGGGAAATAGGCTGGGGGGTAAAGGTAGCCAAAGTCCAGACCCTCACATCATGTTTTATTGCTGGAAAATCAGAGTGAAGAGCCAACAGTGCTCGGCAGATCCTTCATGTGTTTATCTTGTTTCCCCTTAAATGCATCTCTCCTATTTGCCTCAACTATGCCTCATGGCCATGACCACATTCCAACCATTTTCAGGGTAAAGAAGGATCCTCTGAAAGCCCTATTGGATTTGTGAAATTTATCATTCCTAGTTTTGAAGTCCCCACAATTATTAGCCACATCTACCATCTCAAACTCTTATCATCATTTTATAGACCTGGTCAACCCTTGGGCTTCTTTTCTAGAGCAGAGGATCCCAAAAATTAAGTAATATCCATCAGATATCATCCTTGTAAATTTTTTTTCCACCTTCTCCACTGTTTCTATATCTATAGAAAGTGCTGTAAGTGTTTGATATAATTCTAACATCTCTACTTTTCAATTCTATCCCTCTAGAAACGGTTAGAGTTAAAGGGTATTGTTGGGGCAGAAGTCTTGCTGAGCATCTACTGCTTTCACCAAGTGCCCAAGACAGAGAGTCACTGAGATTAAAATATCTGCCAAGCTTCCCACTACTGATTGCTGTCCGGTAACTACTTTTACTGGGAAGTGTGCATTTTTGGTGAAAGCTTGATTAGTCTCAGGGGTTGAATATCCACCAAGTACTCACAGTCTAGACCTACACAGGGAGAAAGGCCACTTAGGCACACACCAGAGGTGTGCCCTGCAGGAGTGGGCTAATTACTGAATGGAAATAGTATTCCCTATTTATTTTTTTTCCTTACTACAGGCCATCTTTGAAATCATTGTATCTGAATACTCTTATCAGCACAGTCTGAATGTCCTAATTGATATGTTCAAGAACTCAAAGGAACTACAGATGACCATGACCACCACCGAACACCATCATCTCTTCTCCAACATCTGTGACATTCAAGAGGCCAGTAAGAGGTAGGAGAGAGTGTGTGGGGGAAGTGAGGAGAAAGTCGGGGGTGGATGAGAGAGAGGCGTAGGGTAGGAGGGAAAGATTGATGGAGGGGATGGGGAGCTGGAGAGAAGTGTGGTGGTGGAAGAGATAAGAAGGTGAGGGAGGCTGACTGGGTGGGTGGGGTGGGAGGGTGTCTCCTATTCTATGCTGTTCTGATGGACCTTGTATGGTTTGCACATTCTCACCACAAGCCCCAAGCACATGACCCTTCAGAGAATCCCAATCTGCAGATGGTGGTTGAGAGGCTCCCAGTTTATTACTTCTGGTGTGAACTCGGTTAGTCCATTAGCAGCTTCAGTAGAAAGAGAACTTGCATTTACATAGCGCCTTTAATATCTCTGGCCGTCCCAAAGTATTTTCCAGCCACTGATTTGTCACTGTTGTAATGTAGAAGATGGTGTGGAAGATCTGATTTGTGACTCGATTATTTCAGCATAGGGTATTGAGTTGACCTTTCGTCCTCCAACCTTACACTGCCAAACCTGCTGACTCATGCTGTGGTACGTTACATTGGCACCAGGAACCCCCTGAATAACCTCGACAGTGAGTGAGCCATTTGACTGCTGGGGCATCACAGAAATTGAGAAATCCTGCTCTTATCTAACAGCCACACTTGGACAATTCACAACCGGTGTTCACTAGATGATGCTCAGGTACTGATTTTTCCAGTTCCCATCCCCACCCTTAGCCCAGGAGCAATTTTAAATCGGTTGTACCACTCTAGTGAAGCCAAGCAGAGATTGTTGGGTGAGGTTGTGATGCCTACCACTGTTAATATCCCACCATCAGTCCTTGTCTGGACTGCAGCATCGTGCATGAAGGTAGGGTCCTTGACCAAGGTGTCACTGGGCAGCTAAAATTAGTGGAACCGCCCCCAGCAAAGGTCAACAATTGGTAGAAAGGAAGTTACTTCTTATGAAAAGAACAGTTAAATATAGTGACCTTGCATTCTCGAGCAGAGTGGAGATGAATGTATAAGTCCCGTCAGTCATGCCTGGAAGCCACACTGTAAGTGATTGGAATTGAGTTTATATATAAATTACGTGCATAAACTATTTTCCATACATTGCATTTTACTGGAGCAATAACCCTGCTTTGTCAGGAGATTTTGCGGTTTTTTTCAGTCATGTGTTCAAACATTCAACGTTATCTCTGTCCAGATTTCAACTCATTGGCTGACACAACAGTGCCAATATTCAGCCCAAGGAATATCATGGACTCCTGGAAATGGCACTGTTTGGATGGCAGCTTGTGTCAGTCCTGATGTTGGTCTTTGACTTGACCATTCCAACACTCTCCTAACCCACCCCCAACCTTCCACCTACCATGAACTTGAGCTCATCGAAAACTTTGCTTCCCGTATCCTAACTCTCTCCAAATCCCATTCGCCATCACCCCTCTGCTCGCTGGCTTCCGATCTGGCAATGCCTCGGTTTTAAAATACACACCCTTGTTTTCAAATCCATCCATGACCTCACCCCTCCCTATCTCTGTAATCTCCTCCAGCCCCGCAACCCTCCAAGATCTCTCCATTCCTCCAATCCTGGCATCTTATGCATTCCCAATTTTAAATCACTTCTCCATTGGTGGACATGTTGCCAGCCTCCTAGGCTCTGGAATTCCATCCCAAACACTCTCAATCTCATTCCCCTTCTTTAAGACGCTCCTTCAAACTTATCTCTTTCACCAAGCTTTCGGTTGTCTCCAGTGTGATCTTATGTGGCTTGGTGCCAAATTTGGTTTGGTTGTTGTTCTGTGAGGTGGCGGCTTAGGGCAATTCACTACATTAAAGGTGCTTTATAAATGCAGGTAGTTGTTGTTGGCCTGGTTTGTGCGACACAGTGCGGCGATGTTGGTGAAAGCTGGACAATTTTGTGCTTTCCACCAGTAGCTGAAACAGGCATAACAGAAACAGAAATACCTGGAAAAACTCAGCAGGTCTGGCAGCATCGGTGGAGAAGAACAAAGTTGACGTTTCGACTCCTCATGACCCTTCAACAGAACTAAGTAAAAATAGGAGAGGGGTGAAATATCTGAAACAGGCACGTTGGAACAGGAGCAGCACCCAAGCTGCTTTACATGTATCAGTTCCAGTGATAGTTGGAGACAGGCCAGGGCTTGAATGTTCTCAGGTTGCTTGTCTGGAAAAGGTATTCTTTTCCTCAGTGCTTCCAAAAGGCAAATTGAGAGTTTCACTGAAACAATGAGCAAGGAAACTGATTGAGCAGGGGGAGGGGGCAATGTGGCAACTAGTCTATGTGACTGCTATATATTTATTCAGGACATTGCCAGTCTGACCTACAGGATGCTCCTGGACTCAGCAGCACATTTACCAGGATCAGATTACAGTGTTGGCCTGGAGCAATAACTGAGTTCTGGAAAGCTGACAAACTGGGTTTGGCATGGTTTCGCTTGGCATTAGTGTCGCCTGTGAATGTGCTGAGCTATGTTCTTTCGTTTCCTGATGAGGCCGACCCTGCCTCATCGGCGTGGAGTGCACCAGTGACAGCTTCCCTTTCACACATCAGTCCTTCTTTGTGTTTGAATCTGGACAGTGAGAGTCAAAGAATCTGCAGTACAGGCCCAGCTAGTCTATACTGGTGTTTATGCTCTGCACGTGCATCTTCCCATTCAAATCACTGCCTCCTAATCCCTCTATTCCCTTCTCCCTCATCTACACATCAAACCTCCATTAAATGCGTCAATGCTGTTTGCCTCAGTCACTCCCTGTGGCACTTCCACGTTTTTTTTTATTCTTCCATGAGGTATGGCCATCACTGCCCAGGACAGCATTTGTTGCCCATCCCTAATTGCCCTTGAAAAGGTGGTGGTGAATCATCCTCATGAACCACTGCAGGCCATGTGGTGTAGGTACACCTACAATGCTGTTAAGGGAATTCCAAGATTTAACCCAGCCACAGTGAAAGAACAGTGATGGGGGGAGGTGGTGGCATAATGGTATTGTCACAGGACTGGTAATCTAGAGACCCAGGGTAATGCTGAGGGAGTGTAGGTTCAAATCCCACCATGACAGATGGTGGAATTTGAGTTCAATAAATATCTGGAATGAAAAGTCTGATTTCATTGTCATCATTATTGTTGATTGTCATAAAAGCCCATTGAGTTCACTAATGTCCTTTAGGGAAACAAATCTGCTCTTCTCACCTGGTCTGGCCTACATGTGACTCCAGACCCACAGCAATCTGGTTGACTCTTTTTAAAAAAAAGATCCGTGAACAAGGGCAATTGGGGATGGACAATAAATGCCTAGCCAGCAACACCCACATCCCACAAATGAAAAAAATATATATTTCCAAGTCAGAATGATGTGTGCCATGGAGGGAAACTTGCAGTTGGTGGCATCCCATGCATCTGTTGCCCTTGTCCTTCTCGGTTGTATAGGGCATGGGTTTGGAAGATGCTGTCAAAGGAGCTTCGATGAGTTGCTGCAGTGCATCTTGTAGATGGTACACACTGTTGTCACTGCATCGGTGGTGGAGGGAGTTAATGTTTGTGGATGGGATGCCAATCAAGAGGGTTGCTTTGTCGTGGATGGTGTTGAGTTTCTTGAGTGTTGTTGGAGCTGAGCTCATCCAGGCAAGTGAAGAATAATCCATCACACTCCTGACTTGTGCCTTGTCGATGATGAACTGGCTTTGGAAAGTCAGGAGGTGAGTTACTGCAGAATTCCTAGCCCCTAACCTGCTCTTGTAGTTATAGTGGGCAGGGTTTTGCCCTTGGCGGGGGCAGGTGGGAAGCCAACAGCCACCCGTGTTTGCCTCCGCACCAAAATTTCACATTGGCGGGCCAATTAAGGCCCACCCTGTGTGGATTGCGAGTGGCAGCGCTGAGCGCTGCCTGTAGGGGCAGGAGGAGAAGGGAGAGCCGGGCCTAGCGTGCAGTTTGCGCATGCGCGTGAAAGTGTGCTTCAATCTCCCTGAGGCACAGAGCTGCCTCAGAAATGAAGCACTGTTTTAAAAAAAAAATGAAGAGAATAAAAATTTAATAAAACATGTCTCGTGTGACTCTGTCACACGAGCAGGGACATGCTTTTAATTAGAAGTTTTTATTTAATGTTTATTTGCTTTAGGAAACCTCATCCCGCTCGTGGATGAGGCTTCCTAAAAAATGTAAAGGCCGCTTGGCCTTTTCGCCTGCCCGCCAACCGTTAGGTTGGTCGGACAGGGTAAATTTGAATTTAATTAGATTGTCAATGGCCTTAATAGGCCTTTTAATTATTGGCGCCGACTCCAGCGCGCGCCTGCCGAACGAAATATCGTGAAACTGTGCGATGATGCCGGGATGCACGCCCGATGTCATCGCGCGTCATTTTATCTCGGGCGTGTCAGGCATGTTCCTGCACGCTGAGCATAATATTCTGCCCAGTATGTATATGGCTGGTCCAGTTCAGTTTCTGGTCAATAGTAGCCCCCCAGGATGTTGATAGAGGGAGAAACAACTGTCACAACTAATTTTCAATTTGTATAAATTTTGAGATGCGTGCCTTGAATTCAGTGGTAATAAGACTACCAAGTCTTATCGGCTTTTATAAAACTAGATTGAACATTTATTAATAAGAGAAATGATCTTAAATACATACATAGATCTACAAATTATTACTATGATAACTTTTAAATCCCCTAATCAATCTAACTCCCAACTACACTTTTGTTAAGGCAACAGTAAGACACAAAAGATTTTAAAAGACCCAGGCAAAGAAAATGATACCCTGAAGAAGTTGAATTCTAAGTGAGTTTTCTTAACTTCAGTCCTTTGAAGACAGCAGCTTGAGGCAGAGATGCTGAAGGCTTTTTCACACTTGTAAGATCTTAAAAATGCCTTCCCTTACAAAACAGTCTTTTCTTTATACATATCTTCTTCTTTGAATGCAAATACCCATTGTTTCACTATGTCTTTGGGCTTTACTTCCCTGATAATAAGACCCTCTCATAGCATTAAGTTTTACCAGTAATCTTTGGGAAAAATAAACACACTGTTTCTGAAATTCACCTGGCTAGGTGACACATTTCACCCCTCCTTTGAAAACAATCTAGTCTAGTTTATTAAAAAACGCAAATGTTTCCTTGACACCTATGTTTTTAAACTTCCCCATGTTTATCTAATTAGCATTTCAAGCCCAAACTCTCTTAGATCAAAGCACCCAGATTAATTCAGTTAAGTCTTATACACACACACAGGCACATATAGACACAAAGAAACATCCCATTATTACTCTATTTTATAATAAATTCCAGTAATATTCTGAGAATTATTATATCTTCCTGACGTGGAGATGCCCATTGCCTGGCACTTGTGTGGCGCAAATGTTGTCTAGGCCTTGCTGCATTTGGACGTGAACTGCTTCAGTGTCTGAGAAGTTGTGAATGATGCTGAATGTTGTGCAATTATCAACGAACATCCCCACTTTTTGCGTTATGATGGATGGAACGTCATTGTCACTACTTTCTAAATTCCTCCTCAAACTATAGTTGGTCTGTTAGTAATTATTTTCTATTTATGCCACCTTATTCTGGATTCACCCAGGAAGTGGAAACAATTTCTCCACATCCATCCTATCAAATCTCTTCATAATTTTTAAGGACCTTAATCAGGTTTCCTCTTAATCTTTACTTTTCAAGAGAAAAGATCCCAGGCTGCTCAATCTTCTCTGATAGTTAGATCTTACATTACAACAGTGACTATGGGAAGGCAATGGTGTAGTGGTATTGTCGCTGGACTATAATCCAGCAACCCACAGTAATGTCCTGGTGTTTGAATCCTGCCACAGCAGATGGCGGAATTTGAATTAAATAAAAATCTGGAATTATTGTAAAAACCGATCTGGAAATTTGCCGTCCTTACCTGGCCTACATGTGATTCCAGACCCACAGCAATTAGCTCACTCAAACCACAAAAAGGCCTCAAAAAAAGGAATGAAACTGGACGGACCAACTGGCATCGGAAACCTTAACAGCAAACTCAGAGTTCTGTAAAGTCCTCCTTACTTACTAACACCTGGGGGCGAGTGCCAAAATTGGGAGAGCTGTCCCACAGACTAGACAAACAATAGCCTCAAATCACCATCATCCCAGAATCATACCTTTCATCCCAGACACCACCATCACCACCAGCAGTATACAGTCAGGAGGGAGTTGCCCTGGGAGTCCTCAACATCGACTCCAGACTCTATGATGTCTCATGGCATCAGGTCAAACATGGGCAAGGAAACCTCCTGCTGATTACCTCGTACCACCCTCCCTCAGCTGATGAATCAGTGCTGCTCCATGTTGAACGTCACTTGTAGGAAGCACTGAGGGTAGCAAGGGCGCAGAATGTACTCTAGGTGGGGGACTTCAATGTTCATCACCAAGAGCGGCTCAGATGGCACCACTACTGACTGAGTCCTAAATGACATAGCCGCAAGACTGGGCCTGTGGCAGGTGGTGAGGGAACCAAAAAGAGGGAAAAACATATTTGACCTCCTCCTCACCAACCTGGCTGTCGCAGATGCATCTGTCCATGATAGTATCGGTAGGAATGACCACGGCACAGTCGTTGTGGAGACAAGTCCCGCCTTCATATTGAGGATACCCTCCATCGTGTTGTGTGGCACTACCATCGTGCTAAATGGGATAGATTTTGAACAGATCGAGCAACTCGAGATTGGGCATCCATGATGCACTGTGGGCCATCAGCAGCAGCAGAATTGTACTAGAGCACAATCTGTAACCTCATGGCCCGGCATATCCCTCAGTCTATCATTACCATCAAGCCAGGGGATTAACCCTGGCTCAATGAAGAGTGCAGGAGGGCATACTGAAAGCAGCACCAGGCATACCTAAAAATGAGGTGTCAGCCTGGTGAAGCTATAACACAGGACTATTTGCATGCCAAATAGCATAAGTATCAAGTGATAGAGCTAAGCGATCCCACAACCAACAGATCAGATCTAAGCTCTGCAGTCCTGCCACATCCAGTCGTGAATGGTGGTGGACAATTAAACAACTCACTGGAGGCGGTTGCTCCACAAATATCCCATCCTCAATGATGGGGGAGCCCAGCACTGCAGTGCAAAAGATAAGGCTGAAGCATTTGCAAAAATCTTCAGTCAGAAGTGCCGAGTGGATGATCCATCTCGGCCTCCTCCAGAGGTCCCCAGCATCACAGATGCCAGTCTTCAGCCAATTCGATTCACTCCATGTGGTATCAAGAAATGGCTGAAGGCACTGGATACTGCAAAGGCTATGGGCCCTGACAATATTCCAGCAATAGTACTGAAGACTTGAGTTCCAGAACTTGCTGTGCCCCTAGCCAAACTGCTCCAGTATAACTACAACTGGCCTCTACCTGTCTATGTGGAAAATTGCCCAGGTATGTCCCCTACACAAAAAGCAGGACCAATCCAACCTGGCCAATTACCGCCCCATCAGTCTACTTTTGATCATCAGTAAAATAATGGAAGGGGTCATCAACAATGCGATTAAGCGGCACTTGCTTAGCAATAACCTGCTCACTGGCGGCCAGTTTGGGTTTCACCTGGGCCACTCAGCTCATGACCTCATTACAGCCTTGGTTCAAACATGGACAAAAGAGCCGAACTCCCAAGGTGAGGTGAGAGTGACTGCCCTTGACGTCAAGGCAGCATTTGACTGAGTGTGGCATCAAGGAGCCCTAGCAAAACTGGAGTCAGTGGGAATCGGGGAAGACTCTCTGCTGATTGGAGTCATACCAAGCACAAAAGAAGATGGTTGTGGTTGTTGGAGGTCAGTCTTCTCAGCTCCAGGATATTGCTGCAGGAGTTCCTCAGGGTAGTGTCCTCGGCCCAACCATCTTCAGCTGCTTCATCAATGACCTTCCTTCCATCATAAGGTCAGGAGTGGGGATGTTCACTGATGATTGCACAATGTTCAGCACCATTCGCAACTCATCAGATACTGAAGCAGTCCATGTCCAAATGCAGCAAGATCTGGACAATATCCAGGCTTTGGCTGACAAGTGACAAGTAACATTCACACCACACAAATGCCAGGCAATGACTATCTCCAACAAGAGAGAATCCAACCATTGCCCCTTGACATTCAATGGCATTACCATCACTGAATCCCCCAACATCCTGGGGGTTACTGTTGACCAGAAACTGAACAGGACTAGCCATGTAACTACTGTGGCTACAAGAGCAGGTTAGAGGCTAGGAATCCTGTGATGAGTAGCTCACCTCCTGATCCCCAAAGCCTGTCCACCATCTACATGGCTCAAGTGAGGAGTGTGATGGAATACTCCCCACTTGCCTGGATGATTGCAGCTCCCACAACACTCAGGAAGCTTGACACCATTCAGGACAAAGCAGCCCACTTGATTGGCACAACATTCACAAACATTCACTCTCTCCACCAGCGGCACACAGCAGCAGTGTGTACCATCTACAAGATGCACTGCAAGAATTCATCAATTCCTTAAACAGCACCTTCAAAACCCACAACCACTACCATCCAGAAGGACAAGGGCAGAAGATAGATGGGAACGCCGCCACCTGGAAGTTCCCCTCCAAGTTACTCACCGTCCTGACTTGGAAATATATCGCCGTTCCTTCACTGTCGCTGGGTCAAAATCCTGGAACTCCCTCCCTAACAGCACTGTGGGTGTATGTACACCACATGGACTGTTGCAGTTCAAGAAGGCAGCTCACCACCATCTCCTCAATGGCAACTAGGAAGGGCATTAAATGCTGGCCCAGCCAGAGAAGCCCACATTCTGTCAATGAATAAAAAAAAATATTCTCCCAAAAAGGAAAGTACTGCATTGGCTGTAAAATGCTTTGAGGTATCCTGAGAATGTGAAAGGTGCTATGTAAATGCAATTTTTCTTTTCTTCCCAATTCTGATGACATCCTTATGCCTTTGGGGCTTCATTGCCAGACATAGTGCTGTCCTCACCTTCTGTCCATTCTTGTGGGCCTTTATAACAACAACAAAAGCTTGCATTTATATAGCACCTTTAAGGTAGCAAAATGTCCCAAAGCACTTCACTGAAGTATTATTGCACAAAAGTAGACCCCAAGGGGTCATCAGGACATTTTGGGTCAGATGACCAAACGAGGTAGGTTTTAAGCAGCATCTTAAAGGAAGAGATAGAGAGGTGGAGATCCAAAGAGGTTTAGGGAGGGAATTCCAGAGTTTAGTGCCATGGCAACTGAAGGAATGGCTACTGGTGGCTGATTAAAATGAAGGTTGTGCAGGATTGGAGAGATCTTGCAGGGCTGTTGGGCTGGAGGAAGTTACAGAGATAGACAGGGGCAAGGTTAAGGAAGGATTTGAACCCAAAGATGAGAATTTTAAAATTGAAGCATTAGCAGAATGCGAGCACAGGGATGGTGGGTGAATGGATCTTGGGGAGTGAATTAAAATACAGCCAGCAGAATTTTGGATGAGCTCAAGCTTATGGAGGGTGGGAGACCAGCCAGAAGAGCATGGCAATGCAGCTCTCCCTCAGTACCACACTGAAGTGTCAGCCTGGATTTTGTGCTCAATTCCCTGAACTGGGCCTTGAACCAACAACCTTCTGACTTCAGCGTTGAGAGTGCTGCTTGCAGAGTCATAGCTGGCACTTGGTGCTTTACGTTGCTGTCAGTATATAAGGTTATGAGTGACATTAAACTCTGTTTTTTGTGCCATTCATTAATTCAAAGAGAATTTGATAGTTGGGAATGTGGGGTGCGGGGACAAGATTGTTAAGGCAAATTTCTGCAAATGGGGTAAATATTAACTATTGGGTCCACAAGGGCAGAGAACTGAACCCAATTCCTTGGTTGTTGGGCACAAAGGTCACCTTCTGGAAACTTCTGTTCAGCAGCTGAGAAGTACTGGAAAAACAGATGAGATGAAGAAGACAATGAGCAGAGATTTTGAGCTCCTTGGCTCATTATTAAGAATAGCACTTCCTTTATGCCCATTTGTTACGTTAGAGCCACATTACACACATAAAATGATCATCCATTTAATCTGAACAGATGAACTTTTGCCTGAGATTTGAACAGCATATTGTCAGGATGACCTTTGACCTAGACCTCTGTTTAAAGGGGTAGTGTGCTGATAATAAATCGCCTCTGTGTACACAGTGCTGTGAGTATTCACCAGGAAGATGCTGGTTACACAACTGGTTGAGGCGGGGAGGTGGGGGAGGATGGAGGGGGTAGGAGGGGAGGTAGGTGCAGTGTTGCTGTGATGGTTGCTGGGTTTATATTTAATTAGCCTGTGTGTCAAAATGGCAATGGGTGGATAAGATTTAACTACGACAGGTCCAACATCAGCTGCTTTCAAGCAAATGAATGAATTGCCGGCCAGTGTGAATGCTTGGTCTTTAGTGCTTATTTGGACAGACAGTGAGTGTGCCTCTTGGGTTTATATACATGGGGTTCTTGCCTGTCCTAGCTATTACTGGCAGGTTCTCCAAACTGGAGACAGGGTGTAAACCCATAAATTTGTTTGTCCTCATCTCTTGGTTGCATGTCGCCTGTTTATTATGCACTAGCAGATCCCCCATGGTGTTGCTTGCAGCCAGTCAGAAGATGCTCACTGACTATGGTCCCCAAACATCTCAAATTTAAATTTTTCATCCTAGTGTTCAAATTCCTCCATGGCTTTACCTTACCCTTTATATGTAGCCTCCTTCAGCCCAACAATCTTCAGAGCTCTACACTCACCTACTTCCAGTTTGTGTATCCCCATCATTGGCGACCGTGCCTTCAGCTGCCAAAGCCCTAAGCTCTGCATTTCCCTCCTTAAACCTCTCCACTGCCCCATCTCCTGTCCTTAAAGCCTAGCTCATTGACCAAGCTTTTGGTCATATGTCCTGATGCCTCTATGATTCAGTGTCAAATTTTGTTTGCTAATACTCTCCTGTAAAGCACCTTGGGATGATTTACTATGTTTAAAGGTGCTATATAAATGCAAGTTGTTGGTGCAAAGCTCAGTACCAATGGCCCTTGGTTTGATTTGGCTGGGGCAGGTCTGCTGAGTTTAGTTCCTAGAAGGCCCTGAGGTCAATAATTGATTCCTTGCTGTTGGTGAGGGAAGTTTGCAGATTGGGAAGTAAATTTCTGGCTGCAGGTCAGCAAGGCCCAGCAAGAAACAAAATCTGTTTGTTATTAAAATTACCCTGTCCTTCTCTCTAGGTTTTTTGATGACCTTGAAATGCGCCACAAGCTAAACCCAGTTATCCATGATATCAGTGACATCGTGGAATATCATACGTCAAGCCGATTTGATGCTTATGTCATCTACTGCTCAAATGAAATTTACCAGCAGAGAACACTCCAGAAGTTACTGTAAGTCCAGTGATTGGAGTGGTCTGAGACTCTGAAACTCTTGAATGTTGTCAAGTATTGTGTTGGGACTGGCAGTGAAGCCTGGACCTAGCGGGTGAGGCTGTGGGTGGGTCATTGACCCCCGGATGTTGGTTAATGCTCTTCTTTTGCCTCTTGCAGCAATTCAAACGTGCATTTCAAGGAAGCCCTGCAGCGGATTCAGAGCAAACCGGAATGTGGAGGCCTGCCCATCATTTCCTTCCTGATTCTGCCCATGCAGAGGGTGACCCGACTGCCACTCCTCATGGATGTAGGTTGCCTGGCATCTCTCTTACCTGGTTTGTGTGGGACCACTGGCTGGCGGCTTATTGATGATAAAGCTTCATGGCAACTGAAGGATGATGGCTCTACACGTAACCCTCACCAGGGAGGTGGGGATAGAGACTGGGTCCAAAACTGCCAAGACTGTTATAAGTTTAGGCCACTGACGGAGACGTGTTATGCATAGAAACAGTGCAGAACTCCCTCTCTGCAGTTTAGTGAGTGAGGTCATGTATGAGATGGAGCAGATTGCTCATGAGCTGAGGAAAGAGCTCGATGGGCTGAACGAGATCAGGCTCATTCCAAGCTAATGTTCAGCACCCAATACTATTACACAGTAGAATTATACATCGTACTTACAGCACAGAAATGGGCCATTTGGCCCAACAAGTCTCTGTCAGTGTTTATGTCCACACAAACCTCCTCCCACCCTGCTTCCTCTAACCCCATCAACATATCGGTAATACTCAGCAAGGTGCAAGAAGATTCCCTGTATGTAAAACATTCTCTGAAATGCGGAAGGGTTACTTTATCTGTTCGAAGTGGGTCGATTGTGTGGCCGTGTTGGGATTTGCAACATGGGATACCAGTGGGTTTCACTGTGTCACTGTAAAGCTGGGGTAGAATGTCCATTTTATTCCTTTACAGGACCTGTTCCTTCACTAAGGTGCCAGGGCATAACCTGATAAAGTGGAGGGGCTCCCCCAGTGCCTCCCAGTCAACATTCCTCCCTCTACCAACAGCACCAAAAACACACAAACTCATCCATCTCAATGCTGTTTGCGGGGTCTTACTCTGCACAGATTGGCTGCCACATTTATCTGCATTTGGGTCCATGCACTTCAGTGTAATGCAGTAGATGTCGGGCACTTTGGGATGTTCCTGAGGGATGTGTGGAAGGTGTTGGGTCACCGTTTCTCTATCCGTTCCTCCCTTGTTTTCATTCACCTGGGGTAAGACATGGCTAGAAATGGAAGTGAAAAGCAGCAGAGAATCACCCCCTAGTCCAGCAATGGTTTACAGAAAATTCTAACCACAAAAAAAATGTGAATGGCCTTACTGTTTTGTTAATTGTGTATGCATGAGTGTGTTTTATTCAGTTCACAGTATTAGTTTAAGCATTAAATGATAACCAATGAGATGGTGATGTTCACCTTACAAAACAACCAATTGCATTGTGTTGGGATAACATTGCACACTGGGTAAGCATGAACAGAATCTCCAGCCTCTCAGCTTGATACTGCTGCCACCATCGTTGCCATTGAGGATGTATCCAAACAGTGTCAATTCAGCCAGACTGAGAATGTTCTGTCTGCAGTGACCACCCTCCCCACTCCTCCCTGTCCCCACAGAGGGAAGCTGTGGGCTTTGCAAACAGTCATTCTTTTTGATTGCAGTGTGAGTTAATGTAGTGTGGTCTGGACTCTTGAGTCCCACCCGATTCCTGGGTACTTAGGGAGAGAGAGAACAGAAACTTGACACTTTCAAAAGAGAAAGCTAGAAGCAATGTGTTTTCTTTCAAAAGTATACTTTATTCATAAAATTTATAAATGTACATTACGAAACATTTTGCCTTGAAAATTATAGGAAGTGCCATAAAATTCAACTCGTCTCCATATAGCGTGTTCCATTCTGAGGTGCATCAATCCAATTGTAATACTCTTGATTTTTCTAGAACCAATTTTACTGCTATGTGAGGTCCCGGAGTGGCCTGGCCTTCAATCCCTGGCCACTACCTGTACAATGGGACTTCCATGCCTTTCCCTTTCATGTCACTGTGTTTTCACACTAATCCTCTCTCATTTGTCTTTCAGACTATTTGTCAGAAAACAAACCGTTTTCAAGTGGAATATGATGCAGCTACCAGGGCATTGAAAGCCATCAGTAAGGTACAGGCCAATACTGTCTACCAGCCTCTGTACAGTTCAGTTGTTGGTCAACCTGTCATTCCTCAGTACAGGCAACATGGAGTGAGGAAAGGACAACAGTTCATCAGTCTTGCTCCCACATTCTGCCAGTTGCCTCTTTTCCTCTCAATAGCTCTCCCTCCTCTATCAATCCAGAGGTTTGAACCAGGCAGACGCTTCTGATGTCTCACTTACAGTCCTTGACCAAGTTGTTGGATGAGCAACACAACTCATGTTCCCATATGTGCTACTCTGCAACTGTGTGCCTCTTCAGTGTAGTACTGAGGGAGTGCCGCGCTGTTAGAGGTGCTGTCTTCCTGTAGAGATGTTACACCAAGGTCCCATCCTCCCTCCTGGGTTTTAAAGAAGTGCAGGGAATTGACCCAATGTTTAGCCCTCAACCAACATTATATAGTCATTGGCTGTTTGCTGTTTGTGGGAACTTGCTGTGCACAAATTGGCTGCTTTTCTGTCATGACGAGAGTGGCTGCACTTTGAGTAATCAATAAGCTGTGAAGTGCTTTGGAATGTCCTGAAAGGTGCTATATAAATGCAGGTGTTTCTTTTGTTTTCTCCCCTCGGCTCTCATATCTACACTGACTCTGCCTTGTGTTTTCTTTTGGAGTGGGGTATGGTGGTGGGGGTGGGGGCAGGTCTCAAGAGGATTGGAGTGGAGGGTAGAGGAGAACAATGTCTCTGCATTGCAGTAGGGGCTCTGAGGGAAATGTCCATCTGTGTCATTGGGGATGATGATTGGCTAAATAGGAGAGGGAGACAGCAGTTGAAAATTCCTTTATGTATGAGTGTGTTTTATTCAGTTCACAATATTAGTTTAAGCATTAAATGATAACCAAATGGTTATCATTAAATGATAACTAAATGATGTTCACCTTACAAAGCAACCAATTGATGCAGTGTTGGCCCCATTGACCTGGGTTTGAGACTGGTTACCTATGCATGGTTTGCCCTCTAGTGGAGTTCCTGCTGTGTAGTGGTTCTGTTACAGGAAGAATAATCCAGAGGACATGAATTCAAATCCTACCAGGGTGATCTGAGAGTTTGAAATCAGTTTTTTAAAAACCTGGAAGTTAAAAGCTGGTGTCAGTAAAGGTGACTGTGCAGCAGTTGGGTTGTGTAAAGACCCAACTGGCTCACTAATGTGCTTTAGGGAAAGAAACCTGCCATCCCTCCCAGACCTGGGCCTATATGTGGCTCCAGTCTCCACACACGAAAGTGATTGTTTCTTAACTGTTTTCTGAAGTGGTTTAGCACATCATTTAGTTGCATTAAAGTGCTTACTGCCACCTTCCCTAAGACAATTAGGGATAGGCAATAAATGCCATTTATGAGACGACGCCCACACCCCGAGAATCCTGGCCAACCAGAAAACTCCAGCGCTGTTGTGCGGTTGACAGAACCAATGAGGAACTTGAAGGGGCCGGTGCAAGGCTTACCATCTATGGCCTTGGCTAAGACCAAGGCTTCCAGGAAAATATTTGCTGGGGCTTTTTGGAAGGAGGGTAAGTCATAATAAGGGCATTTTTCTCCCTTCCTGTGGCAGCCATGTGAAGCAGTGGTAAATGGGCTGGAGAGCTGGGGACAAGACCCTTCCTGAAGAGGGAACTACAGAAACCCAAAGTGGGGTTGTGAGATGGCTGTAGGCCTTAACACCCAAATTCTCCATCATTGTCTCCCATGATCAGCCCACCCAGAAGGAGAAAACAGTTCGGACCAGTACTCTAATTTCCCAGTTTTTACTGTTATTTCCTTCTGAGCACTTTGGGTGAAACTGCAAAAGAGAACCTTCTGCAGTGTTTCCATTAAAGCAATAACAATGATGAAAGAAGTTACCAGTCAAATTTACTTTTTGACATCGCCAGGTCTAATCCACGAGAAATAATGGATGATTCAGTCAGTTTTTGCCACAACCTCAATGAACACAGGAGTTGGAGCACTGGGGATACCTGCAGCTTAGACTCTGATGGGCCTATGACCTCCTGAACTCAGTTTTGGCTACTCCCCCAGGTTGTCCTGTTGCCCTATGTATTATTGATAACTATGGTAACACAATTCCCCCACGGCCTGACCCTTTGTTCCCCAATATTGTGAACCCAGCAGTTTTCTGTTGTAAGGTAGTGTGTTGTCCCATGAAGAGTTCTAGAGGCTTTTATGGTTGAACAATAACTGTTTATTAATAACACATAACTATGTACATATATACAAGATGCAGTCCTGACTAGGAGCTATCTTCATGCATACTTCTACCAGACTCACCAATACACTCTACTACTCCCACGTGACTCCCTGCATCATAATGTGGGAGGTTCTGTTTCCCCAGTCCCACATTAACCTTTACAGTCCTGAACACCCTAATACTACACCTCCCCCCCAAGTCTTTACCCAAATGTATTTACAATAATATTTACATGCTACCTGCTACCCCTTTCCTCCCCCAAGTATTTGACATTACAGATTCAGATGGCCTGGAGTCCTTCTGACATTTCCAGATCTCATTCTTTTCAAGTTTGGATGACTGGTAGTCTCAACTGTCTTGGGCTGACTTTGTTGGTCTGGAGTTGAAGTTGTAGTACTTGTTGTTTCAAATACTAGTGTGTCAACACCTCGTTTGCTTCTTGCACTCCAACTGTTGTATTTTTCTTTGTTGATGATCTTTCTTCCTTGGTGGAATACCATGGGCTTATTCCTCTCCTTCTGGAGGGAATGTTAGTTCCGTTCATTCATAGAATAAACTCGGGTTTTCTTTCTCAGTGAGGTCCGCTATGTTCTTCCTGCAAGTTAAAAGTTTTACCTCCCTTATGTTTGAATGTTCCTCATCCATGAGTTCGACCTGCCTTTTGGCTTCTAATGCTGCACTCTGTTTCTTCATGTGCACTCGTGCCTCCCTGAGCTTTGTCTGGCTGAGTTGGTGGTTGTTTCTCTCCTGCTCTAAGATATACTTCATGTTGTGTGTGTGAGCTTGAAGCTCCAGCTTCGTTGCTGTAGCTTTTCCTGGTTCTGCGACGGCAGCTGTTTGATTCTGAAGTTCGGGCTCAACCTTCTGCTGCTGCTCCTTCCCCTCAGTTCCTTCTGTTTTAAGTGTGTTGGTGTTCAGCTGGAGGTTTGGTTGGTCTGGTTGAAGAAGGGTATTTTCTGCCTTCTGCAAAGGAGCTGGAATAACTGCCTCTGCAAGGAGTGAGGACGATTCCGAACTGAAGTCCCAGTCGAGATCATTAGCATTGGGGTGGACCTCTCAGGACTCTCCAATTCAGTGTAGTTGACCACATGGTTGTTTTGATGTCTTCTGTGTATTGAGGAGGGTGAGGGCAACACAAGCGTGCACTGCTCAGGAGAGAAAAAGGTGGATTGTGGATGATATACAGAATTTCGATTATTTGCCTCTTGCCATACTAGAGTTTTTTTTTATTCAGTCGTGGGATGTGGGCATCTCTGGCTAGGCCAGCATTTGTTGCCCATCCCTAATTGCCCTTGTTCAGAGGGCATTTAAGAGTCAACCACATGGCTGTGGGTCTGGAGTCTCATGTAGGCCAGACCAGGTAAGGGCAGCAGATTTCTTTCCCTAAAGGACATTAGTTCTTGGGGATTTTGGAGTCTTTCAACTGCTGCCACCATGGTGTAAGGTTAATGTTGTCTCATTAAGAGGCCTAGAGGATTGTATGGTTGAACAATAACAGTTTATTAATAACACATAACAATGTACGTCTATACAAGATACAGTTCTGACAAGGAGCTATCTTCATGCCAACTTCTACCCGACTCACCACAACACTCAACATCATAATGTGAGCAGTAATGTTTCCCCAGCACCACATTAACCCTCATAGTCCTGGGCATCACATTACTACACTTTCTGTTCCTTTCCAGCTGGTTAAGATGTGCAATGAAGGAGCTCGGAAGATGGAGCGAACAGAACAAATGTTCACGATCCAGACACAACTGGAATTTGGGAAAATCAAGGTAATGTACTCTGATCAGACTCTGCCTGTATTTTGTGTGAATGTTTCCCCTTTCACGCTCACTCATTCATTATTATCCCCTCATTCTTTCACTTGAACTTTGATTATTTTTTTCCTTTCTGTTCCACAATTACTCACTCTCTGACAACGTTGGTCATTTCTGTCCCATCACCTTGTTTCCTTTTTGTCTCTCCTCTAGTGTGCCTCTGTTGCTGCTTCCTTTACACTCATACCCTCCTTTTCCAATCTTGCTCCTCCCAGCCTTTCCTTCCCTCCACCCCTTCCCATCCCAGGGATGGTTTTTGTGACTCTCTCTTGTATTCTAGGGTTTCCCTCTCATCTCCACTTCAAGATGGCTGCTGAAAAGTGGAGAGTTGACTGTGTTTGTGGAAGAATCTGGAATCTTCCGCAAAGTGTTTGGAAAGCAAAGTTGCTTCCTCTTCCTCTTCAATGATGTGTTGATTCTTACCCGGAAAAAAAGGTATCTCGTCCTTGCTAGTTGTCCCTGATAGGCAGTATTTGCGTAGTGACCAAGAGCAAGTGTTGGCCATGGGGCGAGACCAGTTGGGCAGGGTAGGGGCAGGTGGTGGTTGCTAAGGGGTGGCCAAAGCATTGTCCTGATTCACACCCCCAAGGATATCACGAGATTGTCAATTAGAACTGGCCCTGGCTGATGCTTCCCTCTGTAGCCCACCAGCCGCTGGGACCCACAAGTGATGCCTCTCCTGTTGATCAGCTGGGCCCCCAAATTACTTGTGAATCTGATATGCTTCAGTACTGAATCAGCTGGCATGTTTGCCCAGAGATGGCATTGGGCGGGGGTGGGAGGGGTGGGGGGGAAGCACGGGGTTGAAGGAAAGTTTGGGGACCATTGATCTCCAAATCCTGGCTCGGATGTTATACCCTATTAGCTGTGCGTGTATGTGGCTGCCTCTTTCTGACCAACACACATACTCCACACGCCTGGTTGGGGGGTGGGGTGGGGGATAAGGTGAGGGGAGCCACTTGACCCCATGCACTGGGGGAGGGAGTGGGTCAGGTGACTTCTCCCGCGACTCACTGTGGGAGGACTTGGCTCCATGTGTCATCGACACTTATTCCCTTGTTCCATCTGTTAGCATTTCGAGGATTTGGAGGGGTCGAAAGTCAGATGTTGGGTCTGGTTCAATGATGTTACCTGTGACTGCCCCTGGAGCTGATGATTTTGTCCTTTTCCTGGCAGTGAGGAGAGTTACACGGTGCAGGACTACGCCAAGCTGGATCAGGTGGAGGTGGAAGCGGTGGAGAGCAGCGAGTTGCCACACTCTCCCCCAGGAAAGGTCACGGGTGGTGGAACCCTCCCTCGCTCTGGCTCCAACACTTGCCTCTTCAAAATAATCATGAAGAAGAACAGTGGCGGTGAATTGGAGCAAATTGTATTAGCTGCAGACTCAGAGTGAGTGCAATTAATCAACTGCCTGGATTTGAGTGTTCATGTTCCCTGTGGCCAACTGTACTGGCATTTCCTTAGAGTCCTACCCCTGCCCCCCTGCTCCATCTCCCTCCTCTCCCCCACACACCCACCCCACAATTTCCACTCCTGTTGGCTGTCACTCTTGGTGGGTACAGTTCCATGGGATATTCTGCTTGACCAAATTCTCATGTCCACCTATGAGCTGAAAGGGTGATATGTTGACAGGCTATTCATCCATGTTGGGCATCACAGCTGAGGCCAATGCAAGTCCTCAGCCCTTCATCTGACCTCACATCACAGCCTCACACTGGGTTCTGGTGTGGTTGGTAAAGGGAGGCAACTGAGCGCTGGTTGCTCCGAGCCACTAACACCAGATCCTTCCTCCAATCTAACCACACAATAATGGCAGACTGGAGGGCAGGTGAAGGGCATTCGTCTGTGTGACCATTAGCTCCGGGGCAGCTCTCCTTTATAAGAATGCTATTGCTGCAAATTCCTTCAGTCGCTGCATTTAGTTATTCCTGTGTTGAAGCCCCAAAACATGTTCCTCTGTCCACTTTCCCCAGCAATTTATTCCAAACGTTGATCAGCTTCTTGCTAAGTTTCTGTCTGGTTTGCCAATTTATTACTGATTTGTTTATTTGCTCCCGGATGTGCCCTTTCCTGAGTTCATTGGATCAACCACGTATTGTGAGTGATTGAAATCTTCAGCCCAATTCAACTCTGGGAATAGCCAGTTGCTTTTGCTGAGGGAATTTTTTCTGACAATTCACCCTATTTTTTTGGGCCTTTTCTTCTCCAGGAGCCTCCTCACACATCAATTTATATATATATATATATATATATATATATATATAAAATTACATTTGCAACCTGCCCTGGTGAGATTTGAACTCTCAACTTCCAGGTGATTGGGCTGTTATTTGGCTACTGTTCCCATCTTATCTTTGTGACTATTGGTTTAGTGGTGCTTGGAGCCAAGATGGCCAGAATCAAGGAATATGGACCACTGAACACTGATGAGAATCCAACGTCATAAAATTAAATCATATGATTATATTTGGAGCTCCCAGTAGAGGTCCCAGCTCTAAGGGATTACGGGATCGTGTTCGGGGTAGTGGGGTTAATGTTCCTGTTGCCATCCTACTTCAAACTCTTCAACGCTCGGTTTGGTAACAATCAGCAACCCTGATTATCTTGGACCTGTGTCACCTTTATTGGAGGAGAGGCAAATGTTTGTGGAATTACTGGCCCTTCAATGCACTAAAGCGTAGATATGATCATTTTTTCAGACAAATAAATACATGTCCTCCATTATAATTGGAAAGGGATGGAATGGAATTTTTACTTGTGGGAGGTTTAGAGATGCTGGAGATGTTAGTCAGACACTGCCATCTGCTGGGTGTCAAAAGCATTGCATAAAGTGCCAGTTCTTGGTTGGGTAACCATCATTGGTGAGGTGCCAGGTTCCTTGGGCAAGCAATGGTGGTGTGGGGAGGGGTGGGGGTGGCAGTGGTAGGGATGGGAGGTGTTGATTAATAATGCTGGTGCCATCAGGTTACAGGGTAATGTGAGCACTGCTATTTTGTTTCATGGCAGGAGTGACCGAGCGCGATGGGTCAACGCCCTCCAGGAGAACCATGATGACCTTGTCAATAAGGAAGGTATGGGCATTAGTGCGCCTGCACGGCGGGAACTGAAGCCACAGCTTCACATGACACTTCCAGACTGCACTTGGGGCCTTGTCAGACAGAGCAAACACAATCCCGTTCCCCACAAGCTCTAATTCTAATTCCTGCCCCACATGGCTTTCACCAGTTTGAAAGCTGGATGTGGTTGTCATGATGGGCTCTAGAATTGAGAGGTAAGGTTTGAATAATCATTAGTGATCACGGAGCAAATTTCTGACAGTGACCTTAAGTTGCACTTTGTCATTGAGGTAAGGAGGACGTTCCTTTTGCACACTGCCTTGTTCCATTCTCATTTCTTTGAGGTGCTGTGTAGGCAAAACGGAGGTGATTCTGCTCGCAGGAAGATTCCAGTAAAAAGCAAATGAATCATTGCGCAGATTGTTGCTGCTAGTTGAGAGATGAAGGTTCACCAGGACACCAGGAGAAGCACCTGCTCCTCTTTGAAGAGCGTCATTAGATCCATTGTTAGGACTTTGGTTTAATGTCTCAGCTGAATGAACATCTCTCTGAGAGTGCAACCCTCACTCAGAATCAGCCTACTTAGGGCCTGGAGTAGGGCTTTGCACTGTCTACATGGGGTCAAGGGTGCAACCTGACTTGAAACTGTCAAGTGGGCACCCCTGTCAGCTAATCGCTGAACAGCAGCTATGAATGTTGGGCCAGAAGCATTGTTAACAGTGAAATTACTTTCAGTTTGGCAGTTAGTGGAGATTGGGGGAGTTGTTGGGGTAAAGGTTTCAGCTGGAATTCACACCATATGGAAGGTGAAAATGATTGGTCAAGGTTATTCTGCAGCATCCTGGGTACCCACGTTGCCTGTTGGGCCTAATGCCTGAAGATTGGTTCTGTGGGCTGGGAAAGCTGGGGGCAGTGGTGGGAGTGGCGGGGCTGGCCATTCCCCTAAATAGTGGCCCAGCTGGAAAGGGGCAGAAAAAGCAGGTCAACAGCTGTGACAATTCCACCCTCACAACTGGTGGAGAGCCAGCACCAAGGGATCGGAATGCTTACACACCCTGTTAGAAAGAAAAGAGCAATGTAATGTGGGTGTGAACCTATACTGCAGCTTTGGAGTGAGGCTGCAGTGATCCCTGGCGCACTAGTTTCCAAGTTCTTGCTAAACTTACATTGGCTCCTCTACCGCAAAACGCTTTTTAAAAAAAAAAATTTTTATGATTCTCATCCTTTTATCCCTCTATGGCTTTGCCCCCTCACTAACTCTGCTGTCTGTCCTACAATCCTTCCAGAACTCTGCACTCCTCTAATTCTGGCGTCTTGTGCACCACACTTCTCCCCCCGCCCCCCCAACCCTTTGCTCTGCTATTGGAGGCCGTGCCTTCAGCTGCCGAGGCCTTAAGCTCAGGAATTCCCTCCCTAAATTTCCCTGCCTCTTTCATTGAGTTTTTGGTTACCTGTGGCTCAGTGTCAATATTTAGATTGATAATTGCTCCTGTGGTCTACCTTGACATTTTACTATATTAAAGGTGCTTTCATAAATGCAAGTTGTTGTTGTATGGAGTGACTGTGTTTCCTTCCTTTTCTCCTAGGCCTCCCTCAGGTGGAGATCATCAAAGCACATCTGGCCAAGCAGCCAGATGAGCTGTCACTCCAGCAGACGGACGTAATAATCGTTTTCCAGAAGGTTGATGGTAGGTCTGAGGCAGAAAGTCTGCCCTTTTGCAGAGTCTGTCTGGTGTGAGTTAGATTTCCAGAGCTGTGCAAAGGTTGATGATCCTAACCAGGGAGGACTGTGGAAATGCCGCTGTTTCGACTGGGTCTCAGCTTCCCAGGGCAAGGGAGGAGAGGGAAAAATAAACTGAGAAGGGTTTCCACTCCAGACAGCGATCCACGTGACCCTGTTGGGAAGCATATGCATGGCATGTAGCCATTGTTTAAGGACAGTGTTGGGTCAGCTGTGAGCTCCTCCTTGGACATTGTCTAGACTCACTCAATGGCGATGGTTGCTGATACCTGTGGAGCCCCATCCCCTCCCTTCTGTAGCTTTCAGGAGAGGGTGGGAGAATATGAATAGAATCAAAAGGATTATAGAGCACAGGTGAAGGCCTTTCAACCCATTGTGTCTGCCAGATCTTTGAAAGAGCTATCAAATTAGTTCCATTTCTCTTGCCTTTTAAATGTTTTCATCTTCAAATAATTACCCAGTCCCTTTCTAAAAGCTACTGTGGATTTTGCTTCTAGTCGAACATTTCACACCCTGTGAGTTTTTTTTAAGACCCAACTGTTCCTTGCTTTCACCCTTTTGATCTTTGGGGTGATCTCTTTACCTCCGAAACTAACCAATGGAGCAGATAAGGTTTAATAAACGGAATCACCTTCAACACCTCTTTGTCCTTTTGTCTATGACATCTTTTGGTTATCTCCACCTATCACTGGCCCTCTATCCAGCTCTATCCTCCACCCCCACCAACCCCCACACCGTTAAACCAGCTTATATTTCACCTCTTTTCTATTTTTACTTAGTTCTGTTGAAGAGTCATGTGGACTCGAAACGTTAACTGTGTTCCTCTCTGCCGATGCTGCCAGACCTGCTGAGTTTTTCCAGGTATTTTTGTTTTTGTTAATAAACGGAGTGATTATTGACATCACTGCGTCACTCAGTGAGCTGGAGGCGGGACTTGTGGCTTTTAATTTACAGGAGTCTCTGAACCTGTGACTGAGACAATAGCTAAGTCTTCCAATTTTAAATCTCAGTTATATCTCCAGCAAAACACAGAGAGTGCAGGATAATTTCATATAAATAATGTGCTTAAAATCAATTCCATGCACATCTGACAGTGATTGGGTAATTGCCCTGTCAATCATCTCCATTTTGACCAGGACATATGGGGTCATTCTGCACGACCAATATATTTTTCTTCCAGGTATTTTTTCTAATAACTTTCTCCCTGTAAAGAGTTGACCCTGTGCTGGGTTGGAGGCAGCTCCACTGATGCCAGCTGCTCATTGGTACCTTGGCCAAGGTTCCTACTTTCATGTCCAGTGTAATCTCCTCATTAAGTGACTCTGGTGGGCTGTGGCTCTGCACTGTGGCCCCTGCTGGAGTGATTCAATTGGTTTTATCATTCCAGGGTTAATGATAAGAATGGGGGCTAGAAAGTGGACGTGTGCAGGTGTCAGGTGAGTGCAGGGTTGCTCAGTTTCTGTGATGCCCCTGCAGTCAAATAGCCCGTGTGATGTTGAAGTTACTTGGACAGAGTATTGGGGTTTCTGGTGCCCTCACTAATATGAATGAATTAGCTGGCTGCCACTTGGGGAAAATACCCTGTTCCCTCATTGTCAGTCTCTTGTACCCGCCAGCAGATCAAATGCCCTCGTTCCTATCTGTAGGAGTTTTCTAGAGACCACTCCTTGCCTTTCTGTGCCCCTTTGACAGGATCTCCCCTTCCTCCCAATAGGTTGGTACCGGGGAGAGAGGATACGTGATTGGGAGAAAGGCTGGTTTCCTGAGTCGTGTGCCAGGGTGATAACCAATTGCATCGCAGTACAACGAAACGTCCAGCGAATGGAGAGGCTGCGGATCGAAACTGACGTCTAGTTCTTACATCAGAACCAAAGTTCCACCTGCCCATGCCAGGGCCCTGGTATGATGGAGTCTCGATTTTAACAAACTGCCAAGGCTGTGGTAGCTGACTTGGTGCCCAGCTTTTGCCACTATTTGTTGCCACTGGACAGTGTAATTGTAGCACTGGGGCTGAACGACCCATTTAAATGATCAACGTGGATTTGTGAGGGTTGAATATGTTAGTAAGGGGAGGTTAAGTAATATTCTTTAAAACGGAATTTGGCTGTGATCACAAGTGATTGGTATCCCTGTCTCCAGTCCCTTTCCTGATGATTACGCCCTGTCTCTCCCTGTGTGAGTGGCAAGGCACTTTCAGAAAAATAAGTTGAAATGTTATATATTTTAAAACGCAGGATCCATGTCACTGTGAGGGTTAGGGAGGGGAGGGGAGGGGGAGGGGGTGGTAAAACCCACTGCTACTGATCTTCCTGTGTATGAATTTAACTCTATGCAGAAGTGAAATTCCAGCCTTGTGAAATTAGATTCAGTTTCAACTTCCAGCATTGGTGATTTTTAAAATTTGTCAAGTTTGATGTAGATTGTTGTTAATCGGTGACCAGTGGGGATTATTGCGATGATCCAGTTCCAGCAGACCAAACCATTGATTGTTCACTCCAGTTAAATTGGGATCCTGGTCCACATTGAACACTGAAGGGTAGAATTTGAACTGAAATTGTTCTCTGTGCACATTTTCTATGAGAGGGAGGGAGAGTGGGTTTTCCATCTTTTGCCGTCCCATTTTCCCTTCCTGAAATCAATGAGAAATATAATGGAGCCGGAGTATAATGGGTGGCTATTTCACTATCACTTGTTTGGCACTGCTGCCCAAGACCTATTTTATTCTGTATACCTTATGGGGAGAGGGGTTTGGAGTAAAGGATTCTTTAATTTTGAGAAGGGTATTTTTTGATTTCCCAGTATATTTTAAGAAAATTAACCCGTAAAAGGCAGAAATTTAGAAGTGCCATCAGGGCTGAGAATCTGAAGGGTGTAAACCACTTGAGTATTGACCTGTTCTGCTGTTGAACGCCACCTCCCACCCCCAGCCAAACCCCACTTTGTTGAGGTTACCAGCTCGTAACTCACCTTCTGCCATCTGGTGGTCACGCTGGAATTTGCCAAACATTTATTAATTAAATGCTACATATTCCCAAGATTGACAGTTTTTAACAATGTACAAATAAATCTTTCTTATGATTTTTGTTGGTGGTTGTCTGGAATTATGCCTGAGCGTTTCTTCTGCTCTGTATTAGGGACAAGGGAATGGGAGAGAGCCTAGTGAGATTAAAGTAAGAGAAAAACTATTATATATTACCATTCACAATCTTGGCTCACAGCACTTTACGGCCAATTTTCAGAAAGTGTAATCACTGTTATAATGTTGGAAGTGCAGAAGCCAGTTTGCATAAGGTGTCACAAACAGTAATGTGATAATGGGCAGAAAATCTGTCCTAAGTGATGTTTATTTAAGGATAAAAATTAGGCTGGGACACCAGCAATAACTCCCCAGCTCTCTTTGTAACTGCCATGAGATCTTTTACATCCACCTAAGAGGGCAGTTTTAATGCCTCATGTGAAAGATGGTACTCCCAACAGTGCAGTACTCCCTCAGTACTGTACTGGGATTGTTAACTTTAATTCTGTGCAGTTGGACTTGGACCTGTTACCTATTCACTCAGAAGGAATTGCAACATGGAGAAGAGTTGGTTGTGTTGACATCAGCTAAAGGTCCTGTTGGGACAAATGGTCTTTATCTGGTCTTAATGATACTTGTGTAGATTTTGGCTTCAACTTTCTTGAAATAGGACTTCCAAGGCTGTGAGGGTGTCTATCCACTGCCCTTGTTATCCTGGCCCTCCACTAACCTGAGCTCATCCAAAACTCTGCTGTCCATGTCCTAACTCCCATTCACCCATCACCCCCGTGCTCACTGACCTACATTGGATTCTGGTCTCGCAATATCATGATTTAAAAGTTCCCATTCTTGTTTCCAAATCCCTCCATGGCCTCACCACCACCCCCCCCCCCCACCCCCCCACGTCTGTAATCTCCAGTCCTAATACACTTCAATCTCCAATTCTGGCCTCTTGCATATACCCAATTCTAATCACTCACCATTGGTGGCTATGCCTTCAGCTGCATATGCCCTAAACACTGGAATTAGCTCCCTTACCTCTATACCTTTCTCTCCCATTTTAAGACACTGCTTAAAACCTACCTCTTCAACTAAGCTTTTGATCACCTGACCTAATTAGCTCCATATGTGGCTTGGTGCCAGGTTTTACTTGATAACACTCTTTTGAAGCACCTTGGGATGTTTTACTATGTTAAAGGTGCTTTTATTATCAGGTGAGGAGGGGGTCGAATGGCTCCCCTCCTCTCTGCTTGTTTGACTGCAACAGGACTGTTTTAAAAGGTGAATAGACTTGCCAATGCTGAGAGTGTTTAACTGTTTATGTGCTGTGACCATAAAAGACACGATCAAACAGGTTTTCTTGAGTTTTTAAAAAGAAAAGACAATAATTTTTATTGTATCTAACCTGGTCTAAGTAAAATAATTTTTTTTAAAAGCTTGCGCGCACGCACACACACAAACACACACATATTTCACATGCGCACAAATAGATTACAGAGAGGGGAGGATAGGTTAAGTAGTTTAGAGTCCCATAAAATTAAAGGGATTATACAGCTCTTGGCTAGCTTCAGGCAGAATTCTGTGCTCCTGCTGCTTTCACTCGATAGTCCTGCTGCTTTTGGCATCAAAACAGTTTAAAGCTATAGGCAGACGATTAATCTGTTCTTCTGATGAGAGCAACACTGGGTTGAGTTATTTTAAAATTTCTTTCTGCAGCACCTGGATAGTCAAAATCAACACCCAGGGTTCAACTTGCAAGTTGGATGGAGAGAGGGGTGGGAAGGAACCCGCTCAGGGTCTTGTTCCTTCAGCATCTCAGTTGTTTGTGTTATTCTATAGGGAAAACAGATGCTTAAAACACACTGGGTGTTGCATGACCTATTCTAGCCAACTGCCCAGTGACCCCAATATGGTCATGGCTAGTGTATTTGAGTTACTTTGATTCGATCATGGCTGGGAATTCCTCCCTCAGCCAGGACTCCATTGTCCAAGTGATCACGTCTAATGTTTTATCTCCATCTAGCTGAGCACCCAGGTTATTGTCTGGGTGCTTTGCTAATGGGATAAAAAATGGCCCCTATTCATCTCTTCCAAGGCACTTGTTCCTGGTGCAGCTTTGCATATAGGTTGTCTCCATTTCAGGAGTTTTGGAATGCAGAAGTTAGTGATGCAAATGTGCAGCCATCTTTGACCATGATCCTAAGTCACTAGAAAGTCTTTTGTTTCGAGGAAAAGGAAAACATCAATTAGGGGGTTCCAGCCAGCAAATTCATTTTTTGTTATAAAGCATGGTTTCACAAGTGCTATATAAATGCAAATTCTTGTTCAAACCTGCAGATTAAAATAACACCTAAAAGAAATGTAAGACAAATGAAATAACCATTGCATTAACAATCGGGGCCATGGAGAAATCAGAGTCCCTGAGTCATTAAACAGCTAAAATTCAAATGGATTTCTCCATTGCTGGATTAAAAAAATTAAGCCTGTTGAGTTCAGAATCCTTTTATTATAGTGTAACTGTGTACACAGGAATATAAACAGTTTCACTAGAAACACCATGTGTATACAGCACATCAAAATGAATAAGACACACAAATGCCCTGATAATTTATTCATATATTCATAATAGCACCTTTAATTTATTATTATTAAAATCAATTGTTGCTGTTTGTGAGAAGCTTAGTCTCATTCTGTCAGAATTCTGCCACTTTACTTGTTCCTTCTTGCAGTGCCCATTGACTCAATAAGAAGCCGATTCCCGATTCAGACCATTAAATCAGAACCCCTGACGAATTTGTCTCACCAGCAACTCAGAAAAAAAATATTTTTATGTATCTGTTCACTATTATGTCACTGGGCAATTATTGGAAGAAGCAGCAAATATTATTGATGAGCCTGATATTTTTTAAAAGCCGCCATCATGTAAACAAACTAATAGCTGTAAGCCAGGCTGGAGTTCTCTTTGAATACAATTCATGTGGAGCACAGTGTCAGCACCTTTTAACTATTCTAGGACTCAGCCATTCTTAAGTTCAAGTGTTTGTTCCACTGTTGGTGAAAATTCAGTGAAAAGTTATATAAGGTGGGGGTAAAATATACCTCCCTTTTATAAACCAGACCTTTGGGACAGTGTAGTCATGTGGCAGGGGGTGAGGGGGGAAATCTCTGCTCAGCCCTCCGACTACACCCTGACCCATTTCCTTGGAGCATTAGTGATGTAGGGTGAACTGCCAGTGGAATTCCTGTTTCCACAAGGGAGTCCACCATTGCAACTTCCGGATAACAGCATTTAAACGGGCATGAGTACCATGCTGAATAATCTCAGATACAGTTTAGAAGTTTTTATGGCTGAAATTGAGGTAGAGGAGGGCTTTGGTGTCGGCACCTCTCTCACTCCCATTGGGGCCTTGAGCACTGATAGCGTAAGGCTAACTACCTACTGTCTCTGCCATTAGTCCTGGAAAACCTGGTGGCAATCAGAGCAGAAGTGAGAGAAACAGACCAAAGGACAGGTCCATTCCCTCCCAGGCCAGAATTTGCATGGGACGACCAGGGAAAGGGTCACAGCAGGAGAGGGGGTGGTTGGGAAATACAAAGAGGAGATCTCCATTTGCCAGTCATAATCCTGCCTGATTCTGGGTGGAGTTGGAATTCCAACTTTTAGTGTCCAGACTTTTCGCTCCAGAAATTCAGTTGAGTCTGTTCTAAAACTTGGCTTGAGTTTGAAGTCAGGCCCAGTACCAAACTGTGCCCTGTGCCGGGATCCAACTCACAGGCCTGTCTCCAACCAGCTCGCCTTCAATTGTTCTCCAGAAGTTATCCTGTTCTCCTAGTCTGATGTATACACCAGTGGTGCACTCTTTGAAGTTCACTTACATAAATCAGAGCCTGAAAGTCTGAGATAATTGATATAGAAGGTGCAAGGTCACAACATTATCTTGTGCTGACTGGGAGCCATCTTGAATACTGAGGTGTGAGGTAAGTGGAATTATAATAGCCCTTAGATTTAAAAATCTACTATTGCAGTTAAACATAATAAAGATTTTTTAAAAAAAAACTTACTTGATCTAATATTGTGGTTGCCATGGTATCTAGTCAGATTAATACGTGATGGTTGACTGCTTCAAAGCTGCTTAAATACTGAACTGACCATAATACGTTATATTACAGGCTTAATTATTGAAAGTCAAGTGATATGAAAGCAGGTTGTCATGGAGACAGCCAGCTAAGGTTATTTCTCAGTGTTGCACCATCCCTGATTCTCTCTCCATTTTATTTTCATTGTTCTGTTTGTGCAGGAGAGAAAAAAAATATCAGTTAGTGTATTTGCTTCCACCAGTCCGCTGGCTCGCATAGACTCAGCTGTCCTCAGAGATTGTTTTCAGATTATCTCCGCCATCCATTGCTGCCTCCTGTTGCCTCCTGAAAGTCAGGTGCTTACTACTCCAAGGGATGGCTGATTCAGGGTCACTAACTCTGGGGGAAGAAAATAAGGGACACTTTGCCATGGGGGAACTGTAGGAACTGAGTGGTGGGTGGGGGGTGAGGGAGCTAGGGGCATGGGGGTGTAAACTCAAACTCAGGATTGCTACTGCTGGCTGGGACTCCAATGACCCCCCCCCCCCCCCCCCCCACCTCCCCCCAGAACACCGGCCATTGCTCCCAAATGGCTGTATGGGCTTGGGCCTGCACTTCTGGCGCAGCACCATGAACGTTGGCAGACACAAAAGAAATCTGGGGATAAATGGCATCCTGGGAGGCTCAGAGCCTGGAACACGGGTCGGAAATCTGAATTCCAGGACAGTCCCAGAAAATCCGGGATGGTTGGTCACTTTGGGCTGACTGCCCCAATCTGGAGCTTTGCAAACATGTATCAAAAGAGGGTGAGCCCATGCTGCAAGGCCTCCAATATCTGCCAAGGACGAACTCTGCTGGACAATTTACCTAAAGACTTCACAGATGTTTGAAATTGTTCTGTTGTATTTTTTAGTGGGGCTGGGAGTAGGGTGTGGTGAGTAGGGAGACTGAGGGAGCCATAATATTATGGGAGTTGGTCAAGCTTGATCATAGCAGGAATGGAACAACTGAAGCAGGACGTAGTAAGTGGAGGCGGCAGCAAGTCTGGGGTTTTAAAAGCCTGTGGTGTCAGGGAGTTGAGGGACACACACTGTTGAGGCTCCTGGTAAAGATGGTGCTGGAAGAACCAACCTTTGTTTCAGCATGGAGGAAGAAGAAGGTGGAAGTCGGCATGTAGGGAGATTGAGATATGTTCAAAGGCCCGACAAGCATAGAGAGAGAGACAAAGGACAAAAAACTAGAGGCTTTAAGAACATAATAAATAGGAGCTGGAGGAGGCCATTTGGCCCCTCGAACCTGCTCTGCCATTCAATGATCATGGTTGATCTTTGACCTCAACTGCACATTTCAGCCCAATCCCCATATTCCTCGTGTCCAGAAATCTATCAATCGCAGCCTTGAATATTCTCAACAACTGAGTAGTCATTTGGGGTAGAAACTTCTAAAGATTCACAACCGTCAAAAACCCAAATAAATTCCCCATCTCAGTCTTAAATAGCTGAGCCCTTATCCTGAGACTATGGTCTCTAGTTCCAGACTTAACAGTCAGGGGAAACAGCCTCTCAACATCTATCCTGTCAAGCCCCATTAGAATTTTATATGATCACCTCTCATTCTTCCATCCTCCAGAGAGTTTTAGGTCGATTCCACTCAACCTTAATAGAGGACAGCCCTCTCCGCCCAGGAGTCAATCCAGTGAATTCTTGCTGCAATACCTCCAAAACAAGTACATCCTATAGTACAGAAGCCAAAACTGTACACAGTACTCCAGGTGTGATCTCATCAAAATCTTGTATAATTTTAACAAGACTTCTATACTCTTGCCCTCCAACCCTCTATTGCAATAGGGACCAACATGTCATTTGCCTTCCTAATTATTATGTATTTGGATTTTAACTTTGTTTTAACTTCATAGTCCTGATGAAGGGCCACAGACTTGAAACGTTAACTCTGTTTCTCCCTCCACAGATGCTGTCAGACCTGTTGAGCATTTCCAGCATTTTCTGTTTTTATTTGAATTCCAGCATTTGCATTTTTTTTGTTTGCATCAACTTTGTGTTTCTTGTATAAGAACACCCAAATCCCTCTGAACGCCAACACTGAAAAATTTCTCACCATTTAAAAAAAAAATTCTGATTTTTCTGTTCTTCCTATCACAGTGAATAATCTCACATCTTCCCACATTATACTCCATTTGCCATCTTCTTGGCTATTCAGTTAGCCTGTCTATAACTCTTTGCAGCCTCTTTGTGTCCTCTTCACAGATTGCTGTCCCACCTAGCTTGCTATCATCAGCAAACTTAGATGAAGGGGCCAAGAGTAATGTATCCAAGTCATTAATATAGATTGTAAACAGCTGAGGCCCCAGAACTGATCCTTGCAGCAGCTAACCAGTAATAGACTGCCAACTTGAAAATGCCCTGTTCATCCCTACTCTCTGCTTTCTGTCTGTTAACCAATCCTCTTTTCATGCTAATATATTATCTCCAATGTCACAAACCCTTATTTTGTATAGCAACCTTTTATAGGCACCTTATCGAATGCTTTTTGGAAATCATGCAAAATGCATATGGCAGGAAGTTTGATTTTCAACCAGTTGGTAGCTTATCAAACTTGTCTTTTTGACAAGACTTGATTCAACCCATTCTGTTGTGGTTCTGTCCAAACCATATAATCTCCAACAAGCTGTGCAGGGCAGAGATCGATCAACAGGTCCCAGTCTGCCATATTCTGGTTAAGGGAAGCAAGGATGCGCATTGATGGGAGGCAAGGCAGACTGACTAACACTGAGGATGGAGTCAGCCTTGACTAGGCAGATGAATCAGACTGTAATAGGGAGCCCATGTCCAGGGCACATTCTCTCAACACTATTCCCATTCCATTTAGCTTGCCAACCTTCTTCCTGTGAATCTTGTGCAAAGGCTAACGCTCATAATTTACACTGTGGTGGGGAGCATGTTCAGTTCCTTAATCCTCAATATCTGCTCCTGAGGTCCTGCGTTGTGGCTACGTTGTAGTGAACGAGAACCATCGGTATCAGATTGCAAATGCCCACCTTATGTTGAAAAGACACAAATTGGTCACTGCACCATGCCCTGATGGGAGGTTAGATGTTTAACTTTCTTGGTCAAATATTGTGTTGCTTAGGTACCAGGATTAATATTCACTGTCTTGCCAAACTAGATCTCAGGGCTGCAATCTCTATTAATCTTGCCTTCCTGGGATTTGGTTTATAAAAATAAAATATATGTATATATGAAAAAGAGCAGTCTTTAAGGTATCAAAAACGTTTTCAACACCCATAGAGTTTGAGCTTGTTCATTGTTCAGGAATTCAGACGCTCGCTGTCTGACAAGGGGCAAAAGCTGTGGGTTTGAATATCCTGCTTCGCTGCCTGGATCTTGAGCCCAGTGGGAGGCTGGATCCTAAAATCTGTCAGTATTTCCACTTTTTAGTAAAATATCGATGTTCAGAATAACAGCAGGGGCTCACTTCCATTCCTCCAGATCTTCGTTTGTGGTTTCGCCTTCTCATGATTTTGCTTTCAGCGGTGTCTCTGAAAGGTTGCTTTGATGGGCAGGGGGGTATAACGTGCAGAAGCAGTCTCATTGGCACTGGTCAGACTGAGGACTGGCTTCACGCTCGCTTAAGTGACTATAACCATGATGCTGTGTCCGATGCCACATTTCCCCAGGGTGCAGGTCACAAGTGGTGCGGTGGCTTGGGAGGCCCTCCTGGAACCAGAGAGTACAAGGTAAGGTACAAACAACAGCCCAACCTACCCTCTACAGACCAACCCATCTAACAACTGTGTGGGACTTTTCTAATCACTGACCATTGAACTATGGCAACCAGAAAGTTACAGGCTTAATCTCTGGCCTCTACTTAATCAAAAAGTAAGGACTTGCATTTCTCTAGCAATTTTCACAACCTCAGGACATTCCAAAGTCTTTTACGCCATTGAAGTACTTTTGCAGTATTGTCACTGTTGTAATGCAGGAACCACAATAGCCAATTTGCACACAGCAAGCAAACAACAAATCCTCAAACAGCAATGATTGAGATCAGTGAGCAGATAGTTTATTCTTGCGATGCTGTTTGAGGGATAAACATTGTCCAGGACATCAGGGAGAATTCTCCTGCTCTTCTTCAAATGGCACCTTGGCATCTTTTACATCCACCTGAGAGAGGCCTCTTTTAATATCTCACCTGATAGATGGCACACTCTGTTGGTACCACACTGGGAATGTCAGTCTGGATTCTGTATTCAGGTCCCTGGAATGCGAGTTGAACCCATAACGCTTGTATTCAGAGGCAAGGTACTGAACCACAGCTAACACCTAGTTAGCTTACTGTAGCAGAAGCAGTATTGAACAGTCCTGTATTGGGGGTGTGAGATTAGGGTTCCCCACTTTAATCACTATCCAGAGATCCTGCTGGACAATGTATAGCATTAAATAATCTGATATTGCTCACTGTTTAGGATCACAGATGAAGGCTGAGGTACTTTAGGCACTTGCATATCTGCACAGTAGCAACAGTCAACACCTTTGTAAGCGGGGGGAAGTGGAGGGAAAATAAATATATTTTTAATTGAAGCAGGAAAAATGACCATTTAATCAGCAATCTTTGTTGGAGTGATTTTGGGAACAACAGCTGGTGAATCAACTATTTTTTTCACCCTAAGACAAGGGATAGCAGAGTGGGTGACAGAGTTCAGAGCGACACTGAATTCAAATCCAGGCACACTCAAGTATGATTGTCTTGGAGCGAGGGCTGTTCAGGGGTGGTGTTGGGAAGCACTTCTTCACAAGGGCAGAGTAAATCTGAAACTCTTCCCACAAAAACCTGTTGCGGGATGGGGATAGTTCAATTGAAAATTTCAAAACTGAAATTGATTGTTTTTTTGTGAGGCAAGGCTACTAAAGGTTATGGAGCCAAAGTGGGTCATTGGACTTAAGATCAGCCATGATCTAAGTAAACATAGCTTGAGGGGCTGAATGGGCCTCTCCTGTTCTTAGGATGAGGAGTTAGTGAGGTGAGTTACCACACCAGGCAGGGAGGTGGGCTAAATCCAGCCAGAAGATTCCTCTGTGGAGAGAGAAACAGAGTTAACGTTTCAAGTCCGTATGACCCTTCTTCTGAGCTATGAAGAAAGGTCATACGGACTTGAAATGTTAACTCTGTTTCTCTCTCCACAGATGTTGTCAGACCTGCTGAGTTTTTCCAGCATTTACTGTTTTTGTTTCAGATTTACGGCATCTGCAGTATTTTGCTTTTATCTTATTGAAGGTTCCTCCCCAGGTGCTGTTAAGGATCCTGATAAGTCCCAGATTAGTTCCTGCCTCTGTCTCTGGGAAGGGTTCTGGAGAGGGGATATGTAGGCTTACAAAGCAAAAGGATAAGGCAGCATTGCAGTGCAACTATTTGGGTAATGATTCCCAGAGTGTGACAGGAAGGGGCAGGGTGTACAAACATAAAAAAACAGCAGCAAATAGGGTCAAAGGGGGGTAAAATAATAAAACAACAAAATTGATGATTCTTAAATGCACATAGTATTTGGAACAAGATAAATGAATTAATGGCACAATTGGAGGTTAATGGGAATGATCTTGTAACTGGTACAGAGACATGGTTACAAGGAGATCAAAGCTAGGAACTAAATATTCAGGAGTATGTGACTTTTCGAAAGGACAGCAGGAAGGAAAAGGTGGTGGAGTAGCTTTGTTCATACAAGCTGGAATAAGTATGATAACAAGAAATGATCTTGGATTGGAACACGTAGAATCCATATGGGTGGAGGTAAGAAATAACGAGGGGAAGAAGAAACTGGTGGCAGAAGTCTATAGGCCCCCTAACAGTAGCTATACCGTAGGACAGAAAATAAATCAGAGGATAATGAGGGCAAGTAAAAAAGGCAGTACATTAATCGCCGGTGATATTAATTTTCACGTAGATTGGGAAAATCAAATTGGCAGAGGTACCGCGAGCAAGAATTCATAGAATATATTCAGGACGGTTTCCTAGAACGATATGTTGTGGATCCAACCAGGGATCAGGCTATTTTGGATCTGGTAATATATAATGAGGCTGGTTTAACAAATGATCTTAGATTAAAAAATCCTCTAGGAAACAGTGACCATAACATGGTAGAATTTAGCATTCAATTTGAGAGTGAGAAACTTGGGTCAGAAACAACTGTGCTAACTTTAAATAAGGGTAATTATAATGGAATCAGGGCAGAGTTGGCTGGAGTGGACTGGGAAAGCAGTTTAGCAGAAAAGATGGTTGATGAACAATGGCAGATGTTTAAGAAAATAATTCATGACTTGCAACAAAGATATATCCCATTGAGGAAGAAGGATTTCAAAAGGTGATAAACCAACCATGGTTAACCAAGGAAGTTAAGGATAGTATCAAATTGAAAAAAAAGACATACAATGTGGCAATGATTAGTGGTAACAGAGGAATGGGAAAGTTTTAAAAACCAACAAAAGATGACCAAACAAATAATAAAGAGGGAGAAAAACTTTGAGGGTAAACTAGCAAGTAATATAAAAATGGACAGTAAGAGCTTCTTTAAATATATAAAAAGGAAGAGAGAGGCCAAAGTAAATATAGGCCCCTTAAAGAATGAGACCAGGGAAATAATAATGGGAAACGAGGAACTAGCAGAGGAGTTGAATAAATACTTTGCATAAGTCTTCATGGTAGAAGACATTAACAGCATTCCAAAAATACTAAACAACCAAGGGGCAAAAGAGGGGGAGGAAATAATGCAATAACTATCACTAGAGAAAAAGTACAAGGGAAACTAATGGGGCTAAAGGCTGATAAGTCCCCTGGACCTGATGGGTTGCATCCTAGGATATTAAAGGAAGTAGCTACACAGATAGTGGATGCACTGGTAGTAATCTTCCAAGAAACCTTAGATTCTGGAAAAGTCTCAGAGGATTGGAGAACGGCCAATGTAACACCCTTATTCAAAAAGGGAGGGAGACAAAAAACAGGTAACTATAGTCCAGTTAGCTTAACATCTGTCATTGGGAAAGTGTTGGAGTCCATTATAAAGGATGTAATAACAGAGGATTTAGAAATGCAAAATCTAATCAAGCAAAGTCAGCATGGCTTCATGAAGGGGAAATCATGCTTGACAAATTTATTAGAATTCTTTGAGGAGGTAATGAGCAGGATAGATAAAGGGGAACCAGTAGATGTAATGTATTTGGATTTCCAAAAGACGTTTGATAAGGTACCGCACATAAGGCTATTTAGTATGATAAGAGCCTATCGCGTTGGGGGTAGTATATTAGCATGGATAGAGGATTGGCTAACTAATAGAAGACAGAGTTGAGATAAGTGGGGCATTTTTGGGATGGCAACGTGTAACTAGTGGATTGCCACAGAGATCAGTGCTGGGGCCTCCATTATTTACAATATATTAATGACTTGGATGAAGGAAGTGAATGTACTATCGCCAAGTTTGTGGGTGACACAAAAGTAGATGGGAAGGCAAGCGGTGAGGATGACATAGAGAGTCTATAGAGGGATAATGTGGGAAAATATGAGGTTATGCACTTATTCAGGAAGAATGGATGAGCTGAATATTATTTAAATGGAGAAAGACTGCAGAAAGTTGCAGCACAAAGGGATTTTGGGGTCCTTGTACATGAATCCCAAAAAGCCAGCATACAAGCTCAGCAGATGATAGATAAGGCAATTGGAATGTTGACTTTTATTTCAAAGGGAATGAAGTATTAAAATAGGGAAGTCTTGCTAAAACTATACAAGGCACTATTTAGACCACACCTACAATACTGTGAACAGTTTCAGTCCCTTTATCTAAGGAAAGATATACTGGCATTGGAGACAGTCCAGAGAAGGTTCAGTAGGTTGATACCGGGTATGAAGGGATTTTCTTATGAGGAGCGGTCGAGTAGGTTGGGCATGTACTCAATGGAGTTTTAAAGAATGAGAGGTGACCTTATTGAAACATATAAGATTCTTAGGGGGTTTGACAGGGTAGATGCTGAGAGGTTGTTTCCCTTGTGGGAGAGTCTAGGAGCAGAGGACATGATCTCAGAGTAAGGGGGCACCCACTTAAAACAGAGATGAGGAGAAATTTCTTCTCTCAAAGTGAAGTCAATCTATGGAATTCTTTACTGCAGAGGGCTGTAGAGGCTGGGTCATTAAATATATTCAAGGCTGAGATAGACAGATTTTTAATCAGTAAGGGAATCAAAGGTTATGGGAAAAGGCAGGAAAGTAGAGTTGAGGATTGTCAGATCAGCCATGATCTCATTGAATGGCGGAGCAGACTCGATGGGCCGAATGGCCTACTTCTGCTCCTATGTCTTATGGTCTTATGGTCTCAACCAGTAGGTAATTGGTGAGGGGAAGGACTTAGATTTTGAATGAAAGGCAACACTTTTACCTTCCTCGCAGGTAGGCCCAGTCCAACCATACAGGCAGGTACAGTGTCCGTTCCGAGAATCACAGCGAGCGTTATTGGAGCACCTGCAGCTCAAGGAGCAGCCGGGTCCGTAGTGATTGGCTTGGCAATCTGAGGAGGACAAGAAATCAATCACTATAAGCAGTTTCTGCTGAAGTTTCAACCTCTTCAAACCTTTGACATTCTCAGACCATGCAGATGTTGCTCAGTGTAAAGCTCTCTCTTGTTAAGGATCTTGATGGTTTCCCACCTGCGTCCCACTTTCAACCAGTGAACAGGCAATCTTTACATATTGTTGAGGAGAGATTTGAAATACCAGGGCTGCATCCTTTGAAGAAGTGAAGGCTGAAAGGGGATCTAATTGAGATTTTTATTTTAAATTTTGAAGAGTTTCAGCAGAACAAAAACTATGGCCGGAATCGTCCCAGATTTGCACTAAGTGTGGTAGCAGGCGGGTGAAATGACATTTTACCCACAGGGCACAATGACGGCTTTTCACGCCATATCATCCCAAACCTGCCACGTTAATTATGCATTCCCGGGATACACGCCGTTCGCTTGGCGGACGGGCTCTCATTTGCCCACCAGGCCATCACCTCACCGCTTCAGCATGCTTGGTACCATATTTAAAGTCCAGCCACACAGAGATCCCTCAGTGCTTCCAGCCCATGACTGCTGCAAAGAAGGCTTGGCCCTGAAAGGCAAAAAGACCGCAGCTCCCAGGTTCAATGACAGGTTGCTTGAGCGCCGTTTGGACGCAGTGGAGGCTCGCCATGATGTCCTCTACCCCTGCTCTGGGCGCAGAATGGGCAGCAACTTCACTAATTTGGCTTGGGAGGTGGTGGCGACGATGGTCAGCGCCAACGCCCTGCAAAAGAGGACAGTCACCCAGTGCCGCATGAGGAGGAATGATCTCCTCCATTCAGCCAGGATAAGTTACTCTTCTCATCACTATCAACTCGCACACTCACAAACCCATCACACATCCACAGGGATCTCACTCACTGCCGGTTCAAGGGACATAACCATTCACTCTCTCACACACACCTTCATTGTCCTCATCCCATCCATGGGACCACTCACCACCAACACTTGCCAGGCATACTTATCATCTGGCCTGGCAGGCATCCTGCTTATACTCTCTCCATCTCTGTTTATGCAGGACAAGCCGGCACACAACAAGAGTGAGAGGTTGCAGACCAGTGGAGGAATGCTTGAAATCAAGGTCCTCATGGACTTTGAAAACAGAGTCATCCTGTTGGCCAGTGATGATCTGGACTGGTCCTGTGCTGACAGTGAGGTTGATGCTGTTCTACCAAGTGAGGATCCATCGGACAACTGTGTTGTGTCCTGTTTCACAGGCCACTAACACGCATTAATTATCTCCCCTTGCTTCCGCAGGTGCTTCTGAGAAACAGCCAATGAAATCCATGACCCAGGGCCTCCAATCAAGCCCCGAAGAAACCTCTGAAGAGGAATCTGAAGGCACCCTCCTTGAAGTCCCGTCAAGTTCTCACTCACACCCTCCACCAGCGCAGAGACACACACCTCGGTGGGACCTAGCTTTACAGTAGCCTCGGGAACACAATCTGGTGAGCGTATCGCACTGCCTTGTCAGAGGACTGCTGGAGGCCAGAAATTTGCTGAGTCTGAGTCAGATGACAAATCTCTGGACTTGGTCATACCTCAGTAGCTGGAGCTGCAAAGGCAAGCTCAGGAACATCAGGAAGGGATGTCCAAAACAAAAATAAAAATACCTGGAAAAACTCAGCAGGTCTGACAGCATCTGCGGAGAGGAACACAGTTGACGTTTCGAGTCCGTATGACTCTTCAACAGGGATGTCTGCTGGACTCCTCAGATTGCAAGGCACGATAGAGGAGTATGTCCGCCTTCAGGCTGAGGTGATAGCGCCAGGATGCCAACGCACTGAGGTGAATGAACACTGATAGGATGGCAGCTGCCATGGAGACCTTGGTCCAGGACGTTGCTCCTGCACTGCTGCATGGGCTCAACTCCATCACTGATGCCATAGTTGGCCTCCAACAATGTGTATGCGAGAGGGGTGCGGGGCAGCTTGATCTCACTCCAGCTACCTCTTCTCCTCAAGGAGTCAGCCGGGGGCCTTTGGGCACCCGTAGGGAGGAGGATGGCCTCTGGGGCCATCCATCTAGGTGACTCCTGGTGTGTCTGGCCCATCCGAATCCCCTCATCCTGTGACCTCAGCAGCTCTAGGTCCACAGGCCGAGGAGGGTGCCTCTGCCATACAGCAGGACCCCGACTGCAGGCCGGGTCCCTCCAGGTCTCGGTCCTCCACAGAACGCCGGCCAAGGTCATCACAGAAAGGGTGCAGCAGTCAGCGGGCTGCCTGCACCTCCCCGTTTTTTTGCCTTTTCACCATATTGTCCGCTCACGCCACCGAACACGCCCGACGCCAGCAGGCACGGAAAGTCCCGGCCCATGCCCTCTGATTGGGCAGTCAGTAATGAACAATTCAAAATGGTCACTGGGAGTAAAGAGAGATTAGGACAGATGTCTTTGTACAGAGCACTGAGCCTGGAATGCTTTGGCGCAGAGTGATGCATAATACTCACCAACATCGCACCTAGTGCCAGTCTTCCCTGGGGGACAGAGGCACTGCCCTGTTGCGGGTTCACAAGGCACACCTCCCTCACAGTCACACAGCTGCTGGCACTGCTCCCCGTGTTGTCCCTCCTCGCATTCTACAGCGGCCCGGAGAAAAATAAAACAAGTCAGATGGCTCAATACCTCAACAGTAGGCTGGCTGTGGAAGCCAGCTATACTGTCCGATTCACGTCAGGGCAGGCAAAGCTCTCCATGTAACCACAGAATACCAGACAAACAGTCCCCATGCCCTCAGGGAAGATAATACATTTCTGTAGCTCATGTGGGCAGGCAACTATCTTCAATTACCTTTAACAGAGGCAAGATGATCTCAATTCTTGTGATTGAGGAATCATAGAGCTTCGCAGGGCATGACTGGAGCTTAAATTTGCTTTCCATGTATCTCAAGTTGCTGAGACTGGCTATCTTGCCAACGTGCTGACAGCGTTAAGAACAGCTCTTTCCAAACCTCCAGGTCCATAAAAAAGCATAGAATTTAGGAGCGAGTTGCCTCATTTCTAAAGCTTGGTCGCTAAAGCTCAGTGACTGCATGTGGACAGCAGCTCTAAGGCCAGGTAATGTGGTCCATTTGGCTTTGTTTGGGGGACTGGAGTATGGTGGGGCGGGTGAGGAGGGGAAGGGCAGTTAACAACGCAATAGCATTTTACAGCAGCCATAACCCACACAATGCTTTGTTAGAACAATTACCTTTTTCACAGTAGTCTCCATGGTAACCAGCTGAACACAGGCACTGCCCAGTCACAGGATCACATGCTCCATTTCCGCAGTCACACAAATGCTGACAGTTCGATCCGTGAAAACCAGACGGGCAGACTGTAAACAGACACAAACTGTCACTCAGATTAGCTGAGAAAAGATAAAACTAGACATCTCAAGGGTGTTACAAACTTTGTGCCAGCAATGCATCACACTGTGCCTCTGCGGCCCTCCATCACTCATGGTGCACTAGGCTGCCTATCTTGACTTGCTATCGGAGGTGATTCACTCAGTAAAATTTTGACTGTCAAAGGCACCAAAACAGTGACTGCAAGTGTGCTAGCCATGGCTCAGGGGATAGCATGCTTCCTCTGTTATCACCTTTGTGAGTGTTGTTTAGGTTGTCCTGCATTAGGATCAGTAGAGACTGCTGGAGGCAAGGCTGTGGTAAACTTTACCTTTTATTAAACATTCTTCTCAATACATACAGGACAAGGCTTCACAAAGGACCATCCCTCAGTAAGCTCTGTTGTCATGTGATCTTACGTCACTGATGATATAGACTGCCTATTAACATTAATCCTTTACACCACACTACACTTGTCTTTGAGTCAGAAGGACCTGGGTTCAAGCCCCACTCCAGAGACTTGGGCACAAAATCTATCTTGATACAACTTGTGCAGTACTGAGGGAGCGCTGTACTGCCTTTTGGAAGAGACATTAAACTGAGCCCCGTTTGTTCTCTCATGTGGATGCAAAAGATCCCATGGCACCAACAGAGGAAGAGCACAGGGCAATTTCACTGCTATCCTGTTCCGTTTCTGCATTGGAAATTGTGCGTATTCCTTACCGTTAAAGCTGGATTCCCAGCATCGATATGGGACACACCGCTCACTGCTCCACAAAAAGTGATTGTTAAATCACTGTATCGCCAGCCACCACAATGAAACAGGAAGTTGATGCTGCTGATGTCAATCCCCCCCCTCGCTGCCCTGGTCGCCGCCCCACTCCCAACCCCTCACCACATCCCTTGTTGCACCCCCCTTGCCGCTCCCCTTTGAGGTGGCGAGTGAGGCAGTGGGTGCTCAAGGGTTAGGAGCAGGGCAGAGAGAGGGTCAACAACAGTGGCAGCGAGTGGGAGGTGAATGGGGTGGCAAGTGAGGCAGTGACTGTCAAACATCCAAAATATTGTTCTTTGATGCAGGCAGCCACTTGAGGTGCTGCTGCCAGTGAGGTCACAAGCACTGTGACTGCATGTGTGGTGAGTGCGCCCCCTGCAGTTGCAGCAGCAGCAAATGCAGCCTTGTTAAAAATCCTTTTGTTCAATTTCTGGACATTTACACAGGGAATGCCGAACGTAAGTTGTGTACTGCTATCAATGAACTGCAAATTAATGAGTAAATCTCCAGTGGATGCAAAACCCAGCAGCAGGTGGCGATATCGTACAATGAATATAACTTTGTGCCCTTGTATGATGGAGGTTATGGTGTAGCAAAGAGTAAGGCCACACAACCCCTCAGTGAACATTGGCCAAGGCTGCCAATCTGTCTATTGATCAAAGTTTTCTACCGCACAGCTTAAAAACCCCCGCAGAATAAGGAATCATCCCCTTTAACTTGGCATTCCATTCCATAAGCTACTCATACCATAGAATCATACAGCACCAGAGGCCAATCAGCCCATTGTATCTGTGCTGGCTCATGATGTGTTTGAATAAGTTGAGCTGATCTTCAGACTTCAGTCCCACCATTACATCCCTTCATTTCCTATTCAGCCACCCACTATTCACATCCCCAGCCATTTCCATTGGCGTTTAAATTTATTTAAATTCTGGACCCACCCACCTTCCTTTTGTGAGCCCCATTCTTGATCCCCTAAAAGGGTTCACAAAGTACAACCCTTCCTTCTATTCCTCCAGCCGACTTTTACTCCAATTGCATATAGAACATAGAAAATATAAATGTTAAGTCTTTCCATTTATCATCCTTCCAATTCTAGCTTAGCCTAACTATATAGTGTTCGTTTATCACTCTACTTCCAAACATACTTCACAACATGACCAGTATATACTCTCCTCTCCTCAACTCTCAGCATAGTGTTCTTTAGCTCTCCCACTATTTATCTGCTCTCAGGATTTCTCTAATCGGTCATTTCTTCCAACAGTTCTCCCCAAGCTCAAACCCAATCAGACCCTCAACTGGGAGTGTTCACAACTAGCCATGATGGACAAGTTTAACAATTACAGTGCAGTAGCGTGGTGGTCATGTTACTGGGCTAATAATTTCACTGGGGATGTTTAAGAATTTGAATTCAGTTTTTTTTTTAAATTCTGGAAATAAAAAGCTGGTGTCAGTAAAATTGTCCATGAAGCTGTCAGACTGTTGTGAAAACGCAACTGGTTCACTAATGTCCCTTTAGAAAAGGAAACCTGCTGTCTATACGCAGTATGGCCGATATGTGACTGCAGTCCCACACAGTGACATGGTTGACTTTTAACTGCGTCCTAAAGTGACTGTGGAAAATCACTCAGGTGTAACAAAGAGTTTGCAGTGTTTAAGAAGGTGGATGCCCACCTTCTCAATGGCAACTGAGAGATGAGCAATAAATGCTGGTCTTGCCAGCGACGCTCACATGCTCGAGAATGAATAATAAAGTTATTTTTGCCCTTGGGATTTCTATCATCTACGATGCCCAGTGTCCTCTCAGAGCTGGGTCCCTGTCAACTTACCGTGCTCACAGTTGTGCCCATAATACCCTCTCGCACACTGACAGTACCCAGTCACACGGCTGCAGGTTCCATTATTTTGGCAGGCACAGTCCAGCTGGCAGTTAGCACCGAATTTCCCACCGGGGCATTCTGGAAAAGATCAAACCAAACCAGGGATGCCGATTCTGTGAATTCTACCTCAATCCAAATCATAAGCAGGAAGTACATGCAACAGAAAGTAAAACGCTGCAGATGTTGGAAATCTGAAATAAAAACAGAAACTTTCTGAAAAAATACTCAGCAGGTCAGACAACATCTGTGGAGAGAGAAACAGTTGAAGTTTGAGGCCTTTAGTCAGAACTGGAAGATGTTAGGAATGTAACAGTCTGTAAGCAAGTACAGAGTCAGGAGAAGGGGCTCTACAACAAAGAAAATGTTGACAAGAAATGCCACTGGAGAACAACTAATAAAAATAAAAGTAGCAACACACTTTACATGTGTTTATCTTGCCACATTTTTCATCCAGTTTTCTTTCTGTCTTTCTCATTGTCCCTGCTTCTGTTTCTATCTCTGACTTGATTACTGTCTCTCTCTGTCTTTGTCTTTCCCTCTGTGTCTATCTTTCCCTGTCTCTTTTCCAGTCTGCATCTCATTCTCTGTTTTGTTTTATAACTTATAAAGCTAAGATGTTCAGCCATGGCTCAATTGGTAGTTTTCTCACCTGAGTCGGAATTTCATGAGTTCAAGCCTCACTCCAGAAACTTGCGCTCGTGATTTAGGCTGGCACTCCAGTACAGTCCTGAGGGGGTGCTGCAGTGTTGCAGTGAATGCTGCAGTTGGAGGTGCTGTCTTTGCAGGATAGCCTTTAAATGCTGAATACTCCTGCACCTCTGCTCCCCATGCTTAAATTGTTCTCTCCCACAGTTCTGTCTATTCTGTGAATTTTTTTCTCCCTCTCCCACTTTCAGTGTTCATTTTTGGAGGTAAAAGCAACTTCTTTTTAAAAGAGGCTTTAAGTGCTGGAAGCCAACGTTAAATGCATGTTTACAACCAATGAAAAGTACAGGCCTGGAAAATTAACGGCTGACAGAAAAAAAAAATCCAAACAGGGTTGCTAACTCCGGTCATATTCCTGGAGGTTTCATCACATGACCTCCAATAGCAACGCCCAATAAAACAACCTATACTCACAATCTCCATTTTTTTTAACAACTAGAAAGTGTTCAAGGAAAATAAAAAAGTACAGGATTTCTTTAACGCCCCCTACGATTTTTCTCTTGGGTTGCTTGCAGGAGCTTAACTTATCATCCCTGGAGTCTCCAGGACAATTCTGGAGGGTTGGCAACCCTAAAACTAGTGACAAGGAAATCCATCCTTGAAATTCTGTACACTGAATGTCAGAATGCTTATTTTCGATTTATATTTGATTTCTGATCAAGTTTAACCACAAATTTCAAAGTAGGTTTTTTGAGTACAGAGGCTGCAGGAATTGCCCTCAAGTTTACATTAGGCTCTTCTGTTGGGTGTTTTTAGGCTTCTCTTGAATGTACAATGCACTCACCTTGTCCACATAGGGGTCCTGTCCAGCCCAGACCACAGGAACAGGAGCCATTGACCGAGTTGCACAATCCTCCATTCCTGCATGTGCAGGTGTACTGGCATCCCTCACCAAACCTGCCTTTAGGGCACACTGAACAGACAAGATCGTGGTTACATTACCAAACAAATTCCAACATCACTGGGCAACAAGGAATCTGAGGCTAGAGCTGAGAACTCATTCAGGCTTCAATTCACCTTTTAGGGTCAGATGTGGGCAGACAGAGTGTTGATATCACTTTGCGAGCTGTTCTATGGATCATTTGGACATTCTAAAGGCTGGCGATCATCTGCTACTGTTCTACTTGTGGGAGATGTTTGGACACTGCAACGCTGTAAGGCCACTAATAAATTATGTTCCCCGTTGAACAACAGACCTGCCAATATTCTGCTCCCTCCAAAAGCACATCAGTATGGAGGCTTCATGCAGGAATGAAACAAGGGACAGGCCTGCTCAAACAGCCGGAGTCCATTGGTGGTGCTGAATGTACATGCGTGGTGATCCTATGGGTGGACTTGCCTGCACGTGTCTGAACTCATGGTGCAGCTGCTGGCACACACGTACAAAAATATGCTTCAAATCTTGGAAGTGAAAACTGTGCAGTTTTTCACTCCAAAAATGGCCCGACACTAGTCTGATACTAAACCGGGTAGTTGGTCACCCAATCGGTCATGCATTGGAATTACCTGCCCTGCCAATCCAGTCTGTCAGATCTCAAGGAGTGAATAGTAAGGGCCCATCACCCAGCCCCGGGGTGACAATTCACTCACCATGCTGGCATTGAAAACCAGTCCTGCCTGGTGGGCAGATGCATCTTCCAGTCACGTGGTCACACTTTGCACCTTCTCCACAGGAACAGGCCACGGCGCAGTCCATGCCATAGTGACCAGCGGGACAGGCTGTAGGCAAGAAACAGAAGTAGTATTAACCTGATGAAACCCAGCTTCTCTATAACCTGAAAAGATAGATTCAAGCAAATTTATGGCACAAATGGAGACAATTCGGCCCATTGTGCTAGTGTTCACTCTCGGCAAGAGATATCTACTTAGTCCCATTCACCTGTCCCTTCTCCACATTTTGCTTTTTCAAATATTTATCCACCCCTTATTCAAAACCTGATGTGGATTCTGTTTCCACTAGCGCGCACACAGGACGAATGGAGAATGATTTTGTCTTATTGATAATCTTATGGATCTCAGTTCAGTTGAGGGTCGGACATAGTACAAAATAATAAATGAGCCCCTCCCTTCAGTATAGATCAGCTCCCTTCAATAACTGAGTCCTCCTCGTTTTGCTGTTCACTTACTCTGATTACAGTCAGCTCCGACATACCCAGGTGGACAGGCACATGTCCCGGTCACTGTCTCACACCGGCCTCCATTCAAACAACGACATGATCGGACGCAGCTGGATCCATATCTCCCATCTGGACATTCTGGAGGATTAGAGGAGAAACAGGGCATCACGGGGCACTCTGGATACCTGTCCACCTTCGCTAGGAATTCATACTATACTTCGCACAAATTCCCCCATCACCCCAATTTTTCCAGGCTCCACCCACAAGAGTTCAATTCTGCTTTAGCATTGTTTCTTCTGGGAGTTTAAAGTAGAGGCAAAGTACAAAAGGAGCTTTTCCTACTCAAAATACTCCGGTCAGGAATTCCTTTCCCTAGGTACCCTGCTGCCTGACTTCCAGGTTAATCCCGAGGAAGGGCCAGCTCCTGATTTGAAGGAGCCACTTTAAGAGGCCTCAGGCCATCTGTAATGGACAGCCTGGAGTTGATCAAGGGGAGGGCTGGCGAAGCTAGAGAAATAAGTCAGATTATTAACAGTATTTAACACCACAGCCCTTGTAGAATCAGAGGATGATGCACCACACAAGGTCTCTCTGTCCATTGTAGCTGTATGAGTTCTTAGAGAGAGTTATTAATTCATCCCACTCCGTCCTGCCCATTCTCCATAACTGTGCAATTTTTTTCCTTTTCACATATTTATCCAATTCCCTTTTGAAAGTCATTACTAAATCTGCTTCCACTGCTCTTTCATGTTTTTTTGGCACTTTACTGTATGCAAATGGGCTGCCACCATCCCTACATTAAACCAATGACCACATGTCAAAAAAGCATTTGATTGGCTGCAAAGAGCTTGGGAATGTCTTGAGGATGTGTAAGGTGCCATAAAAATGAAAGTTATTTCCTTTCCTTTATCACTGCTGCTGAGATCAACAGACAGGGGATTGAATGTAGTGCCGCCCAGTTTGATACCGCATCAGGTAGCGCATTTACCCACTGACCTACTCAAGGGGCTGTTGGTCTCTCTCTCTCTCTCTCTCTATAGTTTATCTCGGCTTATACTGAGTATACAGTGGCCCTTTGCAGGTCATACAGTTTAATCAAGTTGAGCAAAACTCACTCAGGTTACAGCTGTCTCCGTGGTAACCAGGAGCACAGACACATTCCCCACTCACTGGGTGGCATAGCTGGTTTTGAGCAGAACATTGGCACACCTGGTTACAGTTCTGTCCATAAGTACCAGGCAGGCAGGCTAAGGAAGGAGTCAAGGAACAAAAAGATGAAAAGTTAACTGCAAGACAAGCGATGGGATTCAAAACAAGAAAGCAAACCTGCAATTGCTGGAAATCTGCAATAAAGACAGAAAATGCTGGAACGGCACTGCCGCTCAGCCAGCATCTGACATGGAAAAGACAGGCCAACAATTCGGGTTGGACCTTCAAGCAGAAACCTAAAGCATCCAGCTGTCCCTGCAACCCAACATTCATTCTGTAACTGCTGCCATACGTAACTTTGGATTTAAGATAACACTTTCATCCCCAAGTCCTTCTTGACCAAGCTTTTGGTCACTTGTCCTTCTGTAACCAGGTGTAAAACTTTGTTTGATTACATTCCTGTGAAGGTCCTTGGGATGTTTTATAACAGTAAAGGCAGCAGTATATAAATGCAAGTTGTGGTTGTTGAGTCAGAAAGTCATGGGTTCAAGCCCTGCTCCAGGTCCCACGTAAAAATGTAAAATGTAAAAAGCAAGAGGGTAGCCAGGGAAAGGGTAGGCCCACTCAGGGACAGAGGTGGGAATCTGTGTGTGGAGCCAGAAGAAATGGGAGAGATACTAAATGAATGCTTCTCATCAGTATTCACCAAAGAGAAGGACTTAGTGGTCGATTTGTCAAGGGAAGAGTGTGCAGATAGCCTGGATGTTGAGATCAAAAAAGAGGTGAAGAATATGAAGGTGGATAAGTCCCCAGGGCCAGATGGGATCTACCCCAGAGCACTGAGGGAGGCAAGGGAGGAGATTGCTGGCTACAGGTGAGGTCCCAGAGGACTGGAGAATGGCCAATGTTGTTCCATTGTTTAAGAAGGGTAGCAGGGATAATCCAGGAAATTACAGGCCAGTGAGCCTTACATCAGTGGTAGGGAAATTATTGGAGAAGATTCTTCATGACAGGATTTAATACCATTTGGAAGCAAATGGGCGTATTAGTGAGAGGCAGCATGGTCTTGTGAAGGGGAGGTTGTGTCTCACTAACTTGATTGAGTTTTTCAAGGAAATGACAAAGATAATCGACAATGGAAGAGCAGTAGATTTATATACATAGATTTCAGTAAGGCCTTTGACAAGGTCCCTCATGGCAGACAGGTACAGAAGGTAAAGTCACACGGGATCAGAGGTGAGCTAGCAAGATGGATACAGAATTGGCTTGGTCATAGAAGACAGAGGGTAGCAGTGGAAGGGTGCTTTTCTGAATGGAGAGCTGTGACTAGTGGAGTTCCGCAGGGATCAGCGCTGGGACCTTTGCTGTTTGTAGTATACATAAATGATTTGGAGGAAAATGTAACTGGGCTAATTAGTAAGTTTGCAGACCACACTAAGGTTGGAGGAGTTGCAGATAGTGAAGAGGATTGTCATAGGATACAACGGGATATAGATTGGTTGGAGACTTGGGCGGAGAAATGGCGGATGGAGTTTAATCCGGACAAATGTGAGGTAATTATACAGCAGGAATTATACAGTAAATGGCAGAGCCCTTAAGAGAATCGACAGGCAGAGGGATCTGGGTGTACAGGTCCACAGGTCACTGAAAGTGGCAATGCAAGTCGATAACGTAGTCAGGAAGGCATATGGCATGCTCGTCTTCATTGGCAGGGGTATTGAGTATAAAAGCTGGGAAGTAATGCTGCAGCTGTATAGAACTTTGGTTAGGCCACACTTGGAATATTGCGTGCAATTCTGGTCGCCACATTACCAGAAGGATATGGAGGCGTTGGAGAGGGTGCAGAGGAGGTTTACCAGGATGCTGCCTGGTCTGGAGGTTATTGGCTATGAAGAGAAGTTGGAGAAACTCGGATTGTTCTCACTAGAGCGACGCAGATTGAGGGGCGACTTGGTAGAAGTTTATAAAATTATGAGTGGCATGGACGGAGTAGATAGTCAGAAGCTTTTTCCCAGGGTGGAAGAGTCAATTACTAGGGGACATGGATTTAAGGTGAGAGGAGAAAACTTCAGAGGAGATGTGCGGGGCAAGTTTTTTACACAGAGGGTAGTGAGTGTCTGGAATTCGATGCCAGAGGAGGTGGTGGAAGCAGGTATGATAGTGGTGTTTAAGAGGCAGCTTAACAAATACATGAACAGGACGGGAATAGAGGGATATGGACCCCAGAAGTGCAAAATGTTTTAGTTGACGGGCAATATGATTGCGCAGGCTTGGAGGGCCGAAGGGCCTGTTCCTGTGCTGTACTTTACTTTGTTCTTTCTTTGTTCTTTGATGCATCAGTACGGCACCGCCCTTGTCAGAGGTAAGTCTGTCGGTGCTCCATGGCATTACTTCAAGATGAGCAGAGGGTTCTCTCGATGTCCTGATCAGCATTGTTTCCTTAATCAGCATCACCAAAAGCAGATTAAATGGTCATTCATGTAATTGTTGTTTGTGGGCTCCTGTTGTATGTATCATCTTCTTACATAACAATCACTGCACCTCTAAGTAATTTGAGGTGAACTGATTTGGGATATTTCTGGGAGATATGATCAATGTCACTCTCTCTTTTACATTTGTAATGGAACCAGCTGTATTGTGATGTAATTATAACCGGTATTTCTCTTCCAGGCATGAATCAGCTTTAATCCAGTTTTTCCAGCAATGTTATTAACAGCTGTTTTCCTTATTACCTCCACAAAGAAGGCAAGCGTCATTGGGTACTTACTCTGCTCGCACCCATTGCCCATAAACCCTGGAGGGCAGCCGCATTCACCCGTTACATGGTTACAGGGAGTGTTGGGGGAACAGTTACACCGTTGCACACAGTTGTCACCATAGTAACCAGGCCAGCAAGCTGGAGGAGAAAATTAAAGAGGATTAGAATCAGCAACAACCCCGATAGTAATTAGTGGAGTTTGGGTACATGAGGAATGGAGAAACCCGGTTGCTGGGTGAAAGTCCAAAACAAAGTAAATCAAGATCAGGCGGGCAAATGATTTGGCAGCAAGCCCATGAAATTTCACATTTATTATACTATACAGTCCATTACCCAAATACCACAGTGTACCCCACAGACAGGAACAATACCAGTTTCTCAGCAGATTACAGTAATAACAAATCACGAACCTCATGGACAAGTGACACTGGGCTTGGGTTGACGTTGCTCAAACAAGTAAAGGAAGATTGAGGGAGATGAAAAAAGAAGTGACTTCAGCCTTTAACTTACATGATTTCAGACAGCTACAGTAACTGAATAAAAAGAAATGCTCACCCTAGCTGTGTCCCTGGGGTAGTTTGGAATAATAACCCTTTGCTCTGTGGCCACACTGTAGTTATGCTTCACGTGACTCACAGCTAGAGAGCTCTACTTGGTATAATGGAGTTTGGTTGCAATGCACTTGTGATGTCAAGGCAGGGCTGAAAGGTGTGAGCCGAACACAGACGAGGGCTCGTTTCCTGAACCATTAATACAAGGGCCGGGATTTTACCGCCCCGTCACGGGTGGGACCCGCTGTGGGTGAGGCGGTGCCCCAGCCAGGAATCCACTGATTTGCGGCAGGACCGGAAGATCCCGGCAGCGGGCGGGTGTGAAAAATCCCACCCATGGTTTGTTGTAAAGTGTCTTTGTTGTGGACCATCTTTAGATGCATTTACCTCTAAAAACGACACACTTGTAACTCCAGGCCAAAGTTACAGAACTCTAGCAACTTGGGACGGGCACTAATAGGGGCAGGGTGATGAAGTGTTTCCATGTGAGTTACCGTTGCAAACTATATTCTCAAAAGTTTGCAAAGAAGAGGCTGTAAGAAACATTGATTGGGAAAAGAATACATTAACCTCATGTAGACTGATTCCAGTTAGTTGCTTAAGTCTGAAACTACTTCCATACCTCACTGGGTCCTTTAGCTTCTCTGTATTATTTCTTCTGTAAGTAAGTTTTACCCAGTAGCTTTAACCCGTTGGCACTGATCAGGCAGGAAGGTAATTTCCAGCCTTTGGAGCTGGCAGGGGAATGATATGGTATTGCCCAGTAAATGTTTCACTGCAATTAGGGGTGAATTGTTAGTTGGGGTATCCTAACTTGTGCATTGCAATGAACAATGACATAGGTTTCGAGTTATAGGGGATTCAGTCTGATTTTGGAAGCTGCCACCTAAATGGGAACATCATCAGACAAAAGTGTTGGAGAGGGGGATGGCGGTGGTGGTAGCTGAACTGTAACAGTAAGGAGCTCTATAGGTCTGAGGTCCTGGGAAAGCATCAATAGAGGAGGAAGGGCAAGGAAGATGTAAGGATGGCACATTCCTGATTTTATAGAACATGAGAAATTATCAGAATAGAAAAAAGTCATGAAGACCAAGAAACCAATCCACCTTCTTCCAATGTTTCTCAAACCCACACCGACCCTGGCACCATATCACCATTACACTGACCAGGCTTTTACCACAAGGTCATGAAGCAGGCTAGTCTATCTATTATTATTTTGTGGAATGAAGGAAGGAGTTTTAAAATCAAGGTTGTGAGGCTGTATTATGAAATTCTGGGACATGATTCTCACATCAACCATTTCACTGACCTTTCTCACACCATCTCCCTCTCCATCCCTTGGTGCATTGGCAGCTTCCTGTCGCATGATGACATGACGATCCGTGCTCACAGCTGCAATGTTCCTCACAGCGCTCTCCATAGGTACCCTTGGGGCAAGCTGTCACAGAGGGAACGGATAGGGGTTAGTGTCGGACAGCAATCATCACAATAAACAAACAGATGGAGGTTGTAGGGAAGCCCAAAACTAGGGGCCATAAAATAACATGGTCACTAAATAATTCAATAAGGAATTCAGGAAAACCTTCTTTAACCGTGTGGAACATGCTACCACACAGAATGGTTGAGGCAAATAGCATATCTGGGTAAGTTAGATAAGTGCATGAGGGAGAAAGGATTAGAAGAATAGGCTGATATGTGAGATAAAGTAGAGTGGGAGGAGGCTTGTGTTGAGCGTAAACATTGACATGAAACAATTGGGCAGTAATTTTAGTCTAACTCGATGGAATGTACTATTCAATAATCTATATTGTGATTGCTGGACAACCATTAACTTTTATTTCTAGGAAAGAAAAGACTATGGGGAAACATGATTGAGGTTTTTTAAATTATGAAGGGATTCGATAGGGTGGATGTGGAAAAATTGTTTCACTCTGGGTAAGCCCAGAACAAGGGGTTTAAAAATAAGATAGTCACAGACATAGTAAGGAATTGAGGAGGATTTATTTTCTGCAGAGAATGGTGAGAATGTGGAATTTGCAGCAATATGGAGTGATTGAGGCAGATTGCATTGATGTATTCAAGGGGATACCTGATGTATATACAAGGGAGAAGGGAATTGAGGGATACAGGGGCAGGTGGGAAGAGGTCATTAGAATCGAAGAAGACTCATGTGAAGAATGAACGCTGGCATGAACCAAATGGGCTGAATGGCCTGTTTCTATGATGTAAATTCTATGTCAGTAAAGGGGGAGAGGTGGGGTGTTACCGAGCTTGGGTTTTAAAAGCCCTCAGAAGAAGCAAAGACTGCGGGAAGTGAGAAGCCACATAGTTTGGAGGTCCTGGTAAAGATTGAGTAAAGAGTCGTAAATGGTGTAATAATCTTGATTTCAACACAATGGGGATATAGGGAGGAGGGAAAGAGCGCAGGAGTGACAAGAGAGGAACGTTTGGGAGCATCTACAGCCACAGCATACTGATAAAAAGAGGCAAGATTAGTAATTCATTTAATTAATTCTTAAAATGACACCTTGCCTTTCATTGATTCAGAAGACCTGTTCATGAAATGATAATGTAGTGGTTAAAACTATTGGACTAGTAATCCAGAGAACCAGACTACTGACCCAGGAAATATGAGTTCAAATCTCACCATTGAAGTTTGAGAATTTGAATTCAGGAAAAGTGACCATGTTGTAACAATCCAACTGGTTCATTAATCTCCTTTAGGGAAGGAAACCAGACATCCTTACCTAGCCTGGCTTACATGTGACTCCAGTTCCACACACTAATGTGGTTGACTCTTAACCACTCTCTAAAATAGTCTAGCATGCCATTCACAGTTGTGTCAGACTGTTACAAAGAAGAAGGAAGCCCACAATCACCTTCTTAGAGGAAAGTAGGGATGGCCAATGAATGCCAGCCAGTGCCCATAGCCTCAGAATGAATGAAACAATGATTGGCTAATGGAATTGCACTCACAAGTTCCCTCGCTGGTTGAAGGAAGTGTATTTTACTCACAAATTTCACATTTGTCACCTATCCATCCTGGCCGACAGGTACAGTGCCCACTCTGCCGATCGCACAGTCCCCCGTTCAGGCAGTCACACAGCTGTTGGCAGTCCAGCCCATACTTTCCTGGGGTACACTCTGTTGAAATCAAGAGCATATTACCATATATTGATAAGCTAGTCAGCCACTGATGGCTATAAGCACAAATCAGCCCAATTCTTTAACCCTGAATTCAGTTATGTCATTTACCCCCGTCGAGACAAATTAAAGATTCTATGAGTGCAAAAAATCTCATGGCACAACTCGAAGGTGTAAACAAGTTATTCTCAGTGTCCTAATCAAACAACATCGCTATAACAGATTATCCGGCCATCTACTCATTGTAAGTTGCTGCTACATTATAATAGAGATTACACTTCATTAGTATTGGATTGGCTGTGAAATCACTTTGGGACATCTTACTACAAAACTGCAAATCTGTCTTTCTTTTTATATACACACAAAGCCTTCAATGATCTCATAAAACATTTTGAACAGGCAAGCAAAAAATCAGCGACGCTTGTTAGTTTTCAGTACCTACCCAGCTCGCATGCCACTCCTGTCCATCCTTCTAGGCATGTGCAGTGACCAGTCACATGATCGCATGTTCCACCATTTCGACAGATGCATCTTTGCAAGCAGCCGGTGCCATAGAAACCAGCCAAACATGCTGGGAAATTCAAACAATGGCATTTAGATCTGGATGCTGTGTTTGTCTTAAAGGTGCTGCACATCAAACTAAACACTGGTGAACTCAAGATAATCCAAACCACTGGGCCCCAGACAACAACATTCGGGAAATAGATTTTTAGAGTACACAATGTAGGCCCCAAAATTGGTCACAATTGGTGTACATGAATTATGAATTCTCCCATCGCATGCAGATGAGAGTTGAGGTGTCTGAGAATTGTGTTGACATCCAGCGGGTTAAATGCGACCAGCAGGGTTTGACTGCTGGCTTGTCAACTCTGGCTGATGCTTCCCTGGAGGCTCATCACACACACGCTGGCAGCAAGGAGCAGGTGACAGGATAGGGTTAGGGGGAAGGAGAGGAGGAGGGGGGAGCGGGGAAGGCAATGGTAGGGAAGCAGGGAAGAGGGGAAGAGAAGGAAGGGGATCGGGGAAGAGAGGGGAAGGGGTAGGGAGAGGAAAGGAAGGGAAGAGGTGAAGGGGAGCTGTAGATCTTAAGAGAGTGGGTGTCTCTCTGGGAAGCCGTGGAGCTGCAGAATGATTCTGCTGGGGGTGGCTCCTGGTCGCAGAGCACCTCTCATTGAACTGTAAAGCCTGCAGAAGCTGCTACACACAAACACACACACAGACCATCCTGACACCGAGACTAGGTAGAACCCTCCCTCTATAACATGCGGCCTGTGCAGGAGGCCACAGAGAAACCTAGGGAAAACACAAGCTCCCTTTCCTGCACCGCTCCTGTGTTTATTGGGACTCTTTTCACAAAGTGGTGGCTACACAGATTTTGTGTAAGGCAGGACGTACCTTTCTGGCATGTGGCTCCCATCCAGCCAGGAGCACAGCTGCACTGACCGGTCACATGATCACAGCGGGCACCGTTTTCGCAATGACAAGACTGGCTGCAGTTCTCTCCGAATGATTGCCCCTGGCATGCTGCACAAGCCAGAAGAGAACATGAAGGGCAAAGGTTACAAATCAACTCTGAGCACACAAAACCTTAGCGTAGCCCAACAACAACTCAACCTGCATTTACATATTAACATAGTAAAAAATGTCCCAAAGGCATTTCCCAGGATTGATTGCCAGACAAAATCTGACACCAAATCACAAAGGAGATATTAGGACAAGTGACCAAAGGTTTGGTCAAAGAAGTAGTTTTAAGGAGCATCTTAAAAGAGGAGGTAGAGCTTTAGGGAGCACTTGGGGCCTAGGCAACTGTTGGCCAATGCTGCAATGATTCAAATTGGATATATCCCAATAGAGTTATACGTGAAGTGGTATAATGGTTACGTTGCTGGGTCAGTAGTAATCCAGAGACTGAGTTTGATTGCCACCATGGCAGTTTGATCATTTGAATTAAGTTTTAAAAATCTGGAAGTAAAAAGGTGGTGTCAGTAAAAGTGACCAAGAACATATCAGATAGTGGTAAAACCCCAAGTGGTTCACTGATCTCATTTGGAGAAGGAAACCTGTCAGCCTGATCATCTGATATGGGTCTACATGTGAATCAAGTCCCACGTTTGCTGATTCTTAACTGCCCTCTGAAGTGGCCTTATGCTTCTCCAACCTTCCAGGGCAACTGGGGTTTCCTTCCAATTCAGATATGAGTTTGGAAAAACATCAGTCATGGGCATTGGACGAGGTCAGGATTCAACTTGTCAGTGATGCCCTCACACTGAAATACCCTGTTAACAAATCATTGTTTAGGCTCATGACTGTGGAATGACAGATTGGGAGGGATAGATATCAGAGTGCCTCCAGAATCCCTATAACTGGACAATAATGAGAATCAGACTTGAGAGAAGAAAACTGGAAAAAGACGTTGCTTCAGAACCAGTCAGATAGTCTAATTTCTGACTAGTTCCTGTCTGCCGACCAATCCAATACCACTGAAGTCAAAACACACTGTGATATATTGGTAAGCTGAGGGTTTGCTTTGTTGGATAGGGGACAACAGCACAACAATCAAAAACTGTGACAGGAAAGGAAGATGTGGAACAAATTTATTATAAAATGAGTAAATTTGCCATGGCATCTTCACTGTCAGTGGATGACCACAATGGAGTCTGGAGAGAAATTTCAGAAGCATGGTCCACAGGGCTTTCAACCATATGTGACAATCGGCATGGTGCAATTAAACAGGAAATGTTGACATAGTAATTTATAATGGTAGATGTTGATGGAAAGGTATGTGTCTCAAAAGATCATGACAACAGAAAGCAAGACTCATGGACAGCAGGTGTCTTGCCCTAAGCAAGATTTTGAATAAAATAAAAATGCAGAAACCGCAGTCTTGTGAACTCACACTGATTGCAGCTCAGTCCAATCCACCCAGGGAGACACGAGCAGGATCCTGTCACATGATTACAGTATCCACCGTTGTGGCAGTCACACATCTGACGACACTCTATGCCATAAAACCCATCTGGGCAAGCTGGGGAATAAGCATTGGCAGATCAGCATGCTTACTCAGTTCATTTACATTATACCAGTGTCCACAGAAACGTAAGGAACCTTTTAACCATTGGGTTGAGGGATAACAGCTTGTATTTCTAATGCTCCATTCCTAAAAGGCCTGGAGAGATGCAATAGCTTTTCCGTTTTAATTACTTTACCCCTCCAATATTTTTGCATATCATATATTTTCATTTGCAATCACTATACCAGAAAAACTATCACAAATGCTACATACCTCGTTCACAGTACATTCCGAGCCAACCTGCTGTACAATTACAGGCTCCACTGACATGATCACAAAGAGCTCCATTCTCACACTGACACCTGTATCGGCAGCCTGCTCCATAATTACCTTCAGGGCACTCTGAGCAAAGAGAGAAAAATAAGGCCTGAGGTGCTGTAACAGGATTGGGGCAATGTTCCTTTTAAAGTTTGCTGTGCACATGCTCACCTTTTCAGGGCACAGTTCCTTTAAATTTTTTTGGATGACCGTGCATGCGCAGTGCTTCTGACAGAACAAGGCCTGTGTGGTGTCTTTTCAGACTGCTGCGTGGGCACGCACTCACGCAGCTTAGCGGGAACATTGGTTAGGATTGGTCCTGAGGCATTGTAACCAGGTTAGAATTAGGCCTGAGGCACTGTAACCAGATTAAGATCAGACCTGAGGCACTGTAAGTGAGTTAGGACTAGACCTGAGGCACTGTAACCCCTTGGGTGTCAGGCATTGTAACCAGGGTAAGGTTAGGCCTGACAGCCTGTAATCAGGTTAGGATTGGGTCTGAGGTAGTGTAACTGGGGTTACTCTGGGACAGAGGCACCCGCCAAGATATTTCAAGTTTGAGGAATTGGTACACGTATGGCATGGTGGGGTCCTGACTCCGACTGCGTTTATGTCTTCAGGCTCGTTATAATTGTGGGGGATCTGCGGTCTTCACCATACAACCTCCCTGGAGTGGATGTGGGGGGATGACTGCAGAAGAAACAGAAATTAGAAGCCTGATGCAATGTTTGTTAAATGAGCATGAGAAACACTTAAGCTTAAGAGTTGATTGCTCTGTGTTCCTTGTGTCCAATATTCCCACAGCTCACATTAAAGTATAGTTGTTGGATGACATATTTCTTTAAATTTGAATTTAATTTTAATATGTCCGCCCAGGTATCATTAGACGGTGGATAAAAGATCCCAGGCCCTGTGGCTGAAGTGAAGCTGGATCTGACATTATAACCTCTCTCTTCTCCATTAAGTATCAGCCTTGGCCAGGTTGCTTAACACCGCATGTGGGTTGAAACCCCACTCCAAAGATGTGAGCACATAATCCAGGCTGACACTGCTGCCCTGTTTTATGAATGAGACATCAAACCTCATCCTCCTTTGCTGTTCAGGGATTAACATGGCACTAAGGAAACAAGAGCAGAGCGTTCTTCCAATCTCCTGGCCAACATTTTCCCCTCAATCAACGCCAAAAAAAAATTGGTTATCCACCTCATCTGATGCTTTGTGGAAGCCTACTGTGTACAAACTGGTTATCATATTTGTCTGCAAAACAGTAACTGCATTTCAAAAAGTACTTCATTGACTGAAAGTACTTCGTTGAGATGTCCTGAGGTCATACCAGGAGATATAAAGATGCAAGCTCTTTTATTCCAATTTAGCACTGTCCTGTACAATATGCCTCAGTTTTCATCCAGGTTTGTTTGTGCTTCAGCACTAGTATCCCGTATCATGAGAACTGAAAATACTGGAAACACTCAGCAGATCTGGCAGCTTCTGTGAGGAAAGAAACTGAGTTTTAGGTTGATAACCTTCCATCAGAACTCAGATAACTCTGTTTCTCTTTCCAAAAATGCTGTCAGATCTGCTGAGTAATTCCATCCAGCATTTTCTGTTTTCATTTCAGATTTCCAGCATCTGCAGCACTTTGCTCTTGGGTTAGCACTCTACATGTTGCTTGATCATCAAAAGCTCCCCTCCCCTCTCTTCGTAAACTGACAAGACTTCTGGGCTTGGATCTGACTTGGTCATCTGCTAGTAAACCTAGACCAAACCATTATTGAATGGATGTCATTCGTCAATCTAATTGTTAGTTGCACAGGAGTCTACAACTGCATCTCATTTTCCTATTACATCCCCAAGGTCATCACTTATGACTAAAAATAAAAACATTTATGCTACGTAAGCAACCTTATTTCACTTGGAAACTGACCTCTTCTCTGCACACACAAGGTCCCGATATACCAACATTAATTATTATTTATAGCACTCATCATTGAAATCCAGTTTTGCAGATGTTTGGAGATATTTATCAGCACTTTGAAAGCTGCAGAGGAAGTTCAATATTTAAAGTGCTACAGTTGCAAAGATTTTCATTAGCTTTCCTCTCTGTCACTTGACTTGCTTTCTGTTGAATTTGGCATCAAATGATGTGCCTTTAAGGGCCACAGTGCCAGGCCAAACAAGCTCGATGGGACCAAACGCACATTAAATCTCTCCCAGATGTGAACTATTTTATACCTGAACTATGATTTTGATAAGAAAAATTGCCCAACATTACAGATGGGCTGAGATTAGCCAAATCAGGGCACAAACAAATACACGTGACAGCAATTCCAACTACAGCACAATTACCAATACTGACCAGGACATGCTGGAGAGGTCTTTTCTCTATAAAAGAGAAAACTAGGAAGGGACCTGATAGAGATCATTAAAATTATGATAGGATAGGCACAGAAAAGAAGGCTTCCATTTGTGGAAATTCCAAAACTAGAAATTCAGGAGAAACGTCTTTACTCAGAGAATGGTGAGAATATGGAACTTACAAGCACATGGACTGGTTGAGATGAATAGCAGAGGCATTTATGGGGAAGCTAGATAAATTCATCAGGAAGAAAAAGATAGGGGTTACACCAACGCAGTGAAATGAGATAAGGTGGGGAGTGGCCTGTTAAGAACAAAAATGCTGGGACAAGTGGCCTGTTTCCATGCTGTAAAATTTATATAATCCTTCAATTTATGGCAATTTTTGATATGTATTCAGCTTACTGTATGTAGTGTATTGTTACAGTAACACAGACTTAAATTTAATACCTCATCACATCATTGAAAGTACCTCAAACAATCAAATACTTTTGGAGTTCAGTGACTATTGTTACATAGGCAAATACTTAAACACTGTAAGAAAGAAAGAACTTGTATCTATATTGCACCTTTTATGACCTCAGGTCACCCTAAAGTAATTTACAGCCAATGAATTACTGTAATTACTGTTGTAATCTAGGGCAATCCAATTTTCACACAGCAAGGTCCCAGAAAGAGAAATGAGATAAATTATATTTTAGGTTGAGGCTGTTTTTGTGATGTTGGGTGAGGGATAAATTGCTCCTGTTAAGTTTCTGTAGATTGTATCCAGGCACAGTAACAAGGTCACTTCATGAATATGCACTCCTGTACACAGCTTCACCCATCTGGAGCATGCTCCCAATCAAAAGTCCATCTGTTAAACCAAAAATCATAGGGAGTGGGCCTGGATTCCTGATATATGCTCTAGTTATGTGATGCGCACTTCTGGGAGGGCATATTCATTAAGTGACCTCCAGCTTTGCACTTCTAAAAGATACTTACTCTGATCACAGCGTTGAGCGGTAAAACCTGCCTCACAGATGCATTGTCCTGTGATGCTGTTGCAGCTCCCATCACTGTTCCTGCAGTCACAGATGTTCATACAGTCTGGACCCCACTGACCATCATCACAGGCTTAAAAGAAACAAGAGAAGGATTAATGCCCCGGCCAATACACTGAGGAGATTCTTGGCAGGACCTACTGGTTACTTATTAACTATTGCAAGTCCTTTAACATTTTTCATTTTGGTGGTCATCATTGACCAAAACCTTAACTGGACCAACCAAAGCAATACTGTGGTACAAAAGCAGGGCAGAGGCTGAGTACTCTGTTTTCTTCTGAGTCCTTAAATTCAGCTGTATAATGAAACACTTACTACTCATCTGGACAGGGAGCAGCTACATCAATGCTCAAGGAGCTCAGCACCATCCAAGGCAGATTGATTGAATGATGCCCTGCTTTTGGAATCATTTTCCAGCCTTTTCACGTTTAGCACACTGTGTTATGACCTACTTACATAGCACCTCCCAATCCCACCTCCAAGAAGAACCAACAGCTGCATGTCATGGAAACACATCAACTTTGAGTTCTTCTCATCACCATACACTACCCTTGGACATATGCCACCAATCCTTCCTCATCGTTGGGTAATAATCCTTGAATTCTCTACCTTACACCATTGTGGGAGCACCATCACCACAAATATTACAGCAGTTCAAGGAGAAGGGCGATTAGGGATTGGCAGTAAATATGATAGTAAAATGGCCCACGGGATATTTCATAGTATGCTCTGTTGAAATAGCCAACACATTGGTAAGAAGTTGAAATGACCTCTGTTCCCAACCTGTAGTCTCTGTGTAGTTTCTATTGACATGTCTCTGTAAAGATGCACATACTCAAAGATGTTTCTCAGCTTGTTTTCTTTTTTCTATCTTGATGTCTTTTTCACTATAGACTTTGACCTTTCACCTTGGTTTGCAAGTAATAAGAAGCATATGTGAATGTTATGTTTGGGTGCTGATGTCTGGAAATCCAAGTGAAGCTTAAGTACTTTTGATCTGTCAATTAGCCAGGTTGACTTGGAGCCAGCCCTTAAATACTATGTAAAGCTCAATTGGTCAAACCTTTCTGCCAACATATAATAAGAAGGCAGAATTTTTCATTCTGTAGACTAAGTGCAGTGGCAGATGGGAAAGTTGGGGTGATTCCCGCAGGTTGGATTAATCCGTGTGATCTTTCGCTTTCCAGCTCATTAATTATGCATCAGTGAGGAGCTCGTTGAATCTTGTGGCGGGGCAGGCAGGGATTCATCTGCTCCGCCGTTACCTCATGGGTTTGAAGGTCCTGGTGCCATAATAAAATGGCACCCGCACAGGCATTTACTCACTACAGGCCAGGTGTGTTGTTTCGTTCTGGTTCTTAACAGTGCCCAAATGAACCAAATCCTCTACTTCATGGTTCAGCAAGGCCTCCCTGGGGATTCTCCTCCAGGCCGTTCAGGAAAGGCCATAAGACCATAAGACGTAGGAGCAGAAGTAGGCCATTCGGCCCATCAAGTCTGCTCCACCATTCAATGAGATCATGGCTGATCTGATAATCCTCAACTCCACTGTCCTGCCTTTTCCCCATTACCATTGAATCCCTTACTGATTAAAAATCTGTCTGTCTCAGCCTTGAATATATTTAATAACCCAGCATCTACAGACTTCTGCAGTAAAGAATTCCACAGATTGACTACCCTCTGAGAGAAGAAATTCCTCCTCATCTCTGTTTTAAATGGGTGCCCCCTTACTCTGAGATTATGTCCTCTGGTCTTAGGCTGTCCCACAAGAGGAAACAATCTCTCAGCATCTATCCTGTCAAGCCCCCTAAGAATCTTATATATTTCAATAAGGTCACCTTTCATTCTTTTAAACTCCAATGAGTAAATGCCCAACCTACTCAACCTCTCCTCATAAGAAAATCCCTCAATAGCCGGGATCAATCCACTGAATCTTCTCTGGACTGCCTCCAATGCCAGTATATCTTTCTTTAGATAAGGGGACCAAAATTGTTCACAGTATTCTAGGTGTGGTCTAACTAGTGCCTTGTATAGTTTTAGAAAGACTTCCCTATTTTTATACTCCATTCCCTTTGAAATAAAGGCCAACATTCAATTTGCCTTCCCTTTTACCTGTTGAACTTGTATGTTAGCTTTTTGGGATTCCCAAATTCCTCTGTGCTGCAGCCTTCTGCATTCTTTCTCCATTTAGATAATATTCAGCTCTTCTATTCTTCCTGCCAAAAGTGCATAACCTCACATTTTCCCACATTATATTCCATCTGCCAAGTTTTTGCCCACTCACTTAACCTGTCTATATCCCTCTGTAGACTCCTTGTGTCATCCTCACCACTTGCCTTCCCACCTACTTTTGTGTCATCTACAAACTTGGCAACAGTGCATTCACTTCTTTCATCCAAGTCATTAATATATATTGTAAATAACTGAGGCCTCAGAGCTGATCCCTGTGGCACTCCACTACTTACACGTTGCCATCATGAAAATGCCCCCCTTATCCCAACTCCCTGTCTTCTATTAGTTAGCCAATCCTCTATCCATGCTAATATACTACCCCCACACCATGGACTCTTAACTTATTAAGTAGCCTTATGTGCAGTACCTTATTGAATGCCTTTTCAAAATCCAAATATATTACATCTACTTGCTCCTGTTTATCTAACCTGCTTGTTACCTCCTCAAAGAATTCTAATAAATTTGTTGGGTATGATTTCCCCTTCTTGAAGCCATGCTGACTCTGCTTGATTAGATTACGTATTTCTAAATATTCTGCTATTGCATCCTTTATAGTAGACTCCAACATTTTCCCAATGACAGATGTTAAGCTAACCGGCCTATAGCTACCTGATTTTTTGTCTCCCTCCCTTTTTGAATAAGGGTGTTACATTGGCCGTTCTCCAATCCTCTGGGACTTTTTCAGAATCCAAGGATTCTTGGAAGATTACTACCAATGCATCCACTATATCTGTAGCTACTTCCTTTCATAACCTAGGATGATACCCATCAGGTCCAGGGGACTTATCAGCCTTTAGCCCCATTAGTTTCCCTAGTACTTTTTCTATAGTGATAGTTATTGTATTTATTTCCTTCATCCCTTTTGCCTCTTAACTATTTAGTATTTTTGGAATGCTATTAGTATCTTCTACCATGAAGACTGAAGCAAAGGATTTATTCAATTCCTCTGCCATTTCCTGGTGCCCCATTATTATTTCCCCAGCCTCATTCTTTAAGGGGCCTATGTTCACTTTGGCCTCTCTCTTCCTTTTTATATATTTAAAGAAGCTCTTACTGTCTATTTTATATTACTTGCTAGTTTACCCTCAAAGTTCATTTTCGCCCTCTTTATTATTTTTGTAGTCAGCTTTTATTGATTTTTAAAACTTTCCCAATCCTCTGGCTTACCATTAATCTTTGTCACATTGTATGTCTTTTCTTTCAATTTGATACCGTCCTTAACTTCCTTGGTTAACCATGGTTGGTTTATCCCCTTCCTTGAATCCTTCTTCTTCACTGGGATATATCTTTGTTGAGAGTCATGAACTATTTTCTTAAACAAATGGTGGGAGGTCCTCTTTCCTATGTATGGGCAGGATGTCCTCCCACCTGACCACACCAGTCTGGAAGGAGGTTGCCAGGGAGGTCTGCACCAATGGCCAACAGAAGAGGTCCATCCTGCAGTGCAGGGAAAAGATAAATGGTCTGAAGCACTCCACCAGGGTAAATGAAACTTCTACTCACTCCAAACTCAAACTCTAATAAGGGCATCAGGCAGCCTAAGGTTTAGAGTCAACTGGAAAGTCCAGCACTGCCAACAGATGAGATGTAAGCACTGAATGTCTGCCAGCCACTTTAAGCTCACCATCTCATCTAAGTTCTTGCATAAATGACGTTTTAATCCTTCACTAGGTAGAGCTCAGCGCACACAACAGATATACATGCTTCTGAACTGTTCTTTCAACCATAGTGCTCACAATCAATCCATCTGTCTTTATGCAGGACAAGATCACTATCAGCAGAAGGGAGGGAGACAAAACTGGAGGGGGGAACCCAGAGTTGAGGGCACTCCCCACCCACGAGGAGCAGACAGCAGAGCTCGCCGGAGGGGATAGAGATTGTCCCTGCACAGAAGGCGAGTTTGGCCTCCGCAGCAAGCCAGTGAGCATCCATCCACAGTATACGTTGGCCACAGGCAGACAATGACTATGAGATGTTATGACGTGGCAGATGATGTGTGCCAGACAGATCAAATCCATAAGGGAAATGTGATCATGCAGTCACAACTGTTTTGCAATTTGTATTTTATTTCGAGATGAGTGCCTTGAATTCAGAAGTAATAAGACTGTTGCAACTTCAGAGGTTTTTAGAAAACTAAACATTTATTAACAAAAGGAAAGATTTCAAGCACATACACGAGTCTACAAATTATTATTATAATAGCTCTTAAAACCCCTAATTAATCTGGCTCCCAGTTAAACCTCCGAAGGTAACAGTAAAAACAAATAGATTTAAACAGACCCAAGCAAAGCAACACAATACCCTGGATAATTGCATTCAAAATGAATTTTCTCAGCTTCGGTTTCTGTAGACAGCAACTCGATGCACACAGGCTGGAAGCTGTTTACACTTCTGTTAAATCTTAGAATGCCTTCTTTCTGACACATAGCTTCATCTCCTTTGTACATGTTTCTCCATTTTTAAAGCAAATTCCATTGTTCCCATATCTTTTGCAACTTTACTTTTCTCATAATATAAATCTTTCATAGTACTAATCTTATTAGTAACCTTTGGGAAAAATAAACATACTGTTCGGCTTAGCTTCATCTGGCTAGGTGTAACATTTTACCATCTCTTTGAAATTCAAACTACTCTGGTTTATCTAAAAATGTAAATTTTCCTTACATCTCACATTCTAAACTTCAGCCATGTTTAGATATTTAGCATTTCAAACCCAGCTCCCTTTTTGATAACTCAAAACCTCCAAACTGACTATCTCCAAATCAATTAGATCCCCCACACACACATACACAAAGAGAAATCACTCCAAATCTCACCATTAATCCACTTTTACAATAAAATCACAATAATGTTATGAAAATTATTATATTTTCATGACAGACGGATCTATCCTGATGAAGCAATACACTTACCTGTGAGGATCTTACTTTTATCCTGAATGGCTGCCTAGCAGTGCTTTATGGAATCCTTCGGTAAAGGCGCAGATTGCAACTCGATATGGAATTCATTGTATGACTGTGCACTCGTTGACTTAGGTAGATAGAAAGGATTGGCCTGTAACTTCGACAATGTTGAGGCCTGTAATGCTATGAAAATGTTGCCTTGGCACAGCTCCTGTGTTCTCAGCAGGATCTATGAAGGGAAGTTGTCATTGACTGCTGTGTTAATACTAACTGGACCGCATCCCTCCCAAATGCCAAGACAATGCAGAACATAGACTTGGCAGCCTTCTGATGAATGCTGGGTCATGATTGTTTGCAAATAATCAAACGATGGTCCTGCTGAGCCATTCTCTGTGAGGGCAATGTGGACAAAGCTCACAGCTTTGGTTGCATGCTGTTGAGTAACAGGTCACTGCATTCTGATGTCTGAAGGCATATTGGGGCGCAGTAGCAAGATGAGGACTCTGCGTTATTCACCCATGAGAGCTGGTGTTTGGAGAGATGGTGCTATCTGGATGTTGCTCCCACTTGAGATGGCCATGCATTGACCACTGACGAATGTTTTTCCTGTTGGTGCTGCCTTACTAAGCTTCTGTCACACTGGCATGAGTGCGTCCTTGGCCCGGAATTTTAGTTTGGCGGGTGCCAGTGATCGTTGAGCCTGGGAGTGGCTGAGGAATGCAGCCCCGATCGTGAACCCTGGCTAATTAACGGCCAGCCAGCGTGAAAGGCTCACTGAAAGGCTCAGCAATTCTGGGGTAGGGGCGGGAGGAGGGCAAGCGCTGAAGTCAGCATGGGCATGGAGGAGCGCAGAATGAAAGCCGCCTGAAGGCAGAGAACTGCCTCAGGCACCTGAAGAATTTAAATGCAAAAAATAAAGATTTTAAAAACCAGGCAAAAATGCCCACGCATCAGAATCAGTCACTGGAGCATATGGATGATGTAAATTCTGTCCAAACATTTTTATTTTCTTTTTGATTAATATCAGAAACCTCATCTCGCCCGTGGATGAGGTTTCCTGAAAAATGCAAAGGCCGCCTGGCCGTTTCAACCATCTGCCAACTGTAACGCTGGACGGGCAACGGAAAATCTCAGTTAATTACTACTTTAATGGCCTTTATAGGCCTCTTAAATGTCAGCAAGTGACCTTCCGACTCTAATGCGTGCCCAGTGACCAAAATATCACGTGAGTGCGCTTCTCTGACATCATGCGCTATTTCACGCTCAAGCCGGTCAAATGTGCACCCGCACACTGAGAGAAAATTTCTGCCCCATGTGTGCAATGGGGTTTCAGCCTCTTGATGGCTGCTTTGCCCACTGACTTGTTGACACCATGGTTGAAAGGACTGCACTATACGTAGTTGTTTAAGGAGGTGTGCTAGTAGAATGTTAATTGCATTCTACAGCGGCCACATGTTCCTTAGGTTACTGCACCTTCTAAGGATGATCCCATAATTAGGGATGAAGGTAATTTATGCTACTTTCATGATCATTGTGAGCTTGATGACCTTTCCTGGTATGTTGATGCTGAGAATAAAGGTTTTGTTGTATTCCCTGTATCGAAGCCTTAAGAGAACTTTGATCGTAGAAACTTGTCTTCATCTTATTCCTCTTGAAATCTTGTAGCTATGAAATTATCAGGGGCATGTCTGCTGCATTGTGCCCATTCAATGGCATCCTCATGTGGATCGTCTGAATCCTCACCCTCTTTAAATTCATCCTCTTCCAAGTCCTCCTCATCCGAAGAGACATCTAGGTCCTCAATGTTTCCCTCTGGGAACACATACCCCTTTGCAGTGCAAGGTTGTGCAGGGCGCAGCAAACAACCATGATGCAGGACACTCTCTGTGGTGAGTAATGGAGAGCTCCTCCTGACTGGCCCAAAAATTGGAAACATATCATTAGAGACCAATAGTTTTCTTTATTAAGGACCTTGTGGCGGAATGTACAGCATTGTATCTCTCCTCAGATGCACTGTGAGGCCAATGAATGGGTGTTATTAGCCATGTCTTCTGGGGGTACTCCTTATCACTGAGGAGACAACCCTCTAAGCACCGAGATCCCTCAAATATCTCTGGGACCCGAGAGTGACTCAAGATGTAAGAGTCGTGTGAGCTCCCTGGGTACCTAGCACAAACATGCTGGATCGGCTTTCTATGCTCACAAATGAGCTGGATGTTCAGAGACTGAAATCCTTTTCTATTAATGAATCTCACAGGCTGCTGCCAGGGTGCTCTCAAGACAACATGTGTGCAGTTGATGGAACCCTGCATTTGCAGGCAGCTTTGACAGTCTGGCTTGCTTCATCCATGAGAAATTGCACATAATGGCGAGTTTTACTGAAAAGGGCATCTGTCACCTCCCTTATGCATTTATGTGTCAATGATTATAAGATTCCGCAGTGGTCCCCGTGGAGCTCCGGATGGACCTGCTGGCAAAAAGTTCAGTACAGCAGTGACCTTCAGAGCACCCAGCATTGAATGCCCTCCAAGTCTGTGCGGCATCAGTTCCTCACTGAGAAAGTGGCAAATATGAGCTACCACACCCTTAGACAAGTGGAAGTGCCTGTGGCATTGTCTTTTGCTCATCTCCATGTATGAGCACCACTCATCATGCCAAATGTCTGTGGATTGGCCCCTCCTCATCAGCATCTGGGACTTCCTGGGGCCCAGCTGGCTCTTGACCCTCAGGGCAATGGTGTTCCCTGAGCTGTGCCAATTGCTGCACAGGCCCTTCTCCTCATTCTAATCATAGATATCAACAAGGCAGCATTGTTTGCAGCCTGCATTCTCCACTTCTCCTTATATCTGTGAACAGATACAATTGAGTAATCAAGGGTAGCTCCCATTGAATGGTTTCTCTCCGTATACAAGACAGGAATGCAGTCTCTAGCCCTTGACTTGCGCTCAGCCTGTACATGGCATATCAAAGCCAGCCCTTGCAGGATTGGATCATCTGGGGGACGACAGGTGGCTGAGATTTCCCCTCAGGCATAACTGCACATTCACAACAAGGGTCTTAATTAGGGTCAAAAGACCCATGTCCTATGAGCCACAGTCAGGCTTCTGGTGGTTGTGCTCCAGTGGCCTTGACAGCAACTTTGATACCCAATCCTTGCAAGCATGGTGAATGCCACAACCAGTACATTGGGGACATAGAAGCTTGTAGGGTCCATGCTGCCTCTGCGCAGCAGCTGTGGTCCTTGACTGTTTGACCCTACATCTATTCTCACATATCTCTGTAAGGATCAGATTCCAATTAAGTAAATATGCACCACAACACCTAAACTTAATGGATTCTCACCTAAATGTGCAACATTAGTAAAGGAGTCAAGCTTGTTCATTGTGCATAAGGCCCTCGAGTCCAGCACTCAGCTGAGCCATGCTCTCCATGGTTTGAGCAGGAAATTTATAGGATGCTCCTTCAATCGGCCCAAAATTACTGTGCTGAACTCTACTTACATGCCTAGAGACTCTTCCCTGATCAATTTTTGCTAGATTCTTTTGCAAATATCATTCTTAGGTGAAAGCTAAAATAACGCGTGTGAGACCAGCTTCCATCCTCATCTATCACCCAACAAGTCCCTCCCAACCTCCCCCTACTCACCGCCTCCTAATTCCCATTCTTCCTGTCACTATGCCTCCCCATGTTACCTTCAACCACATCATTGTTTATGGGGATATTCCTGTTCTGCCCTCTTTAATGTTGATGTCCCCATGTCATTTGTCGACCTGACTACCACCCCCCGCAACTTTCTTGAGGCCACATGCATCCTTACTTTTCGGCACCCTTCCCCTTGAGCTGCCAACTTACAGGATCCAGATGCCTTCCCTGTGCCTCACAATACCATGATTCGAACCCGCAGGGTCAAATGCCTTAGGTGACTGACCAAGATCCGCACACCATATTGTGCATGACCATAACTGCCCAGAGAGGCCATCCCCTGTCCAAGACTGGGATCAAGACATGTGTGCCATGCAGAGCGCTCTAAAATGGCCCACACAGACCCAGGACAGTCTCTTCAATATGCCCCCAACAGTGTGGCCTCAGCTCCAGGACAGTCTCTGCTCTTCCTTGACAGCCTTATAACTGTTGCCCCAGGACAGTCTTTCACTAATCCACTCTGTTCCTTGACTATCCCATAGTCCTGTCTCCATCTCCCCCCGATCTTGTGTTTCCTCACACTTGTCCTTCCTTTGTTTCCCCCCTCCCCTCTTGTGTTCCTTCCCCAGTCTTGCCTCTGTCTCTCCCACTCCCCTCTCATGTTCCTGCCCCCCAGTCCCTGCCTCTGTCTCTCTCCTCCCCTCTAAAGTTTTCCCCTGGCCAGGTCCTGCCTCTGTCTCCCCCACTCCCCTTTTGTGTTCCACATCCTACCAAACCCCCAGTCCTGTCTCCATCTCAGCCTTCCCAACTAGTCTTGCCTCCCGTGCCCAGCCTTGGTGCAGCTTGTGCTACAGGCACCCAATCAGTGGCAGTTACGCTCTTAAAGAAAGGCAAAAGCAGCATCTACTAACTTCCAAGTCGTGGATGAACTGAAGCTCACCAAGTGCATGCCACTTATATACAGTTGTGAAATAGACCGTTGGTGGGATGCTTAACTTGGAGGGGGGACGTAGTTCAAGTGAGTTGGCCTTTTAATAGGGATTCATGAGATGCAAATGAATGCAAAATAGTGAGCATCTCGACCTGCCTTTAAGCTGCCCTTAAAGTCATGAGAACAAAATTCCAAACTAATTTCCCACCAGTGGGAAATTGACTTTTTCAATCATGCCAAATTTAGTGCCCCTGCTCGCTGCTGGCAAGTGTGGAAAATTCTGACCAGAGAATCTATTTCCTTTGGTGGGGGAATCAACTACAATGGGAACATAATTGTAAAATGAGAGCTAGGCCATTCAGGAATTAAACCAGGAACAAAAACAGAATTACCTGGAAAAACCCAGCCGGTCTGGCAGCATCGGCGGAGAAGAAAAGAGTTGACGTTTCTAAACCAGGAAACATGTTTTCACGCAAAGGATAGTGGAAGTCTGGAATTCTCATCCCCGGAAGGCTGTGGATACTGGGGCAAGTTGGAGCTTTCGAGGCTGATATAGATTTTATTTTGTTAGTTAAGGATATCAAAGAACGTGGAGCACAGGCAGATAAATGGAGTTGTGGTAGAGTTCAGCCATGATCTAACTAAATGGCATAGCAGGCTCAAGGGGCTGAATGGCCTGCTGTTGCTCCTAATACAGGTATCCCCCACTACCCACACACCGCTGCGTATTATATGATATTTTGGTGGATTCTGTGAACAGCCCCCTCTTTGTATTACAGTAACAACAAATTGCATTTAAATAGCACCTTTAACAAAGTAAAATATCCTAAGACACTTCACAGACTGTAATCAGACAAAAATTGACTGCGATCCAAAAGAAGAAGGTATAAGGACAGGCAAACAAATAATTGGTCAAAAAGGTGAGCTCTAAGGAGCATTTTAAAGGTGTGAGAGGGGTGGAGGGTTTTGGGAAAAATTCCACTGCTTAGGAGCTAGCTGGCTGACTATGTATGGTTCTTACCTCTCCTGCAGTTATGGCCGGTCCATCCTGGAGGACATGTGCAACGCCCCGTCACTGGATGGCACTGACCCTCGTTCTCACAAGCACATCGCATCTGACACCCAGGACCATATTGGCCTGTGGGGCATGCTGGCAAAGAAAAATAAATTCACATTTGGTTCCAGTTCCGGCTTCTCAAAAAAGTCACAATGAAAACATCACATTCATCCCAGAGGTTAATTTTAAAAATTTTTTATATCAAACCCAAATGTTATCCAGCACTTGTCTTTTTTTTTGTATTAAGTATCCCGGTTTTCTGAGATTTTTCTAAGCCTTGGCTGGCACTTGTATTCGGACTTCCTTGAGGGGAGGACTCCAGTAGTGTTTTGAAAAGGAAGAGAAAAGATGTCAGGGGAAGGGACCTTGCAGGTGGGATCAGTCAAAGAGAAGTACTGATAAGGTGGATAACTGAAGAGATGAGAATAGGACCTGCTCCTGAGTTAGTCAAGCAATAACACTCGGTCAGCTAGAAAGAACCATCAACAGCTCCAGAGGCTGTGAAAGAACATCCTTTGGGGATAGCGGTGGAGTGGAATTGTAGTGGGTAAATGGTGAGGCATGTCTAGGGCCACAGTAAACATAGCTGATGAGTATTTACAGGTACCGTCATCATATTCCAATGCTTTTATTAGAGAATGTAACAAGGTATGAAAAGATAAAAAGGAAAAATGTCATGAAAGACAAAGATCAAAATAAACACGGATCACACAGGCAACATAGTGGGTTATTCAACATCTGTGTCAGAAAGATAGGGTGGAATCGTCCCAGATTTGTACAAAGTACGGTAGCGGGCGGGAAAAAGGACATTTTACCCCCGCGCTCCACCCCCCCCCCCCCCCCCCCCCCCCCCCCCCCCCCAACCACGGCTGCAATGGTAGCTTTTCTTGCTGTATCATCCCATTCCTGGCACGTCCCACCTCATTAATTATGTATTTATGGGGAGCACGCCGAATCATTGACAGGCGGGCTGAGATTTGGCCACCACGCTGTGACCTCAGCACTTCCACGCTCCAGGCACCATATTTAAAGTGCACCTGAGCGCAAGCCTACTTCATGTCTTCAGACCAGGACTGCTCCAGGCAACAATGGCCCTGAAAGCAAAGAAGACGGCAGTCCCCAAATTTAGAGACGCCTCTCTGGGACGCCTGCTGGGCGCGGTGGAAGGCTGCTGCAATGTCCTCTACGACTGCTCTGGCCGCAGTTGGTCCACCCGAGTCAACAATTCGGCCTGGGAGGCAGTGGCATTGGCAGTCAGTGCCAGCGGAGCACAGAAAAAGTCAGCCATCTATTGCAGGAAAGGGATGAATGCTCTTATCTGTTCTGCCACCTCATCACTCTCAACTGACACACTCATATACCCATCACACATCCACAGGGATCTCACACTCAAGGGACAACACCACTAACCCTTGCAAACACCCTCACATCTCTGTCAGATCCTCTGGAGCTCGTGTCGACATCCTGCCCATGGCTCCACTCACCACACAAACATTCCACGCAATGCCATGCATCCTTGCTCACACTCTCTGCATGTTTTCATGCAGGAGGAGCTGGCTCACAACAACAGGGAGAGGTCCTAGAGCAGGGGTGGAGTGGCCTACATTAGGCCCCTCACTCACTTTGAGGAGTGTGCCATCGCGCTGACTGGTGAGGATGTGGACGGTGCCTGCGGCGACGTTGAGGTCAGCAGCCAACACCCACGTGAGGATCCTGCACCACATCATCCCTCTCTCGATGCAACTGTAGGTGCTCCTTCTCCTGCTTTTGATTCTGCTGCCATGCATAATTATCTCTACTTCTGTTCCCAGGGAGCTCTGCCAAGTGACTGACACCCTCAACTAGCCATTCCCTCAGCTCCATCCAGGTCCCCACCTCCAGCCAAGAGGACATCTTCTCCATTGAAGAGTTGAAAATAAGCAGCCTGGAAGACCCGTCCCAACGCTTATCCATACCCTCTACCAGCGCAGAGACACACACCTCGGTGGGACCTAGATCTTGAGCAAACTCAGGTGCAGAATCTGGTGGTCGTCACATGGATATGTGTCCGCAGCAGGAGGAGGCAGGTTCAGCTGAGCTCCCCGGCACTCAGAGTACTGCTGGGGAAGAGGCATCTGTGAGGTCCGAGTCCGATGATGAGTCTCTGGATTTGGCCTTCCAACTCATTATGGAGAGTCAGCAGAAGGCAGGGGAACATGACACAGGGCTGTTGGAAGCCCTCAACAGAGTGACGCATGAGTTGGAGGAGTGCGTCCACCTACTCCCTGATCAAGTGGTGCCCATATGTGCATGCATGGATGTCACCATGGGAAAGATGGTGGATGCCATGGAGATCCTGGTCCAGCAGAACGGGGAGGTGTGCACAGACCTGCACTCCATCGCAATAGCCAGTTGCAGTGGCAACGCGAGAGGGAAATAGGACACCTCGACGACCCTCCAGGTGCTCCTTCACCTCGGGCACATGAAGGGAGCCCTCGGGCACACGAAGGGAGGAGGAACAGCAGCTGGACACCTCTGGGTCATCCACTCAGGAATCTCAGAGGCTTCCCTCTCCCTCCCCTCAACCTTGTCCTCTGTCACTGCAGAGGGAGCAGCTGGCCCACAGGAGGACAGCCAAAGCAAGCCAGGGCCCTCAAGCCTCAGCCCTCCAGAGGATGTATGCCAAAGTCATCAGAAGCAACAGGTCCAACCATTCCACAGGCTGTCTCCACACCTCTTGCAGAGGTCAGGGCAACACCTGGAAATGGTAGGCCGAGAGTGTTAAGAATTTCTGATCATAAGTGGTTGCACAGATGAACACATTTTGTCACTTTATAAAAACATATCCAATCTCACTGAATTATGTGTAATGTTGTCTTTCAGCTTCATTTACAGGCTTTGCGAATCCTCCCCTGCACCCACACCCCCAACTAGCAGTTCAGCTGTACTTAGCTGGACCAGGAATGATTCTGGAGGGAGAAGTGTGTATGTGGCAGGGCCTTTCGAAGCCTCGTGCAAGCACTCTCCCTCGCACGCGGAGGCTTCCTCCATCACACTCATCTCACTGTCCTGAGCATTTCAAATGCTGCCTGCTGGGGTTCTCTTTCAGTTGTCTATCTGAGCCGACCTGCATCTCCGCTCACCCACTGATCACACTCCCATGCAGCACCTGTGCCTGTCTAACTCGAGGCTCTGCTCACTTTCCATTTGAAAACATGGCCATAGTCAAGTTTCTGCTCAGCTCTCCTGTCCTTTCCCCTCCCACAGTCACCAATGTCATTTCCCCCATCACTTTTGACCCCCCCCCACAGCATCACCTTCCACCTCCCCACCATCACCTACCAATCTGAACCCTTGTGTTTCCAGGATGTCCAGGTGAACATGCACGTTTCCTACCTTCCTCAGAATCCTACCCCCATCCACACTGACCTGCCCAACCTCCTCCTTCCCAACCCCAGGATCTGTGTCTACGTCCAACTCCCCACCAACCACGCTTGCCATCCTTTCTACCGCTACCGACACACCCTCACACTCCCACCCTTCCAGCTCACTTTGCCCCCTCTCATACTAACCATTCCCTCCTACTACAGCACACCCTCAGTTTGCTGCCCAGGAGGCAGTCATTGACTCCACAGGCCTCTCACTTGCACATTCACCTGGACAATCTCCCCTTTCTCCCTCCTCCACGCTTAATCCTTCCTCCCTCCAGACACTTTCCTCCCCCAAGAATCCTTCCCCCCACCCCTCCAGGACTCCTTCCTCACCCTGGACTCCTTCCCCCCTCTGGACTCCTTCCTTGCTCGAGACTCCTTCCCCCCTCTGGACTCCTTCCTCGCCCCGGACTTCTTCCCCTCCCTGGACTTCTTCCTCCCCCCAAGCTCCTTCCTACCCCTGGACTCCTTCTTTGCCCTGGACTCCTCCCTCACCCCAGACTCCTTCCTCCCTCCAAGCTCCTTCCTCCCCATGGACTCCTTCTTTGCCCTGGACTCCTCCCTCGCCCCAGACTCCTTCCTCCCTCCAAGCTCCTTCCTTCCCCTGGACTCCTTCCTCTCCCCAGTCCTTCCTCCCCGCCTCTGAACTCCTTCCCTTACACCATCCTTCCCTCTTACACCTACATCCTCAGTTGCCGCATTCTCCCCCATTACTCTCTCCTTCCCCCTCCTAACCTCACCCACAACCCCCCCCCCCGCAACCTCACCCTCCCTGATACCTTCATTCCCCACATTCCCCAAGCTCAGCACCCCCCGACACCTTCATTTCCCTCCATCCCAATCTCAGCCCCCAAGTACATTTTCCTCTCCCACTCACAGCTGGACCTTCCTCTCCCCATCCTTGTCGATCATTCATAGTAGCCCATGGCCAAAAGCATGATATGCAGACCCCAGACGTCATTCTTGTCCAGGTATGTTCTGGGCCAGCATGTTTTCCCGCCAACGTAACGGTAAATCTGACATGGGAGGACGATTCCGGTCAGGCCTGGATGCAATGTGGGTTCATGCTGGCCTCCAGCGGGATTGGTGTTCCACCATGGTGGACATGATCGGATGATCCCACTGAGCTTTCACGCTGGCATGAAACTGATTTTTGGCCTTCCCACCATATTGTCGCCCCCCCCACCCCCCCACCCCCTCATCGCCGCTCACCATGACTCCCACTGCCAACAGGATGCAAAATTCCAGCCATAGCTTAACGCGCCACATGTGACGAGTCATCAGAACTTTTAGAGTTCCTTCTTTTCCCCCACTTCCAATGGTCTTGCATAGATACAAACCCCCACCCCACCCCAATTCCTAAAGGTGAGAAATCTTGCAGAGATACAATTCCATGGTTACCTCACCTCAGTGGTCAATCTTCGCCCGTGAGTCCATTGACTAGTCGACTGTGAAGGGGCAGTGGAGCAGAGAACTCTTGAGAAATTCCAGGCAATTAATTCCCAGAGTTTCTAAGGTTTTGGTGTTGAGATGTTGGATTTACCGATCAAAGAGGCAACAGCACTAAAGAACAAGCCTTTCCAAACATTCAGGAGCAAGAAATTCACAGGCAAACATAGGCCATAGGTTTGGATACAGGGAATCTGAAATGCCCTCAAAAGGCTGCCAAGGCTGGAGGTCAATTGAAAATTTCACAGAATCAGAATCATAGAATTGTTAAGGCGCAGAAGAAGGCCATTCAGCCCGTCGTGTCGGCACCAGCTCTCCAAATGAACACGGTGACTTAATCCCATCCTCCTGCCTTTTCCCCTTACCCTTGCACATTGTTTCTGTTCAAATATTTTTTATTTTTGTACTCATATTTTATATATTTTTTTATATTTCTGTTTAAATATTTCAAATTGAGACTGATAGATTTTTGTTAGTCAAAGGTTTTGAGGATGATAGAACCAGGGCAATGGAGTTAAACAAAAACGGTAAGAAATATAAGCACAAACATGAATGAACTGCCTTGCATTGGAGGCAAGACTGTTGAGGCAAATGGGTCCTATTTGCACTGGGGGTGTTAGGGGAGCGCTTAACCCAGAGCTTTTGATGAAGAGAGTTAGATAATAAGGTGGGCATATTTGAGATTCACCGAGCTACATGTGACAGAGTACCTACTGTTCTGACACAGTTTCCCCATGAATCCTGGTGGACAGGTACACAGCCCAGTCTTCTTATTGCAGGTCCCATTATTCTCACAGATGGGGCAGGTCCCCTTGCAGGCAAGGCCCCAGTGGCCCGCTTGGCACTCTGTGTAGAGAAATCAGAAGAACACAAATGGTCATAAGGTAATGGAAAAGATGCGATCAAAGTTAATGTTGCTTAAATAGCAACTGAGATGCATACAAAAATAACTTTAATTCTTATTTTTGGAATAGGGGTTTCCAAGCTCGATTCTGTAAACCTAAAAAATTGCCCTAATAACTCTTAAAAAGCAGTTTTGAATGTCCTAAAGTCTGATGCTCTGGGAGCCTTTCCAATTGATCTTTCCCTCTTCTCTTCAGGACAGATTGGCTCAGGCTATGCCTCTGGGTCCACAAATACCAGGCACCCTCTGGTACCTCACCATAGTGAGAGTGAGCCGTGAGGGTGGTTTTTCCTTGCCAGCCACTGGATGGTCAGTGTGGATTATGAACTTCGGTGCAGAGTTCGCTCAAACTACCCATATACCCACTCAAAAACTAAAACCAAAGATGCACTACAGTCCCCAAAGCTTATAGTGGCCCCACTGGTGTTAACTTCAGTGGGCGGTCAAACCAAAAAGGTTACGTGAACCAACATATTTTATGAAAAACAAGAAATCTCCACTTAACCTCTCTTAATTGTTAGCTGATGCTGAACCAGGTGCAAGCAGCTGACTGAAACCACTTAAAGACGAGACTAACCAAAATCAGCAGAGCCTTTTAAATGGGTAAAACAGCAAAAATAGCCAGTGTGCTCATTACACTATAAGTGGCACCTCTGCCAATGACTCCTGTGGCGATGACACATGGTTAGCGCTATTTGCTCAACAGGTGGCTACCCATTGTAAGTGTGGACAGTGTAAGTTGTGGGGTCTGTATACATGACATTTCCTGAAGTAACCTTGGGGAAGGAATTCTATACAGTGGCAGTGCCATTCAGGGATATGTCCGTGCAAGGAATAACATTTCTAGTATCTACAACTGTTTCAAAATTTATTTTTAACTATAATTCTGTTCGGACTACGTTAATGGAAAGGAACACAAAAATGAAATGCTGTTCATGACCTTTGCCCTCTCACCTTTCTTGCAGCCAGGGCCCATTTTTCCAGCTGGGCAGCTGCATTGTCCGGTTACACTGTCACATGGGGCTCCTCCGCAGTTACATGTCTGCAGACAGTTCACTCCAAACTTGTTGGTGGCACATTCTGCAATCAGGAAAGGTGGATGGAATCAGTTCTTGGTCTCCTAGTTCCGTGCAAATGATTTCTGTCAACGCATTTTTCATTTGAGCTGGCTTATAGGGAAAGGTCTAGAATCCATTTATGGCTATTACGTTAAAATGCTGTTGTCTAATATGTCAGCCGTAGCCACATATAGCTAATTGGGAATATAGATGTGGCTAAATTGCACTTATAATTAGTAAATAAGATTGAGTACTGGATACCATTGTTGGTCATGTAGCCTTAATACACAGGGCCTATGCATGTAAATTTTAACTTTTTGTGCATTTATTGCTAAAATGGTCAGAGGAATAACAAAGCATTTGAGTGCTTTTAATCACATGTGCTTTACTTCCTTAGTTCCTGCTTATTGATGATCTGCTATAATTGTATATAACAGAGATGAAAAGGACAGACTTCAACACCATGGACATACCAGCAACAATATAATCCAGTTGACCATTTGACATAGCCCCTCTAAGCCAGCAGGAGATGAAAAGTCCAACCAAGTACAAGCAGCTCCAACAGCACAAAGAGTGAGGAGCATCCATCTGAATTCTAGATAGAGAAAAGGGGGCAGTCTAGTTGGAGAGCATGATGGGGAGACGGTGGCATGGTTTTGGAGGGAGAGCAGGAGTGGGGGTGCGTTTGGCTGGCGTGGGGGTGTATTTTTTATTTTTTCACTCATGGGATGTGGGCATCGCTGGCTAGGCCAGCATTTATTGCCCATCCCTAGTTGTCCTTGAGAAGGTGAAGGTGAGTAACCTTCTTGAACGGCTGCAGGCCATGTGCTGTAGGCATACCCACAGTGCTGTTAGGAAGGGAGTCCCAGGGTTTTGACCCAGCAACAATGAAGGAATGGTGACATAGTTCCAAGTCAGGATGTGATGTGGCTTGGAGGGGAACATTGCAGGTGGTGGTGTTCCCATGCATCTGCTGCCCTTGTCCTTCTAGGTGGTAGAGGTTGCGGGTTTAGAAGGTGCTGTTGAAAGAACCTTGGGGAGTTGCTGCAACGCATTTTGTAGATAGTACACACTGGAGAGGGCAAAGCTGGAGGTGGGACGTAAGTAGGGATAGGAATGGTTGGAGAGCAGGGGTAGGTCTGGAGGGAGATGGGAGTGGGAGTGCATCTAGATGGACAGCGGGGGTGGAGGTGGGGATGGGTCTGGAGGGAGAGTGGATGTAGGGATGGGAATGAGTCTGGAGGGAGAGCAGGAATGGGGATGGGTCTGGAGGGAGAGCGGGGGGTGTGGGCGGGTCTGGAGGGAGAGCAGGAGTGTGGGCGGGTCTGCAGGGAGAGCAGGGGTATGGGCGGCTCTGGAGGGAGAGCGGGGGTGTGGGCGGGTCTGCAGGGAGAGCAGGGGTGTGGGTGGGTCTGGAGGGAGAGCGGGAGTGTGGGCGGGTCTGCAGGGAGAGCAGGGGTGTGGGCGGGTCTGGAGGGAGAGCGGGGGTGTGGGCGGGTCTGCAGGGAGAGCAGGGGTGTAAGAAGGGATGGGTCTGCAGTGGGAGCAGAGGTGTGGGTGGGTCTGGAGGGAGAGTGGGGTTGTGGATGAATCTAGAATCTGCATTCCAATGTCAGGCCCAATTTTACCCCTGTGCAAGTGAATGGGTTGTAGTGAGTTAAAATCTTCCCAACTGATAAATTCATGCCAGGGTTCCAAACTTAGGTGAAAGCTAAAGACTGCAAAATTTCACACTGAGTGGTGGTAGATGTTTGTAAAAGCACACCAGAGACCTTTACCTGTATTGCGTATATAGTGTTTCATCCTGAAATTAGTGCACATAGCTAAAAGTATGCCTCAGTTATTTTTATTGGACAACACTGCTCTAGAAAGACAGTAAAGCCTGCCGAGTTTGTAACTCTGTAACTTGCATCATACAAGATTGGGTGTGAAAGTCTGTACTTTTCTGGTCTCTCCAGTTCTGCTTTAAAGATTGAAAGAATTTCAAACCTGAAAAGCAATATATACTATACCTTTATACACAGTAATAAAGCATACTAAAGTACCATGGACTAAAGCATTACATCCTAAGGCACCATGCACCAAAGCTTATGTTCAACAGGCAAGAAACAAAAGATTTATATACTGAAGGGTCCTGAATTTAATTCCATCCCAGGCAGACTGGCTGAGCATCTCTTTAGGTGCCTGGGCTGAGTGTAAAGGTTCCATTTGAAATGACCCTCAAATCTGGTTCCAAGTGGGCATGATCCCACAGCACAAAACTGTCCCCAATGTGCCAACCTCTGAAAGTCTGGGGGATAGAGATTCTTGAGGATGGCAAGGAGGTAAAAAGTAGAGGAGACTTTATGCCGATCTGATTGCACCTAGGGGATGTTTGATGCAAACACTGGATGCCTGAATGGGAAGCGTTCCATTTCCCAGCTTGATGTGTGGACATCCTAGTAGACATAAAGATGTAGAGGGGAAAACAACAGGTGAACCACTGGGCTTCCATAGTCTTGCCCAAACCTCAAAGAAACTTCAAAGGTAAGTTAACTGCACTGATGTAAATGAATTCACAGGTGTGTGCTTGTGGTTTTAATGAGTACTTCAGTATAGATTTCATGTCAAAATATGCTTTAATAAGTTTGAGATTACCAGTCCAAAAAGAACCCGCTGGGAGGTTCATTGCAACCATAAGGACTCAAGGGAAAACACAAAAAGGAGCCAACACAAGCATTTCAAGACCTTGCAGGGGATGGCCTTTGATCTGCATGACTCCTGCCAGGATCTTGGGCTTTTATCATCTTTTATTAAAAAGAAAAGATTTACATTTATATAGCACCTTTCACAGCCTCGGGAAATGCAAAGGCACTTTATAACCAAGTACAGTAGTCACTGTTGTAACATAGGGAAGGGTGAGGATACCAGAGCAGGAGGTTCAGCAGGTAAACCTCACATAGTTTGCATATGGAGGAGGCTGACACAAAAGAATTACCTTCTGTAAATATATTTTTTCCCATTTGGACATACTCTTTGGAATAATCTAACATGGATATTGGCCTATTAATATTATCTGACACTGCTATCCAGTTGATAAGGTAAAGACTGTTCCAAGTGGAGGATGAAATAGCCTCTGCTCTCAAGCCTTTACACACCAAGGATGACATCAGAGGTTACATGACCATGGCAAGCCCATGTCAAGCCACATTGCACACTTGCACTTCTCCAAACATCCCCCTTTTCATAAAAGGAGAAGGAAACCTGCATATGCTATAATTTGCAGTTGCAAGCCAGGCACACATATGGTCTCAATGAAAATCATCATGCATGTACAGAAAACTGTTCATTCTAGTCTGACCCACTTTCGCCTGTCCCTACACATGCATTTCGCACATAATAATCCTTAAAGCGTTCAGGTCTCCTAATGGTACGTGTGAGGGTTATTATTGGCTGTGTGCCTGGTGTCTGCTCATTCCTGGGGTGATCTTGTCTAAATGTTGTTGCCATGACGAGTGTTGCTGCTGTGGTAATTGTCACTGCTGATCCATTGCCTTTGTTGGGGAACTCTGGGACTGAAGGTCGTTCAGTTCCTTGTGTGGTTGGTGAACTCACATCTTCCTCATCAGCTGTTTGCTGTGATAGAGCAGCTTCTTCAGTTGCACATATATGTCTGCGGTTATGACAATATATCTAGTCGTTCATTTTCACTGTATATTATCAAGGTGACTTCTCCACATGTTTGCACTCTGACTGGATCCCCAATTCTCAGCTCTGGTAATGATTTGATAGCTTTATCAAAGTAAAATTTGCCTTTCTGTCATTGCATTTTGATTTTGTCACTCGCTTCTGTTATTACTTCTGGCATCAGTTATTCTTAGTTATTGAAAGAACAATTTGGGTGCAGCATGACATTAGTCGCTGAACTGTATTACTTTCCATACCTTCAGTAGGTGTGTTTTGCCACTCTAGGATTGCCTTATACACATCTGTGCTGGATCTATTTGATTTTTTGATGATCCCTTTGCCGATTTTCACTGCTGTCACAACCTTTCCATTTGTCTGGGGATAGGTGGAGATGATGTACAGTGCTGAATTTTGCAATCACTTATGAAGCGCCTGAATTTTTCACTCGTGAGCTGAGGGCCATTGTCACTCATCACAATATCAGGAATGCCGTAAAAGCTGCAATGTGCTTTCAGGCATTCTACAATCTCACTAGTGGTCACTGACGTCAGCTTGTCTAACTCCCAGTAGTCTGAATAGCAATTGACGGTGATGAGATAGTGAGCTCCAAAGAGCGAAGAGGTCTACTCCAAGCTTCATCCATGGTCTGTCCGGGATGTCATGCGTCATGAGTGGCTGTTTAGCTTGTTTAACTTGATGTTCATTACAAGCACTGTACTGGCTGCTAATATCCTTGATCTTATTGCTTATGTTTGGCCAGTAGAGCTCCTCTCTTGCCTTCCTCAGACTAGATTCAATTCCTTGACGACTTGTGAATGCACTTCAGCATCTTTTTTCTCATCTCCTTAGGGATGATGACTCTAGCTCCTTTGCCCAAGATGACATCTTGTACAATCACTTCATCTCTGTATGCCCAATACTCTCTAATAGCAATAGGTGTGTCCTTGATGGTCTCAGGCCATCCTTTCATTAGTACTTCCTGCAGTACTTGGAGAGTTGCATCTTGTTGCGTAGTTTGCTTGATCTGAGCAAGATGTTTATCTGTCAGATTCAATGTCTCTGCCAGATTGATGACTTCCAGAGTATGTCGTGCTGTTGCTTCTTGTTGAACCTGGAAGGTTTCACACTCTGTATTAGCATAATCAACTTTTTTAAAATGGAGTGCAGCTCTTGACAGCATGATGGTGAAGTAACATCATTTGCAGACACTTTGGAACAAGTAGAAGTAGTTGGGAAAAGTTGTTTTGAAGTGGCTTGTGGTCAGACTCTACCGTCACTTTGTCTTCCCCAAACAGATACTGATTGAAATTCTCACACGTAAAGACAATAGCCAGGCATTCTTTCTCAATCTGTGTGTAGCATCACTCAGTTTGCTTTAATGCTCTGAATGCAAACGCAACTGGCTGTCCTTGCTGCATGACGGTTGCTCCAAGTCCTGTCTCGCTGGCATCACACTGCAGGGTGGCCTCATTGTTAACATAGTAGTACCTCAGCGCTGGCATTGTCATCACTAGTTGGTGCGAGTGAAAGCTGCTTTATGTTCTGTGCCCCAATACCATTGAACATCCTTTGCAGCTAGCCTGCGTAGGAATTCACTCTCTGATGACAAATTGGGCAAGAATTTTGCTAGGTAGTTTATTATCTAAACTAATGTGCTAATTAAGAATGGATGGTAGGATACTCAAGGTACAACTCTAGTGGGGGTGGGGTGGAAAGATTAGCAGGACATAAAAGATTTAAAAATAATGGAAATAGGTGGGAAAAGAAAAATCTATATAAATTATTGGAAAAAACAAAAGGAAGGGGGAAGAAACAGAAAGGGGGTGGGGATGGAGGAGGGAGTTCATGATCTAAAGTTGTTGAATTCAATATTCAGTCTGGAAGGCTGTAAAGTGCCTAGTCGGAAGATGAGGTGTTGTTCCTCCAGTTTGCGTTGGGCTTCACTGGGACAATGCAGCAAGCCAAGGACAGACATGTAGGCAAGAGAGCAGGGTGGAGTGTTAAAATGGCAAGCGACAGGGAGGTTTGGGTCATTCTTGCGGACAGATCGCAGGTGTTCTGCAAAGCGGTCACCCAGTTTACTTTTGGTTTCTCCAATGTAGGCACTTTACAGCCTTCTGGACTGAATATTGAATTCAACAACTTTAGATCTTGAACTCCCTCCTCCATCACCACCCCCCTTTTGTTTCTTCCCCCTTCCTTTTGTTTTTTCCAATAATTTATATACATTTTTCTTTTCCCACTTATTTCCATTATTTTTAAATCTTTTATGTCCTGCTAGTCTTTCCACCCCACCCCCACTAGAGCTGTACCTTGAGTGCCCTACCATCCATTCTTAATTAGCACATTCGTTTAGATAATATCACCACCTTCAACACCTCTGTGTTCTTTTGTCTGTGACATCTTTTGATGATCTGCTTCTATCACTGCTTGCTTGTCCCTACAACCACACCACCCCCTCCGACTCCCCACCCATCCCCACCGCCTTAAACCAGCTTATATTTCACCCCTCTCCTTATATTCACTCAGTTCTGTGGAAGGGTCATGAGGACTCGAAACGTCAACTCTTTTCTTCTCCGCCGATGCTGCCAGACCTGCTGAGTTTTTCCAGGTAATTCTGTATTTGTAGTGTGTTGTTAGATATTAGAGGAATGCAACTGGTCAATCCCCTCAATTTCACTTGTCTAATCTCTCAGCTGTTCTGGTGGGCCTACATCCTCCACATTATCGGGTTAGGGAAGCAGTCCAGAGGGATGCTGATCCAGTTTGAATAATCAAGTATTGGTTAAGGTCATTTTGTGTTTACCTGAATATCTGAGAAGGACATTCCTGATGATTTTTTAACATATAGTGTGGATCAGGGGATCAGTATTACACTTTAGAGATTGCTATCTTCTGATATACTGATCAGACATTTATAGTGATTATTTGGGGTACTGAGTAAAGTTAGTACTATAATAGGAACCCACTGTACTGGAACATCAAGAAGTTTAAACTCAAAATCTGAATCAGTCCTATTAGCTCAGTTCTGGGCTAAAATTCAATGATAACTTTTAGTGAAGGAAAATCTCCAGTAGTTCCACAAGTTATTCTGGCCATTGCTGTGAAGCTATGAAGACTTGCGTCATTATCTCCTCCAACATCACCAACAACACAAGTCGTGTAAGAGTCAGTGAAATAATGTAGGACAACTGATTCTAATTGGCAACGTCTTCCAACATTAATGAGGGCAAACTCAGCAGTCCATGGTTTGAAAAGAGCTTGGTCAAAAAATTAGGTCCTGTAGTTTTAGTATGATTTATCTGATGATGTTATGTCTCACAGCCTAGCACCATCTGGGTGTGTGGACAAGCAAAAATACAATGATGGAGTTCATTTATTCAGACAGATACTCAGGTTAAAAACATCTGGGGTAAGAACATAAAAGCTGCATGTGTCAAATCAGGTGTTTAGATTTTGCCAAGAATAGTGCTGAGCAGTTTCTATTTTCCAAGGCTTTTTTTTAATTAGAGCATTGAGGGTCTTGAAGCTTTGATGAATAGCGTTTCCAAAATCAACATTGAGCAAATCTGATCTGTGAGATTTTCAGTCATGAACCTTATACTAAGGAACTGCCTGATGCCAAAACATAGACATAGTTAAAATTTAAAACGCTGATTTTAAATGGGGAAATTTCACTTTTCTCGTCATCTTTTCCCTTGAATTTTCTTTCTTTCACTTTCCTTCTTCTCAGTCTACACTGCTATTGGAAAAAGTGCTGTCACAGCATTCACAGCAGTAGCGAAAGCCTAATATTAAAATTACAGACCTTATAGCTTTAAATGGGAAGTGTCATTACTGCAATAGCTGCATGATTCCATGCAGTACAGATTATCTGGGCAATATCACATTGTTGTTTGTAGAAAGTTGCTGTGCACAAATTGGTTGCCATGTTTCCTATATTAGAACAGCAATCACACTTCAAAAAGTACTTAATTGGTTGTTAAGCGCTTTGGGATGTCAAAGTTGTGAAGTGTGCTACATAAATGCACACTTTTACTTTCAACCACCTTAACATACAGCAATCAAATTATTTTCACCCATTCTCTAGAACAGTATCGACATGTGTACAGGAGGGGGCAGGACAAACGAATACAATCTCATATGTAAATCTCATGTCTAATGTGACAGGTCTGTGACCAGATGTATGTAACAATTGAAATGGTGGAAATTAGATCAAGTGTTGAATAAATCAATCCTTCAGGTCCATTCTAGGTTCCATAAAGTCGATTATAGCTATTTAGTCACATCTCAAACATTTTGGCCTTAACTAGCCATATCTGTGCAAGTATTTCTATCCATATATTGTTTCCACGGTCAGAGCTTTTGTGGCACTGCCCATGGTCGTGTGGAGCACAACTTGTGGCACTTAGTTCTTATTCTGACCAATCTCTTTAAGGCCAATTATTGCCTACAGAGAAGTGGTCTGAATTGGCAAATCCAGATAATTGTAGCTAATTGTAAGTTCATGAGGTCAGTTAGAAAAGACTGGAAGTTTCAGGTTCTAGATTGAATGCCTGGATTTGTGACATCTATATATTGCTGAGTTTGGGGTGGGGTTGCACATTATTACTTGAAGGATTTGGAATGACCTTTGTAGGAGATCTGCTCTGAGGCAGTTAAATAAGTGTTCTTTGATTGGTTTCTGGAAGTAAATAATGTTGTCCTTATTCACCGAGGGAACATAAATAAATACATATACTGTCTTTGTTTAAAACACTTGCATAATTAAATCAATTCCTGAATGTTTCACAGGGGAGATGAAACACTTTTACTTCAAAGCTTTTTTAATGAGTGTCACAAAGACCATTTACTTCCAGCTAAGTAACATCATCTACTTCCTCCCTACCTCAGTCTTGCCAGTAATTTCTACAGCAATACTTCTGAGCTCCCTCTGTACATAGAAAAGAGATCTTCAGAAATCTTGGAGAAATGGCATAACTGGCCAATGGCACATTTCTCCAGGGACTCTGCCGATCTTCTGTTGAAGTTGTGGTAGAAAATCGGGGAACCCCTGCGGGAATTTCCACAACCCCCACCACCAGCATCTGTCACTAAAACACTCTATCATGCCTTTGTTACCCCCAGACTCAACTATTTCAATCCCCTCCTAGCCAGCATCCCATTCTTTCTCTATTAAAACTCTGCTCCCACATCCTTTCCAACTCTAAGTCCTGCTCATCCATCATGACCTACATTGGCTTCTGCTCATTCAACATCTCAAAATTTTCAATCTTCTGCTTAAATCCCTCCATGCCTGACCCCTTCCTATCTTTATCGCTTCTTCCAACTCTGCAAGCACCACCCCCCTCCCCAGTGAATTCTCCATTATTTTTGTGCATCCCTCCTCCTTCATATCACCATTGCTGCTCCTGCTTTCAATTGCTGAGGCCATACATACTGGAATTCCCTCAATAAAAGTCTCTCCCTCTCCTTGAAAAGCCACATCGGTCCCAGCGTGATATGGCTAGATAATCATCTTTTTTCTCATGCGCTCTTGTGCTGCAGTCCAGAATGTTTGCCTACATTAAAGGTGCTTTATAAATACAAGTTGTTGTTGCACTGGTAGGATATCACCGGGCATAAAGTACCATGTGTTTCGGTTGTGAGTTTTTTATAGTTAAGGGAAAGAAATGTAAGCCCGAAATTCTGATTGGAGCCGGGGTGAATCCCAATCGAACTCCTATCTTGATCCTGAATCCTTTATGCTGAATTCATATGCATTAGGGTCCAGTAACCTATAACCTGTAAACATAATCTTGTTTCCTTCTCCAATTCCCATATTCCTAACCTTGTCCCATAGTGCGTACCTTAATCTTACATTTTTAGTCCGATGTTTCTTATATTGGCATTATATCTGTTAAATTCTGATATTCTTTTGTTAGATGCATATCATGTATCCCTTATGCTGATCCTATTTCCATGTCCATTATATTTGCATCATATCTGTTATGTTCCAAAATATTTCACTGATTTTATATTCTTTATTCTCCATACCTCTCAGCTGCTTCTGTTGCCTAACCCCATACTCCTTCTGCTGCCCCTATCTCCTATGCCTTTGCCCCACGCTTCTCACACAGAGCAGTCGTGTTTCACAACTCAGTTTGAGGTCACTCTTTCTTTCAGCACTTTTAAATAGCTTCTTTCCTATGCTCTCCTCCTCTCTAATTGATGGCAGATGTCTATCTTTGCTTGTTTAGCAAGGCTCTAAGCATTTCCAGACCCTCTCAGTGGCCCACAAGCCAAATGTTTCAACAAAATATTCCTGTTATTTCCTGTTCCTCAGCCGGAACAAAGAAATCAGAGTGTGTTGGAAAAAATTCTCCAATTGAATATTTCCAAATTTGTTGATGGAAAGTGTATTATTTACGCCAACACAATCCAAATGTGTGAATTTAAAGGGTCTAGAAGTCTACAATCCCTATTCCTAACCATCCCTTGGTTCTTTTCACCCCTTAGACTCTATTTGCATACACATGGGTTATAGATTTATTTCCTTTGTGTTGAAGTTAGGGGTGACAGCTCAAGGGAGATGATTTCCACTTTGAACCGAGCATCACGATGAAGCTTATTGCAAGTTAAATTGGACTTGGGTTAAATGGAAAATAAAGCCACCTCTAAATTGTCCAATCTAAGTCTCACGGAGCAAAGCAAATGTTGAATAATACATTCTCCAGACTGTTCCGTTAAGAAGCCATTCAATACATCTATTCACAAGACCTCAAAACTGGAACTCACCATCTTCCCCCCAATTTCACCTTTTTCTTATAACCTAGGAACTTTCAAAACTCAAGCTATCACCTAAGCATCACTAACGGTCCTTCATCTAGGTTTCTCAATGCAGAAAGGGATAGATCCCATTACACTGTCCCATTGAACATTTCTTGGTTATTTACAGCATGAAATCATAACTAGGCAAAGCACTGCTCCTGAAAGCATTCAAGTATAGCATATATGAAATATGGGGTAAAGCTTTCTTTACATCCCTCCATCAAATACATAGATGTAGATACCATAAGTGTTAAATAGAGCATAACTGGCTCCCTACATTGTTATATTCTCTAAATGTGTGCTAGCCAATATTTTTCCCTCAAACAATATCACTAAAGCAGAATATCTGCTCATTTTCTCACTGCCATTTGTGGGAACCTGCAGTGTGCAAATTAGCTGACACATTTCCAACGTTATAACCGTGACTACACTTCAAAAGTACGTCATTGACTATAAAGCATTTGAGACGTCCTGAGATCATGATAGGTGCTATATAAATACAAGTTCTTTCCTTACTCAAGAGTTGCAACATAAATGATTGGCCAGGAAAGAGGGAATAAAGTAATTCTAGGTTAGGGATTTATGCTAAACTGAAAAATCATCTGGCAATAATTAATTGGTAAGGATTTCAATGGAGATTAATTGAATGGATTAAATGGGAACATGGCTTGTAAATTCTATTCACTTAAAATGGAGCAGATACTTAGGCAAACAAAAGAGCCTTGTGCGCATTCGATTAAAGATGTCCGTTGGGGAATTAAGCACAGTTATTGGCATCCAAAGTCAAGTAAAGAAAGAACGAACTTGCATTTTATCGAGCACCTTTCACAACCTCGGGACATCCTAAAGCACTTTGCAGCCAATGAATTACTTTTGAAATAGAATCACTGTTGTTGTGTGAGCAAACATGAGAGACAAATTGCGCACAGCAAAGGTTTTCAATAATCAGTTAATCTGCTTAGTGCTGACGCAGGCGAGGTCAATGCTGTGCCTGGACACCAGGAAAACTTACCACTCTTCTTTGAAAATGTACCATTTGGGATCCTCCAAATCCACCTGAACGGGCAGATGAAGCTATGGTTTAATGTCTCGTTTAAAAGACTCAATCTCAGTCAATGCAGTGTCCCCTCAACACTGGAATCTCATTCTAAATTATGGGATAACTATATGCAGAGTAAAATTCTCTTTATTCAGGACGTACAACCATGAAAATCCCTTGTAATATTACTGTACAAATATGAACATGTAAATCTTTACTATCTAATGTAAAATAGGTTGAACCCATTGGCCCGTTAATCCATCTGGTGAGGGGCCGCATCCCATCAGTGCGCTGCAGGCATCCATGCGGCAACTCACAGGCTGCAAGCTGTGGCAATATCAGGGGAACCAGAAGCCAATCTGGTTTTGTCTGAAGGAGCTGATAGCAGAGGGAGAGAGCCGGAAGAAGCAGCGGCCACCAATATTCTTGTGGAGCATTCCTGCTTCTCCTGGCCCTAGATTTTATCTCCAGAGTTCTGCCTCTGTCAGGAGATTACATGACTGAGAGGTGTGGAGGTGAGGGGTTGGGGGGTGGGCTGTGTGTGGAAAGTGACTAGTCATGATGTTCTGGTTATTATAAATTGTGGGACAAGATTGAAGGACTGTCTAGTCTTTTCCTGCTGTCCAATATTGAAGGTTCATATATGTGTCATAGGACCCATAATTTGTATATTTAAGAGAGCTTACCACCTGAAAGAAAGGGACATTCCAATTGCCGAGTAGAACACCCCTTTGACAATGTCTAAGCCATGCAGCCAAAATACCTGATTAGGGTCGGCCCATTTAACAGAAACAAGTTAGTGTAACAAAAAGCTCAACATAAGCTTGAGGAAAAATACCTCATCTTTCAATTAGGTACTTTACAGCCTTCCAAACTCAACATTGGGCAGGATTTTGACCTCAATAGATAAAAACAAAAAAACTGCGGATGCTGGAAATCCAAAACAAAAACAGAATTACCTGGAAAAAACTCAGCAGGTCTGGCAGCATCGGCGGAGAAGAAAAGATTTTGACCTCGGCAGGCGGGCTTGGTGGAGGCGCCTGCGATCGGTGCCGGAAGACGATTTCACACTGGCGGACCAATTAAGGCTCACCCAGCGTGAATGCCAGCTGGAGAACTCCCAAGAAAGGGCAGGCAGTTGTGGGGGCCTGTTATCCACCGAGTCCAATGGTGAGTCGACCGCTGATTCAAAAGTGGCACAGGCAGCCCCAGGGAGGCTGCCTGTGTTGGAGTTGCAGCAGCGACATGATAGTGACCCAGGAAGGAGAACCCATGCGGGAGGTGAGGTCGGCACGGCAGTCGGCCCCACGTTTCTCCGACAAGTGCCTCGCTTCCCTCCCGGAGGATGTGGTTGCCAGAAGGGACACCTGTGTCCCCAGAGGCAGGAGGAAGAGGTCACCGCACCTCACCAAGAGGGCATGGGAGGAGGTGGCATCCCAGGTGAGCAGCCATGATGTGGTGCGGCGCACCTGGCTCCAGTGCCAGAAGTGCTGCAATGATTTGCTGTGCTCAGGAAGGGTGAGTACCATATTGGCATGGATCAGTATGGAGAAGTGTAAAGGGCTGGCCATCCCCCCGTGGACCTCAGGGGTGCCAGAGTCTAAGTGCCACCTGTCAATGATGCTGGAGGGCCAAGGGGGTGAGCCCTGGCTGCTTGGACTGAGTGCCTTGCAGCTTGAGGGCCACAACACGATGTGCCATGCAAGATGTTCCTCGGTTGGGGTTGGCCAGGCTGCAATGGCGCTGTAGGTACAGAGTGGACTAATCAATGCTCCTCTATCCTTTCAGGAGAAGGCATCCCATAACAGTATTGAGAAGACGCGGACTGGGGGTGGAGCCCCACACCTCCTCATCCTCTCCCGCTATGAGCAGGAGGCCTTGGAGCTTGAGAGGTGGCATGCACCTCGGTCAACCCGCCAGGGTGAGGTTGGGGTGTCAGATGAAGGTAAGAGTGCAATGCACTGAGGTGAGAATTTCAGCTTGTGCAACCATATTAGTGCACTCTCTTCATTGATGTGAGCCTCGAATCTGGCGACCCCATTGATAATTGAAAGACGAGGGCACCATGATGCAGATCTCACCAGGGTGCCTGGCATGCACAGTGACAGCGTGATGACTTTAACTAATGACATGTTCTTCTTCTCCCTTATAGGTTCACCAGCAGGCATTCTCACTCAGGACCCTAAAGGTCCACCCTGACCCCAGAGGACCACCATGCTCCCCACACATCTGCGTCACACCTGCTCTCTCAATCAGGCACCAGCACAGATACCACACCTCGGTGGGCATTAGATCGCCATCTAGTCTCTTTGAGCACATTGGTGAGGGCACTTCACACTCAGTTGAGGTGCAGGCAGAGGCAAAGAGTGCCCAGGGCACTAGTAGTTGGAGGACTGCTGGAGGCCAGGACGATACTCAATCGAAGGCTGATGATGGGCCTCTGGAGTCATCCATTAGGCAGCAACTGCTGGGTGTCCAGCGAGATGTGCGGGAGGATCTCACGGGGATCCATGAGGATATGCGTGTCATGGTCTCTGTGGTGGAGGAGTCCATGTGGAACATCAGCATTGCGTTGATCATCACAGTTGAGTGCATTACCTCCTCCATGGAGAGAGTGGCGATTCCCATGGAGAGGCTGCTCGAGGGACAGATTCAGGGGTCCCTGGGGATACGCTCGGACCTGCAAGCCCACACACAGGCAATGACCTAAGCTGGTCAGTGTCCGTGTGTGAGATGGATGGGGCACCCAGTATCCCAGCCAGATGCCTATTCATCAATGGTGAGCAGGGAGGTCTACAGCGACCTCACGTTGGCACACGAGCTGCTTGTTGTCTCTACAGGCTCCTCTGAGGGCGCTCTGGATGACAGCAGCAGCTCTTCCGCCCTCTGAAGTGACCATGGCATCTTATGAGGCTGTGGCAACTGGGGAGATGCCAGCCATGGCACTGGCCACTCTCTCCCAGGCAGGGTCACCATAGGCTTCACTGGCCAGAGGATGGCTGCCTAGATCATCAAGGCCAACAAAACACCAGAGTCAGCAGGCTGTCGCCAATGCCAGTGCCAGCAACGGGAGAGCGCCTAGATGTAGCACCCATAAATGTAAATTTAAAGCACCTTACCCTATTTTGCATTTAGTTTTTTAAAGGTGTGACTACCAACACTAGTTAATGTTCAGTTCAGGAATCTGTCACTTCCAACATTAAGTGACATTTGATGTGTTAGTGGCCTGAGTATGCTTCATTCGTTCTGTAGGTGCAGGGTAGGCCAATACTTAATGATGAACGTATGTCTCTTGAAACTTTATTGCACAGGCACTGAGTGTATCTTGGTGGCTAAGGAAATGCTCCTCCCTGTTTCGAGGATGGAGGCGGCAGCCCTGGCATGAAGTGGTAGTTCTTATTTGGTAGCCCAGCTGAAGGAGTGTTGGATCAATGCGTCCCAGATGTTCCTGCCTCCCTGGAGGTTACCCAGGTCAGCCTTCATGGCCTCAGCATTCTCCTCACTGTGTTCGTCCTTGGACTCACTACTGGACTCATCATCTCTTGCCTGTGGAGCTGCGTCAACATCCTCTTCCTCCACTGAGTCTCCCCTTGCCTGTGCCAGTTTGTGGAGAGCGCAGCATGCAACCACTATCAGTGACACCCACTCTGGGGAGTATTGCATTTTCCCCCCTGAGGGGTCCAGGTGTCGGATCAATGATCCTCTCTACCACCATCCTTGAGGAGACATGGCTCCTGTTGTATCGCTGCTCGGCCTCTGTTCTTGGGTGGCAGACAGGCGTCATGAGCCACCTTTTCAGTCGGGCTGGAGCACTGAAAAGCCTCGACACTTGGGAGTGCCTCAGGATGTAAGCATCATGGGAGCTGCCAGGGTACCTTGCACAGACTTGCAGAATCTCCACCTTGTGATCGCACACTATCTGCACGTCCATGGAGTGGAATCCCTTCCTGTTGACGAAGGCACCCGGATCACCCGCTGGCCACATGTGTACAGTCGATGGCACCTTCGACGCGGGGGAACCCAGCAATCATGGCAAAGCCTTTGGCTCGCTCTGTCTGGCTGGCCTGGTCTGTGTGGAAATGATTGAAAGTCAATGCACGCCTGAACAGAGCTCCTGTCACCAGTTTGATCCAACTGTGGACAGCTGATTGGGAGACTCCACACAGATCCCCCACTGAGCCCTGGAAAGAGCCAGAAGCATAGGAGTTGAGGGCCGCTGTGACCTTCAGAGCCACTGGCATGGGGTGTCCAACCATACAGTTGGAGGTGATCTCAGGGTCGATCATCTGGCAAATGGAGTTAACGCTCTCCCTGGAGAGGCGGAGCCTCCTTCGGTATTTCACCTCAGACATATTGATGTAGCTGCTTCGGCGCCTGTAAACCCTAGAGGCAGAATAGTGGCGTCTTCTGTGGCCCCTTCCACCGTGGACTTCCTGCTGTCCCTGTGCCCCTTGTGCCTGCGTCTCTCCTCCCACAGGTCCCCCCCAGAAGCTGCATAGGGACACCTGGCCTCCTCTCCCTTCGGGCCCTCTCTTCCACCTCAGAGGAGGTGCCTCCAGCAGAGACCACAATCCCCATTACCAGGGTTCTGGAAGGCTATCTGATACCTGGAAGGGTCCACACAGTCTGAATCCTCCAGGTGCCTGGAAGACAACAATGAGTCCTGAAATGAAGCCTAGAAATGCTCAGAATGAACCTCTGAAGCGGGATGAAGCTGTTCAGTTTAAATAAGCAACCAGCAGTACATGATCTCCAAAACTCCTCATTATTTACATTGACGATGCTGCTGACCCTGCTTATCCGGCCTGTGGATGAGCTTTTGCAAATTGTGGCCTGCCCACCTGCCCGTTTTGCGTGTGCAACGGCTGGGAAATCGCACAGGCAACGTAAACTCGCCAACAATTGGGGTGTCAAGGGCCTTAACTGGCTTCTTAATTAACGGCGGGTGCTGCTCCATCTCCCATGCGCACCTGCCGACTGAAATATCGCGAGAGAGCACATTGATGTCGGGACACTCGCCCACGTCATTTCATGCTCGAGCGGGTTGGGAGCGTGCCCGTCCACCAAGGTGAAAATTCTGCCGATTGAGTTCAACAATTTCAGACCATAAACTCTGCCCCCTCATTTTTTTTGCGCTCCTCAGTATTTCTCTTAGTTTTGCTTTCAGACAGTAGCACGCCTGCTCAGGGCAAATCTTTTGTTTCTTTTCTTGCCCGATCACCATTCCTTTTGGCCCTGTAAGACTAACTCTTCCGTCATTCAACCTCTCTTGCCTTCCACCCTGTTATAGATCTTTCTGTGTCCTTATCCCATTCACCCCTTACTCAAAACCTATTACATTTCTAACTGTTCCCAGTTCTGATAAAAGGTCATCAACCTGAAATGTTAACTCTGTTTCTCTCTCCACAGGTGCTGTCTGACCTTCTAGTGTTTCCAGCGTTTTGTGTTTTGAGTTATCTTGTGCTGTGGAATCATATTTGGCAGTATTGAGAACCTTCAAAACTGGTTTTGTAGATGAGGGGGGCATTCGATCTATCGGTTTGATTTTGATCGCAGTGGCGCACGGGACTAATGAGACTCCAACTGCACAATTGTTGAACTCAATCGGCAGAATTTTCACCTTAGTGGGCAGGCACGCTCCCAACCCGCTCGAGCGTGAAATGACGTGGGCGAGTGTCCCGACATCAGTGTGCACTCTCACGATATTTCAGTCGGCAGGTGCGCATGGGAGATGGAGCAGCACCCGCTGTTAGTTAAGAAGCCAGTTAAGGCCCTTGACACCCCAATTGTCGGCGGGTTTATGTTGCCTGTGCGATTTCCCGACTGTCACACGGGCGTTGGCCCATTTGCCTGCTCCAGTTCACGAAGACCTTTGCAATGCCACATATCATAATCAAAGATTGACTCCGGTAATCCCATATTACAATAAGGATCTGAAGAGTTGTTGCTAATGTGTAGGATGATGAAATGAGAGCAAGTATAATTTGGAAAGTTACTACTCTTGTCATGATCGTTGACAACGGTTTTCATTAACACCAGAGTTTCCTTGATCATTTCTGAAAGCCATAACATTATGATTTATAACATTTTGCATCATAATATTCTTATATTTCTCCGATGGCAAAGAGAAAGCAGCAGCTCGGCAAATACACAGATGGTAACACATAGACTTGGCAGCTTTATGCCGTGGTTGAAATGCAAAGACTTTGCTCTGGTTTATTTTTAAAAGGAAAGCTGACATCCCATGGCATTGCTCACACAAAGTCTGATTTTCTTGAGTGAGGTGTGAGCTTCAGCTTCTGAAATGGAGACATACCAAACCTGGCCTGTCTCTTTAACGCTAGTTAAATTCATCTTGTCTTAGTAGGGATGCTCTGAAATTCAATTAAAGGGTGAATTATTGGAGCATGCTCCTGTAGATTGGAAACTATTGTTAAATCTCTGATTCCTGGGTGGAGCAGGTTATCACACACAGAAAAAAAGTTAATAAAATGTTGTCTTTTCATCTTTTTTTAAAACTTTTGACGATTTAAAGTGTGATGATTGTGCACTAGATGTAAGGCAGTATCACAGTTCTTAAAATTAATTTTCATGAAGTGGACATCACTGCCAAAGTTGTATTAATGCTCATCACTAGATTCTCTGCTTACAATGGAGTGGTTTGTGAGGCCATTTCAGAGGTTGATTATGAATCAACCATGCAGCTGTGGGACTGGAGTCACATACAGATCAGACAAGATAACGATGGCATGAACTAGTTGGCATTTTTACAACAATCCAACAGCTTCAGTGCCACTTTTACTGGTACTTTTTCATTTCCAGATTCTTTTAAAAGACTGAATTAAAATTCTCAATCCACCATAATGCGATTTGAACTTCTGGATTATTGGTCCAGCATCCACAATACAGTATCCCTCATGCACCTAGATACAAGGTGGAAAAAATGGTGTTGCCACAAAATCATAGCTTGGTGAATACATGCAGGTGACTCAGAGGCCATTTACCCTTATTCTCCCAAGTAGATGTATCGTGAAGGCTCCTTTTAACAATGCAGTTACTTGTTTATTCTTTTCCCTCCAGTTTTCCTCTCTTCTTTTAAGGTGTTAGCCTAGCCTTAGTGGATAGCAGTCTCACCTCTGAATCAGAAAGTTGTGGGTTCAAGGCCCACTCCAGACTTGACCACATCACCTAGGCTGACACTCCAGTTAGTACTGAGCAAGAGTGGCACTGTCAGGGGTGCCATCATTCGAATGAGATATTAAACTGAGGCCCCATCTGCTCTCTCAGGTGGACATTAATTATCCCTGGCATAACTCAAGGAACAGCAGGGATGTTCTAGCTGGTCTCCTGTCCAACCCTCAACTAACTACAGATTATCTAGTCATTATCTCATTGCTATTTGTGGGACCTTGCTGTGTGCAAATTAATTGCCATGTTTCCTATATTGCAACAATGACTACACTATACTGGTGTTTCACTGGTTGTAGAGGACTTTAGGACGTTAAGTGATTCTAAACGGTGCACTAAAAATCAAAATTCCTTCTTTCTTTTGTACATTTAGCTGAAGATATTGAGCAGAATTTCCCTTTCCCCTTACAAGAAATATGCCCAACAAAATGTTCCTTCAGAATATTGGGGAGGAACCTTCCTCTCTGAATTCTAAGTTCAGTGCTGGGTGTGGAAGCTCGAGTGATTCCCGTTTGTGGGGTGGCGGGGGGGGAGTGGGACAGCTGGACACGCGCTATCTTGCACCTTAAGTTTACTATTTCTGCATCCAGGCAGAGCATGGTGAATCTCGTGGCGGGGGTGGGCAGGGAGTCGCCCTCCCCGCTGTTATCTCATGGGCATGAAGGTCCAGGCATAATTATTACAAGGGCATCTGGACAGCCTCCCTCCCTTTCTCCCTTACCCTGCCTCCCAGGTCCAGTCTGAGACTCCACCCTTCCAACCTAACCCCCCTTGCAGCCTTGGCGCAGCTTGTGCTACCGGCACCCAAGAAGGCGAAAGCAGCCTCTGCTGACCTCAAAGTCATGGAAGAAATCAAGCTTGCCGGGGAGACATGGCACTTATAAGTAGCCGTAAAACTGCCTGTTCTAATTTCCCACTGGCAGGGGAACTTAATTCTGGCTAGGCTAGAGGCTTCGCAGTGATTGCTGGCTTCCCCCGCGTCCAGGGTGCAATCGACTGCACACATGTAGCCATCAAGGCGCCTGCAGGTGAGCCCGGTGCCTTCGTCAACAGGAAGGGATTCCACTCCATAAACGTGCAGATAGTGTGTGATCACAAGCTGCAGAATCTGCAAGTCTGTGCAAGGTACCCAGGCAGTTCCCATGACACCTACATCCTCAGACACTCCCAGATGCCGGGGCTCTTCAGTGCTCCAGCCCGGCTGGATGGATGGCTGCTGGGTGACAAGGGCTATCCCCTCAGAAGGTGGCTCATGACACCTCTCCGCCATCTAAGAACAGAAGTTGAGCAGCGGTACAATAGGAGCCACGTCTCCACAAGGGCTATGGTGCAGAGAACCATCGGTCTTCTCAAGATGCGCTTCTGATGCCTGGACCGTTCGGGGGGGCGCACTCCAGTACTCCCCAGATCGTGTGTCAGTGGTAGTGGTTGCATGCTGCGCTCTGCACAATCTTGCGCTGGAAAGGGGGGACATAGTGGACGACGAATAAGTTGACACAGTGGCTGCTGCTGCACACGATGAATCCAACAGTGAGTCCAAGGATGAGCACACACAGGGAAATACTGAGGGGGCCGATGCTGACCCGGGTATACTCCAAGGAGGCAGGGACACCCGGGAGGCTTTAATCCAATGAACCTTCAGCTAGTACACCACATATGGATCTCCAGGATAAGCCTGGACAGTAGGCTAAATACGCGATACCTAAGTGCCAAATCTGCCAGGTTAGGAACAGTAACTGTTAATAAAGCTGAATGTCCCACAAAGCACTCATAATATTTTTGGAAACCATGCACATGCAGAAGAAAAGAGGCACCCTCAGCCATGGTCACGTGTCTGAATTTAATATCACAGGCAAAGAAACTTATGTCAAAAAAATGACAAGGGTGTTCCAATTCAAAGCAAATCATAAAGACTTCATCTTGGGCCAACACAAAATCACCAATGATAAACCTGTGGTGTACCTAAGGTGCCTTGTGCTTACATTTCCAGGTGCTACGTCTTGGTGCTGCCCCATCGCTGGGAGTGGCATCTGAGACAGCTGCTGACTCTGATGTCCTGTTGGCCTCGATGACCTTGGCGGTCGTCCTCTGGCCCATGGAGCCTGTGCTGGCCCCGCCTGGGAGGGAGCTGCCAGTTCCACAGCTGGCATCTCCCTAGTCGTCGCAGCCTCACTGGATGCTACGATCATTGGCAGAGGGGCAGAGGAGCCGCTGCCCTCATCCGGAGCGCCCTGAGAGATGCCCGCAGAGTCGACAAGAAGCTGCTGCGCTGAAGTGAGGTCACTTTGGACCTCCCTGCTCACCGTGGATGGATGGGCACCGAGGTGGGAAACTTGGTGCCCAGACCATCTCCCACACTGGCACTGATCAGCTGAGGTGAATGCCGATGTGAGGACTTGCTAGTCCGAGCGCATCCCCAGGAAACCCTGATGGGTCTCCTGGAGGAACCTCTCCACGAGAGTTGCCACTCTCCATGGAGGACGTAGATCGCTCAAACATATGGCTAATTGCTTCGGTGATCGTCTGTGTAAACTCCTCCACCATGGAGACCAAGCCAAGCATAGCCTCATGTATCTCCCCCAGATGCTCCCACACACCCGGCCACATTTCATGCCCCTGCTGCGTCACGAACGACTCCAGAGGCACATCATCAGGCACCGACTGAGCATGTGCCTGGTCCCCTGCAGTCCTCTGGCTGCTGGTGCCATGGGCACTCTCTGTCTCTGCCAGCTCTTCCAGTGAGTGTGAAGTGCCCTCACCGCTGTGCCCCGGGACACTAGCCAATGTTCTAACTCCCACCAAGGTGCTAGGATCTGCGCTGGTGCCAGCCTGGCAGAGATGGCGTGATGCTGGTGAGACTTCAGGGCCCTGAGGTGTGAGAGGGGGCCTCTGCTGCTCCTCCTCCCAGCCCTGATCCGCTGATGTTGAAAGGAAGAACAAGGACATTGGATCAGTTAACACGGAGACAATGACAAAGTGCATCCCTGTCCCCCCAGATCAGTATGCGCTCATCCTTCCATAAGCAATGGTCAAGCCATATTGCAAACTTCAATCACTGAACATTCAGCACTGCTATGGCTGTTGGGAGAACAAAGCTGACCTCACTGCTGGCCAAACATACTTGGACGTGGCACCCCAGCCTCACTGACACCAGTGGACCTGGGTGCATGGCGCTTCTCCAAATCCAGGGCCTGCTGCTCAAACCGGCTGAGAATGGCTAACTGTGCCTGGCCACCGCCAGTCCTCACCCGCTCTGCCGTGTTATGAGCATTCGTGTCCTGAAAATGAGAGAAGAGCATTGATTTGTGCAAATTGTACTTGGACTCCCTTTGCGCACGGCCCACTCCAATCAGACTGGGACATATCAGGGCTCCAGTGCCTCCTCACCCTGCTGATGCCGAACACATACAAAGGTGCTAGGCCTGTTCCCACCCCCCCACCCCCCTTGGCCACAGGAGGCGCAAGCACGTGGAGCACAGAGGGCAGCAGAAGGTTCGTTGCCACACCACCTTGAAGCTCTCCTCCCAGCATCTCATCACCCTGACTTGGACATGTCCTGCAATTCAAGCACAGCACCTAGGTGCAGCTCCTCCAGGTTGCCCCCAAAACAGTCATGTGGGTCTCAGTGTACCACACGCTGCGAGCGCAGATCCCATCTCTTCACCATCACCCTCTCAGGCTGACCTTGCCATGGGCAATATCTGCTGGCCCACCCAGCGAAGGACACATGCCGTCAATGATTCAATGCAGTCACTACACTCAGACTTGGTGGGGGGAGATGGGGGTAGGTGGGGGTAGGTTGGTGGGGGGGTGGGGTGGGGGCACCAGGAGAAAAAGCCTACCTACTGGGTTACATGACCAATGGCAACATTGTCCTCACTCTTTCAGAGCGCCATTGAAGCGCTTGTGACACTGGAGCCACCACGTCGCAGGAGCTCACCACCTCCACCACCTCCTCCTAGGCACATTTCATCATTGGGGGGGGGGGGGGGTGCATCTCAGCTCCTGCTGTGTTGCCACCTCCTCGAGGAGGGCAGCAAGGCAGTCATCAGAAAAATGAGGGGCACACTGGCCCTACACTCTAGCCTGGCCCGCCCCGATGGCATAGCCTCCGCACTTGCGTCACCTCCATTGCCCCTCTGCAGAGCCCTTTGCCCAGCCATTGTGAGCAGCCTTTTCAAGGCTGCCAGGCCTTCCTTTATACAGGCCGCCGGGTCGCCATTGGACCCAGGGGGCTGAGCACGCCCACCGCCGCCCACCCACTCCCGCTTTGCACAGGAGTCATGAATTAAGCTGGGTGGGCCTTAATTGGTCCGCCCGCGAAAAATGGCGGTGCAGACCCGATCGTGGGCGGCAATCAGGTCCACGCCTGCCTGCGCCCATTCCGCCACCCCCACCCCCCTCCCCGCCAGCCAAAAAATTCAGCCCACTGATTCTTTATGGGCCTTTCCACTGATGTCTGTAAGGGGGTGGCTGTTAGGAAGGTCATGTCTGCTTGAATTATTCTGTTAATTTTATCTTGAGATATTACTTCTCTGTGCTGTCAGTATACTGACTTGCCTAATAGTAAATCATTCCCATCTGTACACAATGCAGCCCAGGGGAATCTAACAACAAGTCTATAGCTCAAGTTTACACTATATCTATTATTATTTGAATCTTATTGCAAACCGCACTGCGTGAGCATTGATGCAAAACTCCAAGCCCTTAAAGCCACTTGGGAAATCAACGCCCACTGTCAGCATCAATCACTGTCAGCAAGGCCAGGTATAGCTTTGTATTAATGCAGAGTAAAGCTTCCCAGCAATGTAGTAAGAATTCCTCTGGTCACGATAGGGGTGAATTGGTGATTCCCAATTTCACAGTGGGAGTGCAGGTCGGGGGTAAAGCTACAGCACTGGAGCCCTGATTCTCTGGCTTGTTCACCAAGTGAACAGGCTATTCCACTGGGTGCAATGCTGGATCACTATTAGCAAGTTGAACCTCTGAGTCAGAAAGTTGCAGGTTTGAGACCACTGCAGAAACTTGAACACATCTCTATGTTGATAATTCAGTGCAGTGCTGAGGGACCGCTGCACTCTCAGAGGTGCCACTTTCAGATGAGATGCTAAGCCGAGCCCTTCACTGCTCTTTCAGGTAAATAAAAGAAGTCCCAGAACAGAGGAATTTTCCCAGTATCCAGGCTAACATTTATCTCTTTGCCATTGTCTAAAACAGATTATTTGGCCATTACCTCATTGCTGTTAGTGCACTGGAGCTCGCTGACTACAAAATGGCTCCCGCGCTTCCAACATTCCAACAGTGACTATCCTTGAAAAGTAGTTAATTGGCTGTGAAGCACCTTGGAACATCCTGAGGTTGTAAATAGCGATATATATTAATGCAAGTTCTTTCAGTCTTCTTTTAACACAGTATCACCCTAAATACATTTTGGTAGGTTTTCTTCATTTAGTATTTGGGATGATAGCGTGAACATATTCAAAGTGACCTATGACATAGTAACATGACTGTGTCCTCCATCAGCCTCTCTGTAGGGGAGATTTAACACTGTTTTATAGAGTTGCCTCATTCCTGCTAGGAAGCAGGATGAGAATTTTCAAACAGATTTCACAGCAAATATCTTCTTTGCTTCTTTTGATTCTATTACAAAATAATAATCATAGCTCCTTTGAACTCTTCTTTGTTCCTCCTAAGTTGCAAATCCCTCTGTCCTTTGTTCTCTTTTCATCTTTGTTCTCGGAATCAAGGTTACTCGCTCCATCTCCTGCTCTAGTCCATTCTTTCTCAACCCCTCAGAAACGTCCTTTGTACCTGCAATCTGCTGGCTTTCAAAACCCAAGCATCGTGTCACCCAGTCACTACTTTCTATATCTCATGTTCTCTTCCACTGGCAAAGGAAATGGGGAGGAGATGAGAAGCAATTTACTTACGCAATGAGTTGTTATAATCCGGAAAGCCCTGTCTGAAAAGATGGTGGAACATATTCAAAAGTAACTTTTACAAAGGGAATTAGATATAGACTTGAAAAAGAAAAACTTACATAGCTAAGGGGAGGGGACAGGAGAGTGGAACTGTTGGAATGCTCTTTCAAAGAGCTGCCACAGGCACATTGGGTTGACTGGCCTCCTTCTGTGCTGTTTGAAGCACCTTTCAAACTTGGTGATGTCACGAACCTTGATCTATATTTCTCATTTTTTTATTTTAAAAAAGTGGAAAATTAAACATACCTTGACTACAGTTCCTTCCGTGATATCCCTTAGGACATAGAATCTCGCACTCGCCAGTCACATGGTCACACAAAACACCAACTGAGCAGCTACACTTGGTGTTGCATCCAACTCCATAAAAGCCATGATCACAAGCTTTGGACAAGAGGAAAGGAGAAAAGAAGGGATGAAACTTTAATAACTCCAAGATGTCACACATTCACCCATTCCTGAGGGGACTGGATGACTTTTACCACATTATCTAGGCAGACATCTAACTTGTTCTCAAATATTCCCCCAAAAAAGAGACTTAGCCAAGCTGCTGGATAGCTATCATTATTTCAGGCTTTAATACAAAGTTCTGTTTTGTTGAAAATGTTTTTATAGAATTATAAAAATAAAGTGAGGGAGAGCAGGGGGATAAATTTACTGGCTATATTTTACTGAGGACATAAACTTAACTTGTGTTCTCTTGAGTTCAGAGGTTTGAGGGATGATCTAATTGAAGTATTTAAAACAATTAAGGGAATCAATGTGGTAGATATGGAGAAACTATTTCCTTTGGGGGAGGAGTCCATAAGAAGGCATAATCTTAAAATTAGAGCTAGGCCATTCAGAAATAAGACCAAAAAGAACTTCTTTTCGCAAAGGATAGTAAAAATCCAGAACTCACTCTCACAAAAAGCTGTAGACGCTGAGACAATTGAAGCTTTCTGGAATGTGATCAATAGGTTTTTATTAGGTAAGGGTTTCAAGGGACAACATGCAAAGGCAGGTAAACGGAGTTGAGGTGCAGAATAGCCATTATCTAATTGAACAGGAGAACAGGTTTGAAATGCTGAATGGCCTCTTCCTGTTTCCGTGTGCTCTGCTCCAGCCATTTTGGAATGGGCATCGATTGTTCTCAGATAGCAGTCACTGGAGCAACAATTTCAGATTTTTTATTCTGTATTTTTTGAAATAAAGTAAGTTTTCAAAGGACAAGAAAATATGATATGTCATATGTTATCAACTGTCTTCAATTTTCAACTCAATCCATATTACTCCACATATTAAGCTGGTAATTAGAACTGTGGACAATTATAGCATTGGAGGAGGCTATTCACTCCATTGTGTCAGCTGCAGCTCTTTGCTGGCGCAATGAAACACTAATCCCATTGCCCTGTTATGTCCATGTGTAGGAAGAATTCCAGAATATCTTTCCACATTTGCAGTCACATTCCACAAACGACATTGCTTGTTCCTACAAATGGAGGTACCATTGTGTTCCATGGAGTGCTTGATCATCTTTACTAACCTTCAAACTTTTAAATAACCGTCTCAATGATTAGACACTCACCTTTATGGCAAGTGTCACCATGATAACCGGGTTTGCAAGTGCAGCTTCCATCTTTGCGGTTGCATTCCAGTGTGTTGCGCTGTTCACATCGGCACTCATTCGAACAGCCAGGCCCGTGTGTCCACTTTGGACATGCTGGTGGAGCGCAGGAGGAGAACAAAGAAATGGTTAGCAGTGTCTTGTGGTTAAAACAGACACTTTGTTCTTCATGAAGGGCTCATGCAAGTAAAAACATTACAAGCAATTTCAATTACAAACGAACATACGAATTAGGAGCAAGAATAAGCCACAAGGCCCTTCAAGCCAGCTCCACCATTCAATAAGATCATGGCTGATCTGCTTTTAACCTTAACTCCACATTCCTGCCTACTCCCAATAGCCTTTCACGCCCTTGCTTATCAAGGATATATCTATCTCTATCTTGAAAATATTCAAAGACTCTGCTTCCATCACCTTTTGAGGAAGAGAGTTCCAAAGATTCAAGGCCCACTGAGAGAAAAAATGTCTCCTCATCTCTGTCTTAAATGGGTGACCCCTTATTTTTAAAGTAACCCCTAGTTCTAGATTCTCCCACAACAGGAAACATCCTCTCCACATCCATCCTGTCAAGTCTCCTCAGGTTCTTATATGTTTCAATCGAGTTATCTCTTACTCTTCTAAACTCCAGCGGATGTAAACCTAACCTGTCCAGCCTTTCCTCATAAGACAACCTGTCCATTCCAAATATTAGGCTAGTCAACCTTCTCTGAGCTGCTCCCAATGCATTTACATCCTTCCTTAAATAAGGAGACCAATACTGTACACTGTACTTCAGATGTGATCTCACCATTGCCCTTTATAACTGAAGCATAGCCTCCCTGCTCTTGTGTTCAATTCCCCTCTCAATAAACAATAATGTTCTATTAACTTTACTAATTACTTGCTGCACCTGCATACTAACCTTTTACGATTCATGCACTAGGACTCCCAGATCCCTCTGCATCTCAGAGCTCTGAAATCTCTCACTACTTAGATAATATTAATTTTTTTTATTCTTCCTGCCAAAATGAATAATGTCACATTTTCCTACATTATACTTTGCCCACTCACTTAATGTATCTATACCCTTTTGTAGCCTCTTTATGTCCTCTTCACAACTTACTTTCCTATCTATCTTTGTGCCATCAGTAGATTTAAATCCAAGTCATTAAAACAAGAGGAAAAATGCTTCCAACACGAAATGAGTACTACCATTGTGTGTCTAGTGATGAACTTGATTTCAATAAACTTGGTGCCAAAAAGCAAACACGTAACTTGCCAGAATGCTGGCTCTCTAATGTTCTTTAGGAAGGGGGCCTGCCATCCTTATCCAGTCTGGCCTACATGTAAGTCCAGTCCCACACCATGTCATTGACTATTAATGTACTTTGGGCAAGTAGGGATGGGAAATAAATTCTGCCATACCAAAGTCACCACAATGTGGGTTTCCTTCCAGAGACTTGAGCACACAATCAAGGCTGACACTCCAGGTGTAGTATTAAGGGAGTGCCACACTGTCAGAGGTGCCATCTTTCCTGTGAGATATTAAACTGCCTTCACAGTCGAATGGAAAATATTCTACAGCACTATTTCAAAACCAACTTGGGAGTTTTCCTGGTGTCCTATTGGTGGCCAATATTTATCCCTCAACCAACATCACTAAAAGCAGACTCTCTGGTCATTATCACATCGCTGTTTGTGGCAGCTTGCTGCGTGTACTTTAGCTGCTACGTTTCCTATATCACAATGACAATGTTTCAAAAGTACTTCATTGGTTGTAAAGCACATTGGGATGTCCTAAGATCATGAGAAGCTCCACAGAAAAGCAATATCTCCATTTGATGCTACAATAAACTTCAGCTTTTACTCTGATGCCATTCATCTGTTGTCTTTTGCAGTGGGCTCCACTGTCTAATGTAATTGCTTTATCATTGTCAGAACAAGAGGGCCTTGTTGGTCTGGGATGTTCTGTACCATTGCCAAACCAGCTGGCAACCATATTCACCCCAGTAAAACAGCCCTCAGCAAACTCCAATAAACATTACATTCTTCAATCTCAAGGCCCAGCCAACAGCCAGTTTCGATTTAGCAACAGACCTGCCAACCCGAGCCACACTTTACAAGAATGGAAACTCGCCAGGTGCCAAAGAAGCTAGACACAACCAAAACTAACTGGCAATTTAGGCCCCAGGGGATTTCAGCTGTTGTTGAGTAAATGAAGGGTTTGTTTGATGCAAAATGAAGTAATAAGGTGTAAGAAGTCAAAGTGATTGTTCAGAAACAAGGCTGAATTCCGAATCCAGATTGCAGCAATGAAAGAACATTGTTTTAGTCCACATCTCTGTTAACGTTGTAGGTCTTAGATGGGTATGCTCATGATCTGGACTTACAAATAAAGCTGGAGGCAAGTCTGTTGGTAAACTCCAACTTTTATTGAATATATACTAACTATGTTCAATACAGACTCAGCACGATGCTCTACATAGAACTATCCATGCTCTGTTGTCATGCGATCTTACGTCACTGATGATGTGCACCACATATTTAATATTAACCCTTTATGCTACACCTCTCCCCCAAGCCGCTGACTCCAATAAATACATTACTTACATGATCTTACATCTCCCCCTGAAGTCTTTGCCTTCATATCAGGTTCACAAAAATAAGCATGTCACCAATCTCCCCGACCTTGTTCTCATCTCTCTCAGAGATTGTATAGGATTCAAGTCCTCCATGTTCTCTCTTGAACTCTGTACAGTAGCATGTGAATCCTCAGGGACTATCGGTTCTCTGTTCAGGTTGTCTTCCTGATGATATCGGTAGTTAGTCCATTTAATTGGTGGTCTTCTTGTAGAGATCAGTGCACTTCTGTTCCTTCTCACTATTCCATTTTTAGTCTCTACAAGATAATACCTTGGACTTCGTGTCTTTCCCAGTACTTGGTCTTCTCGATTCTGATCTCTAACCCAGACTGATTCACTTGTTTGGAGTTCTGGTAAATCATGCACTCTGTGATATCAGTTGTAATTTCTGGTATACTTTCACAATATCATTTTCCTTCTCCCTTACTTTCTGAATATCAGTTGCTTTTAGACTGTATGTGGAAGAACAGTAAGTTGTATTGAGTCTGTAGCCTTCTTCCCATCAAAGGTTCTGATGGAGCCAAACCATTTTGAAGTGGTGTGGGACAAGAGTGGTCAACAGTGCTAAGTTGATATCATCATTCTTTTTCAACAAAGCTTTTACCATTCTTACTCCTCTTTTAGCCTCTCCTTTGGCTTCTGGGCACCTGGGTGAACTAGTGGGTGAACTAGTTGTGTGCACAAATCCATAGTCTTCTGTAAATTTCTTGAACCACTCATTTGCAAGCTCTGGGTCGTTATCTGAAATGACGTGATCTGAAATGCCATGTGTGGAAAAAATTAATTTTAATGAATTAATGACTGCTTCTGAGTTTATACCATGAAAACATTTAATCTCAACTCATCTGGAGTAATAATCAACAGCTATGAGAAATGTCTTCCTTTTGAGCTTGAAAAAGACCCATTCCGAGCCATTCTCACGGTCTGGATGGAAGTGAGGATACCATCAATGATTCTTTTTGCTCTTGGCGATGGCATGCACAGGTGATGCAGCTTGAAATCATTTCCTCTAGTAATTTTGAGATTCTTGGCCACCAGACCGAATTTTGTGCTCTAGAACACTTTGCAATGCTTAGGTGTTGCTGGTGTATTCTCTAAAGAATCAGGGTCTGAGGACTCTTGGTATGACCAACTTCTTGTCATAAATTAGCAAGTCGTCCACGACACTGAATTATGTGTTGCTTAAAGTATTGTTTCAGATTGTTTGGAACATATTCTGGCCATCCACATTTGCAGTGTCCTATAATTTTAGCATATTCTTCATCTGCTTTTGGTGCCTGTTGGATTTCATTCAATCTTTGTGTGTTGCTGGTAGGAATTTTGTAGTCAATGAGGTATATGACTACATCCTCAACAAAATCTGTCCTCCTATTCAGGCTTCTTAACAGGAATGCGTGACAATGCATCTGCTGTTCTTTGTTGTTTGTCTTGGTCATATTTGTCCAGTTCTTTCACCTGCTGTTCCTGGGAAATATTCTGGCTGGTTTGCTCAACATGTTCCAAATCATCAACTTTGTAGATGGGTTGGAGATCTGTACAAGAGTTTTAACTTAACAGTGAACATTTTTGATTATGGATCACATACAAAATTTCCGGATGGAATTTTACACCTCCTCCTGCCGGCAGGATTTTACAGTCCCACTGAAGTTAATGGAGGTTTTGAATGGCTCGTCACATTTTATGGCCCCGTCTCCACTGCGACAGGGCCATATAATTCTGACCCCTGCGATTTCTCTTCCTTTGAACTGGAGTTTGGCAGTTAACAGCTCCTTGACCTTCAACTGCATGCACCCTGGATCATGGAATCATATGGTCAATAGCTGGAGGAAGTCTGGTTTCAACCACTGTTCTGTGTCTGAAAGAATTGAAACTCTTGTTCCAGTATATAATTTGAAGTTTGTTTTATGTCCATTGACCATAATATCTGTGCTCTAATATTCCCATTTGATCCTGTAATTTCTCCCAGGAATGGCACTTCATTATCTTTTTCTTCTTCAACTTTTGGATGGTACATAACCTTAGTTGTTCCTCCTTTAATTTTTATGTTAGGCACTTCTTGCCTTTCTTCTTGCAGGAATGGCACTCTGCATTTTTGGTGGGGTATTCTTCGCACCGATGCAGCCTTTTCCCTCCACAGTGAGAACACTGAATAACGGAGGCTTCCACTCCCTTTTTACTCTTTCCCTGTTTTGGCTTAGGTGAGCTGTTACTTCTATGTGCTACAAACTGCACTGTATCAGGTGTTTTTCTCCACAAGATTTCTTTCTCACCTCAAATAAAAATCTGGTTTTGCTTTCTGACTTCTGCCTGCCTTGTTAACTGCACAGCTTTTGATAGGGTCTAATCTTTCCTTGATTACAGAAAATCTGATAAAGTCTCTTCTAAGACTGACCAACAATGCGATCCCGAATTAATTCACTTTTCAGGGCTCCACATTCACAATTCTCAGTTAATCAGTATAAATCGTTACTGAAGGAATCTACACTCTGCCTTGGTCTTTGGGTGCGCCTATTAAACTTCGCCCTCTGTATAATGGTACTCCTTTGAAAATTAAAGTAGGTATTAAAGGCTTTGATAACTTCTTCATATGTTGCCGTGTCTTCTTTTATGCCCTGTCTGACCATTGCATCAATTGCCTATGACATAGAGTAAGGTACTGACTGTCCCTTGCTAGTCTTCTCTGTTAGTGCTGAAGCCGTTCTGTACCTGGGAAACTTGCAACGCCAGTTCAGCCACTTCTCAGCTTGATCCCTGGTTCCACATGGCCAAAGCACTCTGGTAAAGGTAGAATTTTCTCCATAGCTTCTCTTCACTGTAGCCATTTCTGGAGTTTGGTTGAAGAGTTTCTCACACTGTCCTTGTCCTGCAGTCATTTCTCTTGCTGCTTCTTCCAGTTGCTGGGCTCTTCAGTATTTGCTTCATTCATTGTGTTTTCTGTCATCACCATCTATTATCATCACTGCAGGTCTTAGATGGGGTTGTTCATAATCTGGACTTACTGCTCTAGGCAAGGCTGTTGGTGAACTCTGCCTTTTATTGAACATATACTAACAATGTACAATATAGACTCAGCACGAAGCTCTACATAGAACTATCTCTCTCCATGCTCTGTGGTCATGTGATTTTACGTCACTGACGATGTAGGCTATATATTTACATACTTAATATTAACCATTTATGCTACAGTCGCCACCCCAGGGAGACAGGGGCCCCAATTTTCATGGAGATATGGAGACGCTATGCCTTAACCAAAATGGCGCCGGATCCCGGATCCCGAAGTCCTGCCCCCATTTCCAACAGATACTATTTTTGTCAGTAGGGGAAAGGGGCCATGATGTGACTCACACATGGGGGAAGCCCAAACCCAGCAGGGCCATTTGAACTCATTGTTAAACACAATTAGACCCTATTTTGCTGGAGTGAGGTCCATTTCCCCCATGGTGTGAGTTACAGTTTTTAAGATTGACATGGATACTCGTAAAAGCTGGATAAGGTCTGTGGAACTATCAAGCTGCCAAATTATTTAGATCCATTGCCCTTTAAATTAGGAAACAATATCAGCCTGTTGTGTCTCTGAGTTAAAAAAAAATCAGTACTCGTAATTTCAATAACCGTTGGTATGAGCCCGAGGGCTATCATTATAGTATTATTACCACTTGACTGCTTCTACAACCTATCACTATCACAGTGGGGGCTGTAAGTTCACAGTTTGATTGACAGCTCCAAGAGGTTATTAACGGATTACCTGACTTTGATGTGGGGCTGTCAATATAAATATTTATAAGGGATCAAGTACTTAAGGGAATTTGAATGCATTGAATGGGCTCTTATCAGTCAGAGTGTTTTTTTATATAGTGTAGTTTGTAATAGCTACTTAGAACTTTATTTTATTTCATCTCAGCATGGCTGCTGAGGTCTGCCCATGGTGGATACTAGCTGAGTTGGCATGGAGGGTGTAAGGGTAAAGAGTGGTGGATAGGGGGGCATAAATTGACTTGGAGGATAAGAGAGGATATTGGAGGTGGCATGGGTTGGCATGAGATAAAATTGATGGGGTATTGGGAGTGAGTGGGGAGCTGTGAGGTGTGAGATTTGGAGGGCCTAATTTTCAAATGTCCTGAAGGGGATTGCAGAGCTAGGGAAGGGAAAGGCCATGGAAGGATCTAAAAAAAAGTATCAGAATTTTAAAAGTGAGGCTGTTGTTTTACTGGGAGCCACAGTCTGGTTCGGCCTCAGAAAGTTACCAACAAAAGGGAGCTAATGGCTTTGGTCTTCCTAATATTTAATTGGAGAACATTTCTGCTCATCCAGTACTGGATGCAGAACTGGGGCAAAGTTCCAGAGCACCAAGGTGGGCCTTTTAGCTAGCCTGCCTCAGCACTCGGCAGTCCCTGTGGCTGCCTCTGAACTGTTTCCAGGGCGGCATGCCCAACTCCAGCATGCAACTGGCCTCCATTGCCCAGAATGAAGATCCCATTACTCGAGGCATTCAAGGAAATTTCCCAACTACGCGCCCGCCTCGGGAGTGAAAGTCCAGGCCAGCGTATCTACCTGTGAATTGAGTTTGGATTTCAGTGGGTATAAGCCTGCAGAACCGGGCAAGCCATTAATTGGCAACAAATTGACCCTCACCTAAAGAAGCCACTAGAGTACTTGGTGTATCTAGTAAACAACGAGATGCTGGTACCACTGATAATAAGTGACTTACAAACTAGAAAGTTCAAGTATGATAGAGCAGGTGTGTTATTTTCCAAATCACATTTCTCGTCCATTTAAACATGGGCAACTTTCTGCACGTTCCCTGCAACATGTGACATATCGTGCTCTTGGGATATGAGGCCCCCAACACAGCTGCTTCACAAATCTCCACCAGAAGGGAACACAGTAGAGAGGAATCCTGAATCTCTGATCCTGAAGAAGGGTCACACAGACTCGAAATGTGAACTTTGTTTTTCTCTCTCCACAGATGCTGTCAGGCCTGCTGAGTTTTTCCAGCATTTTCTGTTTTTGTTTCAGATTTCCAGCATCTGCAAGGAGGAATCCAAGAGGAATCCAACACCTGCTCAACACGTTGCACCAACAGCTCTGCCCTTTATTTAATGTGTTGCTAGTCACTAGGCATTGGCATTGTCATCTGGCAAAGGGCATCAGATAGTTCAGTTATTAGGCACAATTCATTGACGTGGAACATGATTTGTATTTGTCGTCACCAGGAAGGGTCCATGGGTGAACATTTAAGGTATTGTTCCTGTCTGGTTGAGTAACATCCAACTGCAACATAGTTACTTGATTCCTGGTATACGGGCAATAGGGACTGTGATGATATACTGTAGTGATTTATGCTTTTGTCCATCTGTACATGTTTGCTTGTCTGTATGGCTGTGCGAGTGTGTGTTTCAGTTTGTGTTTGTGTACACGTATGTGTGTATGTGTGCATGCAAGTGTGTGAGTGTTTGTGAGTGTGTGGGCATGGATATATGTGCTCACGCCACCAAGTTGGAAGGCAAGGTTGGCCATAATGGGTACTCACTCTCTAGAGGAATGGCAGGTACCTGTGCAACCTGCCACCCCATAATTTCTAACAAACAAACAGCAGGAGCTAAGCTTCCCGACTTACGTAGGTGGCAGAAGCGCCCATAGAGGCCGGGATCACAGAGACAGGCACCATAGATGCGGTGGCAGCGTCCATTGTTGGCACAGTTGCATTTCTTGTTGCAGGTTTTCCCATACAATCCCTTGGGGCAGCCTAAAAGAGAAGGCAGTCAGTACTGGGCATCAATCAGTTTTACTTTAAAGCAAATTTGGGAAATTTTAACACGCATATGATCAACCGCACATGGAAGGTGTGAGAAATGAGGGGAGGGGGTGGCGCATGAAGACCATCTGGGCTCAAGGTGGGTGTGGGAATGGGGTGCATAGGCAGCAGCGTGGAATTACAAACAAGTGAACGCACACACGTGCACGCACACACACACACACACACCACGAACATCACATACACAAGGCTGCACACACGAGAAAAGCAGTATTTATGAAGGGTTTCCAAATCTCCAGAATTGTCCTGGAGTATCCAGGAATTGGAGATTAATCTCCTCGGCACTGCTATGAAATACCCAGGAAGAATATTGTAAGGGCATTAAATAAAAGTGTTTTTTCTTTTCATTTCTTTGAAACGCTTTAGTTTATTGCTGCGGTTATAAAAACATTGTAAGTGGGGCAGGTGGCTATTTGACTGACAGTTAATAGTAATCTAATTGGGTAACACAGAGACTGTTCACTCTCCAATTGGGTGTGAGAAATGGGTGCCCAGAGGATGAACCAATGGCAGGAGAGTATGGGGTCGGGATGATTTGAGACAGGAGGGCCTATGATGAAACCTCGAGAAATGCGTCCAACCAAAGTTGGCAACACTTCGGGGTTTCTGTTGACGCCTCGAGGAGATTAAAACCAGACAAGGTCAGTATGGCACTTCACCCTGGCCTCACCATGGACCTGTGTGCAACAACGGAGGTTAATTTTATCACAATACAATATTCCATCAAATAAAAGCCAGCTTACCATCCTCACACATCTCACCACTGACTCCCGGAGGGCAGCGGCATTTCCCAGTCAGTGGATCGCACGTTGCTCCGTTCTTACACTTGCACAGGAAGCTGCAGTTTTTGCCAAATGTCCCCTCCGGGCAAGCTGGAGAAAACAAAGGAAAAGAGAAAGACCGGATAATTATTCACTGAGCACAATTTGCATAATTGGGCAGAGAGAAACATAAATGCAAAAGGCTGAAGACAATGCTTTTTTCATTTATGGGATGTGGGCGTCACTGGCAAGGCCAGCATTTTACTGCTCCCATCACTAACAACAATAAATGTGCCAACACCATATTAAAAAGGGTCTGTTACATCTGGTTGGCACTTTACAATGTAGGCTCAGCTTGGCTCAGTTGCTGTCACTGTGGTTTCTGAGTCAGAAGTTTGTGGGTTGCAGCTCCACTTCAGGACTTGACTGCATGGTCTAGACTGAGAGTATCAGTAGTACGCTTACAGTCCGATAGGCGTTAAAGTAAAAACAGAAAAATAAAGATTTGCATTTATGTAGCACTTTTCGCAACCTCAGAACATCCTGAAGTGTTTTACAGCCACTGAAATACTTCAAAAGTGTAGTTACTGTTATAATGTCAGAAATGCGGCAGTATAGCGAGAGCACACAAATAGGAATAATAATTACCAGATAATCTGTTTTAGTGATTTTGATAGAGGGATAACTATTCACTAGGACACAAAGGAGAACTCCCCTGCTCTTTGTTGAAATTGTACTGTAAGACCTTTTAGATCTATCTGAGAGGGCAGACAGGGCCCCAGTTTAACACTTCATCTTAAAGCACCTCTGCCAGTGTAGCACTCCCTCAGCACTGCACTAGGAATGTCAGCCTGAATTTGCTCAAGGGTCTGAAGGTTTCTGACTCAGAGGCGAGAATGCTTCCCACTGAGCCACAGTGACATTTGGAAAGTAGCAGTGAGTTCTCCAGATGTCCAGGCCAACATCATTCTCTGAATCAATATCACCAAAACCAATTTACCAATCTTGTTGCTGTTTATGGGACCTTGGTGCACACAAAATAGCTTCCAAGTTTGCTGCATAACAAGAATCAGACACTTCAAAGTAATTCCATATGATTCTGAGAGAGATGCTTTCGAAACAGTCTCTTTGATGTTGCAGTGTTGCAATATTGTTGCAATATTGTTCTTCTACCTAACCCAAACACGGAGTGATTGAAGGTTTTTTTGCCCCTGACAGGGAAGTGGCTGCAGGGCCATGACCAATTGCTGCCCTTTCAGTCTGTTAGGTGTGCCCAATCGTGGCCTAGACAGGGAGGAAAGACTGCTGTGCTTCTCCTGATATGGAACTTGAGTGGCTAAACTCTCCCTTTAATTCACGGACATGAGTTTGAAACCTGCTTAGATAGATCAGATGAAGGCCTTCCTCTCCAGCAACAAAACAGACATGTGCAATGTGTTAGAATACAGTGCATTGTGTTGTGGAAAGCAAGGTCTGGCTAAATGAAAGTTCTCTTGCTTCCTTACTCTTGCGCTCTCTCATTCTCACTCTTCATATCTTGTATTGTCCCTCTCTTTCAATCATTCTCTCTATCATTTCAAGTAACATTGGAAAGTGGGCTGATAGAAGCCAGGTTCGCGATTGCATCTGCGACATATTTTTGGCTGCTTGGTGCAATGACATAAAATACCTTCAAGTTCCTATGGCAAGTTATTACAGTTTGATATGAAGTGTTGCATTTCGCTGCATTTACAAAAGAGGCATTTCAACCCAGCCCCCCAAACCCCATGCATCCTGGATTCATAAACCTGAAACTAATGAGGAGGCACAAATCACAGCAGGACCCACCCTAGTTCCAGGGTAATGAAACAATACAGAGCAGCAAATAACCTTAGTTCGGGAGTTTCCATACTCACAAACACTCAGTACCAGTATTGTGTCCTGTCACTACAACTTCATGGTGCTGAGAACAAGACTTAGTCGAAGGCACAAGAGCACAGTTTTGGATCAGTGAGTAATAGGATTACCAATTGTTATAGGTAGGATATTCAGGCCTTACACCAATTATTAAGAGTTGCATATAGATGATCAGTGAATTCTTGTATTAACACTGGTTATGAGGTGAATCTGAGTGTTACCATTATTATTATTATTTATCACTGCAATTTCAGTGGGTTAACATTAGTTACTGGCGGAATCAAAGTTCCTCCCACCTCTATTTTCCCCTTTTCTCAGTTAGTCTTCCTTACCCGCTCATGGGTGGCATCTGGTTCCTGGAACTTTTCACACAACAGCTGGTGATGTAAAACCATGTGCAAATATACTCAGCTTCAGGGAACTTTTCTAGATCAGCATGTCAAGGAACCAACTAGGATAGTCTATTTTAGATTTGGTATTGTGTAATGAGAAAGGCTTCATGAATAACCTTGAGGTAAAGGAATCTCTAGGGAATAGTGATCATAATATAGAATTTATATTGTATTTAAGAGTGATTTAGTTATGTCCAAGACTGCAGTCCTACATCTAATCAAAGCAACCTACAATAGATATGGGATGTGAGTTGGCTAAAGTAGATTGGGGAACTAGATTTAAAAATATGATGATAGAAAAGCAATGACAAATATTTAAAGGGTTAATTCATAATTTGCAACGAACGCACATTCTCTTAAAGAATCAAAACCCCATGGGACAAGATCCTACCGTGGCTAACAAGAGAAGTTAAAGGTTGTATTAGATTAATGGAAAAGGTTTATAATATTGTCAAAAAGCCTGAGGGTTGAGAGTATGTTAGAATTCAGCAAAGGATGATCAAGAAATTGATAAAGACAAGAAAAAGAGAATGCGGGAATAAACTAGCAAGAGTCATAAAAACAGATTGTAAAAGCTTCTACAATTATGTAAATAGGAAAAGATTAATGAAAGTGAACATGGAGTCATTAAACACAGAGACAGGGCAACACAAGAACATAAGAAATAGGGGCAGGAGTAGACGATATGGCCAATCGAGCCTGTTCTGCCATTCAATATGATCATGGCTGATCTTGGGCTTCAACTTCACTCTCCTGCCCGCTTCCTATTTCTCTCGATTCCAAGAGACCAAAATCTGTCTAACCCAGTTTTAAGTGTATTCAACAATGGAACATCCACAACCCACAGGGGTAGAAAATTCAAAAGATTCACCACCCGTTGAGTGAAGTAGTTTCTCTCATCTCAGTCCTAAATGATCTTCCCTTTATCCTGATAATGGGCCCCCGTGTTTTAGATTCCCCGACCAGTGGAAACAATCTCTCAGCATCTACCCTATCAAGCCCCTTCAGAATTTTGTAGGTTTCACTGAAATCCAGGGAATAAAAGCCCAATTTACTCATCCTCTCATCCTCGAGAACAATTTACTGAATCTTCGCTGTACTGCCTCCAATGTAAATATATCTTCTGTTAAAAGTGGAGACCTAAACTGCACACAGTATTCCAGATGTGGTCTCGCCAAAACCCTGTACAATTCTTAAAAGACTTATTTATTCCTGTATTCCAATTCCCTTACAATAAAGGCCAACATGTCATTTACTTTGAAAAAACTCAGCAGGTCTGGCAGCATCGGCGGAGAAGAAAAGAGTTGACGTTTCGAGTCCTCATGACCCTTCAACAGAACTAGGTGAATCCAAGGAAAGGGTGAAATATAAGCTGGTTTAAGGTGTGTGTGTGTGTGTGGGGGCGGGGGGGTTTGGGTGGGGGGAGAGAAGTGGAGGGGGGTGGTGTGGTTGTAGAGACAAACAAGCAGTGATAGAAGCAGATCATCAAAAGATGTCACAGACAACAGAACAAAAGAACACAGAGGTGTTAAAGTTGGTGATATTATCTAAACGAATGTGTTAATTAAGAATGGATGGTAGGGCACTCAAGGTATAGCTCTAGTGGGGGTGGGGAGAGCATAAAAGATTTAAAAATGTTTAAAAATAATGGAAATAGGTGGGAAAAGAAAAATCTATATAAATTATTGGAAAAAACAAAAGGAAGGGGGAAGAAACAGAAAGGGGGTGGGAATGGAGGAGGGAGCTCAAGACCTAAAGTTGTTGAATTCAATATTCAGTCCAGAAGGCTGTGAAGTGCCTAGTCGGAAGATGAGATGTTGTTCCTCCAGTTTGCGTTGGGCTTCACAGGAACAATGCAGCAAGCCAAGGACAGACATGTGGGCAAGAGAGCAGGGTGGAGTGTTAAAATGGCAAGCGACAGGGAGGTTTGGGTCATTCTTGCGGACAGACCGCAGGTGTTCTGCAAAGCGGTCGCCCAGTTTACGTTTGGTCTCTCCAAGGTAGAGGAGACCACATTGGGAGCAACGAATGCAGTAGACTAAGTTGAGGGAAATGCAAGTGAAATGCTGCTTCATTTGAAAGGAGTGTTTAGGCCCTTGGACGGTGAGGAGAGAGGAAGTAAAGGGGCAGGTGTTACATCTTTTGCGTGGGCATGAGGTGGTGCCATAGTAGGGGGTTGAGGAGTAGGGGGTGATGGAGGAGTGGACCAGGGTGTCCCAGAGGGAACAATCCCTACGGAATGCCGACAGGGGGGGTGAAGAGAAGATGTGTTTGGTGGTGGCATCATGCTGGAGTTGGCGGAAATGGCGGAGGATGATCCTTTGAATGCGGACGCTGGTGGGGTGATAAGTGAGGACAAGGGGGACTCTATCATGTTTCTGGGAGGGAGGAGAAGGCGTGAGGGCGGATGTGTGGGAGATGGGCCGGACACGGTTGAGGGCCCTGTCAATGACCATTGGGTGGAAATCCTCGGTTAAGGAAGAAGGAGGACATGTCAGAGGAACTGTTTTTGAAGGTAGCATCATCGGAACAGATGTGACGGAGGCGAAGGAACTGAGAGAATGGGATGGAGTCCTTACAGGAAGCGGGGTATGAGGAGCTGTAGTCGAGGTAGCTGTGGGAGTCGGTAGGTTTGTAATGGATATTGGTGGACAGTCTATCACCAGAGATTGAGACAGAGATGTCAAGGGAGGGAAGGGAAGTGTCAGAGATGGACCACGTGAAAATGATGGAGGGGTGGAGATTGGAAGCAAAATTAATAAATTTTTCCAAGTCCCGACGAGAGCGTGAAGCAGCACCGAAGTAATCATCGATGTACCGGAGAAAGAGTTGTGGAAGGGGGCCGGAGTAGGACTGGAACAAGGAATGTTCCACATACCCCATAAAGAGACAGGCATAGCTGGGGCCCATGCGGGTACCCATAGCCACACCTTTTATTTGGAGGAAGTGAGAGCAGTTGAAAGAGAAATTGTTCAGCGTGAGAACAAGTTCAGCCAGACGGAGGAGAGTAGTGGTGGATGGGGATTGTTCGGGCCTCTGTTCAAGGAAGAAGCTAAGGGCCCTCAGACCATCCTGGTGGGGGATGGAGGTGTAGAGGGATTGGACGTCCATGGTGAAGAGGAAGCGGTTGGGGCCAGGGAACTGGAAATTGTTGATGTGACGTAAGGTGTCAGAGGAATCACGGATGTAGGTGGGAAGGGACTGGACAAGGGGAGAGAGAAGGGAGTCAAGATAACGAGAAATGAGTTCTGTGGGGCAGGAGCAAGCTGACACGATTGGTCTACCGGGACAGTTCTGTTTGTGGATTTTGGGTAGGAGGTAGAAGCGGGGCGTCCGAGGTTGGGCGACTATCAGGAGTGAATACATGGCTGGGGCTGGGATTGGAAGATGGGGTGGGGACAGAGGGGTGAATACACGGCTGGGGCTGGGATTGGAAGATGAGGTGGGGACGGAGGGGTGAATACATGGCTGGGGCTGGGATTGGAAGATGGGGTGGGGACGGAGGGGTGAATACACGGCTGGGGCTGGGATTGGAAGATGGGGTGGGGGCGGAGGCCCCAACTTAGTCTACTGCATTCGTTGCTCCCAATGTGGTCTCCTCTACATTGGAGAGACCAAACGTAAACTGGGCGACCGCTTTGCAGAACACCTGCGGTCTGTCCGCAAGAATGACCCAAACCTCCCTGTCGCTTGCCATTTTAACAATCCACCCTGCTCTCTTGCCCACATGTCTGTCCTTGGCTTGCTGCATTGTTCCAGTGAAGCCCAACGCAAACTGGAGGAACAACATCTCATCTTCCGATTAGGCACTTTACAGCCTTCTGGACTGAATATTGAATTAAACAACTTTAGGTCTTGAGCTCCCTCCTCCATCCCCACCCCCTTTCTGTTTCTTCCCCCTTCCTTTTGTTTTTTCCAATAATTTATATAGATTTTTCTTTTCCCACCTATTTCCATTATTTTTAAACATTTTTAAATCTTTTATGCTCTCCCCACCCCCACTAGAGCTATACCTTGAGTGCCCTACCATCCATTCTTAATTAGCACATTCGTTTAGATAATATCACCAACTTTAACACCTCTGTGTTCTTTTGTTCTGTTGTCTGTGACATCTTTTGATGATCTGCTTCTATCACTGCTTGTTTGTCCCTACAACCACACCACCCCCCTCCACTTCTCTCCCCCCACCCAACCCCACCGCCCCCCCCCACCCCACACACACACACACACACACACACACACACACACACAAACACACACACACACACACCTTAAACCAGCTTATATTTCACCCTTTCCTTGGATTCACCTAGTTCTGTTGAAGGGTCATGAGGACTCGAAACGTCAACTCTTTTCTTCTCCGCCAATGCTACCAGACCTGATGAGTTTTTCCAGGTAATTCTGTTTTTGTTTTGGATTTCCAGCATCCGCAGTTTTTTTGTTTTTATGTCATTTACTTTCCTAATTGCTTGCTGCACCTGCTAACTTTCTGTGTTCCTTATACGAAGACACATGTCTCTTTGAACATCAACACTTATAAGTTTCACATCTTTTAAAAAATACTCTTACAACCACAGAGAATAACTTCACACTTCCCTACATTATACACCATCTGCCATCTTGTTGCCACTCACTTACACTGTCCATATCCCTTTGCAGCCTCTCTGTGTCCTCACGTTCCCACCTAGCTTGGTATTATCAGCAAACTTAGATGGATTACTCTGTCTCTTCATTTAAGTCATTAATATAGATTGTAAATATTTAAGGCCCCAGCACTGATCCTTATGGCACTCTACTATTCACTGCCTACCAACTTGAAAAAGTTCCATTTATGCCTACTCTCCGTTTTCTATCCATTAACCAATCCTCCAGCTATGCTAACATAACATCCCCAACTCCATGAAGCCATATCTTGCCTATTAACCTTTTGTGCAGCACCTTATCAAATGTCTTTTGGAAATCCAGGTATATTACATCTACTGGTTCTCTTTTATCAACCCTACCAGTTACATCTTTTAATCTAATACTATCCTGAACTTCTTGAGTGAGCCATGGATGGGTCTTTCTTGCCGAGTTTTTGTTTCTCAATGGAATTTTTTTTGTTGGGCATTTTGAATTGTTCCTTTAAATGTTTCCCACTGTTCATTTACTCCATATCTATTCCCACAATTAACCATAACCACTGCTCTCCTCATAGTTATGTAATTGGCCTTGTTTAAGTTTAATTTTCTTGTTTGTGATTGGAGTATGTCACAATCAAACTTAACATGGAATTCAATGGATCACGTCTCCCAGAGGATCTTTTACTATGATTTTACTAATTAACCCTGCTTCATTACACAATACTTCATCTAAGATTGCTTTATCCCTGTACTGCAACATATTGCTCCAAGAAACTATCACAAAAACATTCTATAAATGAATCTTCCAGACTATTCTTGCCAATTTGATTGTCCCAGTCTATATGAAGGCTAAATTCCCTCCCAATTATTACATTTCCTTTGTTACTAACTACAATAATTTCTTGTTTAATGTTCTGCCCAAAGGTATAACTACTGATGGGGAGTCTATATCTTCTCTGAGCCTTCTTCTCTCCAAGGAGAACAGTCCCAACCTCTCCAATCTATCCTTCATAGCTGAAGTTTCTCATCCTTGGAACCATTCTTGTAAACCTCTTCTGCACTCTCTCCAATGTGTTCACATCCTTCCTATAATGTGGCACCCAGATCGGTACACAATCCTCCAAATTACTGGACAAATTAATGGGACTTAACCCTTCATCCTAAAGTTTTAAAAGAGGAAGTGACTGAGATAGCAGATGCACTGGATTTAATCTTCCAGAATTCTCAACAGCCTGGAACAGTTCCCATGGATCAGAATATAGAAAATGTAACCGCACTACTCTAGAAAGGAGAAGAGAGAAAAAAGTAGAGGCCAGTTAGCCTGACATCAATCGTAGGGAAAATGCTAGAATCTATTATTAGGGATGCAGCAAGAGGTCACTTAGAGAATCAGAATATTATTGGGCTGAGTCAACACATTCATGAAAGAGAAATCATGTTTGACAAATCTGTTAGGGTTTTATGAGGTTGTAACTAGCAGGGTAGATAAGGAGGAACCATTAGATATAATGTATTTGAATTTTCAAAAAGCATTCAATAAGGTGCTACACAAGAGGCTATCACATAAAATTGGGACTCATCAATTGGGGGTAATGTATTAGCATAGACTGCGTATCGGTTAACGGACAGAAAACAGGCTGTAGGAATAAGTGGGTAATTTTTGGGTGGCAAGCTGTAACTAGCAGGGTACTGCAAAGATTGGTGCTTGGGCCTCAGCTATTTCCAATCTATGTCAAGGACTTAGATGAGGGTGCTGAGCCTAACGTATCTAAGTTTGTTGATGATACAAAATTAGATAGGAAAGTAGCTGCGAGGAGGATGTAAAGAGGTTGTAAAAGAATTTAGGCAGCTCAAATGAGTGGGCAAGAACATGACAAATGGAATATAATATGGGGAAGTATAAAGTTATCCACTTTGGAAGGAAAAATTGAAAAGCAGAATATTCTTTAAATGATGAGAGACAATGAAATGTTAGTCTTTATAGGAACCCAGGTGTCATTGTATACTATTCACAGAAAGCAAACATGCTGGTATAGCAAGCAATTTGGAAAGCAGCTGGTAAAGTTAGCAATTATTACAAAATAAATTGCATTGGCGTGTAAGAGTGAAGAGGTCGTACTGCAACTGTATAGGGTTTTGGTGAGCCCACAATTCGAATGCTGTGTACATTTTTGGTCTCCTTATCTAAAGAAGGATATACTTGCTTAGAGGGGGTGCTATAAATGTTCTTTGGACTAATTCCCGGGATGACAAGATTATCCTGGAATGACGGGATTGTCCTGTGAGGACAGATTGAGTTGACTAGGCCAATATTCCCTAGAATTTAGAAGAATGAGAGGTGATCTCATTAAATTATATAGAATTCTTAAGGGTAGATGCTGGAAAGATGTTTCCTATGGCTGGGAAGAAATAGGGGTCACAGTTTCAGAATAAGGAGTCGGCCATTTAGGAATATAATGAGGGGAAATTTCTTAATTTAAAGAGTTATAGATCTTTGGAATTCTCTATTCCAGGGGCTGTGGAAGCTCAGTTGTTGGGTATGTTCAAGGCAGAGATCGATAGATTTTTGTATACTGAGGGGGTTAAGAATGTGAGGGTACTGTGGGAGGGTGGAGTTGAAATGGTCAGCTATAATCGCATTGAAATGGTAGAACAGGGTCAAAGGCCTACTCCTGCTCCTATTTCCCATGCTCTTATGGAACCCAATCTTTAGATGGTAAATGCAATAACATGTCAGAATTACATAGAACTTTACAGCCCAGATAGAGGCTAGTCGGCCCAAGTGGTCTATGCCAGTGTTCCTGTGATCAAATGTCACATGATCAGCTAAATGGTTGAATGTCATGTAATTAAATGTCACATGATAAAACCTCTGAGAAAACCTCCAGCCAAAGTTGGCAATCTCAGGAGAATGCTTGGGAGATGCAGCTGACTCTGGTCTAATTCAGGGTGGTCAAACCGCAGCTCATTAGCCACATGCAGCTCTTTGACAGATAAAGTGGGGCGGTGGATAAGGTGGGGAGATTAACCTGGATCATTCGGAAGAATCGGGCAGGTTGGGCATGCAGAGCTGCTGCATCCACCAGCCCAACTCTAACTGCACTGTCCAGCCCAATTTCTATGATTCGGTGATACAGAGGTCATGCCCCCAGTAGGTGTTGCTCGCACGTTCAGCGTGCTGTGCATCTTCTTACACTGGATTGTCTGCCTGGTGCCATCTCAGCTGTGGGAGTCGATGTCTCCAGACAGGGGTAAGAACAGATTGGAGGAAGACCAAGAACAGGGGTTAGCGGGTGTGCAGGGGGGAGGTGGTGGAGGCTGGGAACAAGGTGAACGAAGGCCAAGAAGGGACCAGGAGTTGGGGTGGTGACAGAAGCTGAGAGCAGGGCCTGGGGGAGGCTGAGAATCAAAGACTGCAATTTGGGCCCTAACAGCCATTTCCCTCCACTCCAGCTCTCCGACATCTGGGAAAGGTGGAGAAATCCAGGTAGGGGAAGGGTGGAATAGGAGGAAGGGATGAGAGAGTCAGGGTGTGAGTGGGGAGGGAGGGCATGTAAGTATGTGCGGTAGTAATAAAAATGTGTCTCTAAAGGTTGTCCATGTCTTTTGGCTCTCAAATGCCTGAAAAATATCATATGCGGCCCTAAGGTTCAGAAAGTTTGACAATCCCTGGCCTAATTGATAGAGATCGATTGCTATAATTAGTCGACAATTCCGTAATCATCATAACATGCAACTAGCAAGATGGTAGGAGGTAAACCAGATGGGCCTTTGTCTTTTTATGTATAACAATTCCTACATTCCTATGAAGAGTAGCAGGCTGGTATTTCCAGTCTCCACAAGTGACTCACACACCCCAATGTTCGTGGCTGATATGTTTATTGTCTCACGGGAATAGCATCTACCATGCAGTAAATTAGTTCTGGAGTTCTAGCTGCAGGGAATGTGTCTGTCGTGAGTCAGTGGTGAAGTGAATTCTCCCACACATCCAACATTTCCACAGCAAAGTGATCGCTTGCTGAGTCCCTTGTAAACAGCATTCCTCCCCTTGACTGCTTAAGCCGCCTGCTGCTGAATTTAACTTCTTCAAAGTAATGCAGAAATTTCATTTTTAAAATATAAAAAAAGAATGAGCTCCCCTGACAATACTCGGAGAATTTTGAGCCGTACAGATCTGGATGGTCTAAGGTTCAATCTTAGTATTTGGAGTGAGTTAATTAATCTCACTCAGGGCAGCATTATGGATGCTCGAATTGGTTTGAGAGCCCTTAAGTAGGGAAGGGGAGGGGGAAAATCAGTCAGGAATCCCACGCCTATTGCAATTCAGTGACATTTGTTGGAAACTACACTTGTGGAAGTCAGATAAGGACAGGTTTGGCTTGGCTTTGACAGTGCTGCACTCTAAAGCAGAATATCCGGCTAATACGGTTCACATCATAGGCAGGATACTAGAGGAGAGCTAGAACCCCAACAAGAGTTTCTAACTTCAGGAGGGGATAGCAGAAAAGATTTGGGAGAACCACTTTTAGAACACATTTATTTCCATTTCCTTTTATGATTTGACCTCACCATTTCTAGGCTTCTGTTGCTCCTTCCAAACTGACCACCTGGAGATTCAGAAGGTGGCTGGGGTTGGCTTAACCTTTGGTTCTCCCTGTGGAAAAGCACCTTTCCTCCACCATGTGAGAAATTCCAATTCTGACTTCACTTCCGACAGTCGTACATCATTGCAAGCTGAGACTCCCAAGCACTATCGAGAATTCTTTGACCCTAAATTTGTCCCAAGGATCTTTTTCTTTTTCTGATAGTGCTACACAGCAGGTTCATTTGTAGTTCCCATGTTTACAAACTGACAATGTCCATTAATGGCTCAAAAACATGCTTTAATACAAATGTCACACCACACTTGAGAGTTTAAGGTTTACTTACTCTGATTACACAAGACCCCGGTCCAGCCCTCTGGGCAAACACATCCATCTCGAGACTCATTGCAAATTCCACCATTCTTACAGTCCTCACAAGTCAAGCTGCAGTCATGTCCAAAGGTACCGTCCCAGCACACTGCAAACAATATCCAGAGATAATTATACAAACAGATCTAATATAGAATTCCAGCAGGATATTATAAGATTGCAGTCTCCTTCCAGATCCAATACAGAATTCCACCAGAATATTATGGTAGTCTGCTATATCCAAAGTACTAATCTCGCCAAAACTACTCCATGAACGACCATCTACCCCTCCAAAATCATAACCATCTTCTCATCCCTTCAGAACTACTCCAGAACCATCTGCCTGTCCTTACTAAACCATTGCATGACATTGTCCCTATCCCTCCAAATAAAATCCTATCTGACTGTCCATCAAAAACCATCTCAAACCACTCACTTGCCATCTCTTAACCCTTCCAAAATCACTTCATTAATCAGTACTGATCTCTCTAATCCAATTCCAAATCTATTTCCCTATCCCTCCACAATCAGTCCATTACCATCTCACTCAGCTGAAACCCAACCTCCCAAGCATCTCCTCGCCTTTAACACCATCCCCGACCCTCTTCAAAGTTATTGCTAAGTCAAACATGATCATCTTTCCCTTCCTTAAATTCTGAAAGCTAAGCCATGTGAAGTCTGAAAATCAGTTATTTCTTTGCTTCTGCTAATCAATAGGAGAATATAATCTGTGTTCCTTGTGAAGAGTTCACTGATTCAGTTGTAGGTTCTTATACCCAACACCCATATGTCAGACTAACAAACACACTTGCAACACTCAGAAGCTCAGTCACAAACCTACAATTGTGCTAAATCCTATCCTGAAGGCATCAAGGCAAACATCCTGCACACTTCAGTTAATCAAATACCTCAAGCCCATATCCCCACATGTTTTTGGGTTGAACTTCTACACTGTGAAATATGTGAATCAAAAACCTTAGACTGTTTTCATCAAAACAACAGTGAGTTAATAGTTGATGAATCACACACACACACGCGCATGCACAATGGAGTATAGATAGCAACACAATCTTCACAATATTATCACACACTCGAGCCCTTGAGCAGGTAATGCATACGAGCATATGACTTAGGAGCAGGAGTAGGCCACTCAGCCCCTCGAGCCTACTCCGCCAATCAATAAGATCAAGGTTGATCTAATTGTAACCTCAACTCCACATTCCCACCCAGTAACCTTTCACCCCCTCACTTATCAAGAATATATCTGGCTCTGCCTTAAAAATACTCAAAGACCCTGCTTCCACCAGCTTTTGAGGAAGAGAGTTCCAAAGACTCACAACCTTCTGAAAGAAAAAAATTCTCCTTATCTCTGTGCTAAATGGGTGATGCCTTATTTTTAAGTAGTGACCCCTTGTTCTAGATTCTCCCACAAGAGGAAACATCCTTTCCACATCCATCCTGTCAAGACTCCTCAGGATCTGATATGTTTCAATCAAGTCGCCTCTTACTCTTCTAAGCTCCAGCAGATAAAAGCCTACCCTGCCTAACCTTTCCTCATAAGGCAACCCTCCCATTCCAGTTATTAGTCTAGTAAACCTTCTCTGAACTGCTTCCAACACTTTTACATCCTTCCTCCTTGGAGACCAACAGTGTACAAAGTACTCCAGATGTGGTCTCGCCAATGTCCTGTATAACTGAAGCATAACCTCTCTACTTTTGTCTTCAATTTCCCTCGCAAAAAAACTATAACATTCTATTAACTTTGCTAATTACTTGCTGTACCTGCATACTAACCTTTTGCGATTCATGCACTAGGACATCCAGATCCCTCTGCATCTCAGAGCTCTGCAATATCTCACCATTTAGATAATATGCTTCTTTTCTATTCTTCCTGCTAAAATGGGCAATTTCACATTTTCCCACATTATACTCCATTTGCCAGATCTTTGCCCACTAACTTAACTTATCTATAATCCCTTTGTAGCCTCCTTATGTCCTCTTTACAACTTACTTTCCTACCTATCTTTGTATCATCAGCAAATTTGGCAACCACACCTTCTGTCCCTTCATCCAAGTCATTTATATAAATTGTAAACAGTTGAGGCCCCAGCATTGATCTCTGTGGCAGACCACTTGTTACATCTTGCCAACCTGAAAATGACCTACTCTCCTTTTCCTGTTAGCTGGTCAATCTTTTATTCATGTCAATATGTTACCCTCTGCACCATGAGTTTTTATTTTCCACAATAACCTTTGATGTGGCACCTTATCAAATGCCTTCTGGAAATCTAAATACAGTATATCCACCAGTTACCCTTTATCCACAGCACATGTTACTTCTTCAAAAACTCCAATAAATTGGTTGAGCATGATTTCCCTCCCACAAAAACATGTTGACTCTGCCTGATTACCTTGAATTTTTCTAAGTGCCCTGCTATAACATCTTTAATAATAGTTTCTAACATTTTCCCTACAACAGATGTTAAGGTAACTGGCCCGTAGTTTCCTGCTTTCTGTCTCCCTACATTTCTGAATAAAGGAGTTACATTGGCTATTTTCCAATCTAATGGAACCTTTCCTGAATCTAGAGAATTTTGGAAAATTAAAACCAACGCATCAGCTATCTCACAAGACACTTCTTTTAAAACTCTAGGATAAAGTCCACTAGGACTAGGGGACTTGTCAGCCCACAGCTCTTAATGGTACTTAAGTGGTTCTTTCAATAATTACTGCTTCAGTTAAAAAGCACTGAAACCCCCATGCCTTGTAGAACTGAGAAGATTACAAAGAATTCATCGCACTGACGATGGTCTCACCAAAGCTTTGTGACAGGGTGAATTCCCCTCGCGCTTCCTCCTCCCCGCCTTCTTCATTCTCATCATCAAACAATTGGGTTAACTCTTCGCCATGGTAGAATGTCACCTCAGGAATGAGTCTTCCAAAACCAGGCCGGCCGTTCAGCGCCTCTACTGGGTCTTCCAGAACTGAAAAGGAAGAAAGGATCAAACCACACAAAAAGGGATGCATTTCAGAGTCATCTTGTCAATCACTCATCCCACCCATCTCCAGATGGCATGAAATCTAACCTTTTACCTGGCTTGATTTTCACTTTGACTGAACCCTAATCATTTCAGCTTGCCAAAAAACACAAGAGTGTTCCAGTATTCTCAACTAACTATTGATGCATCTCTCCCTCAAAGAACTTCCAATAAGAAACAAAAGACTCAAGAGTAAAATATAGAAATAATGTTGGAAGATTTATGCAAAAATAATTAATACTTTACACATGGCAGGGACCCTTGCAGTCAATTTCAGTCCCAAAATTCGGGAAATCCTACACATTATTTGCATTACTCTGGATCACTTTCTGTGTCAAACACGTTCTCTCTTGATTGTGTCACATCTGTTCTCCAGCACATTCCCTCTTCCAAATATTCATCACCTGCTAAATAAGGCAGTTAAACCTGTTCAACTTGCGTCTACTGAGTTTGAATGCAAGTCACCTTGTAATGTTTGTGATTATGTTAATGTTAAACCTATTACTAAATTACTATCATTAAAATCCCTTGTCACTGAAGTTAGATTTCCCACTTGAAAGGACTTTAAGAGAATGATTCCCCTCTTTGAGACAGAGTTCTGATGAGGCTTGATTCCTCCTGCACCAGCTCAGACCCCTTTTTTCACGTTTGGGCTCACAATGTCGACATGGTCAAGATGGGGTCTACCAGTGGAAAGGTGGAGAATATGGGTGACCAGAAGGTCCATGGGGGCACCATAAAGGAGCAGAGGCAACCTAAAGATTATGAGAGATGTCCCTCAAAAGGTTTTGGCCAAGACCAGAGCTTTCAGCAGCTAAGTGTTGGGGAGTGACTAGAGCGAGGGGTGGTCACGAATTGGACAGGCATTACTGCCAATTACTTGGCAGATTGATCAAGGATGACTGTGCCATACATCAAAATGTCACCCAGGATAGATTAAGAGGGGTTTCTAAGCAAATGAAGCATCTCCACCGACACAAAGGGATGGATTATCCTGACCCCATTGAAATGTGATTGTAGGTGGGTGTGTCAGGAAAATAGAGGGGAGCCATGCTAGGATGGTTCCCCAACGCATTTCTACTACCAGGGAACTTTCCCAGGTTAGACTGGTTGCAGGATTGGCTGCCTGCTCCACTGAGGTGGGCAGTCAATTGGGCTGGTTAAGGCCTCATTTAGGGCTGATTTTACACCATCGCTGGAACATTTCACCTGCAGAACAGCTGCTCATTGCATGCAGAGACTGCTAGCTCATTGCAGGCAGCCTCCTTGCAACTGGCCTGGAGGCTATCGGAGTCAGAGACCCAATGACCCAATGACAGGACTATGTGGGTGAATGGCTGCAATTGTGACTGCATCCAATCCAGCAGGGGGGTTTCCCCTCCACTTTGATGTCCCTACTAGTTTCTGGATTCTTTAGTGCAGCCCTTGTGTTCTGGCCGGCAACAGTGCTTCCATGCTGAGGCGTCCTCTTGGCCTGCACCTTACGTCAGCATCACCTGTCTTTCCTGGAGAGGCTGCCGAGGCTCCAAAGTTGCCGGCCCTCTGCTTGGGCCTACAGCATTGGAGCCCACCTGTTGTCCTTAATAGGGTGGCAAGTTCAGAGGCAGCCAATTAGGAGACCGCCTCCCGGAAGATTGCTCTGCCGATGTCTGTGCAAAGTCAGTGGGAAAGTGTCAATAAATGTGAATGTACGCAACCTTTTAGTACCACTGATTCTGAGAGGCTGAAATGATCCAAGACTCAAATATGCCATTCCTTTCTTACATTGCAAACAATTTAGTCATATCACAGCTGATTTTAAACGGGGTTTCACTCTATATGAAAATGCCTCCAGTATTGTTTTTTAAAATTCTGCTTCTGTCCCATAAGAGCTTTAGCTATCTCCCAGTGTTAATCCCTGGCAAATAAAAGTTTATGTGAAGCATGTGAACAGTGGTTATTTTTGGTCAATTATGTGTGTTGGAGAGTCCAACCACATAACCAGAGACAGGCTCTTCAGAATGACAAACACATCTTCAAATAATTTGCCATACAATCCCCAGGAAGTAAGTTTTTGTTATCCAATTCCTGGTTAAACATTTATTCTCTTTCCACTGTCCTTGAAAGCATGCCTTGAATATTTGAATCATAATAGACTTCAGCTTCCTACGCTCTTGGAATTCTACAAAATGTCTAATTGCAACAAACTGCTGAGGGGCTGACAAGAGAAGCAGCTGGACCGAGTATTATTTCCGTGCATACTGCTTATTCAACAGCTTTGCTTTGGCAAAGATTTTGCCTGAAGTTGAAATGGGCCGCTTCAGTCAAACAAATAACCCCACTTTCATTAATATCAGGCAGGGTCTGAAATGACAGAACACAGAGTAAGAAGTGAAACAGGCGAAGCTGTGCTGGCGACAACCTTGTACTCTGCAGTCAAGACCTCTGGCCAAAAACAACTGAAGTCAAGAGAGAGGTAAAAAAAATACCCAATACAACAGAGGTACAAGGCTAAAAACCGATGAGGACAGGGAGGTTAATAGAACCACGGGCAACAAGGAAGAAAAACCTCCCACAGGGATTACATATGGAAATAATACGCTGTATTCTTGTTTAATAGAAGTTACATTGAGGAAGAGATTGCTTAGCAGAGATTTGGTTGAAATGTGAGCTCCTTTCACCAGTATTGCCGCGGAAGCAGGGCATGGTGTGATAGTGTTGGAGCTGGGTTTGGAGGTGATTGTAAGAAAGGAAGAATTTGCATTCACATAGCACGTTTCACATCCCCAGAGTGTCCCAAAGTGCCAATGAATTACTTTTTCAAAATGTAGTCACTGTTGTGTGCAAAAAATACACGGTGGCCAATTTACGCACAGCAAGATCAGGCAAACAGCTCCACAGGAATGACAAGTTAATCTGGTTTAGTTGAGGGATAAACATTGACCAAGACATGGAAAAATCCCCTGTTCTCCTTTAAGTGTCATCACTGGAGGGTTTAAAGAAGGGTTGTCCAGCCTTTTCGCTCGAAAGGCCACATTTCCATTTTATCACTCAAGGGGCCAATGAGCAAATTTTGGAAAGATAAGGTTTGGCACAGCATTAAACATGAATTTAAAGAAAAAAATGTCAAAGCAATAAGTTGATAATTTAATAAAAGAGTAATTAATAAAAATGACCATTAAAAGTGCCAAGCAGCAGAGCTAACCAATAAAACCTTTTATTGCCTTTTTGCCTAAGAAGCAGAGCTAGACAGAGAAAGACAAGCTAGGCCCCAAGTTCTGGTCTCCAGGGAAGGTGTGGACACTGGGGCTGAGCTAAGGAATTGGGTTTAACTAACGCTGAACTGGTGTTTGCCTCAGGTGGCGCACACTCTGAGCTAGCCTTGGCAGAATTCATATGAAAGTGGAGATTGGAAACGGGTTGCCTTTCAGCTTGCATTTTCCTCTTCTCCTAGCCTGCTTTGTGGATAGGTTTTTAGGTAGGGTGGAGGAAGAAGGGAAGGGTGTGTGTGTGTGTGTGTGTGTGTCTGACTCATTCCCAATATCAGGGTTCTCACTCTCAGACACTTATGCTCGCACAGACTTGCTCAGATTTGCACTCACACACGCTCTCGCACATGCTCACACACACGGTCTTGCACATGCTCACACACATTCTCTCGCGCATGCTCACACACGCTCTTGCACATGCTCACACACATGCTCTCATACACGCTCACACACATGCTCTCAAGCATACTCACACACACACACGCTCTCATGCCTCACCCAGGCCAATGAGATTTGGGCATTTTACCTCTGAGGAGGAATTCGGAACAGCTGTGCAGGTGCCAAGATGCGCTACCTCACTCTGCCCTGTTGAAGACTCCAGCTGCCCCAGGCAGGGGGGCCAAGTGGGTACTGTTGCTGCAACTGTTATTCTTTGTGGTCTCCTCGGTCTGCGCCACCATCTTGACCCATCTTTTGCTCCTTTAAGGGGCTGGCACCGGTGCGGGAGGGCAAGAGAGAGCGTGGCCAAAGGTTGAGAAAGAATGCACCATGGCCACCCATCTTCATACTGCTCACTGCTCCTCTACTCAAAGACACAGCAAACACCAGAGACACTGTCATTGAAGGAGCAGCTCCTTGAAGATCTGTCACTTCCACTTACCTGTATTTTGAACAGTGAATCCATGGGCTTGATAGAGAGGCATGACAGGTCGGATTGTAGCCCACGTGCCATAGGTTGGACAACCCTAGTTTAATGTCTCATCCAAAATTTGGCACCTCTGACAGTGCAGCACTCCCTCAGTACTGCAATGGAAGTATCAGCCTAGATTATGTACTCAGTCTTCAAAGTGGAGTTTAAACCCATAACCTTCTGACTCAAAGGTGAGAGTGCTACCAGTGAGCCAAACCAATGCTTAGATTGGTATGGTCACAGTCATAAATAAAATGACAACCCACAGTTTACTATTGCAAGCCTACACTGTTCGAAATAAAAGGCATTTACGAATGCAACTTAGGTAACTTTCCTATCTTACTGACAAGAGACGATTGAGCCAGCCACACTCACAGGACCAAGATTATCCTAATTTTGTTGACCTTGCTCTGTTAGATTTCTTCAGGGCAGCTTTAGTGCTTTGGCTTCAAAGAATCCACCCAGTTCTTCACTCATCCAATGTCTGTCTATTCACAACCGTAATGCTGCCCTGTCAGATCAGCTAACCCCCTCAGTCTGTATGGCTCAGCTATTCAATGCATAACCTTCAGCAATTGGGGCAGCCGATTATGCAACAGTTCTAAGTAAGGAAGGGATTCTCCCAAGTACCCACAGTAATTTCGGAGAAAACCCTTGAGAAAAAAGTGCCAGCAGTGGTTTATGCTGTTTCTCCTGGCTTTTCGCTCATCTCCTGCTGAAATTATGGTAGGAATTTATGACAAGCTCCACTGGTGGCCATGCCTTCTGCGGTCTGGTGGGGTACAGAGTGTGGTTAGATGTAGAGTAAGGCTCCGCTTGTCTGTGTACCATAGAATAGCTCCCTCTATAGCAACAATGTGGCAGCTTTCCCATTTCCCACACCAGCTTTCCTGTGGCCTTTTCGAGTGACTTTGACAATTTAAGTCAAATTAGCATTGTGCTCCAGAGTCAAGAACACAAGGACCTGGATTGAGATTCAGCATCTTGTTTGAAATCTCTACATGCCTCCAATTTTGGCCTTTTGCATATCCTGATTTTAATCACTTCATCAATGACAGCTGTGCCTTTAGTTGCCAAGGTACTAAACTCAGGAATTTACTCCTTAATCCTCTTTACCTCCCTTCTCCTTTAAGGTGCTCCTTAAAATCTACCCTTCTGACACCTGTCCTAAAAGGGTGGAATTTCCCACATGCTTCGGGACCCCAATGTCAGAACCAAATGGGCGTGAGCCCACAGTTGCTGGCAGTGCGACTGGAGGTGCAATCTTCCGGGAGGTGGCCTCCTAATTGGCTGCCACTCCACATGCCAGAGTATGGAGGTTATGAGCCTTGGCAACCCCATTGGCAGAGGTGGGTGCTGCTGAGGCAGGTTCAAGACCACAAGGGCCCTCTTGGCGGCATAAATCTAAACGAAACATTATGAAAGCCAAAGCTGGTTGGCCCCTGGGACCAGAGGGGCAACCACTCCAGAGGAATTGTTTGAGCCATGGGTGGGGCCTTTCCTGCCCACCATCCTATCATTAGGGGATAGAGCCTCTGAAGAGCCCCCCCCTAACCTGCTGCAGGTAGTCCATCCATTGCGCTGGTGGCCTCTGTACACAGCAGGGGGAACCATTTCCCTTGAGTCAAAATGCTGGTGTGACCATCAGCTGCCGGCGTCCTAAACTCTGGAATTCCCTCCTATTGCCCCTAATTAGAGCCCTAACTATCATAATTGGCTGTCCACCTCTGTGGAGTGGGTATTTGATCCTCTTTCCAGGCCACCCCCTAGGAAGGATCCCCAGCAGAGGGAATGCATCAGGGACCAGTCCCGATGCGGTTCCCCACTATTTTCCCATTCCCCTCCATCCCGCCTCCAAGCCTGACATCACGGGGCCAGGGAACTTTAGCCCACTATCCCTTTATGCAGCTCGATATCAACATTTTGTTTGATAATGCTTCTGTGCAGCACCTTGAAATGTTTCACTATGTTAAAGGCAAGATATAAATTGAAGTTGTTGTTGCTGGAAATGTTATAACAATAATTTAACGTCCATTTTTGATTTTCACATGGCCACACTGGGCTTGGACAGAAGTCACTGACTCATTGAATAGTCAGCATATATCCCACTTCACCCGCCTTTATGATTAATTCCAAAGACAAAATTCAAGGTAACCTGGGCTTTGCAAAATGGAATGTCAGCAGTTCTGCAAATGTGAAATCCTCTCAGTATAACCATCAATGCAAGGCAGTAACATACGTGCACAGCTCTTTCGATCCTCCTCCAGCTTGTGTCCTATGTCGCAGAAGCACTGGAAGGATCCAGCTGTGTTCTGGCAGGTGTGCTCACAGATGTCATCTTCCGCAGTGCATTCATCAACATCTGGAAAGAAAATGCAAAGTTACGTCAGTATGGACGTCAGAAAAGCTTCCATTCATTATTCTACTAATCTCAAAGCTCTTAAGTCAGAAAGAAACAGCTGCAATGAAAATGAATATTGATGCACCTAAGCCAGAGCTGTACTGCTTGAATTATATCAAATCAAGCGGATATATCAGTTTTTCCTCATCCCTAAAATCTTCAGGCTTTTAAAATCCAAGTTTTGTATCATTAATCAGCACTTTTTGATTTATCTTGTCTTCAACCCTACATCTTTCAACTGTTCTGACATCCTATACAATGGGCCATGGCTCATGGTTCTTCACCTAGGAAGAACACTCTGTAATGGAGCAAACACTGCACTCATAGTGGTAGGTTTCAGAGTAGTGTCCCTACTTGTGAAATAATTCCTCCGTCACTGGTGGGACATTTTATACTCATCCACGAATTGTGATAAAGAATCTCACATGAATTATATCAGTTGCTGTTTCTCCCAGTGCAAGAATGATGGGTGGTATTGAAGGATTGTTCAGGTTCATTACAAAACCTCAGAACAAGACCTAATGATTTTTAATACCAACAGAATGGGCTAGAAATACTCAATAAATCAAGCAGGATCTGTGGAGAGAGAAACAGAGTTAACGTTTCAGGATGATGACCTTACCAGAACTGGTTTGATGATAATTCACTGACCTGAAACATCAGGCAGGGTTTTCCCCTCCGTGCACAATGTGTGGCAGTGGGCATTAAAATCAGCATTTTACCCACCAGCCGCAATGGCAGGTTTTCACGCCATATTGTCCGCTTCCTGTCTCACAACCTGGTGAGCACAGCACACAATCTGGTCCACAACATGCGGAGGCAGGGACATCCGAGCTCACCGGCACTTGGAGGACTGCTGGAGGCCAGGAATCTGCCAAGTCAGAGTCAGATGATGAGCTCCCAGACTCGGTCCTAAATCACTTGGAGTTACAGCGACAATCACAGGAACATCAAGAAGGGATGTCAGCTGCCTTCCTCAGATTTAAACATACGATGGAGGTGTCTGTCCACGTTCAGTCTGAGGTGATAGCGCTGGCATTCGAACGCACCAAGGTCAACGCTGGTAGAATGGCATCCAACTGGAGACCTTGATCCAGCACATCGGTCCTGCACTGTGCCAGGAGCTGCACTCCATTGCCGTAGGCATTGGTGGGTCCATCGGTGGCTACATCAGAGGGGGCTAAGGAACCTCAATCTCACTCCAGCTGCTCCTTTTGCTCAAGAGGTCAGCCAGGGGTCCTTGGGCACCCAAAGAGAGGAGGGCCAGCAGCTGGACACCCCAGAGCCATCCACCCAGTTGACCCCATCACCTCCAGCTTCACAGGCCAAGGGGGGTTCACCTGCCCCACAGCATGGCACCCAAATCAGGCCAAGGCCCTCCAGGTCTCGGCCGTCCAGGGAATGCCGGCCAATGTCATCACTGACAATAGGGCGTAGCAGTCAATAGGCTGCCTCCACCTCTGCTGTGGATGTTGAGGATTTACCCAGGAATAGCGGTAAGGTTAGGAAAGTTAAAAAATATTAGGAGCACAACTGTGCCACGAGTGTTCACCACATGTATATAATGTTCACAAATGTAAATACAATTGCACCAATTTCACATCTCCTCTTTAATATGCCTCAATTTTATGATGAGCTATGTTGCTATAAATCAGGTGTGACACCATGGTCCCTCCCCCAACTTATCAAAGATGTCGCTATCATTGGCCTGTCGTCTATGTAGTCTGCTTCCACGCCAGCACAGTGTGTGCCTGTTCTCAGATCATTCCCGACATCAGTGATGCCTTGTCCTTGACGTTAAGTGTGCTTGTAAAAGGAACTTTGTTCACATGCTTTGCAGCGTCGTGTCATGTTCATTCTTGGCTGGGTAAGATTGGGGCGGGGTGTTCTCCCATCTCATCTACACTATTGAAATATGAAGTTTAGTTTAGAAGGAGAGATGTCTTAGTGCATGAAGAAGGGTCATATATCCTGGAACTCCATGCATTTTCTGCCAGCCGGCGGGGTTTTCAGGCTATGAGACCATACTTAGAGCTCATGTGCGTTTCTGTCTGCCAAGTGTATTTCCGACTTTCCGAGTGTGCATCTGCCAAGCTCACCAAAAAGTGGGAGCACCTTGCCACCTCAATGTGCCGAAGCTCCACTGCTCTCAGTCACATTATTGTCCTGGTGCTCATACCTACAACCTTGAACATTTCTCACCCTGTAGTTGTCTGTATTGCAGCTCTCATCACAATATAGGGATGCAGCGCTGTTTGTCCCCTCACCTATACACTCACAGAAATCAGTGATGCTAATTCCAAATGGTGATTTTTGACCGTCAATGGAGCCATTGAACATGGTTTGGAAGTACACATGGTAGCTTTAGACAATGCTGAGGGGAGCAATGGGATGGGAGCGAGGATATACTAAAGCTGAAGTCTGCTCTTTATTAGTAACAATGCATGACCTTGAGCCGTTAAGGTGTCTGAGCATTTTGGAGTTTGCAAGGTCCAGGGCTGGCCATGGGGGCACAGTGTCAGTGTTAAACGAAGCATTTTAATGTCTGGCAGGTAAGTATTTGAGTGTTGTCATTCTCAGGTGGTCCACATCCATAGAAAGGTGAGGATAAATGCAGGCCAGCATCCCTAACTGAGAGTGCCGGATGTCAATGTGATTGAGAAGAAGGTGATGCGGAGGACTTTGCCTCCAAATGGATTGACACCTGTGGAATGTCCTTGGCTGCCTTGGCCCAAATGTCTCCTATCAGTTTCACCATCGAGGTTACATTGAATGCATTGTCCCATTGCAGGAGGTGGATCTCCTTCGGGAGCTTTGTCAGGTTGAAGGCATATAGCTCCGAGCCCACTGAGGATAGTGGAACAGCTGGCGGCTCTTGTAGGCTACTGTTGCAACTGGGATTCTGGAGAGACACTTAAAGAGGTAGCACCTTCTGATACCTGATGCTAGGGCACCCTCCTCCAGTTGGCATCTCATCTCAGCAAGGACAGAAGCTTCTGAGGCTTCATCATCTTTCAAAGGATCAGGACAATGTGAGCCTGATGTGTAACCATTCACTCTCGTATTGAAGTGCAGGGTTGAAATGACAGGAATAGCAACACTGGTGTTCACATTAGCCCATGATGGAGGGCACTTGTCCAAGACGAAACTCATTGCAACTCATCATCCTCTTTGTAGAATCTGGTAACTATGAGGGCCTCATGTTCATGCCTGTCTCATCTAGCCCATGCTATGGCCTCTTCCCCTGCAGCCTGAGCTTCCTCAACCTCATCCCCTTCAATGTCCTCCTCATCGGAGGAGACATGCAGCTTCCTCCATGTTGGCATCTGACAAGTCCTCCACCCTTGCAGAGCCTGGTTGTGAAGCACACAGCAAGCCACGATGATCCATGAAACCCTCTAGGGAGTGTCCTGAGGTGCTCTGCTAGATCTGTTCCGGCATCGGAATCGCATCCTTAAGATGCCTATGGGGTGCTCCACCAATGTTTGGGTACCAGCACAAGCAACATTGTACCTTCTCTCTGCAGCATTCTGTGGCCACCGACAGGTGTCATCAGCAGGCACTCTTTGTCACTGAGGAGCCAACCCTGGATCCTGTGTGGTCCCTCCAAGGTGTTCAGGGTCTGCGATCTACTCAAGATGTATGAGTTGTGGCAACTTCCTGGGTATCTGGCACAAACCTGCATGATTTGTTTGTTATGGTTGCAGACTAGCTGGACATTGAGTGAGTGGGAGCCTCTCCTGTTTATCTATTGGAATGCCTGTTGCCAGGGAGCTTTTATAGGCATGAGTGCCATCAATGGAACCCAGCACCAGTAGGAATCCGGAAATCACAGCAAAGGCCAGTGCTCTGGCGTTCTAGCTTGCTTGATCTCTGACAAAGCTCACGCAATTGCGGGCCTTGACAAAAAGGGCGTCTGATGCCTCCTGTATGTATTTACGCGTGGAAGCTTGCGAGATCCTGCAGAGGTCCCCAGTGGAGCCCTGCAAAGGCCACTTGTGTAGAAGTTAAGGGCGATGGTGGTTTTCAGAGCCACTGGCAATGGATGTCCTCCCAGTCCCCATGGCATTAGCTCCTGCAGAATGTGGCAGATGTGCGTCATCAGGTTCCTGGACATGTGGAGGCATTGGCGACACCGTCTCTCGCTCATCTGCAGAAAAGACACGTGTGTTCTGTACACTCTCGGTTTTGCGAGCTGCCTATGCATGGCATTCTGTGAGCCTCATCCTCTGTGTCTGGAGGGGGCCCTCATACCCCTTGCTCATCAGGGTGAAGCTGCTCCCTTTGGCGACCTCCATCACAATCTTCTCCGCCTTCTCTCTGGCCTGTATGCGATTATTCAGGCAGCAATAAATCCAGGCTCCATCTTTCTGATGGTCTCCTCTCTGCCGCATCAATGCGAAACAGACATGAGTCAGCATTGCCTCCAAAGATCCTATTTCTGTCAATGACTCATCAGTGAATGTGAGTTCAAGGGCTTTGTTCCAGTGTCGGCAACTATTCGCCCCTGAAATCCTGGCCAGCGCAGGGTGCATTTCAAGGTGCTTCTTTCCTCTCCCCACTACTCCCTTTACATGAACAATTGCTATGAGATTTCTTTGGTGAGGAGCTTGGATATGCTGCTTTTAGCACAAGGGCTGGGATCCTCATTCACTGCACTCTAATATTATCCTCTTTGGAATACACATGAGGAAAAATGTTTAATCAGGAACTGAGATTATTTGAGGGGATCCTGAGGCTTCTGTTCTGTGAACCTGCCCGTGCCATGATTCTAACACGCATCTGAAGCTTGTCCAGTCATCCAATTTCTCAGGATATCATTTTCGCTCTGGGGAATTTCCATGATGTGAACAAGAGGTTAATAAAGAAAATCAATTAGTGCCACTTTTCAGGATTAGTCTCGCACGAATGCGCATCATTGCTTCACTTTCCTGATTCCCTGCTTCGTCATTGAAAGGTTCCTAACATGGCTCAGCTGTGCATCTCTCCTCATTTAGAAATGCACAGTTCAGCTGGACTCCCCCACCTGTCCTCCAATCGGCACTCAGAGCTCTCATCAGGAAAGTATCTCCTCATTTTAATTTTGTACTGCGCCATCGCTGCAGGTTGGAACATGGTGGTGCAGAGGTCTCACTGTCAGAGCAGCTTGGACCATCTCTGAGTGTGTGGAAATCCCCCCTATCATCCTGAAGGAGCTTAATGTTCAGGTCTCCCTCCCTTTATGACCTTTTAATTTCGTCCCCCCAACCCCCAATTGCCCCATATTCCTTGATTTCATCATGTTTGTGGTGCATACCCCTTTGTTACCCCCTGAATATTTTGTGGTAGGTGTGCCTATGTCCTGTCTGGACCTCACCCCTCCCCATCTTAAGGCCACTTGCACAGTGAAATATATACACTGCCCCACTCCACCCCCCGACACCTTTGAATTCCCCCACAATACCTTTTCCCCATCTACAGGCTGCAGATGCCTCCCCTAACTGAGTGTGCCACCTGAGGCCCAGTATGATGCCAGAAACCCTCCGGACTGATGCACGTGATGTTACGACCATGTCCTGTGCACAACATGCTGGGCATGACTGAGACTGCACTGACATGCCCTCCGCCTCCCTGAGCTGGGGCAAGGACAGTCTTTGCAAGCACAACAATGTAAACTGAAGTGCTTCTTCAAATAGCGCTCCTTCCATTCTGACCCCAACTCGGTTATGTCATTCTGTAACATATTCCCTCCCTATCCCTGGCGCAGAGGATGCTTCCCACCCTGCACCACCCATCTGCCACCCTCCTCAAGTCATGTGTCTGAGTGCAACCTTCCCCGATCTTCTCTTCCCCCATCCCACCCCACCCCATGGAGGCCTTGCCCTGCAGAACCTTCACTTGCCTCTGGCCAGTTTCCCCCCTTCCCCAATGGAGGTCTTGCCCTGCATCACATTAAAAGCTACCCCCCGCCCCCACCCCCCCCCTCCTCCCCCACCCCCCCACCCCACCCCCCACCTTACTGCTGGTCTGGTAGGTCAAGTCAAGCCTGTGACAACCCCCGAAAAGTGGTGCTGACTGCGAAGCCTGGCGCTGAGTCTGAGTTGACTAGAGCACTACACGATGCAAGGAAAGCGAACAGACCTCAAAGTCATGAGTGAAGTGCAGGCCGCCAGGTGCACGGTTCTTTTATGTTGTTGTGAAACACGTCGGTCTAATTGGTTGCTGACGTGCCCCGTTGATCCAGCGTGGGGGGATGGTTCCGGCAAGCAGCCCTTATAATTTTATGCAAATGTATTAAAATGACATTCCCTGACGTGCCGCAGCGGGAAAGCTAGCCCGCCATTGAAGGCCAGAATGGACAGTTGCAAACTGGTTTTGCGACAACGTAAAACCGATTTTTGGCTTCTCGCGATATTTTCCGCTCCCGCTCGCCATGACGCCCGCTGCGGGAGGGAAGGGAAAATACCGGCCAGGAGCTCTACTTCTGATGCTGCCTGGCCTGCTGCGTTTTTCCAGCACATTCTATTTTATTTCAGATTTCTAGCATCCTAAGTATATTGCTTTTGTATTAATTGAATTGTAAACAGCTTACAGGTCCCTTACCAAGCCTCAGCCTAAATGTGTGGCAATATATGCAGGGTGTTCCTGGGGACGTGTCAATATTTGCTAGGCTTTCTGGGAAGGTGCCAGTAATTAGAGGAAGTTACTGGGAAGGTGCCAATATTTGCCGGGGGGGGTGGGTTCCTGGGAAGGTGTCAATCTTTTCAGGAGGTTGCTTGGAACGTGCCAAACATATTTATAGTTGTGAGAGGTGGTGGTGGGCCCACTAGGATTGCCAACTGTGATTAAATGTGGTCCTGGAGATTTCACCACATGACTTGTCTCCATGCTCCAGCCTTCATCAGCAAACACATCCATCCTTGTGACGCACTATCTTCCTACGCCAATTGGAAAGGAAAAATGACTCATTACCCAATTGGCTGATCCTCAACTGTCAGTCAACCAGCTTTTCTCTCCCATTTTCAATACTTTTATATCTGGTGAGGAGAAATGTTCAAAAAAAATTTTTTTTAAAAAATAACCTTTTTTAATGCCCCAGTGATTTTTCTCCAGGAATTTACACAACAGTATCTTGGACCAGGAGACTGATATTCAGTTCCTGGAGACTCCAGGCCAATCCTGCAGGGCCCACACAAAAAGTTTGACAACCAGTGTTCTTATAAAATGTTGACAACTCAATATATTCTCTCCAGGAACACCTGTTTCACATTGGCTAATAAGGCCAGGCTCATTAGAGTTAAGTATAAGATCTCTTGCAGCCAAGAGCCAATTGGAATATTCACTCTCCCCACACCACTACCTCCACCAGCCGCCACCATGTTGTGGTATCGGCTGGTCGCTTTGACCCCTCCCTCGGACTTTGTCGCAAAAATCCAGAGAATGTTAGTTGACTTCTTCTGGGACAAAAGATTGCACTGGGTCGCTGCTGAGGTTCTGAGTCTCCCGCTTAGGGAAGGCGGTCAGGCACTAGTGTGCCTACATACAGGTGGCGACCTTCCGCCTTCAGACCCTGCAGTGATACCTTTACGTCGAGCCCCCCTCCAAGATGGTGTGCCCTGGTGGCGTATTTCTTCCGTCAGGTGCACGGCCTGAATTATGACGTGCAGCTCCTGTTTATAGAGCAGAGGGGCCTCGGTGGCTCCTTTGCAGGCGTTGCCCGTCTTTTACCAGGACCTGATCAAAGTCTGGAACGTGGTCGCCTCGCGATGCAGCTCTCCCCCATCAGGAGTAGCGACTATCATCAGAGAGCTCGGGAATCCGCCCCTCCGTCCATTTTAGTGGCTAGCGGAGAGGAGGGCTGTGGCTGCCGGGGTGACCAGGATTGGGGATGTGCCAGGTGGCGGAGGAGTGGGCTGGATGCTCCTGCAGGAGTTGGTGTGTCACGCGTCTGTGAGTGTCCGGCTCGCAGCCGATGCTATCCGAGACCTAAGGACAGTCGTGCTCAGACCCGACATAATTTTAGGTCTCGAGATGGCCCAGGTGCGCGGTGGTCTTCCGCCTGAATGTTCCCCTGTTTGGAAGGAATTCCAGATTGGCCCCAAGCCCCGAGCCCTCCCTCGGGTGCCGGTGCCCCGCAATATGAGCCGCCTCGGGGACATGCCCTCCGTGCCATTTGGCACGGCACGGAGGAGCTTTCTGTACGGACTGCAGCTGCACACCTTTCATTTTCTCGCCCTCGCCCACCGCCCGGACACACCCTGGCGTGCCTTGTTGCCGTCCAGCGGCGGAGGTCCCCGTTGGGAGGCTCTCTATGGAGGTGTCCTCCCGCTTTCCATCGGGGACCTGGGATGGAGGGTGCTGCATGAAGCAGTCCCCTGTCATCGTAGGATGTGTCGGTTCACGGACTCCCAGGACATCTGCCCTTTTTGTGGTCTTGTGGAGTCCGTGGACCATGTTTATATAGGGTGTGGTAGGCTGCACTCCTATTACAGTTACTTGAAAAACCTTTTATTCATGTTTTGTTTGCATTTCAGTCCCACTATCCTGATCAACGGACACCCAGTGCAGAGGGGGGGCCGGTAAGGAGAAGGACCTCCTCGTGAACCTGCTCCTGGGCCTGGCCAAGTTGGCCATTAACAAGTCCAGGCAGCGGGCGATCGAGGGGGTCGTCCCGCCCGATTGTTTGTCCCTCTTCCGCGGCTATGTTCGCGGCCGGGTGTCCCTGGAGAGGGAGCAAGCGGTGTCTGCCGGCACTCTTGAGGCCTTCCGTGCTCGGTGGGCACCGCGGGGACTGGGGTGTTTTATTGACCCCTTTAATCACATTTTGGTTTAATGTTTATAAGTTTCCTTTAAAATTTGTCCTTGGTTTTACAGCTGACCTGACTTAGGGGCTGTGTTTGCTTTATCCCTTATTTTGTTGATTTAGTTTAATTGGTTGACTCAAAAGAGTTACCTCCACCAGCCCCCTTCTTTAGTTGAATAAGGAAGAATCTGTAATGGAGACTGCTCATAGGAAAAGCAACAAATTCTAAAATTATTACCGAAACCTTTAAAGGGTTAAAAACGAAATAATTTTATGTTAAATAAATTAGAGTTTGTCTCAGAACTGACTAACGTTAAAGCACAAAAAGCTTTCACATTACCCTGGGACTTGGGAAAGTACATGCATCATTTCAAAGCAAATTTGGTGCAGAATTTCCAATTGCTGAGTCCAAGAACAAGAAAATCCCTTACCTCCATAAGTCCCTCCATTTGGAACTGATTTTGGTGCAGGGGCAGGAAGCTGCTGTCTCATTAACATTCACTTCAACAATTTCTCAAATGCTCGCACAGCTAATTGTTATTAGTTTTTAAAATTGAAATATTCTACTTTTGTTTTGCTTTGTTGCTTCACAACCATTGAATCCTGTCCAACATCAACAGTTCGATAATCACAGGAGGTGGATCTCAGCAGTGTGCATAGTCCTAGTTTGCCAGCTCAGTTAGGTTGAGTAGCAATTTGGGCTTAATTGATTCTGCTCTGGAAAAAATTTAATCCTAAATGTATGAAAAATGTAATGGGTGAAACTCCTCTCTTTGGTGCAAACATTCAGGCAAGCCTAATGTACAGGCAAGGCTATTGCACAGCAAACCTAAAGCACTGGAAACTATATAATACAGGTAAACCTAAAACACAGGGAAGTATAAAGTTCAAACAAAATTAACATACAGGTAACTCTAAAGCACAGGCAAATAAAAAGACAATCTTTTTCTTATTGCATTTGGCTGGAAACACGACACCTTCACTAGTGGCGCTGAGTTTGAATCCAGCCACATCATATATGTAACTGAACTGTCAATTCTCACCATCACAGGTGCAGCCATCCAGACTGAGCCGATAGCCTGCATGACAACCGCACTCGTATCCACCAGGGGTGTTGAAACAGTCCTGTTGACAGCAGCCAGCACCAGCGTCACACTCATCCACATCTGTATGAGAGCAAAAAAAATACAATTAGCTCCTCCATCTAAACGAAATCACTCCGCACTTGGCACCCAAAACCTATGTTTAAATTTGACCCATGGTGCACCTGCTCAGAATGATTCATGCCTCCAGTCCTGAATAATCTATTCAGAATTACATGTATTTAGTTTAACCGATGCCCCCGATCCTCCCGTAAACTGCATTTGATTCACCCCATATCAAGGCTTCATCAAACCAGACTCCCAACTCCTTTCTTCCCATATCTGTGTTGAACTCTTCAACACTTCACTCATATTCAGCAGCCAACTCTTAACAAATTCCGAGGCTTGAGGCTGTTGAACCTCTGGGTATATCTGCTCAGGGTTTGGAGACATCTCAATCAAAACATGCTTTTAAATTATGATCTGAATTCAAAAAATGTTTTATAATGTAAACAACTCAAAGAAAGAACATGCATTAATATAGCATCTTTCATGACATCAGAACATAGTCAATCAAGTACTTTCTTTGGCGTGTTGTCTCTGTTGTAATGTATTAAAAAGCAGCTCATTGCTTTTATTCACTGACTCACTGGTAACATTAACACCAGCCAAGCAAGACAGCTCAGTATAAAGTGGCAGCTAAGTGCTACATAGGACACAATTAATACCCAGGCTGGGAAATTCCTCAGAGTTGCTCCTGTTCTGTGGCGACCTGTGAGGAGTGCAGCAAAGCACGGTTTACATGAAGTAACGCTGGTAGAATGGGAACGAGGTCGAGCAACTTCCTACCTTGGTGTTATGACTGGGAATGGAGTTAGCCATCACCAAGCTTCTAATCCCCACTGATTTTCAGCTCATTGATCCTCAGTACATTTCACAATCTGAACACTTACCTGGAAAACTGGACTTGGAACTTCTGCAAAACTTGAAACCAATAGGAGAATTACATAATTCCCCAAGCATTTCACACATAGGCACACTACAAAATGTAGTAGGTGTTTGTGAGGGGATTACAAAGCTGTGTATCAATGGGGTTTAGAATTTGGGTGTCACTTGGCATCATTTACACTTGATATTGGTATTGGTACAGTGTTGGTATCTGCAGGAGTACAGCTTTGGGTACTGGTATTGGTACACCAGGCTTTGGTTCCAATACAGTTACAATGAGAAGAGAAAGGAAAACAGGAAAAACTGGAAACAAAAACAGAATTACCTGGAAAAACTCAGCAGGTCTGGCAGCATCGACGGAGAAGAAAAGAGTTGATGTTTCGAATCCTCATGACCCTTCAACAGAACTGAGTTGAGTTCTGTTGAAGGGTCATGAGGACTCGAAACATCAACTCTTTTCTTCTCCGCCGATGCTGCCAGACCTGCTGAGTTTTTCCAGGTAATTCTGTTTTTGTTTTGGATTTCCAGCATCCGCAGTTTTTTGTTTTTATCTCTTTGGGAAAAACTGGATGTAGGTGTACTCGAGGGAAAGAACTAAATTCCACTTTTGTAGAATCATGAAACACTGGGGGTCAATATCATTTCGTAAATAAACCAGGCTTTCTTTCACAGCTATTTTTGATTGGTCCATATTTAGTGAACCTCAGATTATTTTATACAGTATTCTACATAATGCCACAAATATTTGTGTTGATCAGAAACATACAGGTAGATGGTTTGCAAATTCAGACCGTGCACGAACATGTAACCTAATCACATCCTCAACATTCCTCTCTGGGAACTGCCAGTCTAATAACAGTGAATGCAGCAATAAACTACAAACAAGATTATTAATCACTGGGCTAATAATGCAGTTAGAAACAGCAATCGGCCATCTTAACTCTTCACATTATCAAGTTCTGTTCATTGAGCAAAATATCTTGGTTTTCCAAAGAAAGGGTTAATCTTTTCATGCCCAGTCTTTTTTCAGCTGTGCTGCTGGCCCCTCGCTGGGCTGGGGGTCCTGCGCATGCCAACTAGAGTCCAATGATGTGTCTGTGTTTCACACGTGAAACTTGACAGTAACCAATAGTCAACTATTGGCCATGGGGTGCACCACACCTGAGCCTGTTCCTCCCCTGAGCCACTGTCCCCATTGGTGCATTTTCCAGCAAGGGTCATCGGACAGTAATCAAGAGTATGACAAGGCCTTGACATGATTGTGTTACTGGCCAGAATGATAGTCCAAATCCCATTGTGGCAGTTTGAGAAAGTGAATTCAATTTAAAAAAAAACAATCTGAAAAAAAATCTAACATCAATAAAAATGTTCGATTGTCACAAAAATGGGTTCACCAATTTAGGAAAGGAAAATTGCTGTCCTTAACCAAATCTGGCCTATATGTGACTTCAGTTCCCCCACCAGTGTGACCAGTTTTTTCAATTGCCCCTAAAGTGATCTCGAAAGCCACTCAATTGAAAAAAAAATCACCACTTTTCTCAGAGGAATGAGGGGTGGGCAATAAATGCCAGCCTTACCAGCAATGGCCACAACCCATGAATGACATCTTAAAGAGAAAGGACATTCCATCTCATTTTTCCTCCATAGACCAGCAATAGACAAGTTGTCGGACACAGAATGATTTTTTGGCATGGTTAGTTAACTCAGCACAGACCGGACATGACTCTTGGCTCTTCTTGTTCTGGATGGTTTAGTACTGCACTGGTCTGTCTACCTACCAAGTGAGATATTTGGGAAGCCCCAAGGGTGAAACTTCTAACACAGTTTATTAAAATTATCATTTCTACTTTCAAAGGCTAACACAGAATGGCCAGAGTAGTGAGCAATAACTGAGTTCATAAAGAGGAAATGTGATTTGTCCATGAGATTGTTGATGTTGATTTTTGAAACAGCACATAATTCTTTTTTATGTTCATTCAGTATCAACACATCTGGAATAGAGGAGATTTGTTGCAAAACATTTATCCCCAAGAATGTATCTTAACCCCAATTTCAGGAGAGTGCATCTTATTGCACCAAAGTAACATTTCCCACATCAACCATCCTGTATGTCTCTAAAGGCAAGCGTTGTTTCAATGCCAAAGCGTCTTCCAAATTATGGGTAGGTTGATGCACTGCACTGATGATCATTAGTAATTGTACTAAAATTATCCAAAATAGTTTCATATAGGATTCTTACAGAGGGTCATCCAATCAGTCAGGACTGAATCCCAAACCCAGGTCCTAGAGGGGAAGACTGGTGTTTAACTTGAGTTTTGGACTTTGGAGTAATAGAGCACTTAAGATACCACCTCAATTTCAAAAAATCAAATATTGTGTGCTATTTTATAGTTAGTTGAGTTGTTGCATATTTTTAAACCCTTAATGCTGATGCACATGAACATGACCTACCAGCAACTGAAGAAAAATCACTTTTGTTCAGCCCTACCTACACATGTCTTCTGATCAGCATCCAATTGAAAGCCTTGATTACAGCTACATAGCGGACCGCTGGTTGTGTGGCGACAGTGATGGGAACATCCTCCGTTGTTTGATTCACAACTGTTGACAATCTCCATCTCGATCCCTGTAAATGAAGCAGTCAGATACTTTCACTAGCCCTTTAGCACTTCTTTCATATCATTTCCATTCTGATGGCCCCCTTGGCAACACCAAGGATAAACTGGTTGATTTGTCAAGGTTGCCTGAACGAGCACTGTATGAAAGCAATACAGTATTTACAAGAGAGCAGGGCTTCACCCCAATGTCCTAGCCAATATTTATCCCTCAATTAACGTCATCAAAACTGATTATCCGGTCATTATGTCATTACTGTTCTAGGCCTTTGCTGTGCAAAATATGTCTGCCATGTCTTCCGATATTATAATAATAATTATGGGCAAGGTTTTCTCTCAAGGGGTAGGAAACAGAGTTTGGGGCCGTTTCCGGTGCTGAACCCACCCCTAGGGGGAAACAGTCACTCATTCTGACTTTCATGGTGTGGGGGAATGCCATTAAAATGATCCTGGAGGCAGGCTCACCATCCAGCTGAAGGGCCAATCAGAGGCCTTTCAACTTGAATGGAGCAGCAGACTTCAAAGGAAGTTGAGTGGAGAAAAGACCACTTCAAGATGGAGGTGCCTTCCTTCCAACTTATTTAAATCTTAACTTAACAAATGGCCTTTTCAGCTGGGCCACCACTTCAGTGGGGGAAGCCCCTCTTCAGGGTGGTCGTTGGCTGCTCCTGTACTCCTGCTTGGAGAGCTGGTCCCCTGGCCTGTTGTCAGGAGGCAACCTCCAGACACCTAAACCAGTCCTCACTGCTGGCAGAAACCCGGAGGCTGAACAGAAAATCTCAGTTGGCCTCCTTTAGTTGGCAGGCTTTTAATGAGCAATGGTGGCTACTTCCTGCATACAGGAGGGTAGCCCAGAGGTCCCAATCCCACTGCAGCAAAAATGGCCTGAAAGGGGGGGGGGTGGGGGGGGGGGGCGCGATGGAGGCAGGGAACCAGCAGACTAGCCGGTGGGGCTATTTTTTGCTCCTGCCTATCACTGTACCTATACCTGGCCCTGGCAGGAGTGATAAATCAGCCCCATATTACAAAAAGTACCTCAATGTCTGTGAACCACTCTGGGATATCCCGAGGTGCTGAAAGGTGACAAATGAATGCAGGTCTGTCTTGCTTTCTTTCATTAAAGCGCCATCAGGAGGAGCAGTGGGTCACCACACCTCCAACACAATGCACTGCTGAAAACTGATCAAATGCTGAGCCAAATTCCACCCTTTCAGCATATTCGAGTGATATAAAACCTTGTAATCATTTCAGAAACAACTCCTGGATACAGGAAGAGGATGTCCCAAAGTGTCTTATGGTCAATAAACGACCTTTAAGTGTAATCACTGTTGTGTACGGTAGAAAAATCGAGAGACAGTTTGGACACAGCAACGTCCTAACAGCAGGAAATGAGATAAAATACCAGATCAAGCTGCCAAATAAAGGGAACTGTTCTGCAGGTATTGTGCAGATGTCTTGTTGATAATTATAAAGCTCCCTCTGAACTGTGCCATCAAACACTCCCAGGGCAGGTACAGTACAGGTTAGGTACAGAGTAAATCTCTCTCTGTACCAGGTTTGTCCAACTCACAGCCCTCAAGGCTCCTAGACGCGGCCCAACAAACTTGTCAGACAGTCAACTGAATTATATTTGTAAACTGGTGTAAAGCTGTAAAGCCAATCACAGGCTGGTCCTGCCCTGTGTTTGCGAGCCTATCAGCAACAAATGCAGTAAGAAGCCAGCCTGTGATTGGAAGAGAGTGGGGGGGGGGAAAGAAAAGGAGAGAGAGAGACTGTATGAGGGGATGTGAGGGAAAAAGGAAGGTAGTGTGGTGGGAAAGAGAGAGGGCATGGTGAGGGAGAGAGAGGGTGTGGTGGGGGGAGAGAGAGGGCGTGGTGGGGGGAGAGAGAGGGCATGGTGAGGGAGAGAGAGGGTGTGGTGGGGGGGGAGAGAGAGGACGTGGTGGGGGGAGAGAGAGGGCGTGGTGGGGGGAGAGAGAGGGCGTGGTGGGGGGAGAGAGAGGGCGTGGTGGGGCAAGAGAGAGGACGTGGCGGGGGGAGAGAGAGGGCATGGTGAGGGAGAGAGAGGGTGTGGTGGGGGGAGAGAGAGGACGTGGTGGGGGGGAGAGAGAGGGCGTGGTGGGGGGAGAGAGAGGGCGTGGTGGGGCAAGAGAGAGGACGTGGCGGGGGGAGAGAGAGGGCATGGTGAGGGAGAGAGAGGGTGTGGTGGGGGGAGAGAGAGGAGGTGGTGGGGGAGAGAGAGGACGTGGTGGGGGGGAGAGAGAGGGCGTGGTGGGGGGAGAGAGAGGGCGTGGTGGGGCAAGAGAGAGGGCGTGGTGGGGGGAGAGAGAGGGCATGGTGGGGGGAGAGAGAGGACGTGGTGGGGGGGAGAGAGAGGGCGTGGTGGGGGGAGAGAGAGGGCATGGTGGAGGAGAGAGATTGTGGTAGGGGAGAGAGAGGGTGTAGTGGGGAGAGCAAGAGTGTGGTGGGGGAGAGAGGGCGTGGTGGGGGAGAGAGAGGGCATGGTGGGGGAGAGAGAGGGCATGGTGGGGGAGAGAGAGGGCATGGTGGGGGAGACAGAAGGCGTGATGGGGGAGAGGGAGGGCGTGGTGGGGGAGAGAGGGCATGGTGAGGGAGAGAGAGGGCGTGGTGGGGGAGAGAGAGGGCATGGTGGGGGAGAGAGGGCATGGTGGGGGAGAGAGAGGGCGTGGTGGGGGAGAGAGAGGGCGTGGTGGGGGAGAGGGAGGGCGTGGTGGGGGAGAGAGAGGGCGTGGTGGGGGAGAGAGGGCATGGTGAGGGAGAGAGAGGGCGTGGTGGGGGAGAGAGAGGGCATGGTGGGGGAGAGAGGGCGTGGTGGGGGAGAGAGGGCATGGTGGGGGAGAGGGAGGGCATGGTGGGGGAGAGAGGGCGTGGTGGGGGAGAGAGGGCATGGTGGGGGAGAGAGGGCGTGGTGGGGGAGAGAGGGCATGGTGGGGTAGAGAGAGGGCATGGTGGGGGAGAGAGGGCGTGGTGGGGGAGAGGGAGGGCATGGTGGGGGAGAGGGAGGGCATGGTGGGGGAGAGGGAGGGCATGGTGGGGGAGAGAGGGCGTGGTGGGGGAGAGAGGGCATGGTGGGGTAGAGAGAGGGCATGGTGGGGGAGAGAGGGCGTGGTGGGGGAGAGAGGGCGTGGTGGGGGAGAGGGAGGGCGTGGTGGGGGAGAGAGAGGGCATGGTGGGGGAGAGAGAGGGCATGGTGGGGGAGAGAGGGCGTGGTGGGGGAGAGAGGGCATGGTGGGGGAGAGGGAGGGCATGGTGAGGGAGAGAGAGGGCGTGGTGGGGTAGAGAGAGGGCGTGGTGGGGGAGAGAGGGCGTGGTGGGGGAGAGGGAGGGCGTGGTGGGGGAGAGGGAGGGCGTGGTGGGGGAGAGAGGGCATGGTGGGGGAGAGAGAGGGCGTGGTGGGGAGAGAGGGGCTGTGGTGGGGAGAGGGCATGGTGCGGGAGAGAGAGAGGGCGTGGTGGGGGAGAGAGGGCATGGTGGGGGAGAGAGAGGGCGTGGTGGGGGAGAGAGAGGGCGTGGTGGGGGAGAGAGAGGGCGTGGTGGGGGAGAGAGAGGGCGTGGTGGGGGAGAGAGAGGGCATGGTGGGGGAGAGAGAGGGCGTGGTGGGGGAGAGAGAGGGCGTGGTGGGGAGAGGGCGTGGTGCGGGAGAGAGAGAGAGGGCAGAGAGGGCGTGGTGGGGGAGAGAGAATGCGTGGTTGGGGGCAGACAGAGGGTGCGGTGGGGAACAGAGAAAGGGTGTGGGGGGGTGAGAGGGAGGGAGTGTAGGGGGGAGAGAGAGAGGTTGTGTGGAGGGGAGAGAGTGGATGTGTGGGGGGCAGAGAGAGGATGTGTGGGGGGCAGAGAGAGGATGTGTGGGGGGCGGAGAGAGAGGGAGAGAGAGTGTGTGGGGGGCAGAGAGAGGATGTGTGGGGGGCAGAGAGAGGATGTGTGGGGGGCAGAGAGAGGATGTGTGGGGGGCGGAGAGAGGATGTGTGGGGGGCAGAGAGAGGATGTGTGGGGGGCAGAGAGAGGATGTGTGGGGGGCAGAGAGAGGATGTGTGGGGGGCAGAGAGAGGATGTGTGGGGGGCAGAGAGAGGATGTGTGGGGGGCAGAGAGAGGATGTGTGGGGGGCAGAGAGAGGATGTGTGGGGGGCAGAGAGAGGATGTGTGGGGGGCGGAGAGAGGATGTGTGGGGGCAGAGAGAGGATGTGTGGGGGGCAGAGAGAGGATGTGTGGGGGGCGGAGAGAGAGGGAGAGAGAGTGTGTGGAGGGGAGAGAGAGAGGGTGTGTGGGGGTGGAGAGAGAGAGAGGGTGTGGGGGGGAGGAGAGGAAGGGTGTGGGGGAGGAGAGGGAGGGTGTGGGGGAGGAGAGGGAGGGCGTGCAGAGGGCGGAGGGAGGGATAGAGTGTGTGGAGGGGAAGGAGAGAGAGTGTGTGGGCTTGAGAGAGAGGGTGTGTGGAGGGGAGTGAGAGAGAGAGAGAGAGAGGGTGTGTGGAGGGGGAGAGAGAGGGTGTCGGGGGAGAGTGTGTGAGGGGGGAGAGTGTGCAAGGGGGGAGAGTGTGCGAGGGGGGAGAGTGTGCGAGGGGGAGAGTGTGCGAGGGGGAGAGTGTGAGGGGGGAGAGTGTGTGTGGAGGGAGAGTGTGCGTGGGGGGAGAGTGTGCGTGAGGGGAGAGTGTGCGAGGGGGGAGAGTGTGCGTGAGGGGAGAGTGTGCGAGGGGGGAGAGTGTGCGTGGGGGGAGAGTGTGCGAGGGGGAGAGCGTGCGAGGGGGGAGAGTGTGCGTGGGAGGAGAGTGTGCGAGGGGGGAGAGTGTGCGAGGGGGGAGAGTGTATGTGGGGGGAGAGTGTGCGTGGGGGGAGAGTGTGCGAGGGGGAGAGTGTGCGAGGGGGGAGAGTGTGCGTGGGAGGAGAGTGTGCGAGGGGGGAGAGTGTGCGAGGGGGGAGAGTGTGCGAGGGGGAGAGTGTGCGAGGGGGGAGAGTGTGAGAGGGGGGAGAGTGTGTCAGTAAATCTGGCTCATTCACAGTCTCAGGATTCTCATTCACCCTAATCCGCACACACCAACATGTACTCCCCAGTCTCACAGAGGCTTTTTGGAGCAGCTTGTGGTGGAGCCCACGAGGCAACAGGCAATTCTAGATTTAGTGATGTGTAATGAGGCAGATTTGATAAGGGAGCTTAAGGTGAAGAACCCTTAGGAGAAAGTGACCATAATATGATAGAATTTACCCTGCAATTTGAGACGAAAAAGCTGGAATCAGATGTAACAGTATTACAGTTGAATAAAGGCAACTACAGAGGCATGAGGGAAGAGCTGGCCAGAATTGACTGGGAGATGAGCCTAGCAGGAAAGACAGTGGAACAGCAATGGCAGGAGTTTCTGGGAGTAATTTGGGAGACACAGCAAAAATTCATCCCTTGGAAGAAGAAGCATACTAAAGGGAGGACGAGGCAACCATGGCTGACAAGGGACCTGCACCAGATGGACCACACCCCAGAGTTCTGAAGGAGAGAGCTGAAGAGATAGTGGAGGCGTTAGTGGTGATCTTTCAGGAATCACTGGAGTCAGGGAGGGTCCCAGAGGGCTGGAAAATCGCTAATGTAACCCCCCTGTTTAAGAAGGGAGTGAGGCAAAAGATGGAAAATTACAGGCCAATTAGCCTGACCTTGGTCGTTGGTAAGATTTTACAGTCCATTATTAAGGATGAGATTTCAGAATACTTGGAAGTGCATGGTAAAATAGAGCAAAGTCAGCATGGTTTCATCAAGGGGAGGTCATGCCTGACAAATCTGTTAGAATTCTTTGAGGAGGTAACGAGTAGGTTTGACAAAGGAGAGCCAATGGATGTTATCTACTTGGACTTCCAGAAAGCCTTTGACAAGGTGCCGCACAGGAGGCTGCTCAGTAAGATAAGAGCACATGGTGTTAGAGGCAAGGTACTAGCATGGATAGAAGATTGGCTGTTTGGCAGGAGGCAGAGTGGGGATAAGGGGGTCCTTCTCAGGATGGCGGCTGGTGACTAGTGGTGTTCTGCAGGGGTCAGTGTTGGGACCACAACTTTTCATGTTATACATTAATGATCTAGATGAAGGAACTGAGGGCATCCTGGCTAAGTTTGCAGATGATACAAAGATAGGTGGAGGGACAGGTAGTATTGAGGAGGCAGGGAGTTGCAGAAGGATTTGGACAGGTTAGGAGAATGGGCAAAGAAGTGGCAGATGGAATATAATGTGGGGAAGTTTGAAGTCATGCACTTTGGTAGGAAGAATAGAGGCATAGACTATTTTCTAAATGGGGAGAGAATTCAGAAATCTGGAGTGCAAAAGGACTTGGGAGTCCTAGTCTAGGATTCGCTTAAGGTTAACTTGCAGGTTGAGTCAGTAGTTAGGAAGGCAAATGCAATGTTGGCATTTATTTTGAGAGGACTAGAATATAAAAGCAGGGATGTGCTGCTGAGGCTTTATAAGGCTCTGGTCAGACCACATTTAAAATATTGTGAGCAATTTTGGACCCCATATCTCAGGAAGGATGTTCTGGACCTGGAGGGGGTGCAGAGGAGGTTCACGAGAATGATCCCAGGAATGAACGGCTTAACATATGAGGAACGTTTGAGGACTCTGGGTCTATACTTGATGGAGTTTAGAAGGATGAGGGGGGATCTGATTGAAACTTACAGAATACTGAAAGGCCTGGATAGAGTGGACGTGGGGAAGATGTTTCCATTAGTAGGAGAGACTAGGACCCGAGGGCACAGCCTCAGAGTAAAGGGAAGACCTTTTAGAACAGAGATGAGGAGAAACTTCTTTAGCCAGAGAGTGGTGAATCTATGGAATTCATTGCCACAGAAGGCTGTGGAGGCCAGGTCATGGAGTGTATTTAAGACCGAGATAGATAGGTTCTTGATTGGTAAGGGGATCAAAGGTTACGGGAGAAGGCAGGAGAATGGGGTTGAGAAACTTATCAGCCATGATTGAATGGCGGAGCAAACTCGATGGGCCGAATGGCCTAATTTCTGCTCCTCTGTCTTATGGTTTTATAGGGTGCGGGCGAGTGAGTGAGTGAGCACCCTGAAACTGGGAGTGAATGGACACACATATTTCTCCCTATCACACTCTAATACTCTATTTATGACTTTTTTTAAAATCGATTTATTGCTTTGATTTTTTTTTTGCTCAGCAAGTTGTTTCTTTTCATATGTCAGTTCTTTTTTGAAATTCATTTTTAATGTTGTGCCAAACTTTATCTTTCTGAAGTTTGCTCATTGGACCTTTGAGTAAGAACATTTTTGAAATATAGCCCTCCATACAAAAAGTTTCGACAAGCCTGCTCTACGCTGTCCCATCAAACACTCCCAAAGAAGGTACAGCACGGATTAGACACAGAGTAAACTCCCATTACACTGCCACACAATTGACTCCCAGGTCAGGCACAGTATGGGTTAGACTCAGGGTAAAGTTTCCTCTATGCTGTTTTCAGACTTATTTTACACAGGCTGATTACGACCAACAAATAAAGGAGACGTTAAACTCCTTGGCCTGAGCTGGATTTCAATCCCAGCATCTTCAGATAAAATGGCACAAGCTGGACTACCCAGTTCTCAATAAAATGTATTTATTGTGCCTTTTGAGGTTCTCACAGCTGCTTTAACTATGCACTGTATCAATCCTTAGTGACTCCTAAATACAGAAATGAGGTTCTACCCTCCTTCTATAGAATACCAACTTACAATGCTTCCTTGTGTATACAGGGAGCTTGTTACTGCTAATACTTCACCATTTCTGTCCTTCTGTACAGACTGTCCTTCTGTGAGATATCACAGGGGCTTTGCAGGATGATATTTATTGTCTTCCAGTGAATTCCATAGTCCATGTTAGGAGCCTGTTAGTGAGCTTGGTGTGATAATCCTGAAAATACCCAGATATTTTCCTCACTGCTACCCACCCTGTACCAGTATGAAGAACTCAGCATGTTAACTTACGGTAGCACTGCTTCCCATCCGCACCCAGCTCATAGCCTGCGTTACAGACACAGGAAAAGGATCCACGTGTGTTGAGACATCCATGCGAACATTCAGCTAATCCAATCATGCACTCATCAGTATCTGGGATGGGGGGGATAGAGAGAGAGAGAGAGAGAGAGAGACCAATCACTGATCCAGTAATGTACAGTAATGGCAGTAGTTCACCCATCAACCCTTTGCTCACTGGCCTACATTGGTTCCCATTCCAGCAATGCCTCGATTTTAATATTCTCATCCTTGTGTTCAAATACATCATGGCCTCACCCCTCCCCATTTATGTAACCTCATCTAGCCCTTATCTGTGCTTCTTCAATTCTGCCCTCTCGCATATCCCTTGTTTCTGTGCCTTCAAGAATCTATACCCTAAGTCTGGAACTATTTACTGAAGCCTCTCCAGTTCTCAACCACATTGTTCTCCTTTAAGACACTCCTTAAAACCTGCCTTTTTGACCAAGCATTCAGCCACGGACCATTTGGGGTCATTTGGGGGAGATGATGGTGTAGCGGTAATGTCATTAGACTAGTGATCCAAAGGCCCAGGCTATACTCTGGAGAACATAGGTTCAAATCCCAACGTGGCAGCTGATGGGATTCAATTAATAATCTGGAATTAAAAGCTAGTCTCAATAATGATGGCCATGAAACTATTGTTGACTGTTGTAAAAACTCATCTGTCAGTAATGCCCTTTAGGGAAGGTAATCTGCCTGCATGTCGCTCTTAACTGCCCTAGCAAGCCATTCAGTTCAAGGACAATTAGGGATGGTAACAAATGCTGGACTTGTCAGCAGTGCCCATATCCCATGAAAGAATAAAGGGAAAAAAAACTTGTCCTTGTCTGACCTGGTGTCATGTTTGCTTTGTTAGCACTCCCGTGAATTCCCTTGGGATATGTTCAAAAGCTCCTATATGAATGCAAGTAGTTGTAGTACTGATCAATGTAGCACTGGAAGGACAATCCTGTTGTTCAGTGAGTACATCATGGGGCATCATGAGGGGTTGATGATCTGAGTGCACTCTACCGCACGTCTGAAAATCAAGAGTGTGTTGCTCCAGTATATCCACGATTTCCCAATCGGGGCAGGAGGCAGGCAAGACTTCCAGCTGGTAATGGACCCACAGATCCAAGTTACTGGACGTTTTCAAGAAGGTTGATCCAGACTAGTTGTTTGTTAGGAAGGGTTCAAAAGCTTGGGGACACCAATAAATTCACTTTTTCCTAATCAATTCATTGTTTTGATTTTTTGGGGGAAATGCAATCTTTAAAGTGCGTGGATTTCCCCCAATTTCGTTCCAAGGCCGGTATCAGTTGCCCATCCTAGTTGCCCTTGAGAACGTGGTGGTGAGCCACCTTCTTGAACCGTGTGTGCAACTGTGTGTATCCCCGAGCCAAGGGATCTGTAATGGCTCTCTGATTCACCACCAGTGGCCCCCCCAGGTAAGTCATGGGAGGGAGGGGCATTGAAGCAGACTATGGGAGAGCATCCGTGCTCCTCCTAGCTCCACAGGATGGGGTTTTTCTTAAGGAAACAAAAACAATTAACTTACTTTTTGTTGGCAGGGATGGGAACAGCTGAAATATTCTCAGAGGGATGGGCCTGAGATGCCTGAAATAGGATCCCTGTGAGTATAGCAGTGGAACCAATGTCTGTTCCTGAACAGCTGTGTGGTGAAGGTACTCTCACACTGCTGTTAAGTAAGGAGTTCCAGGATTTGGACCCAGTAATGATGAAGGCATGGTGATATATGTCCAAATCAGGTTGGTGTGGAGAGGAACCAGTTGCCAAGTTACATGTCTGCATTGGGTTTGTTGGGACAGGATAAGTGTGTAGGTTGCTCTGTACATGAGTGACCTAGTATAGATTGTTACTTCCATCTCTTATCCTATTGTGATCTTGAAGTTTATCTGTAGTGTGGGTTGCAAGAACAAGAACACAAAAAAATAGAAGCAAAAGTACACCAAATGGCTCATCAAGTTTGCCCCACCACTGAATATGATCATGGCTGATCTTGGGCTTCAACTCCAGTTTCCCGCCACTCCCCATGTGCCTTAATTCCCTGAGAAACCAAAAATCTGTCAATGCCATAGAAAACTCAATTGAGCATGCTGTAGAAGTATAAGTGATAACAAGGACTTTTACCTTCGCAACCTTTGGTGTCATTAGCCAATCCGTATCCTGGGTGACACTCACACTTGGCAACTCCACGGTGGTTGCGGCACTTATGCATACAGCCGCCATTCTTATCTATACATGGATTCTTCACTGCAGAAGCAAGAGAGTACACATAAGTAGGCCCAAGGTTTTATATTATCCATAGTGCTCTTTCTGCACCTCCAGGCTGCAAGGTGCTTATTTCTGCCAGGTTACAACTTTGTTGCCACCATGGTAACCTTGCCTCAGTGGCCAGTCTTCATGCGTTACCCTGTGCTGAAATTGTCTGAAGGCCAAAACCCAGCTTTTCCTCACCCAACAACCAGCCACACCCAAACTCTTCCAGCAGGTGTCCCTAGAGAGCTAAAAACAAAAAAACTGCGGATGCTGGAAATCCAAAACAAAAACAAAAACAGAATTACCTGGAAAAACTCAGCAGGTCTGGCAGCATCGGTGGAGAAGAAAAGAGTTGACGTTTGGAGTCCTCATGACCCTTCGCCAGAACTTGAGTTCGAGTCCAAGAAAGAGTTGAAATATAAGCTGGTTTAAGGTGTGTGTGTGGGGGGCGGAGAGAGAGAGAGAGGTGGGGGGGGGTGTGGTTGTAGGGACAAACAAGCAGTGATAGAAGCAGATCATCAAAAGATGTCAGCAACAATGGTACAAAAGAACATATAGGTGTTAAAGTTAAAGTTGGTGATATTATCTAAACAAATGTGCTAATTAAGAATGGATGGTAGGGCACCCAAGGTATAGCTCTAGTGGGGGTGTTTTTTTTAAAAAAATAATGGAAATAGGTGGGAAAAGGAAAATCTTTATAATTTATTGGAAAAAAAAGGAAGGGGGAAACAGAAAGGAGGCGGGGATGGGGGAGGGAGCTCACGACCTAAAGTTGTTGAATTCAATATTCAGTCCGGAAGGCTGTAAAGTGCCTAGTCGGAAGATGAGGTATTGTTCCTCCAGTTTGCGTTGGGCTTCACTGGAACAATGCAGCAAGCCAAGGACAGACATGTGGGCATGTGCTACCTTCTTCCTTCTTCCTTAACCGAGGTTTTCCACCCACGGTCGTTGACGCGGCCCTCAACCGTGTCTGGCCCATCTCCCGCGCATCCGCCCTCACGCCTTCTCCTCCCTCCCAGAAACATGATAGGGTCCCCCTTGTCCTCACTTATCACCCCACCAGCCTCCGCATTCAAAGGATCATCCTCCGCCATTTCCGCCAACTCCAGCATGATGCCACCACCAAACACATCTTCCCTTCACCCCCCTATCAGCATTCCGTAGGGATCGCTCCCTCCGGGACACCCTGGTCCACTCCTCCATCACCCCCTACTCCTCAACCCCCTCCTATGGCACCACCCCATGCCCACGCAAAAGATGTAACACCTGCCCCTTCACTTCCTCTCTCCTCACCGTCCAAGGACCCAAACACTCCTTTCAAGTGAAGCAGCATTTCACTTGCATTTCCCCCAACTTAGTCTACTGCATTCGTTGCTCCCAATGTGGTCTCCTCTACATTGGAGAGACCAAACGTAAACTGGGCGACCGCTTTGCAGAACACCTGCGGTCTGTCCGCAAGAATGACCCAAACCTCCCTGTCGCTTGCCATTTCAACACTCCACCCTGTTCTCTTGCCCACATGTCTGTCCTTGGCTTGCTGCATTGTTCCAGTGAAGCCCAACGCAAACTGGAGGAACAACACCTCATCTTCCGACTAGGCACTTTACAGCCTTCCAGACTGAATATTGAATTCAACAACTTTAGGTCGTGAGCTCCCTCCCCCATCCCCGCCCCCTTTCTGTTTCCCTCTTCCTTTTTTTTCCAATAAATTATAAAGATTTTCCTTTTCCCACCTATTTCCATTATTTTTTTTAAAAAAACACCCCCACTAGAGCTATACCTTGAGTGCCCTACCATCCATTCTTAATTAGCACATTCGTTTAGATAATATCACCAACTTTAACTTTAACACATATGTGTTCTTTTGTACCATTGTTGCTGAAATCTTTTGATGATCTGCTTCTATCACTGCTTGTTTGTCCCTACAACCACACCACCCCCCCTCCACCTCTCTCTCTCTCTCTCTCTCTCCGCCCCCCACACACACACCTTAAACCAGCTTATATTTCAACTCTTTCTTGGACTCGAACTCAAGTTCTGTCAAAGGGTCATGAGGACTCGAAACGTCAACTCTTTTCTTCTCCGCCGATGCTGCCAGACCTGCTGAGTTTTTCCAGGTAATTCTGTTTTTGTTTTTGTTCCCTAGAGAGCTGTTGAGACAGAGAACATTTGACATTTTTTCCTCTTGCTAAAACAGAGGAATGGAGGCCAATTGTAGAATCCCATCACTGTGCTGGCCTGATCAGCATGTCTTAATTTGAGAATGAATGGCAAGTTTGAATTACCAGGGTCCTAATTAACACGGTATTCTCTCAGTGGTAGTGAATGTAGTTCATAGAATCAAAGAGGTAGATTTTTTCGGGCTCAGGCTTGACACTGAGTGATCAGCATTTAACTGAACCAAGCGGTTGAAGGATCGGTGTAAATTAGTCCTCAGGCTTCATCAGCACCACGGGCAGCATACCCGAGCGAAGGGATCTGTAATGGCTCTCTGATTCACCACCAGTGGCTCCCCCCCAGGTAAGTCATGGGAGGGAGGGGCATTGAAGCAGACTATGGGAGAGCATCCGTGCTCCTCCTAGCTCCACAGGATGGGGTTTTTCTTAAGGAAACAAAAACAATTAACTTACTTTTTGTTGGCAGGGATGGGAACAGCTGAAATATTCTCAGAGGGATGGGCCTGGGATGCCTGAAATAGGATCCCTTTGAGTATAGCAGTGGAACCAATGTCTGTGCAGAGTGGGCGAAGGCCATCCCACTGCTAAGTGGTATGCTTTGCAGCCAGAAAAAGGGTGGAACACATATCAAGTTCTATCCTGTAGACATTTACACCACAGAAGGAGGCCATTCAACCCACAGTGCCTGTACTGGCTCTCTGAAACAGCCTTCCGCATAGAGCAGGGGAGTGGGACTTTCTCATATTCTTTTAAATATGCAAAATTTCTCTATTTCCTTCTTCAATTCTGCTTCCCCTGATACTTCTGGGTGAGCATTTCATGTCATAACCCCTGTGTAAAAACATTTCTCCTAACTTCCTAGTTTGTTTTTTGGTGGTGATACGAAATTTCTACCCCTCACAGGCACACTGAGCTAGAGTCAAGTGTATTCTACTGGAAACTGGGCAATTCTAGCATTATAGGGAAAACCTGTCCCCTTCTCAGTTCAAATCCCCATTATATTTTTATTTTTAAAAGTAATTTTCATGACATTGGTTCAATTTGTTTATTGTATAAGATTTGAATGACCTTACCCAATCAAAACACCTGCCCTTTCCCACCCAACTACAGGTATTTATTAATTTAAGAAATTACAATTAATATGTAGAATAGTTTACATTTGTTCTGGTAACTCAGTGTATCAATAATAGAATGTATGGAATTTTACAGCACAGAAAGATGCCTTTTTTTCCTAGAAAAATCCGAAAATAATTTTGCAGCCCAGCTCCCTCAGTGTAGCCCTGCATCTTCCTCTGCTTCAAATGGTTATCCACTTTAACCTCTAGTTAACAACTCACTGACTTACTAAAACTCAGGTCCATTTAAAAACTCCCAAATCCTTTTAGTGCTTTCATACTTTTCCCTCTCTGTAACACTGGGCCAAGCACCAGAAGTGAGCTACTGAGAGCTTCTTAGGAACCAAGGTCGTAGGAACAGAAATCCCCAAGTGCTAGGGTACTTGGATTCCAGCCTATAGTGTCTGATTGCTGGGCAATGCCTGCCACTGACCTGTCAAGTGCTTGAGTGGCACTTAATTCGGATGGCCTCCCCAAAAAGAAGCAATGCGGGGACTCCTGCCAGCTCTCCAGCCTGCGGCCAAGGACCCCATCGCCTCCATTAAATCCAGCCCTATAAGAACAGAATTTAGTGTTGGCATATTGGCAACTACTTCATTCAAACAATGTTTTAAATGGATTAATAGCACTGTTAGCTTGTGTCAAGACTCTAATTTGAATTCTCCTTTCATTTTTCTGCCTCTTTTTAGGTTAGGATTAAGAACAACCTGCAGAGGGGGCAAGAGAGTAGCAGGAACATGGGATGGGATCAGGGGCTGAAATTTGAAGTTTGCTTGGCTACTGATGAAAATTCATTAAAAACCTCAGTAACTATGTTACTGATAGGTAACTTAATAATACCACCACATGACAAAATAGAAACAATAAAAGGAAAACCAGACATCTAGTGTTTGGTTTACATTTTAGGAATTTCTGGACTGCCCAATCATAGACTGATGGCTGTCTGCTTGGCCAAGGACTAGGTGCCAATCTTCGTGAGACCTCCTCACATCACATGAGGTTCTGGTACAAGCCCATGTACAGAGGAATATTGCAGATGGTCATCTCCCTCTCACCACACCCTTCCTATCCATAGCCCTGGTACTCACATTCACAATGCTTTCCATTCTCCTTCAGCTGATAGTTGTTTCGACACCTACACTGGTAGTGAGCAATCGACAGTTGAACACAATCGTGATCACAGCCTCCATTACCAATTGAGCATGAGTTGATACCTAGGAAATGAAAAGGGTATAGTCAAATACACTTATCTGAAGAAATACATGGAACACCAATGGAACATTAATGTTGTACATGATACATCGGCAGCTATGATCCCTAGTTACCCAGCTCCGCTATCTAAGTGTCGCTCTATCTTTTTTTTGTCTGCCACTTTCTTGTTTCTCCTCTTGTTCATTTGGGTCTTCTCTTCCCATTGTCTACTTGTCTGTTCATTTCTTGATTCCTATCAGAAAGCAGGTGGTTGAATACAATTTTGCTGCAGCTGATGGCCCACAGCACCTCATGGATGCCCAGTTTTAATCTTCTAGATCTGTTCCGAATCTATCCCGTTTAGTGCAGTGATAGTGTCATACAATGTGATGGACACTATATCCCCAGTGTGAGGACAGGATTTCATCTCCACAGGGATGTGCGGTGGTCACCCTTACAATACTGTTATGGGCTGATCCATTTGTGACAAGTATATTGGTGAAAATGAGGTCAAGTTGGTTTTTCCCTCTAGTTGGTTCTCTCACCATCTGCCACAGGCCTAATCGGGCAGTTATGCCCTTCAAAACTCAGCCTACTCAGTCAGTAATGATGCTACCAAGCCACGCTTGGTGGTAGTCATTGAAGTTCCCCACCTAGAGGACATTCTGTACCCTTGCCACCCTGAGTGCTTCTTCCAAATGGTGTTCAATATGGAGGATAACAACATCAGTTGAGGGAGGGCAGTGGAGCAGGAGGTTTCCTGGCCCTTGTTTGATCTGATGCCATGAGACTTCATGGGATCTGGAGTCAATATTAAGAACTTCCATAGCCACTCCGTCCCATCTGTAAACCACCGTGCCACCACCTCTGGTGGGTCTGTCCTGCCAGTAGGACAGGATATACCCAGCGATGGTGATGGTGGAGTCTGGGACATTGACTGTAAGGTATGATTTGGTGAGTATAATTATGTCAAGATGTTGTTTGACAAGTCTGTGGGACAGCTCTACTAATTTTGGCACGAGTCTCCAGATGTTATTGAGAAGGGCTTTGGAGAGCTCTCCAGTCAGTGGGTGAGACCCCCATTAAATACCACCCTACATGGTTGTGGGTCTGGATATAGGCCAAATCGAATAAGGACAGCAAATTTCCTTCCCTGAAGGACATTAGTGAACCTGATAGTGTTATATGAAGTAGGGTGGGTTGTCCTGTGGTGTGTAAACATCTGCACAGATCAATTGGGTCAAAGGGCTAGTTACTGTGCTATAATTTTTATGTAAAGTTATATGTTTAAATGGCATTTGAAACATAGGAGCAGGAGTAGGCCAGTTGGGCCTTCAAGCCTGCTCCACCATTCAATAAGATCATGGCTGATCTAGTTGTGGTCCCAGCTCCACTTCCCTGTCTGCCCCACCCCCCCCATAACCCTTGATTCCCCTGCCTAACAATGATCTGTCTAACTCTGCCTTAAATAAATTCAGAGACCCAGCCTCCACGAGTTTCTGGGGAATAGAATTCCACACACCAATGACCCTTTGGGAGAGAAAAAATTTTCCTCTCGCTGTCTTAAAAGAGAGACCTCTTATTTTTAAACTATATCCCCTAATTTTAGTCTCCCCATAACAGGAACATCCTCTGGGTATCCATCCTGTCAAGCGCCCTCAGGATCTTATATGTTTCAATAAGATCAACTCTCATCCTTCTAAACTTCAATGGGTTTAGGCCTAACCTGTTCAACCTTTCTTCATAAAACAACCCTTCATCCCAGGAATGAATCCGGTGAATCTTCTCTAAACTGCTTCTAAAGCAATTATGGCTGGAATTTTATGGCCCCACCACAGTGGGGACTGGGCCGTAAGTGTGGTGAATCATTCTAAACTCCATTGACTTTGGCGGGAATGTAAAATTCCGCTGGCGTAAAATTCAGCCCCATATCTTTTTTTAAATAAGGAGACCAAGACTGAACACAGTACTCCACTTGTGGCCTCGTCAAGGACCTGCAGCTGCAGTAAAACTTCCCTACTTTTATAATCTATTCCTCTTGCAATAAATGGCAAGATTCCATTTGCCTTCCTAATCACTTGCTGTACCTGCATACTAACTTTGTGATTCATGTACCAGGGGACCCAGATCCTTCTGTACCTCCGAGTTTTTTAAAAATTCATCCACGGGATGTGGGCTTCACTGGCTAGGCCAGCATTTATTGCCCATCCCTAGTTGCCCTTGAGAAAGTGATGGTGAGCTGCCTTCTTGAACCACTGCAGTCCAGGTATTAGGTACACCCACAGTGCTGCTAGGAAGGGAGCTCCAGGATTTTGACCCAGCGACAGTGAAGGATCAGCGATATATTTCCAAGTCAGGATGGTGAGTGACTTGGAGGGGAACATCCAGGTGGTGATGTTCCTATTTATCTGCTGCCCTTGTGATTCTAGGTGCTAGTGGTTGTGGGTTTGGAAGGTGCTGTCTAAGCAGCCTTGATGAATTCCTGCAGTGCATCTTGTAGATGGTACATACTGCCGCTACTGTGTGTCAGTGGTGGAGGGAAGGAATGTTTGTTAATGCTTTATCCTGGATGGTATCCATCTTCTTCAGTGTTGTAGGAGCTGTACTCATCCAGGCAATTGGAGAGTGTTCCATCACACTCCTGACCTGTGCCTTGTAGATGGTGGACAGGCTTTGGGGAGTCAGGAGGTGAGTTACTTATCGCATGATTCCTAACCTCTGACCTACTCTTGTAGGCACAGTGTTTATTTGGCTAGTCCTGTTCAGTTCCTGGTCAATGATAACCCCCAGGATGTTGATAGTGGGGGATTCAGTGATGGTAATGCCATTGAACATCAAGAAGTGATGGTTGGATTCTCTCTTGTTGGAGATAGTCATTACCTGACACTTGTGTGGCGCAAATGTTACTTGCCACTTGTCAGCCCAAGCCTGGATATTGTCCAGGACTTGATGCATTTGGACTGCTTCAGTATCTGAGGAGTCGCGAATGGTGCTGAACATTGTGCAATCATCAGCAAACATCCTCACATCTGACCTTTTAATGGAAGGAAGATTGTTGGTGAAGCAGCTGAAGATGGCTGGGCCTAGGACACTACCCTGAGGAACACCTGCAGTGATGTCCTGGAGCTGAGATGACTGACCTCCAACAACCACAACCATCTTCCTTTGTGCTAGGTATGACTCCAACCAGCGGAGAGTTTTCCCTCTGATTCCCATTGACTCCAATTTTGCTAGGGCTCCTTGATGCCACACTCGGTCAAATACTGCCTTGATGTCAAGGGCAGTAACTCTCACCTCACCTTGGGAGTTCAGCTCTTTTGTCCATTTTTGAACTAAGGCTGTAACGAGATCAGGAACTGAGTGGCCCTGGCAGAACCCAAACAGGGCTTCCGTGAGCATTTCAGCAATCTTTCTCCATTTAAATAGTATACCGCTTTTCTATTCTTCCTGCCAAAGTGAACAAGTTCACATTTACCCACGTTATACTCCATCTGCCAAATTTTTGCACTTAACCTGTTTATATCCCTTTGCAGACTCTCTACCTCCTCTTATAACTTATTTTTCTATCTATCTTAGTGTCATCAGTAAATTTAGCTACCATACATTCACTATCTTCATTCAAGTCATTGATATGGGTTGTAAATAGTTGAGGATCCAGCACTGATCCCTGTGGCACTCCTCTAGATGCAGCTTGCTAATCCGAAAAAGACCCATTTGTCCCTACTCTCTGCTTCCTCTTAGCTAACCAATCATTTATCCATGATAATATGTTACCCTCTGCACCATGTGCTCTTATCTTCTGTAGTAACCTTTGATATGGTACCTTACCAAATGCCTTTTGAAGATCCAAGTACACCACACCTACTGGTTCTCCTTTATCCACCTTGAATGTTACTGCATCAAAAAACCCTTAACAGATTAAAGATGATTTCCCTTTCACAAAGCCATGTTGGCTCTGCCTGATCAAATCATGATTATCTAAGTATCCCACTATACTTATGTCTTAATAATGGATTCTAGCACTTTTCCTTTGACAGATGTTAGGGTAACTGGCCTGTAGTTTCCAGGTTTCTGCCTCCCTCCTTTCTTGAATAAAGGTGTTGCATTAGCTATTTTTCAATCTGCTGGAACCATTCCAGAATCTAAGGAATTTTGGAAGATTATAACCAATGCATGAACTATCTGTGCCGCCATTTCTTTTAAGACCCTAGGATGAAAGCCATCTGATCCTGGTGACTTGTCAACCTTTAGGTCTAATAGTTTTCCTAGCATCCTTTCCTGGTGACAATGATTGTATTGAGTTCATCCCTCCTTATCACCTCTTGATTTTCAAGAAACTTTGGGAAGTTTTCTAAGTCCTCTACCATAAAGACAGACACAAAATGCCTGTTCAACCCCTCCAACATTTCTTTGTTTTCCATTATCAATTACCCAAATGCACTCTCTAGAGGACCAACAGTAGCTTCGGTTACTCTTTTCCTGTTCAAATACTTGTAGAAACTTTACTATTTGGATATAGGCGGGCAGAGTTTTAGCAATCCATAGGTTGCTTTTTGCTTGCCAGATTTGGTAGTATCACTTAGTGGTAAGTTGTAGCTCAGAATGTAGCATTCTCACCTCTGTGTCAGAAGCTTGTGGGTACAAATGTAGTGGGGCATCTGGCAGGAGGTGGCGATGGTGGAAGAGAGCACTGAGCAGGGGAACTGATCAGCCCCTCTGGGTTCCTCTCTGCAGGGAGCAGTTTCTTTGGCAGGCTAGGGTGAGGGTTGGGCAGAGCTAGATGCCATGAGGTAAGGGAGAGAGCAGCAAGGAACAGAAATCCAGGACTTGTGAGTTGCAGAATGGTAAGAGCCAAGGCCAAGAACATGGCAGCTCGAAACTTCTGATGGTGGCTAGATACATGGAAAAGGGAATTAGAGCAGGCATACAGCTATGGAGACCTAATTGGACTGAATGGGCAGCACCCCTGAGTCTGAGAAGCCCCAAGAGGAAGATTCCCTTTGTCTCTGGGAGGCTAGGTAATCTGGGTCACGGGATCATGGGAAATTAGCAATAGGATCTCCAACAACTGAACTCTGCTGATGGAAGATCAGGAGTCAAACTTTCAATGGTCTCCTGGTGGATCTGGAGCAGCGGCTGTGAACATCAATTGTAAATTGTTCGTTCCTCTAACCTAAGCTTTTCTATTGATGCTTCTTAAGATTTGGTGCCAGTGGAATAAAGAACTCCAATTATATAATCATCATGCAGTCTGCATGCTTAATTTGTACATCACACAAGCCCCAGGGACTTGAGCATAAAATTCATCCTCAACACTGCAATGCAGTATTGAGGGCGTACTGCGCTGTCAGAGGTACCATCTTTCAAATGAGACATCAAACCAAGTTTGAATAAGAGCAATATTTATCTCTCAACCAGCATCAAAATAAACAGGTTATCTATTCATTATCACATTTTTGTTTGTGGCAGTATGTTGTATGCAAACTGGCTGCTGCCTTTCCTACATTAAGCACCAACTACATTTCAAAAGTACTTCATTGGCTGTAAAGTGCTTGGGGGCATCCTCATATTGTGAAAAGTGCTAAATAAATGTAATTCATTCCTGAACTCTCCTGCCCTTTGTCTCAAACTAATAATAGCCACCCTTCATTTCTAAGTTTCCAATATCACATCCCTGTGTAATTTGGGATTTTCCACAGGGCATGGAAAATTGGTCTCCCTCCACTCGCTCATAGTCTCGAAATGCTGGATGTCTAAATTAGTTGTGTAACCACAGATTCAGCATTCAACTCATTGTTCAGCTTCTGTGCCACAAAAAGGCATGGGGATTTCCACAATTACTTTCTACAGAAAACATGCTTTCTCCTTCCCTAGAAACAAAATACCCGAATAAAATAAACACAGTCTCAAGTGGAATCTCATTTGATAAAAGAGCCCCCACTCCTCATGGTGCCTGTCAGCCTCTTAGTTCATTCTTCACATCTCTAAGCGATTTCAAAACTATACAGTACTGCAATGACTAAGATTAGATCAGTGATTGCATTTGTGCAGGATAGCACTGAAATGAGACATCTCAAAGTATTTCACATACAGGGGGTTGATCTTTGCACAAAGGTATAAAACTGACAGTGAATTGGCAGCCCATTTTGCATCTTTCCCAACTTCAGTGGAAATAAAAATCAGGAGAGAAATTAAACTGGCCACCAATTCAGCTGACACCTGTTTTATATTAGGCAGGATTTTTCACTGAGCAGTCCGGCACGTGCCCGACCCGTTTGAGCGTAAAATGATGGGTGATGACATCGGGCGAGCGTTCTGAAGCAATATTTCGGTCGGCAGGCACACGTGGGAAGTCCTAAGGTCATAAAAGGTGCTATATATATATAAATGTAAAGTATTTCTTCTTTCTAACCAATGATATTGAGCACCACACAGTGCTCACCCTGATATAAGATCTCAGAAACCCAAGGGCATCATCAAAGGGGTACAGCCTCAGTGAAACAAGTGCCTGGCCCCTTTTATCTGACATTTGAATGCAGAGAAATTGTGGTATCCCAGGGACAAGGAGCAAGAATATTAACTGTCTTACAACAAACACAGGATGGATTTGAGGACAAATCAAGGCCATTATTATAGTGTAAAGGGTTAACTCTAATGATAGCTACTGACCTTGTGTTTAAGGAGCTGTGACAGAGTGATGTCATTCACTGAGAGGAGATAAGCGTGATGCATTTCAGAGAGTAGCTCCAGCTATGTTTTGGCTTTACTTAACTTCTGTAAATAGTTAGCATGTAAATAAATATTTTTGAATAAAAGACCATTGCTTCCAGCAAGAGCTCTTTGAGAATAAGAAACCAATGAATCCTGAGAAAAACCCACAATAACAAATGGTGGCAGCTGTGACTACACCCGCAGGGGAACAGTGGAAAATGGCAGGAAAAGCCTCAAGTGAAATCCAGCAACAGTACAGCTCTGCGGCTGAAGGACTTCGAGGCCAACCCAGCAACCACAATAGAGACGACCAAATAACAAGGGCAGCCCAGTGACTGAAAAGAAAAGCAGCACGGGAAAAGTCAACCTTGAACCAGGGTGAGAAATGGCTACTACTCTACCCCTACCAGAATCATTTCAAAATACAGAGGGCCCCAGGCAGGCTGAGCAACGGCAAAACTGGCACAGGCACTTTACCTGGTACCACAACGCCTTAGGGGCAGAATCTTCCAAACGGCACGCGGAGGCGGCCCAACACGCGTCTCAACGTCATCGCGCGCCATTGCGATATTTCGTTCGGAGGGCATGCGCCGGAGTCAGCTGCACGCCACCGAAATATTAAGGGCCTATTAAGGCCATTAAGAAATTAATTAAAGTAGTTAAGAACGCCGCCTGTCCAACCTTAAGGTAGACGGGCAGGCGAAAAGCCCAAGCGGCCTTCACGTTTTTCAGGAAACCTCATCCTAGGGTGGGATGAGGTTTCCTGAAGCTTTTATAAAATAAATAAATAAATTTTCCCACCTTTACAAACATGCCCCAACTCATGTGACACAGTCAAATGAGGGGACATGTTTGAATAAATTTTTAAATCGATTCTTCAATTATTTTCATATCCATTCAATCTCCCTGATGCAGCCACGTAAAATGGCAGTGCGCAGCAATTCGCAGGCAGCGATTGGCTCCACACCTGCCCCGCCCACTCCCACCATAGAAAAAATCCAGGCCCTGGTCTTGCAAGTAAAGAGAACAAAGGTCAAGTTAGCAATTTGATATACGCTGTTGGGGGCATAGTAGACGACATGCTGGCCAGATGAGGTGAACAAAGAGACAGCCTCCTACGAGGGCATTACTGGAACCTTTGACTCATACTTCAGTCTTCCTAAACATAGAGAGGGCAAAATTTAATCAATGCAGTCAAAAACAGGGTGAAGAGATTGAGTCATCATCAACGAATTGTACAACCTAGCTGAAAATTGTGAGGAGGTATCACTAAAGGATGACATGATCAGAGATAAAATGCTTTGCTGTTTTAGATGAGAATCTCTCTGACTTCTCATAATCTTGGTAAGATTTAAATTTAAGCAAAGCTGTAGTACAACTAGCTGGACAGCCCTAAAAGCGGAGGCAGAATAAGGCTTTTGTCAGAGATGCAAGGAAAATTTCCCAAGAACAGCCCAATGAGGTCATTCAAATTGTGGGATGTAAAATCAAAAGTATAGCAAGGCAGCAACCAGGAAAACACCCTGAAAAAGTACGAACTGCCATTTTCCAATGTCCCCACTGTGGCAGGAGGAATGTCCACACGTGGGAAAAATGTCCCATCTGAATTGTACAGTGCCATGGGTGTGGCAAGTTAGGCCATTTTAAAGTGGTCTGCTCTTTCAGGGCAGAAAGGAAAATCTGTTAAATGAACCTCCATTCATGAAACTCAGTTTGACTCAGAACGCTGCCAATCAACCTGCATAGACAAAACTCCATCCCTACAACCACAGGACATTGTAGATTTATTATTTCTCTTCGAGACTAAATGCAGTCGGAGACAGGTGCAACAAGGATGGAGGTAACCAGCCGCAAGATGACATTTTAGACCTTAATTTGCTCTTTCAGGAAAGAATGGAAGAGGATGATAACCAAGATGCCACTGATATCAATGATTTGTTTCAGGGGGAGATCCTGAACCTTGCTTTACTTTTTGAAGACAGCATATTGTGGTATAAGGGTCTGGCACATACAGGATTAATGTGGCACTGAGTGTAGTGCCACTCACACAGTCATGTCAGAAGGCACATTGACCCAGACTTAGGGTCAGTGTGGTGTTGAACAGAGACATGTAAGGACCCAGACATGGAGATAGCTCCTTGCCTGTACCCTTTGCTGTATACATGGATATAGTTGCAGTAGTTAATAAAGACTTGCTGTTAACCTACTGATGAATACGAAAACTTCTTTAAGAGACATTATTCTGCAACCAACACCTTCCCAACACAAAAACAAAAATATCTTGAAAAACTCAGCAGGTCTGGCAGCATCTGTGGAGAGGAGCACAGTTAACGTTTCGAGTCCGAATGACTCTTCAACAGAACTAAGGAAAAATAGAAAAGGGGTGAAAAATAAGCTGGTTTAAGGGGGGGGGGGGGACAATAAGAGCCAGTGATAGGTGGAGATAACCAAAAGATGTCACAGACAAAAGGACAAAGAGGTGTTGAAGGTGGTGATATTATCTAAAGGAATGTGCTAATTAAGGGTAGAAAGCAGGATGAGCAAGGTACAGATAGCCCTAGTGGGGGTGGGGTGGGGTGAAGGAATCGAAAAAGGCTAAAAGGTAGAGATAAAACAATGGATGGAAATACATTTAAAAATAATGGAAATAGGTAGGAAAAGAAAAATCTATATAAATTATTGGAAAAAACAAAAAGGAGGGGAAAATCGGAAAGGGGGTGGGGATGGAGGAGAGAGTTCATGATCTAAAATTATTGAACTCAATATTCAGTCCAGAAGGCTGTAAAGTGCATAGTCAGAAGATGAGGTGCTGTTCCTCCAGTTTGCGTTGAGCTTCACTGGCACAAGGCAGCAAGCCAAGGACGGACATGTGGGCATGAGAGCAGGGTGGAGTGTTGAAATGGCAAGCGACAGGGAGGTCTGGGTAATGCGGACAGACCGAAGATGATCTGCAAAGCGGTCACCCAGTCTGCGTTTGGTCTCTCCAATGTAGAGGCAACTGCATTGGGAGCAACGAATGCAGTAGACTAAGTTGAGGGAAGTGCAAGTGAAACGCTGTTCACTTGAAATACATTCTGATAAAGTTCCAGAGATGTTCAGGCCTGCTGAGAAGTAAACTCACAACAAAGAGAGTGGGCAAGTTGAACCATCGCCTACAGAAAAAGAAATTCCTACAGTATTAGCAGGACAATCATTTTTTCTTCGGATTATTCTTTGTCCTTCTCTTTGTCTATCTGATTTGTTCATGGATGAGGCATTACATAATACTTCATTCGCTGTTGCAGTTGAAGTTTGCAGACTCTCTACAATTGTACAAATCTTCACAGGAGCTGGACAAGCTTCATTCTTTCAAGCAAGAGCAGTCAGCAGCCCAACCTTTCCACAAAATACCAAGAAGAAGGGAAAGATAAAGGAGAAGAAAAGGAAAATCTCTGTTCATCATCTTTTTACTGCAGTCCAGAAACGGAAATCTGTGTCTGAGGAAGTCCATGCCTCCCAAGGAGAAGATATTGGAGAGTCTATATCCTAACCGTCCTCAAAGAAAGCCGAGAACACAGCTGGGGATTGACACCACTGGTGCAAGAGATTGTGTGGTTTAGGAGAATGTGCTTGCAATAGTATGGAGATAAAGACTCAGGGGGAGATGGAGAGTAAAAGGTTAACTCTAATGATAGCTATTGAGCATGTGCATAAGGAGTTGTGTCACAGTGATGTCACTCACTGAGAGGAGATGAGTATGAAGTCTCTCAGGGAGTTGTTCCAGCTGTCTTTGTCTTATTTAACCTATGTAAATAGTTAGTATGTAAATTAATGTTTTTGAACAAAAGACTATGGCCTCCAACAGGATCCCTTCTAGAGTCCCAGAATGAAAAACAGTAAAAACTAGGAAATAAGAATACTAGTCTGAGCTGTCTTGCATACCTTGAAATGGAACATCATTAAAATCTGGGAAATAAGGGTACTGGTCAGCACTGTTTTTTCCTTCTGGGGTAAGAAGCTAATGAATCCAGAGATAAACCCACAATAACAGAATTATAAGGCAGGAACTAGCATTATGTGCTGTACAATGATCCTGTCCTAGGATTACTCCTTGTGATCACTCACTGCAGGTGATTCCAGTAGAACACAGCAACTCAGTAGCATTACTATCTCAGCACTGCAATGCTGCAATGGGAATAAGTGGAGGCAAAACCCAGAACTGTGGATGGGATTCAAGACAGAAACTGTAATGCATTAAACAATTATTGACCAGCTCAGCTGCCGCAGTTTTGATTGGATGTTAACCAGTTCTGTTTCAAATCTTGCCAAGCATCTGCCATATGTGTTAGAAATCCGTGTCAGTTGCAAACGAAACTGCCTCCCATTGAATAAAGACAGATGGGAATCATTTTTCTTTTCAATCTGTTCCTAGTTTTCTCTCCTCTCCTAAAGGCACTGATTCTTGCTGGGCACAGGAATTAAAAATCAATGACCACCCTGGGCTTTACAGTTTTGTCACAACCCTGGACAGTTTATCTGTGTCTCCAAGGCAGCTACAGAAAGATCATATAGTAAACTCTCCGATTTTAGGCACCAGGTGGGGAATTGTAATTCAATGAAGCCCAAATCAGAGTTAGGACTACAACACAGTCTAATCTCTCTCATCTGTGCTCTCTTAGTCTCTCCACTGGAAATACAGCATCAAGAAGGTTTACCATAACCCCCCTAGAATATCTGTCTGGGGCTACAATTTGCTATCAACAATTTAGGGTGGAGGTTACTCTTGTTGATGTTACTGTACAAACATTTATTTCTTAAGTTCAAAGCCCACCCCCCTCGCTCTGCTATTTTAATCCACTCATTTTAAATGTGTTAACACCTCCGCTAAAAGCACAAAGAGAATTCATTACTAGCAAGTTCAGACATTGGTGAGAGTAATTTCTACCCCTGTTGTGGGGGGAACAGTCACTTATTCTATATATTTCTCCCTTCCTTCTTTCTGCAAGTTACCTCGCACCATTCATTTCCTATCTCCTTGTGAGAAGTGCTGGGGGCAGAGGGGGCAATTCAACTGGTAATTAGTTCTCAGCCAATGTCCATTAGACCTGCTCTTCCTCCAAGTGAGAAACAGTTATTCTCTGTGCAGTGGCTAAGACTGAGAACGCGTTGTGAACATTTTGGAGTTTTTACTCAGGTACTTAAAGGGAATTAGATTTCTACTTGAAAAGGGGAAAAAACTACAACACTACCCGGGTGTATATATGCATAAGTCACTGAAGGTGGCAGGACAGGTTCTGGGCACCAGTTCTGGGCTTTGCACTTTAGGAAAGATGTGAAAGCATTGGAGAGAGTGCAGAAAAGATTCACAAGAGTGGTTTCAGGGATGAGGAACTTCAGTTTTGAAGCTAGATTGGAAAAGCTGGGATTGTTTACCTTGGAGAAGACAGAGAGATTTGATAAAGGTATTCACAATCATGAAGGGTCTGGACAAAGTAGATCAGTAGAACAAAAACAGAATTACCTGGAAAAACTCAGCAGGTCTGGCAGCATCGGCGGAGAAGAAAAGAGCTGACGTTTGGAATCCTCAGAAGAAACTGTTCCTACTTGAGGAGAGGACACAGATTTAAAATAATGTGCAAAAGAAGCAAAAGCAATGAGGAAAAATATTTTCATGCAGTAAGTGGTCAAGGTCTGGAATGTACTGCCTGAGAGTGCGATGGAGGCAGGTTCAATTGAAGCATTCAAAAGGGAATTAGACTGTTATCTGAAAATGAAGAATGTGCAGGGTTATGGGAAAAAGACAGAGGAAAGACACTTGGTGAATTGCTCATTCAGAGAGCCGGTGCAGACATGACAGGCCAATTGGCCTTCTTCTGTGCTGTTACAATTCTGTGATTCTATTGGCAAAGAGCAGAGTGGGGTGGGACTAATTGAACACTCCTTCAAGAAGATAATATAAGCATGATGGGTTGAATAGCGTCCTTCTGTGTTGTAAAATTCTATCACACGGGTTCAATGCCAAAGATCACACCCCGAAGTTAGACTTGGCTCCCTTTGAATCTGTGTACATTGACTGAGACTGAATCCAAATCAGTGTGCAGGAGGACCTAAATAAGGCTGACAGAAATTCCGTGGGAAGTCTTCCTGCAAGTACTAACAGAGCAGACTAAATGTATCTAGTGCTCTTTGTTAAGTGTAAAGCATGGCCTTCACCTCATCCACAACCAAGGAATTCATGTTAATTTTTTTCAGAATCAGACTGATGAGTCTTCTTCAATCTTTCCCAAAATACATGTTTAACTGTGTTACATAATCTGGTAAGGCCATGGGTATCATTCTGTGATTCATCCTTACAAACCATCTTCACATTCTGGTTTTTGCTTCAAAGCACATTTTATCAATCTCAACCAATATCTTAAAATCATAAAATGATACAGTACAGAAGGCCATTCGGTCCATTGTGTCTGTGGTAGTGGCTTTCCAATTAATCCCCTGCTCTTTCCCCATAGCCTGGTAATTTTTTCCCTTCTTGTTCAAGAGAGGATCGTTCGCTCTTTTGGGGCCCCTCTCCCAAAACTACTTTCTTTCACCACCTCATTCCCTTCTTTCAAAAGCCAATTAAAATCCTACCAAGGTTCTCCATATTTTCAGTTCTCCCGCCCTCAAACTTCCCTGTCCCCTGCTCAGTGCACCTCATATCCCTGTAAAGCACATTCTTGGCACATGATAGAAATGTAAGTCACTGAGGAAGACTCTCTGAGATGTAATTAATAATAGGTTTGTGCCTCATGTTTCCTGAACAGTGAACAATTTTTTGGCCTCTCCCCTCAGGAAGTGCAAATATAATCATGAGGCCATTAAATCTATTTAACAATCCTGTATTTATAGGGTCCTTACACTCATCAGATAGAAATTGGGATAAGCTAGCCTCTCAATTGAGATCATTGAGGTCATTTTTCACTGGAGAGTAAGGAATGGAGAGGAAAGAGGATGTATTGTCATTCAGTCAACATAGTGATCCAGAAACAAGTCTACACAACAAGTCTACAAGCATAGACTTCCTCGTAGATTGAAGACTCTTAGGGCAGAATTTTCCATGCCCGCTGGTGTCGGGTGTCATGGCGGGCATGAGCGGACAACATAGTGGGAAGGTCAAAATATGGTTTCACGGTTTGGAATCATCCACTCCGGCCATGAATGGCGGGCTGCGTGTCTCGCCGCCGCACATTGGGAACTTCATTGTAATACATCTACATATCATTATGAGCCAAGCTTGCTGGAATCAACCCCACATTAGATCATCCAAGCATGGGACGTATTTCACAACAGCATTTATAAGGCATGCACCTGGCGGGCTGCACTTCGAGGGGAACTCAGAGGTGAGTGCACAGTAATGTTGCACAGCACAAACGAGGGTCAAGGCTGAGGCGCCGTGCATTCAGGCGAGCGCACAGGCAATTCGCATTTTCCCGGCTGGCTGACAGTATGGTGCCGGGGCAAGGGCTGCACATCGTAGAGGCAAGTTTGGAGAGAGGTTTAAGAGCTGCACTGTGGTTGAGGCAGGTTGGGGGGTGGGGTGGCAAGGGCTGCAGTGTAGTTGATGGTAGTGCACAAGCATGTGCAGGGTTGGGGGGGGAATGTGGGGAGGGAAATGGCCACGCTTTAGGGACGCCTTGTATAAAGTGACCATTCCTCTGCGGCTGAGACAGTTCAGGAGTCTAGTTTATCTGCCCACTCAGGCAATGCAGAAGCCACCAAATGCTCCAGAGCTTTTCACCCCTCGGGCAAAGACTGCAAATTAATGAGCGTTTTAGTGGACTGCAGAACAATTGGACAGCTGGGTATGTTGTACAATCTCCTTGCGAAAGCTGGCCATGGAGCAGTCACTGGTGGAGGTGCTCACAGCCCCTTGCAATGTCATCATTCAGGTCTGGACCAGTCTCCTCCATGGTTCAAGCTAACAGTGCAGCCTTGCAGTGTGTGTTAGGAGAATAGCTGCACCTGAGCTGAGAGCACAGCATGCAGTCCAGTGGGCAAAGCTGCCGCCAATTGGTCATGTGGAGTGGGGCGGAGGCGGATGGGGCTTCAGGCAGCCATGCAGCGCACTAAACTCTGGCCATCCGACTGGAGGCCAGCCTCTCTGGGATGCGTTATTGCACCTTCAGACTTAACAAAGAGAGTTCTTAGTACATCCAAGCTAACCCACACATCTGTCTCTTTCAGGAGGAGTACATCAGGAGCCTGGAGCCTGGTGACCTAGCCTCTTGGCTTACAGAGAGCAGAGACGAAGGAGAAGAGAGTGATGGAGGCACCTGGCTGGGCAGAGGGAGGAGCAGCACCCTCAGGAAGAAGGGCCGGCTGGGACTCCCGCGCACAACGCTAAAGAGCTACAATGAGCTGCTGCTGGTCAGTGCCTAGCTAGACCCAGGGTCTATAGATGGTACTTGTCATGCCCGCAAATGACTGAGAACCAGGGTCGCCAAAGACTGAGCATGTCCAGGGAACTTGTCGGTCACATCTGCTAGCTGCTGCAGGATTTAGCACCATGGGCTTATGGAGGACAACCATTGCCAGTGACTTTAAAAGTGACCATGGCGCTCAATTTTTACATCAATGGCTTCTTTCAGGGCTCCACAGGTGACCTCTGTGGGATATGACATGCCTCCACGCACAAGTGCATCAACGGAAGCCATCTTTACAAAGGCACACAACTTTGTGCATTTCACCCAAGATCAGGAAAGCCAGGATGTAAGAGTGTTGGGATTTGCCCAGATCTCAGGTGCAGGGTACCATCGAATTCAGTCACATGGCACTCAGATCTCAGTGGCAACAAGGGGTCAACTATGTCAACCACAAGGGCTTCCACTCGTTGAATGTTCAGCTGGTGTGCGACCGCCACAAACGCATCCTGCAAGTCTGCACATGGTTCCCAGGGAGTGTCCATGACTCCTACATTCTCAGTAGGTCTCAGAGCCCTGACGTTTTCCAGGGTCCAGAGGCTGCAGGGTTGGCTCCTCAGGGACAAGGGCTACTCGCAGAGGACCTGACTGATGACACCTGTGTGGCCTCCTCAGAGTGCAGCAGAGAGAAGGTACAATGATGCTCATGCTGCAATTTGCACCTTGTGGAGCAAACTGTTGGAATGTTAAAAATGAGGTTCCGGTCCCTGGACTGGTCTGGTGGAGCCCTGCAATACAGTCCACAGAGGGTGTAATGCATCCTCGTCGCCTGCTGCGCCCTTCACAACATGGCGCTGCAATGGGAAGAGCAGCTGGCTAAGGAGGAGATGGAGGAGCTGGGCATCTCCTCTGTTGAGGAGAGCGTCAACGGGGATGAGGGTGAGAAGGTCCTCAAAGGTGAGGATGATGGTGAAGAAGCCAATGCAATGGCCAGAACAGACAGGCACGCTTGGGAGGCCCTCATAACTGCTAGTTTTGTGGAGGATGATGGTGACATGCAGTGGGGACACGCCATCGATCCTCACATAGCTTATATAAATATCTAACTCCTGTCTGGCTGATGGTATCTCGCTTATGCTCTGTGAACAGGGTCATAACATGGAGAGGCAGCGGGGAAGCTTTAACTTCTTGTGATCCTATGGCATCCTTCGTGAGCTGCACCTTTCAGGACCAGACTGTCACTGGACACAGAAGCTGATGAGATGGGGGGGAGATGCTGATGAGATGGGGTGGGCCGGGGCGCAGCCACACCTCAAGGGTGCTGGGAACACACAGAGAGAATGAGGAACTCTGTGCTGCTGGCCCAGGACATCCTGGCAGCAATGATAAACCCCAACGAGGTGCAGGCATGACTGATGTGACCAGTGGACAGTGAAGGCACACCATCAGTGTACTGGGAAGGTTGCACAGAGCACAGGGAAGAGACGCTGAACTGAGACACCTGCCTTTATCTTGTGCAAGGACCAAAGTTTCACATCTGAGTGACACGAGTACTGCTCATCAGAACAAGGAGCCATAGACAAGGAGACATTCTTGGGAGTTTATTAACAAAGTGAACATTATGTACAAGTGATTAACACCCATGCCCAGGCTGTGCAGCTACATCTTCTTAACTATTTTGTTAATTTAGTTTAATTGTTTTAACTCTAAAAGAGTTACATCTTCTTAACCTTCCTAAGCCTGTGCTACGTTTTGTTGCTCCCCCGATATCCACAGCAGGGGGGTGCGGTGAAGACAGCCCGCTGACTGCCAAGCCCTGTCTGTGATGACGTTGACAGGCGTCCTCTGGAGGGCCAATACCTGGAGGGCCCTGGCCTACTTTCAGGGTCTTGCTGTGTGGCAGCGGCAATCTCCTCGACCTGTGGAGCTGGATTTGCCGGGGTCACAGGAAGAGAGGATTTGGATGGGTCGGACATTCCCGGAGCAACCCCTGGGTGAATGGCCCCATGCTGATCGTCCTGTCTATGGGTGACCGAGGGCAAGTGGCTGACTTCTTGAGAAGAAGGGGAAGCTGGAGTGAGATCGAACTGCCCGGCTGCCCTCTCATGTTGATACTATTGGAAGTGAACTATGGCGTCAGCGATGGAGTTCAGCCACACAATGTGCAGGTTCGATGTCCTGAACCAAGGTCTCCATTGCAGCCACCATCCTACCAGTGTTGACCTTGATGCATTGGCATGCTGGCACTATCATTCAGGCTGAAGGCAGGTGGATTTCTCCATTGTACCTTGCAATCTGAGGAGTGCAACGGATATCCCTTCTTGATGTTCCCGAGCTTACCTATGCAGCTCCAGCAACTGAGGTATGACTGAGTCCAGAGACTCATCATCTGACTCAGCCACAGCAGATTTCTGGTCTCGAGCAGTACTCTGAGTGCCGGAAACCTGGGAAGTCCCTGCTGCCACCTGCTGTAGTTCAAACAGTGCGATGTGCTCACCAGATTGTGACCCCAAGATTACTCTTAAGCTAGGTACCACCAAGGTGTGTGTCTCTGCACTGGTGGAGGGTGTGGGTGAGCGCTATAACGAGTCTTCATTGATGGCATCAGCAGATTCCTCTTCTGAGGTGTCTTTGGGGTTTGAATCAAGGACCTGGATCCTTCGGCTGTTTCCCAGATGTGCCTGCAAAAGCAAAGGGAGATAATTAGTGCATGATAGTGGCCTATGAAACAGGACACATCACTAATAGCATGGCTACCTGCTGGATGTAGCACTGCTGGATCTTCACTTGGTTGAGCATCACCAACCTCATCATCAGCACAGGAATGTTCCAGATCTTTGACAGCCAGCTGGATGATTCTATTTTCAAAGTCAGGTACAACCTTGATCTCGGGCATTCCTCCACCAGGCTGTGACCTCTTTCTTTTGTTATGTGCCAGCTTGTCCCACATGAATACAGATGGAGACAGTGCAAGCAGGATGCCTGCTAGGCCATGCCTGCTTGGTATATGTGGGTAGTGAGTGGTGCCACAGATGGGATGAAGACAATGAAGGTGTGTGTGAGAGAGTGAATGGTGATGTCCCTGAACTGGCAGTGAGTGAGATCCCTGTGGATGTGTGATAGGTTTGTGAGTGTGTGAGTTGCGAGTGATGAGAAGGGCGACTTACCATGGTGGAACGGAGGAGATCATTCATCCTCTTTCAGCACTGGGTGGCTGCCCTCTTTTGCAGGGTGTTGGCGCTGACTACCGCTGCCACTGCCTCCCAAGCTGGATTAGTGATGTTGGCGCCCCTCCTGAGACCAGCACGGGGATAGAGGACCTTACAGCGGGCCTCCACTGCATCCAAAAGGCATTCCAGGGACGTGTTACTGAATCAGGGGGCTGCAGTCTACCTGCCTTTCAGGGCCAAGTTTTCTGTGCAGCAGTCCTGGGCTGGAAGCACTGAGAAGTGTGTGTGCGGCTACACTTTAAATATGTGAGGAAGCAAGCGAGGTGACAGCGTGGTGGGTGAATTGGAGGCTGCCTGCCAGCAAAATGGAGTGTTTCCCAGGAATGCATGACTAATGAGGCGAAATTGGGACAAAACAGCGTGAGGAGCCGCCATTGCAGACGGCAGGTAAAATGTTCTCTTTTCCACCTGCTACCGCACTCTGTGCAAATCTGAGACAATTCCACCCTTACACATGGGGGGAAGGTCTTGTATGTATAACCACCCAACTGACCAAAATACAAATTTTCAGAGGGCAGGAAGTGGAGGGGAGGTGGACCAAGAGTAGTTCCTGGGTTTTTAGATCAGTATCCTCTGCAGTAAAGGAGGGGTATGAGCTGGCAAAAGCAAATTGGAGATCCCCAAGATAGAGGAAATCAGATCAGTCAACTCAAAATCAGCATCTGCAGAGAATCTGCTCTTGCCCAACTTCTCAACCAGTGAATGTTGCAAAGCCTATGTTTAATGTCTTGCATCCAATGCGTGTATTTAATAGGAATATGAAATTTAATTTTTGAACAATCTGGTTTGATGTCCCGAACACAATGAAGACCATAATATTTCAACTGAAGAAAGTGAGATACAGATCAGAATGCAACAAACATGGCCAACATTTCAGCTGCATCATTATTATTACTCTCATATGATAGAGTTCTGTCTTTAGTTCTGGCCCCACACATTAGGAAGGCTATACTAGCCGTGGAAGGAAGACAGTGCAGATTCAAAAGGTTACCAGGTCTTCAAGACATAGATTATGAGGAGAGATTCCATCAAGTAGATTTATATTCCCTGCAATGTTGAAGGTTAGGGGTTAGGGGTTAGGATTTCGAAAGAAATTGATAGAGCAGATAGAAAGAAACTTCTTCAACTGGTGGAGGAGTCAAGTGGCCATAACTATAAAATCAGAACCAGGCCGTTCAGGAAGATTTTAGGGAACACTTCCTCATGTAAAGGGTGGTAGGAGTGTGGGACTCTCTCCCACAAAAAACAGTAGATGCTAGAGCAATTAATAATTTTAAATCTGAAAATGATAGATTTTTGTTGGCTATGGGTGTAAAAGATGTGGAACCACGGTGGGTGGATGAAGTTGGGATACAGATCAGCCATGATCAGACTGAATGTTGGAACATAAGAACATAAGAAATAGGAGCAGGAGTAGGCCATTCAGCCCCTCAAACTTGCCCCGCCATTCAATAAGTTCATGGCTGATCTGCCCCAGGTCTGAACTCCTCTTTTGTGCCAACTCCTCATAGTCCTCAACTCCCCGATATTTCAAAAATCTATCTACCTCCTCTTTAAATACTTTCAGTGATCTAGCCTCCACAATTTCCTGGGGTAGAGCATTCCAGACATTCACTACCCTCTGAGAGACGAAATTCCTTTGCATCTCAGTTTTAAATGAGTGCCCCCTTATTCTATAATTATGTCACCTAGTTCCAGATTCCTCAATTGTGGAAACATCTTTTCAACATCTACCCTGTCAAGCTCCCTCAGAATCTTGTACGTTTCAATAAGGTCACCCCTTCTAAACTCTAATGAATAAAGACCTAACCTGTTTAGCTGTTCTTGATAAGTCAACCTCTTCATCCCAGGAATTAGCCTACTGAATCTCTTTGAACTGCCTCCAATGCCAGTATATCCTTCCTTAAACACAAGAGACCAAAACAGTACACAGCACTCCAGGTGCAGCCTCACCAACACCCTGTACAGTTGTAACAAAACTTCCCTATTTTTAAACTCCAACCCTCTAGCAATGCAGGCCAAAATTCCATTTGCTTTCTTAATTACTTGCTGCATCTGCATGCTAACTTTTTGTGTTTCATGCACAAGCACACACAGATCCTTCTGTGCTGCACTTTTTTGGAGTCTCCCTCCATTTAAATAATAGTCTGCCTTTTGATTCTTCCTACCAAAATGCATGACCTCACACTTTCTTACGTTAAGCTCCATCTGCCAAGTTTTTGCCCACTCACTCAAACTATCTACAATCCCCTTGCAGATTCCTAATGTCCTCATCACAACATGTCCTCCCATCTATATTTGTATCATCAGCAAATCTGGATACATTACACTCTGCTCCATCCTCCAAGTCATTAATATACATAGTAAATAATTGAGACCCTAGGACTGGCAGGTAGGCAGGTAGGACACATTTATATAAACCTCAACCCAGGCGGGATGAGGGCTCAGTGGGGTTGCAAGTGCGCTCTGTCAAATATCAGTGTTTCAAAGTTACTGATACTTGCCTGTGAGATCTTCAATACTTCAAAATGCATACCAGCTGCTTGGTCAGGACTCAACCTTCAGGTCAGCACTCTGCAGTGAGGAATATTTCTTGTGCCTACATGTTTCAGGAAGCCTTCCCTTAGCCTGAGAATGGGAGTTGAACTCTCCACTGGAGGCACCTCCTCTGAGGAGGAAGAGAGGGCTAGAAGGGGGAGGAGGCCAGAGTGCACATTCAGCCTCCAGGGGTGCCATCTTTGAGAGGCCAGGCACAGGCACAAGGGGCGCAGGGCCAAGGGGTAGTCCAAGCGGAAGGGACCGCTGAAGATGCCACTATCCTACTGCCAGGGTATACAGGCAACGAAGCAGCCACCTCAATATGTCTGAGGTGTAGTGCCGAAAGAGGTTCCATCTCCCAAGGGAGACAGTCAACTATATCTATCCGATGATTGGGCCTGAGATCTCCGCTAACCGTGTGGGTGGACACCCCATGCCAGTGGCTCTAAAGGTCACAGCTGCCCTCAACTTCTATGCCTCTGGCTCCTTCCAGGGTGGGTGATCTTTGCGATGGCTCCCAATCAGCGGTCCATACTTGTGTCAAGCAGGTTACAGACGCTCTGTTCAGATGGGCATTGACCTTCATCCAGGGACCAGGCAAGCCAGAAACAGCGAGCCAGAGGCCCTCCCGGCCATTGCTGGCTTCCCCCAGGTCCAGGGTGCAATCGACTGCACACATGGCCATCAAGGCGCCAGCAGGTGAGCCCGGTGCCTTTGTCAACAGGAAGGGATTCCACTCCATGAACATGTAGATAGTGTGTGACCACAGGATGCTGATTCTACAATCTATGCAAGGTACCTAGGCAGTTCCCACGATGCCTACATCCTCAGACACTCCCAGGTGCCGAGGCTCTTCAGTGTTCCAGCCCGGCTGGATGGATGGCTGCTGGGTGACAAGGGCTATCCCCTCAGAAGGTGGCTCATGACGCCTCTCCGCCATCCAAGAACAGAAGCTGAGCAGCAGGAACAATAGGAGCCATGCCTCCACGAGGGCTGTGGTGGAGATAACCATCAATCTTCTCAAGATGCGCTTCCGATGCCTGGACCGCTCAAGGGGCACAATCCAGTATCCCCTAGATCATGTGTCACCGATAGTGGTTGCATGCTGCGCTCTCCACAATCTTGCGCTGGAAAGGGGTGACGCTGTGGATGATGAGGTTGTAGACGCATTGGCTGCGGATGCACACGATGAGTCCAGCAGTGAGTCCAAGGATGATTACGCACAGGGAAATGCTGAGGGGGTAGTCGCTGACCCGGGCATACTCCAGGGAGGCAGGGATCCCCGGGAGGCTTTAATCCAATGAACTTTCAGCTAGCCCACCACATATGGATCTCCAGGACAAGCCTGGGCTGCAGGCTCCATATTCAAGACCTAAATGCAAAATCTGCCTGGTTAGGAACATTAAATAAGGTCCTTGTGAATAAAGCTCAATGTCCCACAAAACACTCATTACATTATTGGAAACCATCAACCTGCAGAGCAAAAGAGGCAACCTCAGCGATGGTCTGAATTTATTATTGCAATCAAAGAAACTAAATGAAAAAGGTGTTAAAAATCACACCAACTCATAAAAACCTCATTACAGGCCAACACAAAAGCACCAGTGATAAACCCATGGTGTGCCTAAGGTGCCTTATGTTTACATTTTTGGGTGCTACATCGGATGCTCCCTCGCTGGGTGTGGCATCTGAGACAGCTGCTGACTCTGATGTCCTGTTGGCCTCGATGATCTTGGAGGTTGTCCTCTGGCCTGTGGAGCCTGTGCTGGCCCCGCCTGGGAGGGAGCTGCCAGTTCCACAGCTGGCATCTCCCCAGTTGTTGCAGCCTGGCCAGATGCAACAGTCACTGGCAAAGGGGTGGAGGAGCTGCCGGCCTCATCCAGAGTGCCCTGAGAGGAGCCTGCAGAGATGACAGACAGCTGCTGCACTGACATGAGGTCACTTCGGATCTCCCTGCTCACCGTGGATGGATGGGCACTGAGTTGGGAAACTTGGTGCTCAGACCATCTCCCACACTGACACCGACCAGCTGAGGTCAATGCCGATGTGAGGGCTTGCTGGTCCGAGCGCATCCCCAGGAAGCCCTGATGGGTCTCCTGGAGGAGCCTCTCCACGAGAGTCACCAATCTTTCCATGAAGGACGCATGGTGCTTGGACATGAGGCTCATTGCTTCGGCGATTGTCCACATCGAATCCTTCATCATGGACACCAATCCAAGCATAGTCTCATATATTGCCTCTAAATGCTCCCACACACCCGGCCGCATTTCCTGCGCTTGCTCCGTCGCGAACGACTCCAGAGGCACATCATCAGACACCGACTGAGCATTTGCCTGCTCCCTTCAGTCCTCCGACTGCTGGTGCCATGAGCATTCTCTGTCTCTGCCAGCTCCTCCGGCGACTGTGAAGTGCCCTCACCACTGTGCCCCGGGACACTAGCCAATGTTCTAATTCCCACCGAGGTGCTAGTATCTGCGCTGGTGCCTGCCTGGCAGAGATGGTGTGATGCTGGTGAGACTTCAGGGCCCTCAGGTGTGAGAGGGGGCCTCTGCTGCTCCTCCTCCTGGCCCTGCTCCGCTGATGTTGAAAGGAAGAACAAGGACATTGGATCAGTTAACGTGGAGACAATGTCAATGTGTATCACTGTCCCCCGGATCATTATGTGCTCATCCTTCCATAAGCAATGGTCAAGTCATGTTGCAAACTTCAATCACTGAACATTCAGAACTGCCACAGCTGCTGGGAGAACAATGGTGAGCTCACTGCTGGGCAATCATACCTGCCCGTGGCACCCCAGCCTCACCGAAACCGGTGGGCCTGGGTGCATGGCGCTTCTCCAAATCTCGGGCCTCCTGCTTGAAACAGCTGAGAATCACTAACTGTGCCAGCCCACTGCCAATCCTCACCCGCTCGGCGGCATTATGTGTATTCTTCTCCTGAAAAGGAGAGAAGAGCATTGATTAGGGCTAATTGTACCTGGACTCTCTTCACGAACAGCCCACCCCAACCAGAGTGGTACATTGCAGGGCTCCAGTGTCTTCTCACCCCGCTGCTGTTGAACACTCACACAAAGATGCTAGGCCTATCCCCACCCCCCCACCTGTAATCTCAGCCATACAACCCTCCGAGATATCTGCACACCTCCAAATCCAACCCGTTGAGCAGCCTTGATTTTAATCATTTCACAGTTGGTGACTGCACCTTCAGCCATCAAGCTACTAAACTCTGAAATTTTCTCCCTAAACCTCTCCAGCACAACCTCTCTTTACTCCTTTTAGACGCAACCTTTTTGACTAATCTAACATCTCCTTATGTGTCAAATTTTGTCTGATAACGCTCCAGTGAAGCATCTTGGGATGTTTTATTACATTAAAGGTGCAATATAAATACAAGTCATTATTTTTGGTGTTGTTTAAAGTATACGGTAAAAAGGAAAGCAACATCATTTTTGTTGAGATGAAGCAAAAGCAAACAGGAATGTGGTTGGCAAAGAACCAAAAACAATTCAATACTCAGTACTACAAAAAAAATCTCTTCCAGGAAATAGTCAGATCCTCTTCTGGAAATTGGACATGTCTACAACTGTGAGAGAATAGACTGTCCATTCATGTTGCTGAAGCTTTGGGTTACAATTGCACCCCACAGAGTTTATTCAGATCCCACCTTGGCAGTCAGCTGAAATTCCAGTACCTTGCACAAAGAACAAGCAACTGGAGATCCTGGAGAACCTCCAATGTTCCATCAAGCCAGACTGGTGTGGGAAGAGTTGCCTGCCCATTCCCAACTTAGTCAATGGATTGTAGACATCACAGTCACTCATTGTTGGCATGAGTCACTGACCACTAGGCTACAAATCCCAGATGTACATCATTAGTGTGTCTTTGAAACAAAATAAGGGCTTGAAATGAGCTGATGTGACAAAGAGATCCTTTCTGATCAAGTTTCAGCCACATCTTGTGTGCAACATGTCCACAGGCAATACTCCCCCACCTCATTTTCAATCCTGACTCATATCTATGAATCTTCTTTTTTGAACGAGACAAAGGGCGGAATTTAATTCAGCCCATCACAGTGAGAAAAATGGTGGCTGGGCCCACTTAGTTGTGGGAGAGGCTGCTCGTCAGTCTGTTGAAAGTGGAAAAACCTCCCGTGATTAAGTCAGAGGCGGGAAGAAACCCCTAAGGGAAATTCGCCCGCTTGCGGTGGGTTATCAATTAGGCTCATTAATGAGCCAAATGACATTAATTATCCCTGAGCCCAACGAAGTTTAGTAGTGGCTCAGTGATTACATGGGAATCTCATGGATTTCCCACACCTCCAGAAGGCCACCCAGCAAACCCTGTCAGGTTTGCCAGCAGCTTACTAAGGGTTCCTCACTGGCAGGCACTCAGTGCCTGGTCGAGCGACCTGGCATTGGGAAGGAGAGGAGTATGCTGAAAGCCACCCCATGACCTTGTCTCTATCTCCCCTGACCCCCTCTCCCATGACCCCATCCCCATGATTCCCTTCCCACCCTCATTCACACAAGTCCAAGGATTCAGCAATAATCCCCAGTGAAGTCCCTGGAGCACTACTGGCAGCAGCCACTGCTCCTGGCGGTGCTGTCAGCAATGGAGAGCTGCCCAGTTAAATGCCTGAGAGACTGTTAATTTGGTTGGGCCTCCCCCAGGGAAGCCATGTAGGTTTCCCAATGGTTCTCCAACTGGTTGGCAGGATCCACACCGGGAATGTTAAATTCCACTCTCTTTTGCCTTCACAAGATAATTCCTTCTCCCTGTATGATCATCATGCTCCCATTTTGGTTGCTAAGTGGATGGTCAATAATCTTCTCCCAAATGCCCTACACTGGAACTGGTGAGCGTATCCCCAGGAATGCTGCTGCTGCCAAGGTGCCAATTCTCTCTGTGAGAATGCTGTTGCCCTCCATTGACCATCTCTCTCGAGACAATGGTTGAGATCCTCGCTTCCTCTTCCAAAGGTCTGGAGTCATGCTGGGACAGTTCCACTGATGGCAGAATCCCTGGTCCAAGTGACTATCCTTTTTTTTTTGATCCAGGTGGCAAGTTACCATGGTTACCCTCTAGCTTACCCCTATTAACCCACTTAGAAATGCCAGACAAACCAGGTTGTGGTGCATCTGAGTGTCAGGCAGCACTGATAACAGAATCATGGTCAGTGGGGCATTAAGCATCAGTAGGATTTTAGCTTCCAGTTGTAGTCAGCGGGGAGATCAGCTGCTGTCTTTGGTTGTGGTCAGCAATAAGTTAGGTGGGTGGGGTCACCGCACTGATTTAAGTTGCTCCAGTTACACAAACTTTAAAACAAGAACAACTGGCCATACCGTGCAAACTGGGCTTTTTTTACCCCATTACACTGTGCGCTCATTAAGTGACCTCATGCCTATGGAAATATAATCCCTATCTGAACTCATTCCTGTGGTTTCCGGGATTATTTGGTCCAATTTCAGCACAGCCACAGGAATTTATTTGTCCTGGAAAGAGCATTCTGGATGCTGCCAAATCTGAAAGACGATAGGAAATCTGTAGCCTTGTTGAATGCTGAATTTACCTGTTTTGTTTTTTTCATAAGTAGAACTGTCATTTATTAAACTTTACCTCAAAAAGTGCCAAATAGTGTTAAGTGTGAGGTTAACATTACTTTGGCAAAGTGTAGCTGAGACGAATTGGATCAACAATATCCAAGCTTATTTTATTTGAGATACTAAACGACAAACATGACAGGAAGACTTCCTCTCTGCTTGGTGTGGATTTAAACCATAAGTAGTGAGAGGTTGACACAGCTCTGATGTGCTGAGTTCTTTATCTCAATTTGACTGCATTACAAAGGAGACAAAGTTATGCTGAAGAAGAGTCATAAGGACTTGAAACGTTAACTCTTTTTTTTCTCCCCCCACAGATGCTGTTAGACCTGCTGGGGAGAATTTTCAGCATGTCGGGCGGGCTGTGCGGGAGCAGGTGCAAGCGGGCGGGGAGCCGATCACCACCCACGATCAGCTCCGTGCTGCCATTTTACGCGAGCGGGCCAGTTAAGGCCCGCCCAGCGTGAATCGTGGCTCCCAAGGACAGTGGGAGGGACCCCAATGACCACCGGATCCAACGGCGACCCGGTGGCCTGTTTAAAATCCATGCAGGCGGCCTACCAAAGGCTGCCAACGATGGCGCACAGAAGGGTACCCGAGAGTGCTCTCAGAGAGCAGGCCAGGCAGGAGGGCAGCTCGGCGGGGCACTGTGCCTCAAGATTCTCAGATGAGTGTCTCGCTGCCCTCCTCAAGGAGGTGGCAGCACGGCACGAAATCATGGTGCCGAGGGGCGGAAGGAGGAGGTCCCTCCCCACATGACGAAATGTGCCTGGGAGGAGGTGGCAGAAAGGGTCAGCGCACATGCTGTGGTGCGACGCACCTGGGTTCAGTGCCGCAAGCGAGTACCATGTTGGCATAGGTCACTTAGCACAGCAGTTAGGTTGGCCCCCCTGGCCCTCCTCTCTCCCGACTATGAATGTAGTTACTATATTGAATCATTCACGGCATGTGGCCTTCGTTGCGAGGGCCAGCATTTATTGCCCATGCCTAGTTGCCCCTGAGAGGGTGGTGCTGAACTGTTTTCTGTATCCACTGCATGTGGTACACTTACACCCACAGTACTGTTTTGGGGAGGCGACCTCAAGGATCTGTACCTGGGCACAGTGCTGGAACGCCGAAACATTTCAGAGTCAGGATGCTGACTGACTAGGAGGGGAACTTCCAGGTGGTGGGGCACCCATCCTTCTGCTGCCCTTGGCGTTCTACGTGGTAATGGTTCCTTGCTTTGGAAGGTGGTACAGTGTGAGTGGCAAATGTAATGGAGGCAGCATCTGGGCAAGGGGTCAGCCCTGGCTGCTTGGTGTGAGTGTACGGTGGCTCCAGGGTCATGATTTACATGAGCCCTGCAATGTTTCACTCAGGTGGGGGTGGCAGGGATGCAATGGCAATCCAGGTACAGGGTGAACTAATCAATGCTCCTCTGTCCTTTCAGGAGAAGACCGCACACAATAACGCTGAGTGGATGTGGACTGTCGGAGGACAGGCCCAACCACTCATACTCACCAGATACGAGCAGGAGGCTCTCGGGCTGGAGAGCCACCATACGCCCAGGTCAACCAGTAGCGGTGAAGTTGGGGTGCCAGTGGGAGGTAAGAGTGCCGTGCACTGAGGTCACAATGTCTGTCATTGCAACCATTCCACTGTTGACTGTTTATTGAATTTAGCATCCAACATGGGTTTTCCATTGATTATGGAAGGAGGAGGGCCTCCTGACCAGGGGGCCAGGCATGCACATTAACAGTGTTACAACGTCAACTAATCAAATGTCCTTGTTCTTCCTCTCAGCCTCACTGGAGCATGCCTGGACTCAGGAGGCAGAGGGCACACCACTGACACCTGAGTGCCCTGAAGAGATACATGCACCAGCGTCACACCATCTCAGCCAGGCAGGCACCAGCGCAGATACCAGCACTCGGTGGGGATAAGACGATCGGCTAGTGTCCCAGGGCACAGTGATGAGGGCACCTCACACTCACTTGAGGTACAGGCGGAGACAGAGAGTGCCCATGGTGCCGGCAGTCACAGGAATGGAGGGAACCAGAAACATGCTCAGTCGGTGGCTGATGATGTGCCCCTGGAGTTGTCCCTGAGGCAGCAGATGCTGGAAGGCCAGCAGGGTCTGCAGGAGGACCTGGCAGAGACACATGAGGCAATGCACCCCATGGTATCCATGATGGAGGAGTCCATGCGAAGCACAATGTTTCCTCCATGGAGAGTGCCGATTCTCATGGACAGGCTCTTCCAGGAGAACAATCAGGGCTTCCTGGGGATGCATTCAGACCTACAAGCCCTCACAGCAGCATTGACCACAGCTGGTCAGTGTCAGTGTGGAAGATGGATTGGGCACCCAGTATCCCAGCTAGGTGTCCATCCATCAGTGGTGAGCAGGGAGGTCTGAAGTGACCTCACGTTGGCACGCGAGCTGCCTGTCATCCCTGCGGCGCTCCGGATGAAGGCAGCAGCTCCTCCGCCCTTCTGCAAGTGACCGTGGCATCTGATGAGGCTGCGGCAACTGGGGAGATGCCAGCTGTGGCAATGGCCACTCCCTCCCAGGCAGGGTCAGCACAGGCTCCACAGGCCAGAGGGCGTCCACCAAAGTCATCAAGGCCAATAGAACAGAGGAGTGCCAATGCCAGTGCCAGCGAGGGGGGAGCACCCAGACGTAGCACCCGAAAACGTAAGCGTAAGGCACTTTAGGCACACCACAGGCTTTCACTGGTGGTTTTCTGTTGCCCCCATATTAGTTGCTTATTAGTCGATGTGCAGCTCAACACCTCTGAATGAACTTCCATTTCTGTTTTGTTTTATGAAGTCATTAAATGTTTTAGTTCTGAACAAGGCACATAGTTAATGTTCCTAAGCAGGCAGATGTTGCTCTCAGGAATGGAGTATGGAGCCTGCAGCCCTGGCATATGTTGGAGGTCCATCCGTGGTAGGCTAGCTGAAGGAACGTTGGATCAAAGCCTGCCAGGTGTCCCTGCCGCCCTGGAGGTTGCCCGGGTCAGCGTCTATCCCCTCAGCATTCTCCTGAACATGCTCATCCTCGGACTCACTACTGGACCCATAATGTGCAGCCAGAGCATCTACTTCTACATCTTTTTCCTCCACTGTGTCCCCCCTTTCCAGTGCCAGATTGTGGAGAACGCAGCATGCAACACACGATCTGGGGGGTATTGCAGTGTGCCCCCTGAACGGTCCAGGCATCGGAAAGTGCATCTTGAGGAGACCGATGGTTCACTTTACCACAGCCCTTGTGGAAGCATGGCTCCTATTGTACCGTTGCTCAGTGGTGGGGAAGCGTCATGAGCCATCTTTTCAGGGGATAACCCTTGTCACCCAGCAGCCATCCATCCAGTCGAGCTGGAGCACTGAAGAGCCCCAGCACCTGGGAGTGTCTGAGGATGTAAGCATCATGGGAGCTGCCTGGGTACCTTGCACAGACTTGTAGAATCAGCATCCTGTGGTCACACGCTATCTGCATGTTCATGGAATGGAATCCCTTCCTGTTGAAGAAGGCACCGGGCTCACCTGCTGGCGCTTTAATGGCCACATGTGTACAGTCAATTGCACCCTGGACATGGGGGAAGCCAGCAATGGCCGCGAAGCCTCTGGCTCACTCCGCCTGGCTGGCCTTGTCCGAGCAGTAGTGAATGAAAGTCAATGCACGGCTGAACAGAGTGCCTGTCACCAACTTAACACAACTGTAGACACCTGACTGGGAGGTTCCGCAAAGACCACCCATTGACCCCGGAAAACAGCCAGAGGCATAGAAGTTGAGGGCAGCCGTGACCTCCAGCGCCACTGGCATGGGGTGTCCACCAACACAGTTGGAGCTGATCTCAGGGCCTATCATCTGACATATGGAGGTCAATGTCTCCCTTGAGAGATGGAGCCTCCTTCGGCACTGCACCTCACTTAATCACAGAATCACACAGTGCAGAAGAGGCCTTTCGGCCTATCGAGTCTGCACTGACACGTGAGAAACACCTGACCTACCTACCTAATCCCATTTACCAGCACTTGGCCCATAGTCTTGAATGTTATGACGTGCCAAGTGCTCATCCAGGTACTATTTAAAGGATGTGAAGAAACCCGCCTCCACCACCCTCCCAGGCAGTGCATTCCAGACCGCCACCACCCTCTGGGTAAAAAAGTTTTTCCTCACATCCCCCCTAAACCTCCTGCCTCTCACCTTGAACTTATGTCCCCTTGTGACTGACTCTTCAACTAAGGGGAACAGCTGCTCCCTATCCACCCTGTCCATGCCCCTCATAATCTTGTACATTTCAATCAGGTCGCCCCTCAGTCTCCTCTGCTCCAACGGAAACAACCCATTTCTATTCAACCTCTTTTCATAACTTAAATGTTTCATCCCAGGCAACATCCTGGTGAATCTCCTCTGCACCCCCTCCAGTGCAATCACATCCTTCCTATAATGTGGTGACCAGAACTGCACACAGTACTCCAGCTGTGGCCTCACCAAGGTTCTATACAACTCCGACATGACTTCCCGACTTTTGTAACCTATGCTTCGATTGATAAAGGCAAGTGTCCCATATGTCTTTTTCATCACCCACTAACATGCCCCTCTGCCTTCAGAGATCTATGGACACAAACGCCAAGGTCCCTTTGTTCCTCAGAACTTCCTAGTGTCATGCTGTTCATTGAATACTTCCTTGTCAAATTACTCCTTCCAAAGTGTATCACCTCACATTTTTCAGGATTAAATTCCATCTGCCACTTATCTGCCCATTTAACCATCCCATCTATATCTTCCTGTAGCCCAAGACACTCAACCTCACTATTAAGCACCTGGCCAATCTTTGTGTCATCCGCAAACTTACTAATCCTACCCCCCACAGATTCATCTATGTTGTTTATATAAATGACGAATAATAAGGGACCCAGGACAGATCCCTGTGGTACGCCACTGGACACTGGCTTCCAGTCATAAAGCATCTTTCTGGCATCACCCTCTGTCTCCTACAACTAAGCCAATTTTGAATCCACCTTATCAAATTACCCTGTATCCCATGTGCATTTGCCTTCTTTATAGGTCTCCCATGTGGGACCTTGACCAAGGCTTGCTGAAACCCATATAAACTACATCAACTGCATTACCCTCATCTACACACCTGATCACCTCCTCAAAAAATTCAATCAAATTTGTTAAGCATGACCTCCCTCTGACAAAGCCATGCTGACTATCCCTGATCAAACCTTGCCTCTCCAAGTGGAGATAGATTCTCTCCTTCAGAATTTTCTCCAATAGTTTCCCCACCACTGACATGAGACTCACTGGCCTACAGTTCCCTGGCTTATCCTTACAACCCTTCTTAAAGAGCAGAACGACATTAGCTGTTCTCCTGGCACCTCCCCCGTGGCCAGAGAGGAATTAAAAATTTGGGTTAGAGCCCCTGCGATCTCCTCCCTTGCCTCCCTTAGCAGTCTGGGACACAAATCATCCAGATCTGGAGATTTGTCCACTTTTAAGCCTGCCAGCATCCCCAATACCTTGTCACGCCCTTTATCATGTTGCTTAAGAATCTCCCAGTCTCTCTCCCCGAGTTCAATACCTTCACCCTCATTCTCTTGGGTGAAGATGGATATGAAGTAATCATTTGACACTCTAGCGATGTCATCTGGCTCCACCTATAGATTGCCCCCTTGGTCCCTTATGGGCCCTGCTCTTTCCCTGGTTATCCTCTTGCCATTGATATACTTACAGAATATCTTGGGATTTTCCCTACTTTTACCAGCCAGAGCTTTCTCATATCCCCTCTTTGCTCTCCTAATTGCTTTCTTAAGCTCCACCCTGCACTTTCTGTACTCCACTAATGCCTCCGCTGATTTGCTTCCCTTGTACCTGCTAAAAGCCTCTCTTTTCCTTCTGATCGTAACCTGAATGTCTCTGGTCATCCATGGTTCTTTGGGCTTGTTACTCCTTCTTATCACCCTAGGGGGAATATGTTGAGCTTTTACCCTCCCCATTTCCTTTTTGAACACCCCCCACTGTCCCTCTGTAGATTTCCCCACAAGTAGCCGTTCCCAGTCTACCTTGGCTAGATCCTGCCTTATTTCACTAAAATCCACTCTCCCCCAATCCAAAATATTTTTTAGTAACTTATCTATTTTTTTGTCCATAACAAACTTAAGCTGTACCACGTTGTGGTCACTATCACTAAAATGCTCCCCCACCACCACCTCAGCCACCTGTCTGGCTTCATTCCCCAGAATTAGGTTCAGCAATGCGCCGTCCCTTGTTGGACCCTCTACTTATTGACTTAAGAAGTTCTCCTGTACACATTTCAAGAAATCCACTCCATCCAAGCCCATAACACTATATCTATCCCAGTTAATGTTGGGAAAGTTGAAATCACCTAATATAATTGCCCTACTGTTATTGTTTTTACACACCTCCGCAAATTGTGCACATATTTGCTCAATTTCCCGCTGACTATTTGGGGGTCTATAATAAACACCTAACAATGTGACTGCCCTGTTTTATTATTAAGTTCTACCCACAAAACTTGATTCGACGCCCCCTCCAAGTTATCATCTCTCCTTACTGCAGAAACTGACTCCCTAACTAATAATGCAATGGCTCCTCCTCTCTTACCCTCTCCCCTGTCTCACCTTAAGATTCTATATCCCAGAATGTTGAGCTGCCAATCCTGCCCCTCCCTCTACCACGTCTCAGTGATGGCTACTATATCACAATTCCACGAGTCAATCCTCACCCTTAACTCATCTGTTTTATCTATAATACTCCTGGCATTAAAGTAGAGGCCATCCAGCCTTGCCTTACTCCCTTGAAAGTTAATGCAGCTGTACTCCCTCTGACTTGATTGTTTTACTGTATTATGATGTGTCCCTATTCTGCTAACATTCTGTGTCCCTTCCCCCTGCCGAGTTAGTTTAAACTCCTCCCAACAGCACTAGCAAACCCGCCCGCAAGGATGTTAGTCCTGCTCTGGTTCAGATGTAGACCATCCCGCTTATACAGGTCCCACCTTCCCCAGAAACGGTCCCAGTGATCCAGGAATCTAAAACCCTCCCTCCTGCACCAACTCTTAAACCACATATTCATCTGCGCTATTCTCCTATTCCTGAGCTCACTAGCACGTGCCACTGGGAGTAATCCAGAGATTACAACCCGAGAGGTCTTGCTTTTTAGACTACTGCCTAACTCACTGAATTCTTGATGCAAGGCCTCATCTCTCTTTCTACCTATGTTATTGGTACCAACATGTACCATGACCTCTGCCTCATCACCCTCCCCCTTCAGGATGCCCTGCAGCTGTTCAGTGACATCCCGTCATGTTGACTGCCACAGCAGCGCCCATTTGTTCCCCTGACTATAGAATCCCCTATTACTATTGCTCTTCCTTCCCTCCTGTACAGACAGGCTGCTTGTGGTGCCAGAAGCTCGTCTCCGTCTGCACTCCCTGGAGGAACCAGCACCCTCATCAGCCTCCAAAATGGAATACTGATTTGTGAGCAGGACCCCAGGGGGCTCCTGAACTACCTGCCTGTTTCTCTTGGACTGCCTAGTGGTCAACCATTCCCTTCCTTCCTCAAGTCCCTTCAGCTGCGGTGTGACTACCTCTCTAAGTGTGCTATCCACAATGTTCTCAGACTCGCAGATGCTCCACAGTGTCCCCAGCCGCCGTTCCAGCTCTGAAACCCAAACTTCCAGGAGCTGCAGCTGGACACACTTCCTGCACACATGCTGGTCCTGGGCACTGAAAACGTCCCCTGCTTCCCATATGGTGCACACCATGGCTTTGAGCTCTCCTACCATAACTTATCCCTTTAAATTAAACCTTTTAAATCAATTACTCTAGGGCCCTTCTTTCCTGATCTTCGTTACATAGAACATACAAACTATAAACCACAAAACCTCAGACATATTGTGGTAGCTGCTTGGCCGCCTGTAAACCCTGGCAGCAAGATGGTGGCATCTTCTGCGGCCCCTTCTGACTTTTAGCCCTGCGCCCCTGTGTCTGCCCCTGTCCTCCCAAAGGTAGCTCCCTTTGAGGCTGAATATGGACTCCTGGCATCCTCCTCCTTCTGGCCCTCTCTTCCTCCTCAGAGGCAGTGCCCCCATTGCCAGGGTAAGGGAAGGCTGCCTGAAACCTGCAAGGCCCCAAGAATGATGTTTACTCCACAGTCCTTACTTGAAACCTGTTATTTGTATTCAAGCAGCTCTGAAGAGATTTGAAGTTCTCCTGTTCACACAAGCAAGTAGCAGTAAGTTTAAAAAGTGAGTGACTAACAATTGGAATTCGCGAGCCCACTCACCCTTCTCATCCCGCCCGTAGATGAGGTTTGTAAAAATATGGCCTACCCACCTGCCCGTTGTGCCCGTGCGACGTGCTGAAAATTGCCCGGGCTCCGAAAAATCTCGGTGTATTAATGGCTCAAGGGCCTTAAGTGGCCCGTTAACTGTTAATTAATGATGGGTGCGCATTGGAGCTCATAGCGCGCGCGCGTGGTGACATTGGGACACACGCCAAAGTCATCGAGCGTCATTTTATGTATCGGCTTGTCGGGCCCGCGCCCCCCCTCCCCCCCCCCACACACACACACCGACCTCAAAATTCTGGCCGCTGAGTTTTTCCAGCATTTTCTGTTTTTGTTTCAAAGTTGTGCTTCCAATGTACAGAGTCCCAGTCAGACTCCATCTGGAGTACTTTGTTCTGTTCTGGGCCCGGACCTCAGGATGCATATACTGCTCTTGAAGAGGGTGTCACACAGATTCAACAGAATGATACTGAGGCTAAAAGGGGTTAAATTAAGAGAACAGGTTGCATAAACGTGGTTTGTTTTTCCTTGAGTATAGAAAATCAAAGTGCTTAAAATGTTAACATGACTTAACAAGGTCGATAGAGAGAAACTATTTTCTCTAGTGGGCAAAACAAGAATGAAGGAACATAATCTTTAAATTAGAACTAGATCATTCAGGAACAAAATCAGGAAGCATTTTTTTATGCAAAGAGAAACAGAAATCTGAAATTCTCTCTTGCAAAAGGCTGTAGATGCGGAAAAATTATTGGAGCTTTCAAGACTGAGAGCAACAAATTAAGGTGAAGGGTATCAAGGAATATGGAGCAAAGACAGGTAAGTAAAGTTGAGGTGCAGATCAGCCATGTTCTGATTGATTGGCAGAGCAGGCTCCTGTTTCTATGTTCCTACATCATGTTGTCCGCTATCAGTAATAAATGTGTTAATACACTTGTTTGAAATTGAAATTTTAAATTTGTTCTCAGGATATGGTTGAGGCTCTGAGGACCACATTTATTGCCCATCCTGAGCTGCCTTGGGAAGCTGTTGATAATCTTTCTGGCAATTATTTTCCAGGCCTCTTCCGAAGGCATTTAATGAGGCGTAAGTAGGTCAGACAGGACAGGGTTCCTTTCCCTGAAGGACATCATTGGTTTTTACAACAATCAAGAACTTTTCTTGGGAATTTAACTGTTGCCAGCCCACAAATGAGAAGATTTTAATTAAAATTTTACTCGTTACAGGCATGGAATGGGGAGATTTGAACTCACGACCTCTACGTTGCAGATCTAGAACCATAATAAATGCACCACTGTACTTCTGAGCATTATTTTAATGGATGGGTTAAACCAGAAGATTGGCACCTTCAATAAACTAACAGATAGAGGAATGTTATACAAAACCACCAACTCGTTTGTTGATAATAACACATAGCATAATTTCAATCTAGAAATCCTCAGCAGAGGAGGACTGCACTCCCCTCTGGCATCTGGGCTATGCCTGAACTGAGATCCATCACTACAAAGGAGCAGTGCTCAAACAATTAATCCCCAACATAGCTAGATCAGAGTAAATTATGTGAGGTCCCAGGTTAAAAAAAGCAAAGGGGGGTATCGGGGTAATTCCCGGATTTGGAGTGATCAGGATTGGAGAGAAGAGAGGATATAATCCATGCTAAAAAGATTCGAGGCAGTTGAGAAAGGACGCGTAATGAAAGAAAGACTTGCATTTATATTAAATAAAAACAGAAAGTGCTGGAAAAACTCAGCAGGTCTGACAGCGTCTGTGGAGAGAGAGACAGAGTTAACATTTTCAGTCCATATGACTCTTCTTCAGAGCTCTGAGGAACAGTCTTATGGACTCGAAACATTAACTCTGTTTCTTTCTCCACAGATGCTGTCAGACCTGCTGAGTTGTTCCAGCATTTTCTGTTTTTATTTCAGATTTCCAGCATCGGCAGTATTTTGCTTTTATCTTGCATTTATATTGCCTCTTTCACAACCGCGGGACATCCCAAAATGCTTTACAGATAATAAAATACCTTTGAAGTAGGCTGACTTTGTAATTTAGAAAATGAGACAGCCAATATGAGCACAATAAGATCTCACAAACAGGAATATGATACTGACAGATAATCTGATTTTTAGTGATGTTGATCGAGGGTTAACTATTAGCCAGGATGCTCCATGCTCTTCTTCCAATAATGTCAGTCTTTTATGTCCACCGGAGAGGGCAAATGGGGCCTCGGTTTAATGCTCACCTGAAGGACGGCACCTCTGACAGTGCAACACTCCCTCCGTTCTATACTGGATGTGTCAGCCTAGATTATATGCTCAGGTCTCGAGGGGGACTTGCCAAAATTGGCAATGACAGTAACAACAAAAGCATTGCCCCACTCACTTGGTTTCTGCTGGATTCAAACCCTGAGGGAAAAGGTTGATTGGGATGAATTCCTACAGGCCCTCCACGCATTCATCCATGACAACTTTGGCAGAGGCACAACACGGCAGATGTGCAGTAGAGACCCCATCCCAGCCCTTTCAGATATTCACGGCCAGCATTTCAACATGGCCAATTCCACACCTCCTCCCCTGGACCCTTGCAAAGGGAGCATAACCTCTCTGAGGGGTGTCACTGGGAGGCACAAACTCAATACTAAGACTTCATAAACTCCAATAACCGCAGGACATTCCGATCCGGTACAATTAGTATTCATGGGAACTCAGCCAGAAACCACTTGTAAAATATGTAAGTCAGTCATTGCAGTGTGTCTGGAATCCAGCACAATGGCAATTGAACATAGCTCATTCAGCGACACAACATCTTCAAACAATGGAGCAAAGAAATCAGTCTTAAAGCTGAAAATTATTTTCTGAAATTGTTTTTGCTGATGACAAACTGAGAATATAAGGTTTGCCTAAAGACAAATCTAAAAGATAAAATATGGCATCTCAACTGACATATGGGAGCACAATGCTTGCAACAGGAAAATGTGGTAAAAGATGATTCACAACTGTGCAAGAAAGCTTGAAGCAAGTCCTTTTGCACCAGCTGAACAAAAAGAACCCAAAGGAAATCAATGAAATATCAGCCCTTGGATCAACCTGACATCTGATGTCCTATGAATGGAAAAACATTCCTCATGGAAATCAGACTTTGAGATCATAAAGACATACTGTATTAAATTGGTGATGAATTACAGGTAGTCATCATCGAAGATGGACTAAACATCATCATTATCATCACAGAGAACGGCAAGGTGTTGTTTGGTCCTTTAAATCAGACAAGTTTCAGGTTCCATTAACAACTAGTGCCAACTTGGTTGATGTCAGTCAAGGTGGAGAGAGGAGGATGAAGGGCCTGTTTCTGGTCACCATTGAGTAAGCTTTGGTGGAAGCACACGTGCAACATATGGATACAGATTGTGGTTTGATAATGACGGTCACCATGGTCAAATAGCAAATGCTCAGTGTAAGGATGACCATGGGGAGTCAGGAGGGTGGAATCATATGGAGGTGGCTGCATTCACACTGTGTGAATCGAAAGTACCTGCAGTCAAACCACTAGCCATGGCACCTTGGAGCTGTTGGTCAGCTAAAGGATGCGCGGTGGCATGAGAGAAGAAAAGGACAAAGGGAGAGTCAAAAATAACTCTCTGGGATTGAGGGGCACCGAGTGAGGCATCAAGAAACCGGAAGCATTTCTTACGCGCTGTCAGAGGCGAGTGCTGAGAATTGGACTATTCCACACAGATGTGACAGTGAGAGTCGGACTTGGGAAGATTGAAGTCGTCGCTAATTGTCACCGCCAGGGCTCCCTTTGGCCACGTCACCTGCTTCAGGGACAGAGTTTCTATAAACAGGGCACTGAAAATTGGAAGGCACATGGAACTGCTCCAAATTGGAGGCCAACCTTGGTTAACATCTAGTCATATCAGATTGGAAACAATTCAATGGAACTCTCTGACACTTATGAAGCTGTACAGCACAGTAATGGCCGATGACGCTTCTCACTACCAGTGTCTAAGTGGAACTGCCTGTTTGTGTGATTGAAAGGCACAGTTGCTACCTCGGGCGGAACTTTACAGCCCTGTCACAGCGGAGCCGGGGCCATAGAATGGAATAGAAACCTGGGAGAGTGTAATAATCTGTACTGTCAACTATTTAAACCACAGGGATCCACAGACAAAAAAAGGCAAAAGCCAGAACCCTGAGGTACCAGGAAAAGAATTTAATAATGATTCAGTCTGGGCCGTGACAGGAGTTTGATTTCACTGTCCTTGCCCATGGCATGCCACTTGGCGCACTGTGAGAGCAGATCAGAAAATCACTGCCGCACTGCAGCAAATCGATTCTATAGAGTATATACACCCTCTGTATCCAGTTCTCTGCAGCCTAATGTTAGTCTGCAATGCTGAATAAAAGTGAAACAACAAAAAATTACAGGAACAGAAGGGGGCCAATAGGGTAGATTTTCCTTACTAATAATTGTCAAATTTTCTGCCAGTGGCGTAGTGAGTAAATAGTCTGGTATTAAGTATGATCGGAGGTCTCAGATCTGGTCCCTGGCCTGTACTAAGTTAGTTTACCTCACAGAGTGCACCAAGTTGAAATGTAACAATGGTCTCAGGTTCAGGAGAGGAAAAGAATGTAAAGTTCCTACTTCTGACAGTCATCCTATGATTCCTGTCGGAAACCAGGCACTGCTGCACCTCAGGGGAGAATGGGACTGACCCTGACAGTGACGGCCTTCTTGGCCAAACAGCCAGCCAACACTCACACTCTGTATACGGGACACTGCATGCCGTGAATCAGGTGTGACGACCCCTATGCCAGAAACCCCAACAATATGCTTGGTGCACAGACCTTTGTACAAAACAATAACATTGACCACCAGCGCCCCACCCCATAGCCCAGGAATAGTCAACACCTTTAGAAGAGGGATATGTAATGAGTTTGCTAAACTGCAGGTCTCTGTTTTTGCCACTGCTCTTGCACTCTCGCAGGCAGCCTGTCAGCAGCTATTCAACTCCCATTCCAGATGCAGGTCCTATGGACCATGAATCTCTTTACAATCTTAAGGCACCCGAGGATTTGAGTGTGAGGCCAAGAATGTGCTGATCTGCTGCAGGCTGTGGTCTGGTGCCCACCTGTAGCATTGAAAGCATCTTTTCATCAGTCAAACGCATCCAGAATGTTCATCTCCTGAAGCTCCTCAATTACAGGGATCAGCTAATTTCATGCTTCATCTCTTCCCAGTCCAAATATTTACTGAGACCAGATGCCGGGGGTGGTAGGAGCAAGTGGATTTGTCCACTCCTGCACTGAGAGTAGGCGAGTATACTCAATAGTCAGGAGCAATCAGACAGCCACTCAGTTATGAGGCTGATCGGAAGATTCCACAAGACTTTGCCCCTCTAGCTCCTCCTGTAACTGTCTGTCAATTATCCGTTCAGCCAGCCAGTGCTCCTCGGGCATGGGGCAGCATATTACGGCTCGCCCTACCCACCCCAGAGCCAAAGTTGGCGTGGAGCCGACTCGCTGGATGCCAGCCCGCCCCACTGCCATAACGCACTGTGAGTGGGCTAAATAGGAAGCCAGTGGGACTTCCGCCCTCACTGGGGAGGAAGTTCCCCCTTGGGAGTTGCCAGTCAATCCGCACAAAGAACGCTTAGTGGGCACTGCTGGAACTGCAAGCAGAACCAAGAAGAAGGCCAATCGATCTCGGAGTCGAGTAAGTCCAGGGTCTTGTCAAGGAGGACTTGGACAGTTTAGGGAGGGGGGGTCGGGGTCAAGGGAGGTTAGGGTAGTGTGTTTTATAGAGCAGACAGGTAGAAAGAAAGTGGGGGGAACTATGTTAGGTGGGCTGCCCCCTGATGTGCAAAGGGCACATCCTGAAGGTGGTACCCCCCCTTGTTTCCTGCCTGCCCACTCCCACCCGACTACCCACGTTAATCGTGTTATGGCTTGGACAGAATATTATCGGGGCCAATTGGCTTGTTAACAAGCTCGATTGACCCTTGATTACTTATTTAAATATGGTGGGTGGGCTGCCGATTTCAGCACCTGCCCATCCCCCGTATAATGGGGCCCAGCTCCTGGGTGGGTGGGAAGGTGGTGAGGTTGGCACCCCCCCTATTTTACATGGCCCCCTCCGCCAAAAACATGCCTGGGGGCGCGTAAAATCCAGCCCCATCTCTCCATCCTGGCTTCAACCTTGCACAAAAGGCCTCTTGCCAAGCGGGGTGCAACCCATCACTTTCTGAAGTTAGGCCATTCTCCTAACTGAGAGCCAATATCCTCTGAATTGAAACCAGCAGCACACCCTCAGTAGCTGCACTATGAATGTCAGTCTGGAGTTTGTGCTCAAGTCTCTGGAGCAGAAAGTTTAACACACGACCTTCTGACTCAGAGGCGAGAGTGCCAGCAAATGAGCCATCTGTCAACTACAACAACCACTTGTACTTATATAGCACTTTCAACACTCTAAAGAGGCAATTATCAGACAAAATTTGACACTGAGTTACATAAGGTGATATCAGGACAGGTGGTCAAAAGTTTGGTCAATGAAATAGGTTTTACGGAACTTCTGAAAGGGTGAAAGAGAAGTGGAGAGGTTTGGGGAGGGAATTCCAGAGCTTAGAGTGTTGACAGCTAAAAGTATGGCCAGCAGTGGGGAAGTGAAGGAAACTGGCAATGTACATAAGACCGGAATCAGTGGAACACAGATATATTGGGGAGTTTTAGGGCTGAAGAAGGTTACAGAGTCAGGAAGGATATTAAGCATGGAGGAGGAAACAAATTATAAAATCAAGGGTGATGAGGACTAGACATGGAGAATGAGCTATACATTTAAATCTAAGCAAAGGCAGAAAGACTATGCTGCATTGCTGTGCCCCATCAGCAAATGACATTTGAAAGCTCACAGGAATCACAGTGGTCCTTCCTTGAAAAGACACAATTAGTCTTGAGGCAGGTTTATTATTTCAATGCCTAAACCCTTCGGCCCCTGTTTCTGCTTAAATAAGCATCTGCAAATGAAGTCTTTAAGTTTCATTACACCGTGATTATTTTTCTTTCTTAAGAAATATCATTAGATGCAGACAGACTCCCCCCACGCACCAACCCCCATTGGTGAGATTGCATCGCATCCAAATGGACTATTAAGAGTAACTGAAGCTAACCACAGCGCAAGTTCCGGGCCAACTTGGCAAACTGCATGCCTACTTCAATAACTAATTCCCTCAATACTGCGATACAGATCCTTTTCAGCTGGGTTGGCTGTGTGAGGGGATGACCAGAGCCATCACACGCACACCAGCATCAGACCAGGATCAAGATACACACACCAGCTTCACACCAGGATCTATACACATACACACCAGCTACAGACCAGGATCAATATACACACACCAGCTTCAGACCTGATCAATATACTCACACCAGCTTCAGACCTGATCAATATACACACACCAGCTTCACACTAGGATCTATACACACACACACACCAGCTACAGACCAGGATCAATACACTCACACCAGCTTCAGACCTGATCAATACACACATACCAGCTACAGACCAGGATCAATATACACACACCAGCTTCAGACCAGGATCAATATGCATACCAGCTTCAGACCAGGATCAATACACACACACCAGCTTCAGATCCGGATCTGTACACAAACACCAGCTTCAGACCTGATCAATACACACACACCAGCTTCAGACCAGGATCAATACACACACACCTGCTTCAGATCAGGATCTGTACACAAACACCAGCTTCAGACCAGGATCAATACACACACACCAGCTTCAGACCAGGATTAATATACATATACCAGCTTCAGGCCAGGATCAATACACACATCAGCTTCAGACCAGGATCAATACACACACACCAGCTTCAGGCCAGGATCAATACACACATCAGCTTCAGGCCAGGATCAATACACACACCAGCTTCAGACCAGGATCAATACACACACATCCAGCTTCAGACCAGGATCAATACACACACACACCCAGTTTCAGACCAGGATCAATACAAACACACACCAGCTTCAAAACAGGATCAATACACACACACCCAGCTTCAGAGCAGGATCTATACACACACACACACTAGCGTCAGACCAGGATCAGTACACACACCAGCTTCAGACCAGGATCAATACACACACACACACCAGCTTCAGACCAGGATCAGTACACACACCAGCTACACACCCGGATCACTACACGCACACACACACCGGCTTCATACCAGGGTCAATATACACATCAGCTTCAGACCAGGATCAATACACACACAAGCTTCAGACCAGGCTCAATACAAACACCATCTACACACACACTAGCTTCATACCCGGATTAATACACACACATAAGCTTCATACCCAGATTAATACGCACACACAAGCTTCACACCCGGATCAATACAAACACCATCTACACACACACAAGCTTCATACCCGGATCAATACACACACACAAGCTTCATACCCAGATCAATACACACACACAAGCTTCATACCCAGATCAATACACACACACAAGCTTCATACCCAGATTAATACGCACACACAAGCTTCACACCGGGATCAATATAAACACCATCTACACACACACTAGCTTCATACCTGGATCAATACACACACACAAGCTTCACACCGGGATCAATATAAATACCATTTACACACACACTAGCTTCATACCTGGATCAATACACATACACAAGCTTCATACCCAGATTAATACGCACACACAAGATTCACACCCGGATCAATACAAACACCATCTACACACACACTAGCTTCATACCCCGATTAATACACACACACAAGCTTCACACCCAGATCAGCACACACACCAGCTTCGCACTGGGATCTATACACACAGAGAGCCTTGCCAGTCACCTCTCCCTGTAGCCTGTCAGTGTGTTAGCAGCAATGAATGTTAACACATTTTTAAAAGGTAACCATTGTTCCAGGGGTTAGGGGAAGGGGAAAATAAGAATTTTTGGTCTCAGAGCTTTTTGTGTTGATGATTAGTGAGCATAGAAATGAACACTCCACCTTGGTGTGCTGGCATTTTGTTTCTATAAACTGCCAAATTCATGGGTGGCAATTCTGCAGGTAATGGAGACTAAATCCATGCACCCAAGAGGCATCTCAGAACATTACATAAAGCTTCAAAAAAGATCTATCGAAGGTAGTCCAAAGAACTACCATTCTGCCACCCCACAGCTCTCTCTATATTCCGTCACATCTCAGCTCTCTCTCCATTCCATCACCACCCCCACCGAAGGTCTCAGTCCATCCTGCCACCCTCCCCCCAAAGTCTCTCTCCATTCCGCCAGTCCCCAATCTCTCTCCATTCTGCCACCTCCAAGTCCTTCATTCTACCACCCCACTTCCCCCCCATCTCTCCACCACGCAAGATCTCTCTCCATCCTGCCAACCGTCCCCCATCCAGGTCCCTCTCCATCCTATCAGTCTTCCTAGGGGCCCAACAGTCAGAGGTGCCATCTTCTGGGTGAGGTGCCAAACCAAGGCCTCACTTGCCCTCTCAGATGGATGTAAAAGTTCCAATGGCACTCTGCCACATTGGGGCTAATTTTAATCTAAGATGCCCAGCAGGAAACAGCCAGGATTAAGACAGGCAGCTATATTATACCCTGACTGATTTTACTTACTGCTGACTTCAATGAAAATCAGGTGGGGTGTAAAAGGGGCAGCCAACCTGATTCTGTCAGTTTCCCAGGGGGGGTGGGGGGGAGACAGATTAATATTACCCACTGTAGGAAATAAAGCATGGAAAGCAGTGCTATTGGTCTCAGTTAAAATTTGTCAAATCCACGAAAAACAGATCAGAATCATCTATTTATACCTTTCATATTATAAATATGGTACATCGGACAAGTGTCACTGAACATTCCGCATCATGTTTCAAAGGAAGTAAAGAAACACTCCAGAAACATCAAAGGGGCCAGATTGTCCACAGTCTCTTACATGATTTCTGAATGATATCAACCAGTGTTTACTTAGCAGTGATTGCACTTTCCAGCCTTAAAGGGTCACACAATCAGCCAGAAAAATAGTGCACTCCCCTATTAGGGTGTAATATTTCTAAACCTATCATCACTGGCATCATATCATGCAGTAGATTTTGATCCTCAGAACCTGGGTTGAGGGAATGGAATGGCGACTCTGTACAGAAGTTACCTATACTTTTTTGGTTTCAGTGTGTCAGGAGGGTTCCATTAGATGTTGCAATCTGCTGCACCAGATTCACCCATGGGTGAAGCCATAAGTCTACTCTATGTTAAAATGTCTTAAAATTCTTCATTCAATAAAGTAGATGTTAACTTGGTGTGATTGTTTAAAATGTGTAACAGCTGCCTCTTTTACATCACTTTCAATTACTTTCATTGAGATCAATCAATTTAAAGGAAAGAATTTCTACAGCTCCTTCTTGAACTCAGGATGTCCCAGAACATTATGTAACCAATGGAGAACTATGTGAGATGTAGCCCCAATTGTAATGTAAAGTCCTACAGACTACAATGTGACAACGACCAGATAATCTGTCAGGGTGATATTTTTCAGTAATCCCAGGGCAATGCAAAGGAACTTCATGTTCTACAAGTCTTTATTTCCAATTAAGATACAAGCTTTTTTGTTTAAATTTGTGGTTTTAAATATGAGTGAGGACAATATCAAACTCAAAGTTAGGCCAAGGAGACTTGACAAATATGTGACTAAGTATTGACCAGGACACGGTGAGACTTCCCTGCTCTTCTTTGAAAATGTGTCATGGGATCTTTTATGTCCATCTGAGAGGATAGACCTTATATAAATGTCTCATGTAAAAGATGGTACCTCTGAAAATGCAGCACTGAGTGCCTGTCTAGACTTTGTGCTCTCTAGAGTGGGGCTTGAACCCAAAACCTAACCCTGAAGATGAGAGTTCTCCCTGCTAAATCACAGCTGACACCTTCGTCAAAATGTTTTTCAATAATCCCAGGGCAATGCAAAGGAACTTCATGTTCTACAAGTCTTTATTTCCAATTAAGATACAAGCTTTTTTGTTTAAATTTGCGGTTTTAAATATGAGTGAGGACAATATCAAACTCAAAGTTAGGCCAAGGAAACTTGACAAATATGTGACTGAGACAAGCCATCCCAATGGGTTTGGTTCCAATTTCTAATTTTTCAGAAAACTTAGGAGCCAGGATTACAAATGGAGCTGAGATCAACTCAACAATAGAGTTTGGCTCAACCTTGTGACTGGTTTTGATCTTGGTAGAAGTTTAGGTGGAGCTGACCCACACTGTACCTGTGCATTCGCGATTAGATTTTAGCTCAGCATTTTGGAAAGCAAGTAATCATAAAAATCTAAGCCGAGTGTAATTCAGTCATCACGAATGACAGCATCGTCTGAAACTGGGCAGAAGCATGATTAGAATCCAAAGTTAGCTTTGGCCCACATTCAAAGCTCGTTGGGCTCATTCCAGTTATATTGTTGCTATATTAAAACCTTGTGTTTTTATTCAGTCTCCATTGTATCTTCCAAACATTCCTCCTCAATCACAGCCATTTCTATCACTTACATAATTGCACTCAATACCAGAGGCAAGAGGTCAATGTTATGTCTGCCAACCCACCAGGAGTTGGCTCTCTATGTGACAGGAGAATGTGATCGGGTTTGGGAAAATCTTTCTTTCTAGTGGGTACAATTTTATTCAGCACAGCTCCTCTCATAGTGAGCAGTGATACATGGGGGTAACTTAACAATCATCACCCTCTCTCAATCACTCTTGCAAAGGGTATGTAAGGATTGTGTTTACTCTGTAATAATTCAAATTACATGTTCAGAATCAATGTCAAAATTTTAACTACTGAACTAAAAATAACAAAATAATTTAAACATGGCCAGTCATTACAAATGTGAGCAGACAAAAAGAAATACATAAAATTTTACAGCAAAGAAACAGGCCATTCAGCCCAACAGGTTTATGTTCCATAAGAGCAGCCACTGACTTTATTTCATTTCACCCTATCAGCAGATCCTTTTACTCCTTTATGAGCAAATTCCACAATCCCATTTTCCCAAATGGGAGCCACACTCATAGGGATTGTGAGTTGGAGAAATCAGGGCTACACCTTACCTCCTAGTCACATTCGTTTAGATAATATCACCAACTTTAACTTTAACACCTATGTGTTCTATTGTGCTATTGTCATTGACATCTTTTGATGATCTGCTTCTATCACTGCTTGTTTGTCCCTACAACCACACCCCCACCTCTCTCTCTCTCTCTATCTCTCCACCCCCCACACACACACCTTAAACCAGCTTATATTTCAACTCTTTCTTGGACTCAAACTCAAGTTCTGTCGAAGGGTCATGAGGACTCGAAACGTCAACTCTTTTCTTCTCCGCCGATGCTGCCAGACCTGCTGAGTTTTTCCAGGTAATTCTGTTTTTGTTTTGGATTTCCAGCATCCGCAGTTTTTTTGTTTTTATCTCTGTGTTTAATTGACTGCCACTGCTCTTCAAGAAATGCCTACCTCCTTGAAGAAGTTCTGTTCCTCTCTGCGACAAGATTTCCGTATCTCTCTGTTGTCTTGCTCACCTTCGTTGCTTTCCATTTCCCTCCTAGTCACATTCGTTTAGATAATGTCACCAACTTTAACTTTAACACCTATGTGTTCTATTGTACTATTGTCATTGACATCTTTTGATGATCTGCTTCTATCACTGCTTGTTTGTCCCTACAACCACACCCCCACCTCTCTCTCTCTCTCTATCTCTCCACCCCCCACACACACACCTTAAACCAGCTTATATTTCAACTCTTTCTTGGACTCAAACTCAAGTTCTGTCGAAGGGTCATGAGGACTTGAAACGTCAACTCTTTTCTTCTCCGCTGATGCTGCCAGACCTGCTGAGTTTTTCCAGGTAATTCTGTTTTTGTTTTGGATTTCCAGCATCCGCAGTTTTTTTGTTTCTACACCTTACCTACCTACTTATGACTCCCACTACCTGATGCGGGTGTGGATCAAACCCTATAAACATTCATTCAAAAATGGTACAGGTCACTGAAAGTAAGGGGGCCTTGAAAAGTGTACTAAAGCATACAACAGGAAGGTCAGTGGGAGGCCTACAGCACAGGATCATAAGAGGCCTACACCACAAGAATACTGGTCTACAGAAGGACGAAACAGCGAGGCACCTACGTTGTGGAAATTGTGAGACCTATAATACGGGAACAGAGTAAGGCTGTAGGATGAGGGAACTGGACAATCTTTACAACCAGTTATTATATGGTTCCTCATGTCAGAATAACTAACCTTGTGAGAAAAAGAAAACAGACATTAAGCAGGAGGGAAGGGAGAAAAGGAGAGACAGAAACAGAGGGTGGGGCCAAAATAACTTGAAAATGTCTTTCAGAAAGCTTTCAAAAACAGAAATGAAGGACGTGAGACAGGGCAGCATCAATGTGGCTGGCAGAGCACACACTAATGGTGGAGGTCTGAGAACAGGAGACAAGAGGAGATCAGCACCTGAGTGAAGGTCAACAGTGGACTGAAGGGGTACTGTGGAAATAGATGGTGTAAGCATTCCATGGTAAGGACAGGCATTTAGAGATTGATAAGGACAGTCAGCAGACCAGTGAGAACCAAGACAATGGGGGTGGTGAGTGGGTAAGAATGCTGATAGGGGGAAATTTATAGAGTATGGAGAATGGAAGTAGGGGAAACCTGTTAGGACAGCATGAGGAGCAGAGTAACATCGTGATATCAGTAGAGGAAGGGTGGGATGGAGATGGTAATATTTCAAAGGTGATCTTGATGATGGAGTGCAAAGGGATGGAGGGATTCCTGAGGTGGGTAGGGATGCTGGCACTGAAAGGTCTGCTTGTGGACAGGAGTGGGCAGCACTAACCCTGAAAGATTGCCAGAATCTGTAGATCTGCAATACTTACCAATACAGGTACGCCCATCAGTGTGAAGTCGGAAGCCTGATTTACACTCGCAGTAATGCGATTCCTGAGTATTTATGCACTTGTGCTGACAACCTCCATTATGGACTTGGCATTCATCCACATCTGCAGAGATTAGAAGGAGGAGAAAATAAGTCATTAGAACAAGGGCTGGTCATTGTATGCAATATAGAATGCCTTTAGTACTGGACAGAGCCACATTGCTAGGAGCATGTACCAGTGCCAGACGTGTACCAGTGCCAAGTCAGTCCCAGTCTTACATCTGTACTAGTCACAGATCTGCACCTGTACAGTAGCAAACCTGCAATAGTACCAGGTCTGTACCAATAGAAAACTTGCATCAGTGCTGGACCAGTAACAGTGACAAATCTGTACCAATGACAAACATGTACCAGTGCTAAATCAGTTCCAGTCCAGTCCTAATCTGTATGAATACCGGACAAGTACCAGTGGCCGTCCAGTACCAGTGCCTGAGCTATACCAGTGACAAACTTACACCCAGTGCCAAACCTGTACAAATGATAGACCTGTATCAGTCCTAGGCTTGTGTAAGTGCTGGCCAGTACTTGTGTCAGACGTTTCCCAGTACCAAAACTTGGGGGTTGGCTGGACAGCTGGTTTGTAATGCAGAGTAACACCAACAGTGCGGGTTCAATTCCCATACCAGCTGAGGTCATCTGTGAGGGCCCCACTTTCTCAACTTCACCCCTCACCTGAGGTGTGGTAACCCTCAGGTTAAACTGGAATTTTCTGCTCCCATTGGCAGCGGGTGTGTTTGATGGTGCTGGCAGACAGCATGGCGAGAAGGTCAAAAATCAGTTTTATGCTGTTGTGAAACCAGTTTGCAATCGTCTGCTCTGCCCGTCAATGGCAGGCTGCATTTCCCGCCATCCAATGTCAGGAATTTAATTTTAATGCATTTGCATCTCATTATTGTGCCCACACGCTGTAATCATCCCCCCATGTCAAATTTACCTCCCACATCGGTGTGACTTCAGAACGGTGTGATTTACGACTAGCGAGCTGAGCTTTGAGGGGAAATCAAAGGCGAGTGCACACAACCTTATGCATGAGGATTGCCCATAGGATATCAAGGAAGAGGCGGCGTGCATTCAGTGCAGGGGGCACAGGCAAGTCGCTTTCTCCCGAGCTGGCTTTTAGTGCGGTGCCAGAGCAGGGCTCCAGTGCTGGTGGGGCCGGGGGTTGTGGGGGGCAGAGCAGCACAGACTGATGGATGTACACAAGCACATGCCGGGAGTGGAGGTGGGTGGTTGGTGGGGAGGGTGAAGGAAATGGCCACGCACTTGGGAAAGCTAGTCAAAAGTGAGCATTCTTCTGCAGCTGAGACCATTCAGCAGCAGCTCCCATTGGCATGCTTGGAGTCGGGCCTCTGAAGCAATTCTGCTCACTCAAACAACACAAAAGCATGAATGTGCCACCAAATGCTCCAAAACATTTCACCCCTCAAGTGTGGACAGCAAATTAATGTGTATTTTAGGGGGCTGCAGAGCAATTGGATGACTGGGCAAGTTGTACAATCTCCTTGCAAAAAGTGGCCATGGCACAGTCACTGGTGGAGGCCCCTTGCAATCTCCTAATTCAGGTTTGGACCAGTAACCCTCGTGATTCAAGCTATCAGCGCAGCCTTACAGTGCAGGTTAGGAGAGCGCCTGTGCCTAAGCTGAGGGCACAGCATGCAGTCCAGTGGCTGAAGCTGCCACCAATTGGTCAAGTGGAGTGGGGTGGAAGTGGGTGGTGTTTCAGACAGCCATGAAGTGCACTACACATGGCCATCCAAGGGCAGCATTCTTCAGCACTCATGAAGGGGCCTTGAGAGGCAGCTGGAGCCAGAGACTTAACCAAAAGAGTTTGTTAGGGCACAAATACTAACCCATGTGTCTCTCTCTGTGATCTTGTGGGAGGAGAACATAGGATCATGAATGCTGGTGATCTAGTGGTATGCCTCATGGCTTACAGGGAGCAGAGAAGGAGAAAAGTACAATAGAGGTGCCTGGTTCATCAATGGGAGGAGCATTACCCTCAAGACGAAGGCGCAGCAGGGCTTCCTGCATACTCAGCTGAAGGTCCACAGCAAGCCGTCACTCGTAGGCACCTTGCTAGACCCAGGGTCTTGAAGGGCATCCACTGCCAGTGGCCATGAAAGTGACTGCGGCGCTCAACTTTTACGCCAGTGGATCCTTCCAGGCTCCACAGATGATCTGTGTGGGATTTTGTAAGCCACCACCCACAAGTGCATCCAGGAGGTCACGGAAGTCATCTTCGCGAAGGCACAGAACTTTGTGCATTTTAACCAGGATCAGGCAAGCCAGGAGCGCTGGGATTTGGGTGATCTCTGGTTTTCCACAGATGCAAGGTGCTATCAACTACACTCGGCACTTAGATCTCCATGGCAATAAGCAGTCCAGTACGTCAACTGCAAGGTCTGTGACCACCACAAATGCATCCTACAGGTCTGTACACAGTTCCAAAGGAGCGTCCACGACTCCTACACCCTCAGGAGGTCTCAGACCCCTGACATCTTCCAGGGTCCACAGAGACTGCAGGATGATTCCACCCAGCGTTAGAGCTATTACTAGGGTTTAGCAGCAACTTTTAAAAAGTTCAGTAAGAAAATTAACTTCCTGTAATTACCTAAAAGATTCATTTTCAATTCAGTCATCACTAACAATCACGGGTGACAATTCAAACATTATAAAATGATACAGCACAACAAATGTGCCGGCATTTTAAAAAAGCTATCTGATTAGTTCCACTCCACTGCTCTTTCCACATAACCCCACAAATTCTCCTCCTTCAAGTATTTAGCTAATTCTCTTTTGAAAATTATTATTAATTCTGCTTCCACTATCCTTTCACGCTGCATACAAAAAAAAATTCTCAATTATAAAAGGCAACAACTTCTATCATCTCCACAGGAGGGTTTATGAACAGGAACCATAAGCTCCAGACATGTTGTGATTTACGCTTTGTCGTGGTGGAATGTTTCCCCAATTTTTCTGCTCATTTAAATCAAACCAAAGCATTTGTCTTAGGAGGGAAAAAAGGAAAGAAGCAAATAAAGAAAGACCTACTTTTCTAAGGCGACTAGGACGAGCTCAAGACATCGCAATTGCTTTACAACCATTCAAGTACATTTGAAGTGTAGTCACTGTTGTAAAGTAGGAAATGTGACAGCCAATTGGCACACAGCAAGATCCTACAAACAGCAATGTGTTAATCACCAGATAATCTATTTTTAGTGATGCTGCTTAAGGGATGAATATTGGCTAAGGGGAGAACAGCCCTACACTTCGAAATAGTGTTCTTGGATCTTCTATGCCCACCTGCAAGGACAGTGGCAGAAATGCTAAATTGTAAGGCACCAATTTTCTGAGCTGGAAAACTCATGAGGGCCACAGATTGGGCAAGGCATTCTCAGTGCCGGATAAACTCTCCTCTTGTGCCAAGTTCCTCATAGAGAGTGCCAAATTGTAAGATTGGCTCTTGCCTTTTGATCCACTCCCCTTCAGTCTTCTTTTTTCCTGTCTTGATGACATTAAATGAGTTAAGGCTCCCAAGAACTTATTACTGTCCGACACCTTGCCCAGTTACCCAATCTTCACTCATAAATCTAGCAATAGTGTTGGGGAGGGGAGTGGGCATCACAGCTGAATCTGATCCAGGCATCATCTGTCATTCATGCTTTCCACCCCCACACCACCAGTCTACTCTAGCAAGGAGTTAATGGATAGTGCATAAGAAACTTATTTTTAGGATTAGAATGGTACAGTACTGGAGTTAAAGGGTTAAATTATGATGATGCATAAACTTGGCTGGTGCTCTCTTGCATATTGAAGATTGAGGAGTGATCAAATTGAGCTTAAAATATTTAAAGGATTTAATCGGCTAGATTCAGAGACCTACTTCTCCTTGTGAAGGAATGGAAAGAGGCCATTCAGCTCTTCAGCTCTGCTCCATCACTCAATTTAATCTGTACTTCAACTCCATTTGCCTGCTTTTGAACCATATCCTTTGAAACCCTCACCTAACGAAAATCTATTGATCTCAGTCATTAAAGTTTTAATTGACCCTGAGATTTCACATCTTTTTGGGGAAAAAGTTACAGATTGCACTAGTTTTCGTGTGAAAAACTGTGTTCTGATTTCATCCCTGGGTGACCCAGCATCAGTGTTAAGTTTACACTTCCCCTTTATCCAACGAACCTTTTATGCTCTCACTCTTCATGGATGAATCCCTGTTTAATATTCTTGCAGTGATGTGCCAGCTGTCTCTAGAGGCTTCAACTTACTTGCCTTGGGCAGATGCAGGCTAAGGTATCGGATTGTAAACTGCAAATTCAGCAGCAATTAGCTCAAAGTGTTCCAATGTGTTCGTTCCAAAATAAGTGCTCCAGAGGGGGAAGAATTAAAGTGACAGTCCTCCTTCTAGGATCCTCGAGGTACAAGATGTGCTAACACCTCGAAAATAACCAAGCACATGGCAACTAGGATATTTAGTTGATAACTGATTTGCTTTACATTTGCCAGGAGGGCACTTGCAAAATTAGGAAACATGGGCCAGAATATTCTGGATTACACTTGAATGAGCATCAACTGGCTACAGGCAGGACTTTCGCCCCTGACACAGGAGGAAGTCCTGCCTTAGTGACCCGTCGGTCAATCTGATTGGCCAGTAGCTCTCTAATCCCTGCAGTGACAGAAGCTGCAGTGGACAGAAGATGATGAAGATGTTGGATCCTAAGTGCTGGGACTGAATGGAAAGATAAGTTTTTGAAGTCTCAGGGTGGGGAGGGTAAGGAAGGCCTGGGTGGGTGGGGGGGAGGGATGGTGAGGGGGAATAGTGGATGATTGGGTGTTGGGGGAGAGGTTGGGGGTGGTGGGGGAAAGAGGCCAAGGGGACCCAGCAACCACTGGACCTTAAGGGGTGAGGGGGTGCCTAAAGTTAGAAGGCGGCTTCTGATGGAGGCCCCCCACACCACCCCCTTCCTGCCTGAGGCCTAAGCCCAATCATTTTCAGGCTTCCCCCACACCCGGGAAATCCTTCTGTCAGCCAAAAAATTGGGGCTGGGCAGGAAACGGCCTTTAAGTGGCCTCAATTGGGGCAAGGGTGAGTGGCCTGTCCGAGGCCTTGTCCACCCCAGCATAAAATCGTTGAGAGATCGGACAGGGTGGGAACCCAGCAGGGAGCCCATTTGTCCTATTTCATACTCCGCCCTGCCTAAAAATTCACCGATGGGGGAGTGTGAAATTCAGGCGATGGTGAGTTTGTCTGAACAGTGGGTTTTTAGTTACTTTTCTCTGTTGTTTGTCCCCAAGACCCTGTCAAAACATATGCTAAGACCCAGACAGATAGACTGAATATTAGAAGAGGATAAGTTTTTGTTCCTTTTGGATACCCAGCCCTCCCACTTTATGAAGAGTAGACAAACTCAGCCATGAGGATTTACAGGGGTGCTGCGTGGAAGCCCAGAGGGTTATAGGGAGCAAAGAGAGCATCATCCTTCAGCTGCTCTTGTGAATTTCTAATGCCCAACTTCAGCTAGCAATTTGACGGCTAGCAACCCAACCCTCTTCCCTCCTCCTCTGCAACTTCTGCCACCAAGAAGAACAAGAACAGCAATGTTATAGGAACTCCATTAGTTTCAAGTTACTCACTATTAATATACTATTCTGATTTGGACTTACTCTGTGCCTGTCTTCGAAATGCTTCATAGGTTGGTGTGGAGGGAGCTTAACTCTGTATCTAACCTGTACTGTTCCTGCCCTGGGAATGGTTAATGGGACAGTGAAAAGTGGAGTTTTACTTTGTATCTAGCCTGTACTGTATCTGCTAGGGAATGGTTAATGGGACAGTATAAAGGAAACTTTACTCTAAAGCTTGTACTATTCTTTCACTGTTTTTAAAATTTTGTTCATGGGAAGTGGGTGCTGCTGGCTAGGCCAGCATTTATTGCCCATCCCTAATTGCCCTTGTTCAGAGGACAGTTAAGAGCCAACCACATCGCAGTGGTAGGCCAGACAGGGGTAAGGACAGCAGATATCCTTCTCTAAAGGACATTAGTGAACCAGGTGGGTTTTTACAACAATCAACAATGGTTTCATGGTCATCATTAGGCTTTTAATTCCAATTCTTTTTAATTGAATTAAAATTCCACTGTCTGCTATGATGAGATTCAAACCTGGGTCCCCAGAGCATTACCCTGGGTCTCTTGAATTACTAGTCCCATTACAATGCCACTATGCTACCATTTCCCCTTTTCTAAAATAGAAATGGTTCTATGCTCCAGCAATGGCATCATCTTAATGCAAATTACAAAAGCAATAATGGAATAATCCAATTTACTGAATTTATGAGAAATTCATCTCACAATTTATGTTCTTCAAACCCTGACATCTGGTTTCATTAATTGTCAGAACATATTTTGTCTGTTTGGAAAGTGTAGCCTGTGTTGTAAAATAGTTTCACTAACTGAATACATTTCCCAGGTGCTGCCATGTTGACAATATAAAAACAACACTTACACACCAGCTTTCTCTTTGAAAGACCTTAAAGGCCACAAGTTAAATCAACGTTTGCTAATCCCCAGCCTGGCCCACACTGACCCCGAGATTTCCAGCCCAGCTCCGCAATGGATTCATAGCCAGTTTTCCTAATGCTCCCGAATGGGCTGCAGTGTTGGCTTTCACTCATTTCTTCTTTTTAATCCTTAAGTGTTGGCTGCTGCCAATGTGTGAGGGTAATTCTGCATTACTTCCTCTTAAACTGTTTCTCTGGGAGGTGAAGTAGGCGTGCGGGTGTGGAATTTTGCAACAGTAAGCATTTTACACAAATTAACAATTCTCAGAGCTATTGAATTTGTAAACCATTAAAAAAAACTTTTAAAACAGTTTCAGCAATTAATAGGGGAACGATGCTTTTTGATTTCTCCTTGCAACCCCAAGGTATACCTGTGTCTATCAAACTGATATTGTGCATGACAAACATGTTCAAAGTTTATTGCAGTTTTTGATTTTGTTTGAGAGACTAATGGTCAGTACAGATGACGGATAGGTTTAGTAGTTTTTCAAAATATTGTATGTGATTGTGACAGGCTTAATAATCCAGTGCTTTATTCTATCTTACAACAGTGCAAAAGTATTCTACCATGTAATGTAAACATACTTGACTATTATATTTTTCAGCCATTTTCTCTTGACAACATTTTCTTTCTCTTGTTCCTTTTCAGTGTATTTAAGTTGATCATGCCTACATATTCTGACTCAGCTCCCCTGTTTGGTAAAGCTAGCCCGTGTCTGAAATTTAAGATCAAGACATTGCTGGACCGGGGGCCAAAGTAGGTCAGCGAGCACAAGGATGATGGTGAAATAGGACATAGGTATGATATGAGTAACTGAGCTGTGGACGAGCTTAAGTTTACAAAAGATGGAAGGTGAAGGGGAAAACCAGTAAAACTTGAAAATGAAGGGTACCAGTCAGGGCCTGGGAGAGGGAGGGTACAGACGGTGCCAAACACCAGGGCCCAGGCTCAGTGTTTAAAAATGGCATCCAGACACTGAGCTTCAGACCTGAAAGACCAGCCTTTAAAAGGAATCGGAACAGTCAGCCTGACAGTTCTGACTTTTTTTAAGCAAGTCTTTCAGGTCAGTTTCACTGACTGTGGCTGCAAATAGGAAATGTTGCTGTTTAAGACCTTCGGGGTTCCAATAATTTTGAAAGGCCTGCCAAAAAATATCAAAAGTCTACCTCAAGGTCAGCAGCAGCTCCTATTTACAGCTACATCAGGGGTGTGCTCTCAGTTGAATATCTGCTGGAAAAATGGTATGTCCCTGTAATCACTTTAGAGCTAGTTGGATGGTGTGTAGGGTGGAGGTTGGGGAGGGGGTTGGAATTGGGGCAGGGTGCTGCGATGGGAGGTTTGGGGTGTGGGGGTTGTGGGGTAGGGCTACGGTGTGGGGAGTGTGGTGGGTGGGCTGTGGTGGGTGGGTTGGGGGGGTTGGTTGGTGGGTTGGGAGGAGGGGTTAGGGGTGGGCAGGTAGAAGGGGCAGGAGGTGGATGACAAATGGGGAGCTGGGGTTGGTGGATGAGGTGAGGGCGGTAAGGTGGAGTGTGGGGTTGGGGGTGATGTGGGGGTCTGGTGGATGGTCGTTGGGGGGTTGGGAGGATCACTTTTAAGGTTTACTACCACAAAATTAAATACTATTCACTTCTCAAAATTCTCTTCTGAATTTAAACCAGCATATAAATAGCAGTATAAATTTTCATTATGCCCTAAAGTAGACCAATTCTGCTGACATGCTGTGTTGATGTACCAAGGGCTTGAGAATCTTTGGCCTCATCAAAATAAATGTCAGAAAATAAAAACCGAGAGTGATGCAAAACAGGGTGTTGACTCACTTTCACCCAGTTTATTACTCTTGCAAAGTTGGGGAATGAAATCCCTATTTGTCACTAGGAGATTGCTTAAAGAAAAATTTTACAAATCTCTTCTCCATCCTAGGTTCACCCAAGATAGTCTGTAAATTCAAAGTGTACAACACAATTTTTATGACTGTTTCTGAGGGAAGGGGAAGCAATCCAGTTCTTGAGTTAAGGCCATACTAAATTTATGTGCCATGTATCATTCTTCTCTGAAAAATTCAGAACAACAATTCAATCTACACTTTTCCTGAGCTGCTGGTTGACAAATCCTGGGGATAGCGTCATTAGCATAAAAGGAACAGATGCCATTTATGGTTTATCGTGGGTTGGCGCCAGAGAAGTCAAAATGGTAAGGCTGTATTAGCTACAGAGTTGCATTGTTTTGTAAATATAATGAATGCCTTGTAGCCACTTTTCTAACATCAGTTGATTGCTCTGTGATTAATTGTCCTTAGAGAATCATCATTGAGCCTCCAATTTCACCATTGCTACAGTCACTCTGCTTACTACATGCAGGTGTAATGAAAGAAGGATAAATCCTACATTTATATAGTACCTTCCGAAATGCCCCAATCAATTTACAGCCAATCAAGTACTTTTGAGTTGTAGTCACTGGTATAATGTAGGCGATGTTATCAAATGGTGGAGCAGGCTCAAGATACTTTCCTGCTCCTAATACAAATGTTCAAATGTCATTCTGGATAGATGAGACGAGCTGGGCTAGATGGCCTTTGCCATCTATAATTATCTTGCAAACCATGGAATCATGGCTGGAGTTCTGCTTATTTTGTTGCTAATGAAAGTTTACTTTGAACAGGCTTTGTGGGGTGAAATTACCAGGACACGAGTGCGTAATGGGCTCATAGTGAATCTGTAACCTGTTTTAAACTGCACATGATTCTCAAGAGATTTTTCCATTGACTTCAATCTTTCCCTTTTGTCTACTTACCTATTATCCCACTCTATCTTGGTGCTTTTTATAAGTTTTTTTGAGGTATTGAAATATTGTGATAAAATTGTGTTGCAAAGTAGATACTGAAAGTATATTGTAGTGAGAAGCAGCAATCAGCAGAGTCTTCAGACTTGCTGATCAAGAAAACACAGATACAATTGTGAACCATTCAGTCTTTGTCTTCTGATCTCTTAAAAGTTGTGTCACGCAGAGACACAGCGGTCTCCTATGCTTCTGACTGACAGTGAAGATCTATGTTGTTCAATCATTCCACTTTGTTGCTCAGGAGTCATTTGATCTTTCTACCCTGTGAGATTACTGATAAAAATGAATCCAATTACACCCCTTGTATGGAATAATTATATTGAATAATATTACACAACCAAGCAGCGCAGAGTCTCCTATTTCTACAGAATGGAAAAGACCTTGTGTGGTTTATCTGGGTTGCAAGTATTGAACTTTTCCCCCAAATATGAATTTACTGTCACCGTGTCCATATGGTGCAATAGGCAGAACATGTTAATGAGGGTTGAGGCAGTCACGGTTATCATGTGTTATCATTTGCAAGTGTTATAAATAACTAATGGGATGTTTTCCAATCAAATTAACAATATTGCACGATGCTGTTAAAGTAAAATTTGTACTCTCTGGTTTGTTTAATAGTCACAGTGGGATCACCTATAGGGCACACATAAGCTAACACTGTATTATACCATTGCTGCTCTTAACATGAATGACCCATGCTGCATATATAATCGGATGATATTTGTAACCAGATGCCAACAATGGGTACTATAATTTTACTAGAATGTTTCTGGGATTGTTTGGTAAATTGATTGGTGAATCTTGAAAGGGGAAAAAATATCATACAGGATTAAAGGGGGAGTGGGGAGTTGGGAGTGGGGGGGAACAAGGGGCCCGAAAACAGATGAAGCACCAGGGCCTATGATTTCTCTCCTTGGCCCTGGTACCAGTAAAACTTGTCCGAAGTGGTCTTGTATACCTTAAAATGGAACTTCATATTAATCGTGCCAGTATTATTGATTTTTACTGGGATTTGAAAATTTTGAACTGGTTTTTCCTTCTGGGAGAGAGTGGCCAGGGGAGCTTTGGAATAATTGAGTCTGGAGGTGACAAATACATGGATGAGGTTTACAGTGGCAGATGGGCTAAGGCAGGGTAGAGGGCAATGTAATGGAGAAGGAAATAAGCAGTCATGGTGATGGGGTGTTGGGCTCAGCTCAGGATCAGGTAGGATGCCGAGGGTATGAATCACCTGGTTCAGCCTGAGACAGTGACCAAGGAGAGGGATGGAATTGTTAGCAAGGAAATGAAGTTTGTGCCAGGGACCACTGGATCTTCCCAGTCTTTAGTTGGAGGAAATTTCTGTCGATCTAATACTGGATGTCAGACAAGCAACATAACAAATAAGGGGCAATGGAAAGGTTGAGAAAGGTGATGGTGAGGTAGAAATGGATATTGTCAGTGTAAATATGGAATCTGACATGGTGGTGCAACCAGCTGTTCTGCCTTTTTCCAATGGGTTCCCCCATCGGACTTACCACAGAAAATCAGTGGAACCACCAATTAAATTTTAACCCTGACTCTGACAGAACTGATCCAAAGCAGTGAATTATATATTTGATGGATAAGCTGTAGGTCATAACGTTCCAAGAGCATTTGGCACATTATACAACTATACACATGTTACATGTATATATTATCCAAAATGTATTTTTCTTCATTTTTTTAAACCCTCTCCCTCAGGGTAAGTTTCCTGGGGTGGGGGGGTGGGGAGCCTCATTGGATTCTCACCTATGTTGGAGCATGTTATTAATGAAGTGGTAACAGGGCACTCAGAAAATCATGACTGAGCAGAGTCAACGTCAAATTATAAAAGAGAGATCATGTTTAATCAATCTGTTAGTTTTCGAGATAGCAACTAGCAAGGCAGATAATGGGAAACTAGTGGATGTAGGGCATTCGGATTTTCAAAAATCATTCAATCAAACACTCAAGAGGATATTACCCAAAATTAGAGCTCATGGGATCGAGAATATTATGTTAACATTGATTGAGGATTGGTTAATGGAGAGAAGGCAGAGTGGGAATAAATGGACCATTTTCGAATTGACAGGCAGTGACTGGTGAGGTACCACAAGGATCTGTGCTTGGACCTCAGTTATTAACAATGTATATCAATTACTTAGATGAGGGGACAGAGAATGAATCCAAGTTTGCTTGCAATACAAAGTAAGATGGTCTCGGGGGAAGACAGTGGCATAGTGGTAATGTCACTGGGCTAGTAATCCAGAAGCTCAGGCAAATGCTTGGGGGGAAATGGGTTCAAGTCCCACTACAGCAGCTAGTGGAATTTAAATTCAATTAATAAAATTTGGGAATTGAAAGCTAGTCTCTGGTCTGACCAAATGTGGCTCCAGACCCACAGCCTTTGGTTGCCTAGCAAGCCAATCAGTAACACTCATATCCCTTGCAATAGTAAATAAAACCCTTCTATGAGCTTGCGCCTCTCTATTTCTGTAATCTCCACCAGTCCCACAACCAATGATCCTCTAATTTCCTTTTGTTGAGCATGGCCTATTCATTTAATTGTGCAGGACCTTTACATGTTTTGCACAGCCCCACATACACGGTAATTTAAAGGGGATGACCTATGCTCAACTTGGGTGGGAACTTGTGGATTGCCAACCATCACCTTCTCAAAAGTAACTAGGGATGGACAATAAACACCACCTTACCAGCAACCCACATTTCACAACAATAAATAATAATCAATTTTTTGAACAGAGGTTCATAGCAGAATGCATACAGTTAGATCATTGTATTCAGGAGGACTGAGTCAATTACCTCGCACCTTCAGCAGGTTATAGAAAAAAATAAGAAATTTTATTTTCTCCATGCATTCAAATCACTTCACAGCTGCTGAATTACTCTAGAAATGTGTTCAGTGTTGTTTTGTAGACAAACATGCCACAGCAATGTCGCACTAACAGCAAATGAGACAAACACCAGTGAATCAATTTTGTTTGAGGGAGTAATGTTGGCCAGGACATCTCAAGTATTCCCTGCTCTTCATCCAATCTTACAAAGACGGCATCTTGAACACTGCAGCACTCCCCCATTACTACACTGTGAGTGTCAACCTAGATTGCAAGCTTGGAAACAACCCTTCTGACAGAGAGGAAAAAGAATGCTACCAATTGAGCCAAGCTAAAACCTTATATATTTTATATATAAACCTTATATATAACCTCCATATATATATATATGAATATATTCATTCTGCTGGCTACATAGCATGTGTTTGCTTAAAATCTAATTTGCTCTGTGGTAGCAATAATCAGTTAACTTTTAAAAAATTCATTCACACGATGTGGGCATCGCTGGCTAGACCAGCATTTATTGCCCATCCCAAATTGCCATTGAGAAGGTGGTGGTGAGCTGCCTTCTTGAAATACTGCAGTCCATGTGGTGTAGATACATCCACAGTGCCTTTAGGGAGGGAGTTCCAGGATTTGGACCCAGTGACAGTGAAGGAACAGGAATATGTTTCCGAGGCAGAATTCCAAGCCTCTGACCTGCTCTTGTGGCCACAGTATTTATATGGCTAGTCCTGTTCAGTTTCTGGTCAATGGTAACACCCAGGATGTTGATAGTGGGTTATTCAGTGATGGTAATGCCACTGAATGTCAAGGGGCGATGGTTAGATTCTCTCTGTTGGAGATGGTCATTGTCTGGCACTTGTGTGGCGCGAATGCTACTTGCCACTTGTCAGCCCAAGCCTGAGTACTGTCCAGGTCTGGTTACATTTGGACATGGACTGCTTCAGTATCTGAAGAATCGAGAATGTGCAATCATCAGCAAACATCCCCACTTCTGACCTTATGATGGAAGGAAAGTCATTGATGAAACAGCTGAAGATGGTTGGGCCTAGGACACTACCCTGAGGAACACCTGTGGTGATGCCCTGGAACTGAGATGAGTCACCTCCAACAACCTCAACCATCTCCCTTTGTGTTAGGTATGAATCCAATCAGTGGAGAGTTTTCCCCTAATTCCCATTTACTTCAGTTTTGCTCGGGCTCCTTGATGCCATACTTGGTCAAATGCTGCCTTGATGTTAAGGGCATTCACTCTCACCACACCTCTGGAATTCAGCTCCTTTGTCCATGTTTGAACTAAGGCTATAATGAGGTAAGAAGCTAAGTGACTTTGGGGGAACCCAAACTGGGCATCAGTGAGCAGGTTATTGCTAAGCAAGTGCTGCTTGATAGCACTGTTGATGACCCCTTCCATTACTTTGCTGATGATTGAGAATAGACCGAAGGAGTGGTAATTGGCCGGGTTGGACTTGTCCTCCTTTTTGTGGACAGGACATACCTGGGCATTTTCCACATTGCCAGTGTTGGAGTTGTATTGGAACAGCTTGGCTAGGGATGCAGCAAGTTCTGGATCACAAGTCTTCAGTACTATTGCCGAAATATTGTCAGGGCCCATAGCCTTTGCAGTATGCAGTGCCTTCAGCCATTTCTTGTATCACATGGAGTGAATCCATGTGATTCAGGTTTGGCTGAAGACTGGCTTCTGTGCTGCTGGGACCTCTGGAGGAGGCCGAGCTGGATCATCCACTCGGCACTTCTGGCTGAAGATTGTTGCAAATGTTTCAGCCTTATCTTTTGCACTGATATGCTGGGCTCTCCCATCATTGAGGATGGGGATACTTGTGGAGCATCCTCCTCCAGTGAGTTGTCTTTTTGTCCACCACCATTCATGACTGGATGTGGCAGGACTGCAGTCCTTAGACCTGATCCATTGGTTGTGGAATTGCTTAGCTCTGTCTATCTCTTGCTGCTGATGCTGTTTGGCACGCAAGTAGCCCTGTGTTGTAGCCTCACCAGGTTGATACCTCATTTTTAGACATGCCTGTTTCCACTCTTCATTGAACCAGGGTTGATTCCACAGCTTGATGGTGATGGTAGAGTGGGGCTATGCTGTGCCATGAGGTTACAGATTGCGGTTGGGTATAATTCCGTTGCTGTTGATGGTCCACTGAATCTCATGGATTCCCAGTCTTGAGTTGCTAGCTCTGTTCAAAATCTATACTAGTAGGGTGGTAGTGCCACACGACACGATGGATGGGACATCATCTCCATGAGGACCATGTGCTGGTCACTCCTACTGATACAGTCATGGGCAGATGCATTTGCAGCAGGCAGGTATTGGTGAGGATGAGGTCAAGCATGTTTTTTGTTTTTGTTGGTTCCCTCACCAGCTGCCACAGGCCCAGTCTAGCAGCTATGTCTTTAGGACTCAGTCTATAGTGGTGCTATTGAGCCACTCTTGGTGATGGACATTGAAGTCCCCCACCCAGAGTACATTCTGCACCCTTGCCACAACTCTCTCCCGACTGTTTACCACTGTGCCGCCACCTCAGCTGGGTCTGCCCTGCCGGTGGTACAGGACATACCCAGGTCTGGGACATTATCGTCGGGTATAATTCCATGAGGATGACTATGTCTCCCTGTGCTTGACTACTCTGTCAGACAACTATCTCAGTTTTGGCACAAGCCCCCAGATGTTATTGAAGGCTTTGCAGGATCCATAGGGCTGATTTTGCCGTTGCCATTTCTGGTGCCTAGACTGATGCCGAGTGGTCTATCTGGTTTCATTCTTTATTCAATTTTCTGCAGCAGTTTGATCGAATTGAGTGGCTTGCTAGGCCATTTCAGAGAGCAATTAAGAATCAACCACATTGCTATGGACCTGGAGTTACATGTGGGCCAGCCCAGGTAAGGATGGTAGATTTCCTTCCCTAAAGGGCATTAGTGAACCAGATGGGTTTTTATGACAATCAACAATGGTTTCATGGTCATTGTTAGATTTTTAATTCCAGATGTTTATTGAATTCAAATTCCACCATCTGCCGTGGACGGATTCAAACAAGTGACCCCCCCCCCACCACCCCCCCACCCCGCCCCAGAGCATTACCCTGTGTCTCTGGATTACTAGTCCAGTGACAATACCACTACGTCACTGCCTCCCCACTACTGCATGTTAATGGAAGTCCACAGAGTGCTGTTGCTTAAAGTGCTTCCAATCACCTGAGATGCTTCTGAATCTACATTCAACTATAAATCTTAAAGGAACAGCAACACCATCATTGCTATGGAGCCATCTCTTTAAATCAGTGCCGTTCAAGAAATTGAAAGAGCCCCTGAGCTAACATACCATTTAAACAAACATTCAACAACATGTAACTTAGACCAATTTCTTACGTATTGCCCTGAGACATCTGTACATTCCCACCCCCCCAGGGAAGCTGGCACAAGAGTGTACACACAGATAGTGCTACATAAAATTAGTCACTAACCCAGTAACTGAGTGCAAACAAAACACCCTTGTTATACATTGCTCACAGCATTTGGCATTGTGGATTTGTGTAACATCATAAAGATTTTATTCTGGAAGTGCTGTTCCTTGATTCCTCATCCAAGTGGCCATTTTTCATGTGTGAGAAGACAGTGAGGTGCCAGGAGGCTTCCAGTGCCCAAGGAACTGCACCTCAGTAGGAGTCAGGGCCTGGAGGAGAAAGCCCCAGCTTAGAGAGGGCATTCACAAGAGGAGAAAACTGGTAATAACATTTAAAAATGTGAATGAAAACCACAGCAGCCAATTAGTGTTGAGGATTGCCAACAACTATGCATAGGTTGCAGTCAAGGGACATAGCAATTCACCTTATCATGACATGATGAAGAGCAGGTTAACATGCTGATTCACACCACTGTTGAAATCTGTGAAGAAACCACTTGTCCTCCCCAAGTGGTTCAGGAAACAAAATAAACTATTGAGAAAGACATGTAAATTCAGCAATTGCGTTGAGGTCAGACCTGCTAGTGGGAAATGGCCATAATGGTTTATTTGGTTTATTCTAAGTTTGCAATTGTATCCAGCATTACTGCAAAGCTATGAGTTACATAGCTCATCATGGACATTCATCACAAGATTGTATCACTAAGTGTTGTCACTGTAAAAAAAATCTGTTATTCCAAACTCCATACTGCAGCACACTCTCCATTACATACAGTAGGAGAATGGGTCAGAGACATGGAACTGGAGATCAGCGTGCATCATTCTTGGCCTAAAGGTTTTCGATAGCTGGATTTTGATTAGTGGGAAATCAGTTGCTTGTTGTCCTTTACATCTGATCCTCCACATCAGGTGAGGCCCTGCTCTGGGCATGCTGCCAGCTGATTTTCCCTGAATTTGTTTGAACAATAGATTCACATCTTTCAGGTAAGTACTTGTGTACCTCATCTATTGTACTGAGGTGTGCTAGCATGTCTTAATAATGTGGACACCACAATAGAATGCATATCACGACAGCCTGTGGCCACAATTACTCACATCTTGAAACATTCAGCATTAATTGAAATAAATTACACATTTGAAGAGGAAATGTGGAAGACTCTTTAAGAAGGAAAATACTAATAAGTCCAACAAACCCCACTGTTTTTAATAAATTGCACAGAATCCATCCACCTACGTACCCTTTTTGATCTTCTCCAAAAACATGTTAAATTGCCCCTGAAACTGATTTAAATTGTTCCTGTTGCATTGAATCATAGGAGATTATGGAATGGAAGAAGGTCATTTAGCCCACTGTATCAGTACTGGATTCCCTGCAATTTATTCTATGTCTACAGAACTTCGGATCAGAAAGCTCTGCTTAGTTTCTAATCCCAATTTAATTGCAAAGGTGCTGTTTACTCTGATGACCATGTGTTTTAATGAGTGTGCATGACATGCTAATAATGCATTAAATTAGGTTCCTGCCTCTTGCCGTGGGGAATCACAATCTGTCTTTAATCCACTGCCAACTTACTTCCCAACTTTCATCCCGTCGTCAGGAAGCTGACATTTTGCCTCCTGCACAACTAAGAGCCCCCACCCACCTCACTCCCTGCTCCCAGGAACTTCAATAGATTCTGCCCAAGGACACACTGAAGGATTGGCGAGCAGTTGGAGTCCTCCACTCCAGCAGGACAAGACTATGTACTAGTAAAACAAAGGCCACCGGATTTTGGTTTCTTCACTCAACATTTGACATATTACAAAGCATCGGCTCAGCCCATGGCTTAATGGGCAAAGGCACAATAACAGTGCCATGTTCAGCCATACCAATCAAGAAGATTGCCAAGTTCAATCGATTCCTTGGCATACATAAAACAGCAGTTGGCCCCTCCAGCTGGTTCTGCCATTCTACTAGATAACACCTGAACTGGCCCAAGTAGATAGGGACTGTGGCGGAGGCCCACAATTAGCCTCAGTGTCCTTTAGCGGTGGCTCCAGGTCGCCATTTGTTGCCATCTGCTGGAAGGTGTGTATGTCTAATTAACAGATGAGTACTGACTCAGGTTCAACTGCAGTGCAGTCAACACTCATACGGGTTTCTCCATGGATCTCTTGGGTTGATTCGTGGGGAACTGTACCTCAGCACCAGACACAGGTTCAGTTTTTTTGACTTGTGCACTCAAACACCACTCCCATAATGCTCCCTCCACCCCCACCTCCCCATTCATTTTAATGGACAAGAAAGTCATGAGCTTGTCATGCCCAGTACAGGCATGTCCATATTATGAACCTTCAGTCAACAATTTTAAAATTTGGACACAAACAAGCTGTTAAGATGGCTGCTGAAAATCATGTGACTTTTGGCATTTGGACTGTAGACCGTATCAAGTCTCTGGTGAATACCTAATTAGATACGGACACAGGTGAGGGTACCTCACTGCCATTTGTGAAATTCACACATCTCATTGTTTAAGGATGGACCAGCACCTAAAGACTACAGAGTTTCCAGAATGCTTGTCTCCATGTTTCATACCGGACAAAAGGGAAGTCAATGGCTACTATCAACTTCTCATTATAACACAATGGCCTCCACCATCCAAACTTGACTGTGTGCACCTCAGAAATGTTAACCCAGCAGTCATCAAAGCTAGTTTCATGGACTGCACCCTACCCTAGGACCCAGCAGATCCATTAGAACCATCAGCCAGTCTGAAAATCAGACCCTGAAACTAGCTGCAAGTGATCAAGCAACCAAAGTAAGTTTCCTGTTACAGTTTCAAAGTACACCTGAGACATTAAATTACAAGAAACCTCACAATCTGCTGTGAAACCTTTGCTTTACAAGACTCACACTTGAACTTTAAATCATCAAATCTGTTCAAGAAACCACAAGCCTGCCAAATGGGAGACCAGAAATCATAAATCAGAGACTGAATTAACTGTAATCTATGAAAGTGCACCATTTTTATCTGTATCCAATTTGTGTGTGTGTGTGTGTGTTTGTGTGACCGACTGTGCTTTAATTTGGGGTAAGTGTGTGAGAATAAATAACCTTCTTTGTTGTAAACTCATGAAAGCTGGCTGCTTAATTGCTTAATTGGAATACAAACTCCAAGGGGAAGAAAAAATACACCTCTTTCCATACAAAACATACTGATAACAGGCAATATACATTCTGTTTATGACAAGCTGAAGGGAACAGAAATGGAAAACCCCAGCCACAGTTATTGAGAGTTATGTAGAGATGTGGGGAGGCAATGGCATGGTATTATTGTTGCTGTGCCCTCTGAAATGGCCTAGTAAGCCACTCAGTTACAACAAACTGCTACAAGGTCGCAAAAAGGGAATGAAACCGGATGGACCGCCCGGCATCGATCTAGGCACGAGAAACGACAATGGCAATCTCAGCCCTATCGACCCTGCAAAGTCCTCCTTACTAACATCTGGGGATGAGTGCCGAAATCGGGAGAGTTGTCTCATAGACTAGTCAAGCAACAGCCTGAAATAGTCATCCTCAAGGAATCAAAACTTACAGATAATGTCCCAGACACCACCATCACCATCCCTAGGTATGTCCTATCCCATCGTCAGGTCAGACCCAGCATAGGTGGTGGCACAGTAGTTTACAGTCGGGAGGGAGTTGCCCTGGGAGTCCTCAACATCGACTCCGGACCCCATGAAGTCTCATAGCATCAGGTCAAACATTGGCAAGGAAACCTCCTGTTGATTGCCTCGTACCACTCTCCCTCAGCTGATGAATCAGTGCTCCTCCATGTTGAACATCACTTGGAGGAAGCACTGAGGGTGGCAAGGGCACAGAATGTACTCTGGGTGGGGGATTTCAATGTCCATCACCACGAGTGACTCAGTAGCACCACAACTGACCAAGCTGGCTGAGTCCTAAAGGACACAGCTGCTAAACTGGGTCTGTGGCAGGTGGTGAGGGAACCAACAAGAGGAAAAAACATACTTGACCTCATCCTCACCAACCTGCCTGCCACAAATGTATTTGTCCATGACAGTATTGGTAAGAGTGATCACTTCACATTGAGGATACCCTCCATCGTGTTGTGTGGCACTACCACCTTGCCAAATGGGATAGATCTAGCAAATCAAGACCAGTTGTCCGTGAGGTGCTGTGAGTCAACAGCAGCAGCAGAACTGTATTTGAACACAATACCATCAAGTCAGGGGATCAAGCCTGGTTCAATGAAGAGTGCAGGAGGGCATGCCAGGAGCAGCACCAGGCATACCTAAAGATGACTACGCATGCCAAACATCATCAGCAGCACGTAATAGACAGGGCTAAGCGATCCCACAACCAATGGATCAGATCTAAGCTCTGCAGTCCTGCCACATCCAGTCGTGAATGGTGGTGGATAACTAAACAACTCACTGGAGAAACATAGAAACATAGAAACTAGGAGCAGGAGTAGGCCATTTGGCCCTTCGAGCCTGCTCCGCCATTCATTATGATCATGGCTGATCATCCAACTCAATAGCCTGCTCATGCTTTCTCCCCATACCCTTTGATCACTTTCATCCCAAGAGTATACTCCTTCTTGAAAACATACAATGGTTTGGACTCAACTACTTTCTGTGGTAACGAATTCCACGGGCTCACTAGTCTCTGGGAGGAGGAGGTTCCACAAATATCCACATCCTCAATGATGAAGGAGTCCAGCACATTAGTACAAAAGATAAGCACTTGCTACAATCTTCAGCCAGAAATGCCGAGTGGATGATCCATCTCGGCCTCCTCCAGAGGACCCCAGCATCACAGATGCCAGTCTTCAGCCAATTCAAATCACTTCACGTGATATCAAGAAATGGCTGAAGGCCGCTGGTTAGAGTCATGCCTAGCACAAAGGAAGATGGTTGTGGTTGTTGGAGGTCAATCTTAATGGACAAAGAAATAGACAAATTGCAAAAAATTGTTTTGGATTGGGGGAGAGTGGATTTTAGTAAAATAAGGCAGGATCTGGCCAAGGAAGACTGGGAGCAGCGACTTGTGGGGAAATCTACAGAGGAGCAGTGGGGGGCATTCAAAAAGGAAATGGGGATGGTACGGGCTCAACGTGTTCCCTCTCGCGTGATAGGAAGGTGTAACAAGCCCAGAGAACCATGGATGACCAGAGATATTCAGGTTACGATGAGAAGGAAAAGAGAGGCTTTTAGCAGGTACATGGGAAGCAAATCAGCGGAGCCATTAGTGGAGTACAGAAAGTGCAGGGTGGAGCTTAAGAAAGCAATTAAGAGATCAAAAAGGGGATATGAGAAAGCTCTGGCTGGTAGGGGAAAATCCCAAGATATTCTATAAGTATATCAATGGCAAGATAATAACCAGGGAAAGAGTAGGGCCCATAAGGGTCCAAGGGGGCAAACTATAGGTGAAGCTAGATGGCATCACTAGAGTGTTGAATGAATACTTCATATCCATCTTCAACCAAGAGAATGAGGATGAGAGAGACTGCAAGGTTCTTAAGCAACTTGATATAGGGAGTGACAAGGTATTGGAAGTGTTGGCAGGCTTAAAAGTGGACAAATCTCCAAGTCCAGATGATTTGTGTCCCACACTGCTGAGGGAGGCAAGGGAGGAGATCGCAGGGGCTCTGACCCAAATTTTTAATTCCTCTCTGGCCTTGGAGGAGGTGCCAGAGGACTGGAGAACAGCTAATGTGGTTCCACTATTTAAGAAGGGTTGTAGAGATAAGCCAGGGAACTACAGGCCAGTGAGTCTCACGTCAGTGGTAGGGAAACTATTGGAGAAAATTCTGAAGGAGAGAATCTATCTCCATTTGGAGAGGCAAAGTTTGATCAGGGATAGTCAGCATGGCTGTGTCAGAGGGAGGTCATGCCTCACAAATTTGATTGAATTTTTTGAGGAGGTGACCAGGTGTGTAGATGAGGGTAGTGCAGTTGATGTAGTTTATATGGGTTTCAGCAAAGCCTTTGTCAAGTTCCCAATTGGGAGACTTAAAAAGAAGGCAAATGCACATGGGATACAGGGTAATTTGATAAGGTGGATTCAAAATTGGCTTAGTTGTAGGAGACAGAGGGTGATGGCAGAAGGATGCTTTAGTGACTGGAAGCCAGTGTCCAGTGGCGTACCACAGGGATCTGTGCTGGGTCCCCTATTATTTGTCATTTATATAAACGACATAGATGACTATGTGGGGGGTAGGATTAGTAAGTTTGCGGATGACACAAAGATTGGTCAGGTGGTTAACAGTGAGGTTGAGTGTCTTGGGCTACAGGAAGATACAGACGGGATGGTCAAATGGGCAGATAAGTGGCAGATGGAATTTAACCCTGAAAAGTGTGAGGTGATACACTTTGGAAGGAGTAATTTGACAAGGAAGTATTCAATGAACAGCATGACACTAGGAAGTTCTGAGGAACAAAGGGACCTTGGCGTGTGTGTCCATAGATCTCTGAAGGCAGAGGGGCATGTTAGTGGGGTGATGAAAAAGGCATATGCGACACTTGCCTTTATCAATCAAGGCATGTATTACAAAAGTAGGGAGGTCATGTTGGAGTTGTATAGAACCTTGGTGAGGCCTCAGCTGGAGTACTATGTGCAGTTCTGGTCACCACATTATAGGAAGGATGTGATTGCACTGGAGGGGGTGCAGAAGAGATTCACCAGGATGTTGCCTGGGATGAAACATTTAAGTTATGAAGAGAGGTTGGATAGACTTGGGTTGTTTTCGTTGGAGCAGAGAAGACTGAGGGGCGACCTGATCAAGGTGTACAAGATTATGAGGGGCATGGACAGGGTGGATAGGGAGCAGCTGTTCCCCTTAGTTGAAGAGTCAGTCACAAGGGGACATAAGTTCAAAGTGAGGGCCAAGAGGTTTAGGGAGGATGTGAGGAAAAACTTTTTTACCCAGAGGGTGGTGGCGGTCTGGAATGCACTGCCAGGGAGGGTGGTGGAGGCGGGTTGCTGCACGTCCTTTAAAAAGTACCTGGATGAGCACTTGGGACATCATAACATTCAAGGCTATGGGCCAAGTGCTGGTAATTGGGATTAGGTAAATAGGTCAGGTGTTTCTCAAGTGTTGGTGCAGACTCGATGGGCTGAAGGGCCTCCGCTGCACTCTGTGATTCTGTGATTCTATGATTCAATCATCTCAGCTCCAGGACATCACTGCAGGAGTTCCTCAGGGTATTTTCCTCAGCCCAGCCATCTTCGGCTGCTTCATCAATGACCTTCCTTCCATCATAAGGTCAGAAGCGGGGATGTTTGCTGATGATTGCACAATGTTTAGCACAAGTCGCAACTCCTCAGATACTGAAGCAGTTGATGTCCAAAGGCATCAAGGCTTGGACAATATTCTGGCTTGGGCTGAAAAGTGGCAAGTAACATTCGTGCCACACAAGTGTCAGGCAATGGCCATCTCCAACAAGAAAGAATCCAACCATCACCCCTTGATGTCCAATAGCATTACCATCACTGAATCCCCCTGGATCAACATCCTGGGGGTTACCATTGACCAGAAACTGAACTGGTCTAGCCATGTAAATACTGTGGCTACAAGAGCAGGTCAGAACCTAGGAATCATGTGACAAGTAACTCACCTCCTGTCTCCCCAAAACCTGTCCACCATCTACAAGGTACAAATCAGGAGTGTGATGGAATACTCCCCACTTGCCTGGATGAGTGTAGCTCCCACAACACTCAAGGAGCTTGACTCCGTCCAGGACAAAACAGTCCGCTTGATTGGCACTACATCCATAAACATTCACGCCCTCCACACCAACGCACAGTTGCAACTGTATGTACCATCTACAAGATGCACTGCAGGAATTCACCAAGGCTCCTTTGACAGCACCTTTCAAACCCATGACCTCAACCATCCAGAAGGACAAGGGCAGCAGATAGATGGGAACACCGTCACCTGGAAATTCCTCTCCAAGTCACTTACCATCCTGACTTGGAAATATATCGCCGTTCCTTCACTGTCACTGGGTCAAAATCCTGGAACTCCCTTCCTAACAGCACTATGGGTGTACCTACATCATCTGGACTGCAATGGTTCAAGAAAGCAGCTCACCACCACCTCCTCAAGAGCAACTAGGGATAGGCAATAAATGCTGGCCCGGCCAGTGAAGCCCACATCCTGTAAAATGAATTTTAAAAAAGCTATAGCACAGGAACAGGCCATTCAGCTCAACTGTCAATGCCAGGCTTTATGCTCCACACAAGTTTCCTCCCACTTCACTTCATCTAACCACTGTCTTAAAGGAACAAAGAAAATTTGAACCAAAACAAAAAAGCCTTTGTATATTTCGGAACATGACCTGTTCAGTTCTTTCTGTGCAACTACAGGAAGCTGTCTGAATGGTAACTGAGTATGCCTGGTTAATTAACAGCACAATCTTCACTAGCTTCAGCAATGTAGAATCAAATGTTGGATAACTCCGGAACAGGGTTATGTACTGTGAGAGCAAATAACCCTTGGGAAATGTGTCATTCAACAGGCTCTAACTCAACTCAATAAATATCAGACAGGTGACAGCAGGTAGAATACATTGATCTCAATCCAAGGCTTGACTAAAAAGGACAGTGTAGCATTCAGGTGCATCAGGCTGTCCCTGAAACACAATGCCGTTACCAATAGAGACAGACATTTATTCCAAATGTCTCATCACCTCAAACTCAATTCCGCCCCCAAGCCCAGTAGAAGCTCTGTTATGGACAGTAGAGTGAACCTCAGGAAGCAGTCCTGGGAACAAACCAGCCCTGATCCTCCAGTTTCTAGTAACAAAGTTCCAGTGCATGTTATAGAAGGATCAATTTTAACTTGCTGGAATTGTGGTTAACAGTGCCGTGACATAGGATTACATAGAATGTATAACACAGAAACAGGCCATTCAACCCTGCAGGCCTATGCCAGAGCTTATGCTCACACGATCAACATATCCTCCAATTCCTTTCTTGCTCAGGTGTTAATGTAACTTCCCCTTTAATCCATCAATGCTATTGCCTCAACCACTCATTGTGATAACAACTTCCACATTCTCACCGCTTTATTGGAATTTATTAGCAACCGTCTTATACTTATGGCCCCTAGTTCTGGTCTCCCCTCCAAGTAGAAGTATCTTCTTTACATCTACCCTATCAAATCCTTCATAATTTTAAAGGCATCTGTTAGATCACTCCAAACCTTCTTTTTTCTACAGAATGGGCTGAATGGCCTCCTCCTGTTCCTATAAGTGAAGAATGGTCACTTAGACAAAGTATTCTGGGGATTCAAAACCTGTAAAACTGACCCCAGCGTGAGTCAGGAGTAAAGAGGGAAGCAACTGGATGAACAAGGAAGTAGCTCAGAGCCTGAACAGTTAATGTACATACCCTACAATATCACAAGAATTTGCTTTGCTCAACAGTAATAATTCACAAGGAAACAAAGAATGAAGACCAGCTGCATCCGAATTAAAGAAGAGGGAGAGGGAAATCTGTTCCTTATTTACTCTGTAATTACTTTAATAGTTTTAAGGCAAATTGGCTCCTGGGGTAATCAAATTCTGTGTAACACAGTCTGAACCATGTAAGTACAAGGTTTGTGCAAGAGCTTGGTTGCTAGGACCTACCCCTCCACCACCTCCTCCAACACAGAGGGTAACGACTAGAGATTTCAATAATCTACTCAGGTAAATCGCACGATGGTTTCACCAAGAAAGCCATCATCAACTCTTTCAGTTGTCATTCATGTTGACATTAAGCAGCCCACCACCTGGCCAACAGGCCAATCACCAGTGGAAAAACTTCAAGACCATCAGTCGGAGCCCACACCTCTGTCACACAGCAGTTGTGATTTCAAGGAAGGAGATTGCTTCATTGTGATCAGGCCAAGGAAACCACAATTTTAGGATTAGTTTGTTGGGTAGGGAGACCAGTGGATTCCAGCTAGTGTCAATGTTCCCAATATATTGCCACATCTCTCATCCTAGCTGGTGCCATGAGTCCTCACTGACCTTAGATGCCCTCACTGAGTCTACCGACAATTCTAACTAAAATAGTAAAAAACAATACTTCTCAACTTTGAACCTCTTCATTTTACTGTGTGGGGTCAGCAGATTATTCATTTTGCTCCCACCTCCTCACATTTATCCCAACTTGGAGAACAGCTCAAGAGCCTCTTGCCACTGCTGCTCTAGAGCCAGTCACCACAAGATGATTAAGAGCAGAAGCAGAGGACTCCCCTGTCGCTCAATGGATAGCTCTCTAATCTCTGAAGCTAAGTCATGCGTTCAAGCCCCCCTTCCAGAGACTTAACCACATAATGCAGACTGACATCCCAAGCGCTGAACTGTTCAAGCTGCTGTTGTTCAGATGTGCCATTAAACTGAGGTTCTGTCAGCTGTTTCAGGTGGGTATTAAATATCTCTAAGGTACTATTTCGAAGAAGAGCAGGTGAGTTCTCCATTATGGAGTACTGTGCCCCATTCTGGACATCACACTTTTGGAAGAACATGAGACTTTGGAGAGGATACAGAAGAGATTTATTAGAACACACCAGAGAGAGGGATCACAGTTACATGATTAGACTGGAGAAACTGGGGTTGTTTCTCCAGAGAACAGAGGAGGTTTGTTGGAAGTGTTTAAAATCATGAATGGTTCAGATAGTGAATAAAGATAAATTATTTCCAAAGGTTGATGGGTTAATAACCAGAAGACAGAGGTATAAGGTGATGAAAACAAAAAAACTGCGGATGCTGGAAATCGAAAACAAAAACAAAAACAGAATTACCTGGAAAAACTCAGCAGGTATGGAAGCATCAGCGGAGAAGAAAAGAGTTGACGTTCCGAGTCCTCATGACCCTTCATCATGAGGACTCGAAACGTCAACTCTTTTCTTCTCCGCCGGTGCTGCCAGACCTGCTGAGTTTTTCCAGGTAATTCTGTTTTTGTTTTTGTATAAGGTAATGGCCTTCCCATCACCTCTGATCTGTCTCCCATTTTATGCTTGGCATGGCAGGTGTCAGGCAGTTGCGGGCTGGTGCCAGGCAAGGTGGGGCCAATCGTGGGCACCCTTCCCACAAGGCCATGCCCCGCTTTTAATCTTACCCCCTGGCCTCTCAAACCCAATCCCCCAGCCCTCCTCACCCCACTCACTGGCGCCTGTTAGCCAGGGCCTGCCGACACCCAGACTTACCTTGAAGTCCAGCTCCATAATCTCCACTTGTTCAGCCGCTGCTTGAACCTGACGCTGCTGGAACTACAGAGCTGCTGGCCAATCAGTTTGGCTGGCAGCAATCTAAGGCAGGACTTCCTTCCAGATGAGGGTGGTAGTCTTGACTTTAGACAATTAACTCTGATTCCAGTGTAAATTGGCTACAGAGCAGCCAGCTTTTAGGCTTTGGGGGGAGGTGGGAGGGGAGCAAGCACCCTACCGAATTTTTAGTCAGGGAGGCAGGGAATATGATTCCCCGTAAAATCCAGCCCAATGATATTTGTCCTGGCCAATATTTATGCCTAACTCAACATTGCTGAAACCAATCATCTGGTTATTATCTCATTGCCATAAGGTGCCATTCACAACCTCAGGATATCCCAAAGCATTTTACAGTCACTCAAGTACTTCTGAAGTCTAGGGAATATGGCAACCAATTTGCACACAGCAACATTCTAGGAACAACAATGAGATAAATCACCAGATGTGGATTTATAATTTGTTGTTTAATGATATCGGGTGAGGGATAAATATTAGCCAGAGACTGGGGAAAACGCCCCTGCTCTTATTGAAAATAGTGCCATTGGATCTTTTACATCCTTCTGAAAAGGCAGAGAGGCCTTGGTTAAATGTGTCATTCAAAAAAACACACCTCCAGCATTGGAAAGTACTGTAATGGAGTGTCATCATAGGGTATGTGCTCAAGTTTCTATAGTAGCATTTGAACCCACAACCTTTTGAACTAGAGCCAAGGGTGCTACCCGCTGAGCCACAGCTGACCAATACAACGACTTTGTTCACCTAGATGTGTACAGGCCTGGGGGTCAATCCAGGAAAGCTTACAAGTCACAAAGGATGCACAGACTGTGGCTGACCTGAGCAAGCATCAGCCAACCTTGCTGAACAAACTCACACAGCCTTCAGTACATTTTCTGTTGGTTCTTTGGGGATTGAATACTCCTTTGACTGCAATAATCAGAGTTGATTACTTGTACTGTCAGTCAGAATGCCACTGTTCACTGCTCATTAGACTCACAAACCAAGGCAATGCCTTAAACTTAATCACTTTTCCCTAAGTATTTGGTTCGTAATCGCAAATTCTATGGACCAGGCTGAAAGAGTAATTCAGGAGCTGAGCTATGTGGAGTTAGGGTCAGAGGTTAATATTAGTCAAGGGGATGGCAGTAAAAGAAAGGAAATTACAAGGCACCAATTCTATGGGGTAGGCACATTGAGGACATGATTGAGGTCTCTGAAAGATAGAGCTGTTGAAAAACTTGTTGGGAGGAAAATACAGTTCCAACCCATCAAGCAAAAGTTGGCAAACTTTTATTCAAGGTCTATTTGGAGACAAGCTGTGCACAAGATTGTATTGAACTGCATTTTTGTGCAGCATCATTAAAAGAGCATTTCATCCCTTTGCCTTCCTTCCTGGGGAATAAAGACAGAAATGTTTGGCAAAAAGGCTGAGTCCCTTAAACACAAGATTAAGGTGCAAAAGTGACTTGTCAGCCCTACCTGTGGGTCCTGTTTATCTGTCTGCGAGGGCGGTTTCGGCAAAAGCAACAGTGGGATAAGCCGTAAGCAAACTGCAGACTCATCAAAGGTTAACAGGCTCACCATGAACTAAACACCTGAAATAGCAACACCAGTTGCTGACAGGCTGAACGTCTGAACAGACTGTAACCAAAGCAAGATGTGCATAGAGGAGAGATTGAGAGAAAATAAACTTGTACTTTATGCTGTTCTGGTAAAGCCATTGCCAACACCGAAGTTGCTGGAGCTGAGATGTATGGAGTTATTGTCAAAGGTTAATAGAAAGTTATGTTGCAGTTGTATAAAACTCTGGTTAGAACCCAGCTAATGTGCTGTGTCCAATTCTGGCCATTGGATCCTAGGAAGGATATATTGTTGTTGGAGGGAGTCTAATGCAGGTTCACCAGAATTATCCTGGAGCTAGAAGGGTTAAATTGATGAGGACAGGTTGCATAGACGGGGCTTGTATACCTTGCATATAGAAGAATAAGAGGGTAAGAATAATTGAGGTGTTTAAGATTATTAAAGGATTTGATCAGGTGGATAGAGAGAAACTATTTCCTCTGGTGAGGAAGTCCAGAACAAGCCGGTGCAACCTTAAGTCAGAGATAGGCAATTCAGAGGTTGATGTCAGGAAGTACTTCTTTACAGAAAGGGTAATGGAAATCCAGGACACTCCCCAAAAGCGCTGTTGAGGCTGGAAGTCAATTGAAGATTTAAAAACTGACATCACTTGATTTTTGTTTGGCAAGGGTGTTAAAGGCTAAGAAACCAAAACAGGTTGGTGGAGTTTCGAAATAGATCAGCGATGATTAACCGAACGGTGGAACAGGCTCAAGGGGCTAAATGGCCCACCTCTGTTCCTATATTCCTATGACCAGTCCCCACAGCTGAGGGTAACACCAAAGCAGCATTACCAGACCCTCCAAGTGGCTGGGATCAGTTATTTAGACAGATGACCAAAAGCTTGGCCAAAAAGATGGATTTTAAGGGGTGTCTTAAAGGAGGAAAGAGAGGTGGAGAGTGTTAGGGAAGGAATTCCAGCACAGCTGAAGGCACAGCTTCCAGTAGTGTAATTTTCTGTCTGTTGTTTTATGTGTGTTTGTTTACACGTGAGTATGAGTGAGAGTATGTGTGTATGACATTTGTTTGAATGCATTCACCTCTAAAGCAGGTCAAACAAAGGAAGAGGGTCCCTCCTCCCTCTAACTGGGTACTGAAACAAACCTGGAAGAAACTGAAGCGTGATGCTTCAGCCCCATTGACTGCATGCTGCATCTGATACCCAACTAGTGTAGTTCTGCAGGTTACATTTCCATTTGTTAAAAGGTACAATTTAACAAGCTGTCTAGTCACTGGGAGCATGTTTTTCCAAAAGATATCACACCAGAATCTATCAGGATATACTACCTGTTCTGCAGTGGATCCCACGTAATGCTCAAACCAAATCAATCACCTACATCTGAGGCTCACTGCCCCATTAAGCTGGCACTAACATTCATTGTCGGCATCAGTTGTGTAGTGGGTTGGCCATTATATATGCATTCGATATAAGTGCAGCCAACTGCACCTCGATGGCCCCAAGTATACACAACTCCAACTAAAGCTAGAGGAAATGAAGAGAATGAGAGAATTAAATCTGAACAATTATCCTTTTCAGATCTTGAAATCTTTTCAAAACAGTTGTTAGGATTGGGATTACTTCCCTCAAAATCCCCTTTTATGAACACGGGAATTAGGGAAGCTTTCGGATGTGGCAGAAAATTATACACAATAGCACAACTAAACAGATTTGTTCACACAGAGAAACTTCTGGAAGGCTAATTTGTCCACATTGTGCCCATTTCTGTAGATGGGAACAGGAAGTTACAAAAAGACAGAAGGATTAAGCAAGTGGGCAAAACTATGGTAGATGGAGTTCAATGGATGAAGTGTGAGATCATCCATTTTGGATCCAAGAAAGACAAATAGGAACATTTTCTGAAGAGCGAGAGATTAGAAATTGTGGGTGAGCAAAGGAATTTGGGTGCCCAGGTATACAACTCACTAGAAACTAGTGCAAACTCACAAAAAGGAATAAAAACAGCTAATGTAAAGTTAGCATTGAGCTCAAGGGTACTAGATTACAAAGTATAGGAAGTTCTGTTTCAGTTGTGCAGACCCTTGATTAGACCTTATCTGGAGTATTTGTTCAATTTTGAGCACTGCACCTCAAGGAGGATATACTCATCTTGGAGAGAGTGTCGTGCACATTCGCCAGAATGATAGTGGGGCTAAAAGGGTTAATTGAGGACAGACTGCGTAAACTTAGCTTGTATTTAGGGGGAGGCAGAGGTACAGTGGTATTGCCACTGGACTGGACAGCCCTGATAATCCAGAGAACCAGGGTAATGCTCCATGGATCTGGGTTTGAACCCCACCAGGGCAGATGGTGGAATTTGAATTCAATGAAAATCAGGAATAAAAAGTCTAATGATGACCATTAAACCATTGTCAATTGTTGTAAAAGCCCATCTGATCCATGAATGTGACTGACTCCTAAATGCTACCCTCTGAAATACTGCCCTCTCAGTTGTATCAAACTTCTAAAAAGCCAATAAAAATGAATGAAACCAGATGGACCACCCGGTATCCAATAGGCACCAGAAATGAAAATGGCAAACTCAGCCTTGTCAACCCTGCAAAGTCCTCCTTACTAACATATGGGAGATTGTGCCAAAATTGGGAGAATGCCTCACAAACTAGTGAAGCAACAGCCTGACATAGTCATACTCATGGAATCATGCCTGATAGGTAATATCCCAGACACCACCATCACCATCCGTGGGTCTGTCTTGCCCCACCAGCAGGACAGACCCAGCAGAAGTAGCTGTGGTATACTGGTGGGAGGGAGTTGCCCTGGGAAGCCTCAACATCAACTCTGGACCACATGAAGTCTCATGGTATCAGTTCCAACAAGGGGTTTGGGCAAGGAACAGCCCTGCTAATTACCATGTACTACAGCACCCCCCCCTCAGCTGGTGAATCAGTACTCCTCCATGTTGAACACCACGTGAAGGGATCACTGGGGGTGACTAGAGCACTGAATGTATTCTTGGTGGGGGACTTCAATGTCCATCACCAAAAGTGGCTTAGTAGCACCACTACAGGCCAAGTTGGCAGAGTCCTAAAGGACATAGCTGCTAGACTGGATCTGTGGCAAGTGGTGAGGGAACCAACAAAAGGGAAAACTGTACTTGACCTCATCCTCACCAACCTGCCTGCACAGATACATCTGTACATGACAGTATCAGTAGGAATGGCCATTGCACAGCTCCTAGTGGAGACGAAGTCTCAATCACATTGAGGATACCTTCCATCATGTTGTGTGGCACTACCATCGTGCTAAATGGGATAGATTTCAAACAGATCTAGCAACTCAAGACATGAGGCACTGTGGGTGATCAGGAGCATCAGAATTGTACTCAACCACAATCTGTAACCTCATGGCCCAGCATATCCCCCATTCTACCATTACCATCAAGCCAGGAGATCAACCTAGTTCAATGAAGAGTGCTAAAGGGCATGCCAGGAGCAGTACCAGGCATACCTAAAAATGAGGTGTCAACCTGGTGAAGTTGCAACACAGGACTACTTGCATGCCAAGGGGCATAAGCAGCAAGCGGTAGACAAAGCTAAGCGATTACACAACCAATGGATCAGATCTAAGTTCGGCAGTCCTGCCACATGCAGTCGTGAATGGTGGTGGACAAGGAGGAGGCTCCACAAATATCCCCATCCTCAATGATGGGGGAGCCCAGCACATTAGTACAAAAGGTGAGGCTGAAGCATTTGCAACAAGCTTCAGCCAGAAGTGCCGAGTGGATGATCCATCTCGGCCTCCTCCAGAGGTCCCCAGCATCACAGATGCCAGCCTTCAGCTAATTCAATTCACTCCACATGATATCAAGAAACGGCTGAAGACACTGGATCTGCAAAGGCTATGGGCCCTGACAATATTTCAGCAACAGTACTGAAGACTTGTGCTCTGGAACTTGCCCGCCCCCAAACAAGCTGTTCCATTACAGCCACAACATTGGCATCTACCCGGCAATGTGGAAAATTGCCCCGGTATGTCCTGTCCACAAAAAGCAGGACAAATCCAACCCGGCCAATTACCACCTCAACAGTCTACTCTTGATAATCAGTAAAGTGATGGAAGGGGTCATCAACATTGCTATCAAACAGCACTTGCTCAGCAATAACCTGGTCACTGAAGCTCAGTTTAGGTTCTGCCAGGGCCACTCAGCACCAGACTTCATCACAGCCTTGGTTCAAACATGGACAAATGAGCTGAACTCCAGAGGTGAGGTGAGAGTGCCTGCCCTTGACATCAAGGCCGCATTTGACCAAGCGTGACATCAAGGAGCCCTAGCAAAACTGGGTTCAATGGGAATCGGGGGAAAACTCTCCACTGGTTGCACAAAGGATGATGGTTATGGTTGTTGGAGGCCAATCATCTCAGTTCCAGGACATCACCGCAGGAGTTCATCAGCGTAGTGTCCAAGGCCCAACCATCTTCAACTGCTTCATCAATGACCTTCCTTCCATCAGAAGGTCAGATGTGGGGAGGTTGCTGATGCCTGCACAATGTTCAGCACCATTCGTGACTCCTCAGTTGCTGAAACAGTCCATGTCCAAATGTAGCAAGACCTGGACAATATCCAGGCTTGGGCATGTAACATTTGCGCTACACAAGTGTCAGGCAATGACCATCTCCAACAAGAGAGAATCTAACAATCACCCCTTGACATTCAATGGCATTACCATCACTGAATCCCCCACCATCAGCATCCTGGGGATTACAATTGACCAGAGAATGAATTGGACTAGCCATGTAAATAGTGTGGCTACAAGAGCAGGTCAGAGGCTAGGAATTCTGCGGCAAGTAACTCACCCCCTGACTCCCCAAAGCCTGTCCACCGTCTACAAGGCACAAGTAAGGAGTGTGATGGAATACTCTCCACTTGCCTGGATGAGGGCAGCTCACACAACACTCAAGAAGCTTGACGCCATCCAGGACAAAGCAGTCCACTTGATTGGCAACGCATCCACATAACATTCACTCCCTCCATCACCGATGTATAGTGGCAGCAGTGTGTACCATCTACAAGATGCACTGCAGGAACTCACCAAGGCTCCTGAGACAGCACCTTCCAAACTTACAACGAATCCCATCTAGAAGGACAAGGGCAGCAGATAAGATGGGAACACCATTGCCTAGAAATTCCCCTCCAGGCCACTCACCATCTTAACTTGGAAATATATCATCGTTCCTTCACTGTCACTGGGTCAAAATCCTGGAACACTCTCCCCAACAGCACCGTGGATGTACCTACATCACATGGACTGCAGCGGTTCAAGAATGCAGCTCACCACCATCTTCTCAAGGGTAACTAGAGATGGGCATAAATGCTGGCCCAGCCAGCGACAGCCACATCCCATGAATAAATTTTAAAAGTCCCTGAATTTAGAAGGTTGAGGGGGATCTGATGGAGATGCTTAAAATGATAAAATTCTATAGGGTAGACATTTCCTCTGGTAGTGGAACCCAGGATAAGGTGGAACAATCTTAAAGGGTAAATGGACTTAAGGTACAGATCAGCCATGATCTCACTGAATGGCAGAACAGTTTCTGTGTTTAATTGCTTTTCTAGCCAAAATTTCTGATGAGGACCAAGCTCAGATTTTAAAAAATACTCACTGGTCCAGACACCAAAGCGATTAAAGACCACCCTGCTCACAATTGCACCAGAACTCTATCTTCCTTTATATCAGGACTTTTGGTGAATGGCACTCACCATAGTCTTCACAACATGCAGTATCTAAAACCTCAAGGTACTGATTATATTGGACTTATTTACAGCCATTGTGTCAGGTTCTCCCAGCAATTCTCTGTCTCTCTAAAGTTACACATATAGGCATTCAAGATGACAACATGTAATGATTTCAGGAAAGAGGTGAGTATTAACATTTAAAATGTTGGTGGTGTTCCAATGTCTTCAAATTGAACCACTGGGAGATGGTGAGAACTAACTTTTCAGAACAGGCATCTAATGGATCAATAATGATTGAGGTAAAAGGTAAAGAATAAGATAATATCGTCATGACCACTAATCCTAGCCTGGATTACTTATGTAAATATTGAACTTTTCAGTAGGACATGAGTCTTTTGAAAAAAGGACATACAAGCAAAAGCTGGCTAACACTGTAAGGTAACCACTTGCTGGAAAATTCTTACATGGATTACTTGACCAACTAGTTCAGAGAGAATGGAATGTCACACCAAAAAGGTGTGGCATAGCCTACTTCAGACAGAGGCACTCAAAACAAAAAGAGACAATGCAAACTAAACTGTAATCTCCTGTGGCTGTGGAGATAATGGAAAATTATTACCATCGTAGCCAAAACCACCTCCTGTTGAGTTATATCCCAGACTGTGAACATGAGCTGAATTGAAAAGAAAACAGATCTGGGTGAAAGACATGTTTGTTTTTTCCTTTCCAGGAATACACAAGGAAAGGGGTTTTAAAAAGCCAACTACGACCCTGGTTCTTTGTGATAATTTGGTGTTCTGTTCTGGTGTGTGTGTGCTGTGAAGGTCAAAGCTGAGGAACACCAATTGGGCATCCCTGTGCTTGCAGGTTAAAAAAAACTCTTTCTCTCTGACTGTTGGAAGCAAGTCACAAGTCTGCAAAGCCACATTCAAAAAGGAAACAGGACAATTCCTTTCAGCTAACCTGCAGAACGAAGAATTTCCAAACCAACTGCTCAACTGCCAAAGTCAGCACTTACCGGAATCACCCCAACTTAACTGCCGCAAAGCTTCACCATCTACTCTTCACAGACATGCCAAAGGATTGATTCGTACATCTTTTTAACTTTTATTTTTGGAGTCAATTTCTCATTTCTAATCGGTATGTATGTGTGTTGCGTTTTAATTATTATTTTCTAGTGTTTAGTATCTAATAAACTCACTCTTTCTTTGACTCAAGGTAGCCAAGTTAAATTGGCTCTTTTTAAAACATAAATGCATTTGGGCTGGGAAAAAGTGTCCACAAGGGAAGGGACCCTTTTCAAATTAACCTTGTTGTGACCCCAACCAAGGGGATTGAATTAAGAAAGGGAGCCAGTCATCCCTCCTCACCCGTGAGCATAACCATTTGGGATACTCCACCTGGGATCATAACAAATTGGGGGACCTTGCCTGGGGACCGGTCACAACAATATTGGTAGCAATATGTTGAAGGAATATTTGGAATCTCCTACTCTTACTTCCTCATTGTTAACATGGTGATGGACTTTAGAAGACCACTCATGGAAGAAAATCACCTTTGGAGAGGAATGTCTAATTGGCAACTTCCAGGACCATCTTTTTAGGGAAGATAGTTACAGTGGACAGGCAGTAGAAAGGTACTTTCTGCTGCTCTTGCTCTCGATCTCTGGAGGGTGTGTACTATTTCCAGGCAGGAGGGTGAATGTTATTGCCATGGTTTAACAAAGTGTTGCTTCTATAACAAAACATAATGCCTGTCAGTGGACATGTTTAATTGATTCAAGTTGCTTCACATTATTGTATAGAGTAGAGCCTGCAGAAATAGACTAGATGGTGCATCCTGTTGGAACAGCTTCCACCATAGTGCAGCAATCACACTGATCTCCTGTTGAGCACGTAGCTTGGACTTAGTGATAATTAACTATCCATTGATGTGTTTTAATGAACCCATTTCCAACATTCCTCACCGCCCTTTCCTCTTTCCTGCAGTGCTGACTTTTTTGGGATGCAATGCCAAGGCTGGCACTCACCTTCCTTTCTAACATGACTGCCCATCCTCCATGTGTGAACCTGGGCATTGAGTGTCAGCTGACTAACTGACTGTTGAGGTGAGAGCAAATCCCAATTGAACTCCTGTCCTTTCCTCACCTGCAGCTCTTGTACCCCAACAATGTTAATCCTTCCACCTGAATTTGGTAACAAAAGGTTTTGTGTCACATCTTGGGTGGGAAAACTTGATTTTCTTCACAGGTCCGGCTGGTTCTTAAGTGCTCTGCATTAATAGTCTTACCTTTCCCTCCTGGACCGTGTCTCTCTCCCTCTCTCTTTCCCTCTGTCTTTCTCTCTCTCTCTGCTTCTCTCTCTTACTGACTTTCTCTCTCAAGCTCTCTTGATCTTAATATCAGAGTGGTTAAAAACAACTCCACCAAATCTGTCACATGACGACCGCCAAATCAACAGGCTTGAGAGCAGGTTTTTATTGTGAGAAATAAACGGCTTAAGACTTAAGAAAATATTAACTTCATTTGCATCCTAACCTATCAATATCACATCTATATTCAGGACTTCCCATCCAGACCTTTCTCTCCACATTCCTCATTTAAATAGTGAAAAGGACTTCCAAGATTTCCCTCCCTTGGGTTAGCCTTTTCTCTGCTGTTCTTGTTGTGTTCTCTGAGCAACACAGAAATTGTTGTTTTTAAAAAGAAGTGTCAGCTGCCAACAGCCATTTAGAACACAGAAGAAAAACAAGCTTTCAAATGTTTAGTTCCACTTGCCAAACCTGCTCCGGAGTTAGGAGGTCTACATGTCAAGAGGAACACAAAATAACACTGCCGACAACGTGTATTTTGTTGCTATTCCTCTCCAACCAACCCCCACCCCCTACTTCTGAATTAAAATTCACTGTATATGTGCTGGCATTTTTTACGCACATAGAACATTTACAAGATACAGCCACAAACAGAATGAGACCGTGTAAAATCTCAGCTCAGTCAGAATTCATACTGACAGTGTCTCCGCAACATCCAGAAAGGTATAGAGTGGGAGGTGGGGAAGCAGGAGATGGGAGCAGCAGAGCTAGGGTTGTCAACTCTCCTCAAGTTTTCCGAATGGATGATTCCTACAGTCAGTCAAATAGCCTATTTTGGCCGCTGAAATTTTCTATAACCAATAAGCCGAAGTGTCCAAATAAATTACACAATTTATCTTAACGTGCCAATGATTTTTCACCTGGGTCGCCTATAGCAGTGTCCTGGAGATTAACCTTTAACTTCCTAGAAAATCAGGATGGAGGGTTGGTGACCCCTAGGAGTGCTGAATCACCCTGAGAGGTTATAACAAAAAAGTGAATATGACCATGTTGAAGATCAGAGGGGTTTGCTACTGGCACATGCGGTATGTGTCCCTAGGAACACTGCTGCCGATAACCATACTGGTTGCAGGGGGCAGGGGGCAGTGTCTGATATGCACTATAAACACTACAAACATGATAGAAGGGCAACATACAATTCCCTGGCTGCCAAGGGCCTTCGGTGTTTCGCCATGTGTGAGAAGCATTCATGTCACAGAATTTTAAAAATACAAACCAAAGTCACAAGGTACAGCAGAACAGGGAACCTGGTCTGACTGTTTGATTAAAGCTGAAAGTTGCGAAGGGATTGGGAACCCCACATTGGCACCAATAAACAGTGAAGCAAATTGCTCCAAAAATCTCATGAAAGCCTAAAGCTGATGGATTGACTATCATGGGTAGGGAGTTTGAATTTCCAAAGTGCATTTATCTCCTCTAACCTTCTTGTTTTGCCCTTTAAATGAATTTCTAGTGTGCGTAGCAATATCAGATACCCATCATAAATGGAGCTGGTCAGAAAATGGGACACCGTCTAGCTAAAAGAGCAGGAGACATAATGACACCACTCCGGCATCACTGCAACATCATATGAGGTTCCCACCAATTAAAGACAAGTGCTACCTTAAAAAAGAAAGACTTCAATTTATACAGCGCCTTGCAAGGCCTCAGAGGCCCCAAAGCATTTTATAGCCAATGACGTGCTTTTTAAGAGTGTGGTCACTATTGTTATGTAGGAAGCACACAGTTAATTTGAGCATAGCAGGATTCCACAAACCAAGAAGTCCCTCTTCCCCACCCAGAGTCAGCTTGTGAGCCATTCAAATGAATCCAACTCTCCTTCAGCATCTTTAACAATCGCCGCTTGCAAATACAAGAAATCTCTTTTTTAACATGTTTTTATTCTTGTGATGTGGGCAACGCTGGCAAGGTCACATTTATTGTCCATCTTTTGTTGCTTTAAGGGTATTAATAGTTGACCACATTGCATGGAACCGGAGTCATATGTAGGCCAGACATGGAAGGTTGACAGGGTTCCTGAAAGACATTAGTGAGCCAGTGGGTCTTTACGAGACTGCAGCTATTTTATCTGGTGCCAGCCCACAAATCAGCAGAATTAATTGATTCAATTTCCCAGCTTGTCACAATGGGATTTGAACTCACGAACTTAGGAGTGCTACTCCAGTGCCTTAACTGCTGTACTTTGAGTCTCCCAGTGACAGCAGTGTATGGAGGTCAGATGTACTAACTGATAACCCTAGTCTTAAACCAGGAAAGATCGTGTTGGCTGATGGTGTAATGGCTGATTCTTGGTGAATTGGTTTGTGATGAATTTGGAAACCTGGATAGCGGGGTCTCAGGGAAATTTACATTGTCTTGCCTCAACTTTTCTCCTCGAGTTGGATGCTCTTCTCCCATGAAGAGGTCTACTCCTTCCTGGAGTAGAGTCTCAGAGGCATTGGATCCTTTCACATTAGTTACGCATGAGCCCAGGCCATTTCACAGAATTGACCGCACCCCAGTGATGGCTGATCCTGCTTTTCAACATGCTAAAGGAAAAGAATTGAGGAAAGTGGGTAGAAAAGTGTTTTTGAGCAGTGGCATGATAGGTAGCCCCTCCTGTGCAGTAACCTCTTTTAATACTGCACAAACACATTTTCCATCAGGAATTATTGGATGGGGCAAGTCTCTCTCTAGCTCTATGGGCACTGAGGCCAATTCCAGTGCACTGTAGTTAAGCTCAGCTAACCAAGCAGAGACCAGGGTTAAGCCCAAGGCCCTCCAGTCTTGTATCGATCAGTACCACGCCAGTGATGCATTTACATATTGAACTACTGAAGTGCTTGGACTCAGGAGAATGAGATTAAGTTATAAATATTGGAACCTTTTTACACAAATGTTTTGAATTCTTAACCAGGTGGATGTAGTTATATTGAAAATATTCCTCCTAATAATTTCCTTCCTCTTGAAGGGAAATGCTCAGACCTTTAAACAATGACAGTGATGTTGCCTCTGCACCATTCAAAGAGTTTTCCTGTAGGTATTATATGAATATAGGGAAAAGGCTATCAAGCTTGCCTCACACTCCACATTAGTTGGAGCATCGTGACTAAACACTTCACTCCATCACCTTTGTAGCCTTTGAGAAGCAAAAAAGGAACGAACAGGCCAAGACAAGTAAGGAAAAATAAAATACTGGAAATTTCTTCTCCGACCCCTCAAACATTCAAAACCAGTCCAGGAAACCACAAGTACCAACAGTGAATTGATCAGCATTGCATGGACTGATTGGGTGTCAACTGTGGTTCAGTGGGTAGCACTCTCATCTCTGAATCAGAAGGTTTTGAGCACAAGACCCATGGAGACCTGTGTACTAAATCTAGGCCGACATTCCCAGTGCAGTACTCAGGGAGTGCTGCACTGTCAGAGGTATCATCTTTCCAATGAGATGTTAAACCAGGGTCCTGTCGCACTAATTCAAAGAAAAGCAGGGGAGTTCTCCACAGGTGTGCTGGGGCCAATATTTATCCCTCAACCAACATTGCTAAAAAAACAATGATCACACTGCTGATTGTGAGATCTTGCTGTGCACAAACTGGCTGCTGCATTTCCCTACATTACAGGAGCTTCAAAAAGTACTTTGTGGGCTATAAAGCACTTTGGGGCATTCCCAGGTGCTGAAAGACTACATAAGTGCAAGCTGTTTCTTTATATGAAGGAATGGGAAGCAGGTTTCGATGCCTACTTACCTGGAGCCTGCTCCACGCGGTGGTTGCTGTAGGATACAAAACACGAGTAGCAGTTCTTCCTGTGGTAGCGGTAACGGATGCCAGATCCTGACCCAGATACAATGGCCAAGGCGCAAAGCAACAAGCACAGTGTGACCCACGGCCTCTGGGCAAGACTCATGTCCACCTTCCAGACAGAGAGAGCTGAAACAAGCGGTGAGTTTCTCTGACACTAAGCAGCTTGATCCACTCCAGTGCACCCCCCTCCCCACTTTCTGCAGAGACTGCAGAGAGAGAGAGAGATGTCAAGAGGGGAACAGAAGGTCAGGAGCAGCACAAGGAGCAGCTGAGAAGCAGCTAGTGCCTGTAGTACTCAAGCCGGCAAAACGACTTTCTGTCTTTTCCTGCTACTGTCCTCAGTAGAACCTAAGTGAACTGTTGGAAGATCCTCCTCCTGCTTTAACAGTGTCTCAGCTTCGGGCAAGCCTCCCCAGGTGAGGATCCGCCCCCTATTTCTGTTAGCAGTCCACAGCTGAACAAAAATAAAACCACTCACAGAAAAACAAATCACATTCCTTAAACATTAAAACAATAAAGGAAAATTCCTGTCTGATGCCTCTCAAGCCACAGGCCATTTGGTCGAGGCTGATCTGGGATCTCAGCCTGGGCTGTTATGCAAAAAAAAAATCCAAAACCATACAGCTCACTAACTCCGCAACCCAGAGAGGATTCCCACTCAAGCCTGCCCCAAGGATTTCTTTTTTTAATTTCTAATTTTTTTTTCCTGCTGCTCTGTGCAATGTTGGCATGTTCCACAATAACCCACAGCAATGGTTGTCGCTGGTTTTCGTGTTAAAAGGACCCAGCACTTTTTTTACATTCAAAACCGTTAAATAGAAAACAGATGCTCAACTTTTTTTTTTTGGTTACCGAATCCACGAATCATTCAACTAAGCGGGATGGTCTCTGGATAAAGGGAGAGAAAGAGAGAGACAGAGAGAGGGGGGATTAAGGCAGAGAGTGAGAGAGAGAGAGATTAAAGCAAAGAGTGAGAAACAGAGAGAGAGGTTAAGGCAGAGAGAGAGAGGGTTAAGACAAAGAGTGAGAAACAGCGAAAGAGAGAGACAGAGTGGCAGAGAGAAAAAGACAGTACTGGAAAGATGAAGATGGAGAGACAGAGTCCAAGAGACAAAAGAGAGTGAGGGATAGAGAGAGAGAAAGAGAGAGAGAGAGAGATGGAAAGAGAGAAAAAAGAGTCAGAAAGAAACAGAACCAGAAAGAAAGACAGGCAGAGAGAAGAGAACTAGAGAGGTAAGGACATAGGGAGAGAGAGGCAGAGACAGAGCGAGAGACAGATAGAAAGGGAAGCAGAGACAGGGAAAGAGAGATTGAGGAAAAGAGAGAAAGAAAGGGAGGGAGAGACAGGCTTGGCAATAAAAGTGTATGCACTGTCTCCATTCACACCACTGGCCTCATCAAACATCCTCAGAGTTCCTTTAGTGACTGGCAACAGGCCAAAAGGCATTTCACTCAGCTGAATCTGTGCCAGCATGCTGTGTTTACTGAGGTCTCGGGACAGTATTCAACACTGACTGTTAGGGTCGACAGGTCGGAGTCAACGAGAACTAACTTACGCAACTGTGTTTTGTTTCTATATATATGTTGTTTTATTTTTTGTAAATCTGTTAAAGCTACAGACAGGCTCAATAAAGAGGAAAAGAAAATTAATCAGTTTTGAAAGCTGGGCAAAAATAAATAGGAATTTCAATGGCGAGATTTACACAGGGCTTTACACAAATACCGTGGTGGAGAACACAAGGGACAATCAGTAACAGGAATCGCTCGGTGCACCTCAATCTCCTTCAGGAATAACAGAACCAGAGGGGGTGTGAGATTCTCGGACAGATATTTGTATAAGGTATTTAGCAAAAAAGTTATTAAGTATCTCTCCTGAATGGTTTGATCAGATGCTATACGAAGCCTAACACATCATGAGGAACACATCACCGACCTGTGCTGAGTTCACTCACTCAGGGCAACAACATGAATCCCAAGACTAGACAGTGGGTTGGTAGGGGTGGGGGTGGCACAAGAAATAAAGCAGCCAGAGTTTCATAATCCAGTGATTACCACGGCTGAGTTGAAAAACAGACAGGTGAGAATAAGATTGGGTATGCATGTGATGCCTACCACAGTTGACAAGCCCGCTGCCGCTTACTGTCTCGCACATGGAGACTACCACTTGGGTGAGGTGATGAGTGCTGCTGGTACCTATGGAATTATACCCTAGGTAGTCATCACCTTCGGGAGACAAAAGGGAAAACATTCTAAAGACCTTAAAAAAAATTAGAATCGAATGAGACAGCACACAAATTCTCTGGTAATAACTTATTAAAATGAAGAACATCAGTGCTGGGGAATGGAACAGCTGCATCACACTTTACACACTTGGAAAATGTGTGCAGTGAGACCTGTATGCAACCTGTGACAGCAGTGTGCAATCACCTGCTGGAATTCCCCTCCCCCAACCTCCCCCAGTTAGACCACTGCTAATCACCCCTTCCCCAGGGACCGCATGGCACATGGCAGGGCAGGGCCAGACCAAAGTAGATTTTCCTCCCCATCCCCAACTTACCCCCACTCCTTGGGGCTGGTGACAATGAAAGCACCTCCAAGTTCCCTCGGTGAAGGGTGAGGCCTCCTCTTTCCACCAGTTAACAGCGACTCAAGCAACAAATGTCCCATTATTAGCTGAGGCCCTCGAGGGATGCCCAGAATCCAGCCTTGTTGGGGGTCCTGCCCTTTAATCTCCCTTGTCAAGCTATTTCTGCCAGCATTTATGCAGTGGTGCCAATGGGCTCCCTCTCAAGTGTTGGAAACCCTCTGTGTGCATTGAATGAGCCTCAACCCAGGTAAATGGGTCAGGGAGGACCTAAAGTGGATCCAGGGGAGCACATAGGAGTCCTGCCCAACCGAAACTCCAACCCAAAGATAAGAATCGCTCACCTCCATCCCACTCCTTGCAACTTTCAGCAACAACGCCCAGGTCACAGACACATGCAGAACCTGCCCCAACCTCAAAATAGTGGCCCATGCTGGCACATTCCATTTCCAAGTGAACATCATGGTGTTTGTTTGTTTTGTATCTTCATGCACACTTTTTTGCCCTTTGGGGTATAGTGGGTGAAGTGTCGAAAGGATTGCAGGCTGTTTATCAGTCTGTTGAACTGCATCATGAGTGCTCCTTCCCTGGCCAGCAAATCCTGATGTGGGACTTGAACCTGGGGTTTCTGGCTTAGAGGTGGGGCGTTACCTAATGAACCACAAGACCTCCTCATATCATGGTGTTTAGTACTTTCTTTGTGGAGAGAGACCAAATAATTTGACATAGCATCTGCAGAGGCTGCAGAAAAATCCTCCCACATCCCCTCCTTCATGTGACCCCCCAATCTCAGAGATCAAAGGCCAGTTTTAATCACATTGCACCATCCATTTTTCAATATTCTCTTGTTTTTGGATATGTTTATATATTATAACAGTGGCTACACTTCAAAAGTACTTAATTAACATAATTAACATAGAGTGCTTGGGGACACCCTGAGATCATGAAAGGCAGTATGCAAGTGAAATTTCTTTCTTTCTACTCATTTATTGGATCAATATTGGCCAGGCCACCCAGTAGAACTCCCCTGATCTTCTTCAAATCAGAGCCATGGGATCTTTTATGCCCATCTGAGAGTACAGAGGGGCCTCAGTTTAAGATCTCCTCTGACACAGCAGCACCCCCTCTGGAGAGTCAGCCTAGATTTCTAGCGTGGGGCTGGAATGTACAACCTCCTGGTTAAGAGGCAAAAGTGCTACACTGAGCCATAACTGATCTCAAGATGCAGTTTTTCTCTTTCTATCTTTGAATTCTTTGAATGGTTGTCTCTCACAGAATTTTGTTCTGTCACTCCCTATGGCGGGCGGTGGGGACAATATGGTGAGCAGGCCAAAAATCAGATTCACACCATCATGAAACCAGTTTGTGCGTGTAAGCTCCACATATCAATGGCACCACCACACATCGGGGGCCTAATTTCAATACTTAGGATTTCATTATAAGCCCTATTCATCCCCCACGCTGCATCATCCAGAACACGATGTCGTGATTGCACGTTTCACAACTGTACATAAGCGACAAATGCCTGGCGAGCTGCACTTCACTCAGGACTTTGAGGTTTGTTTGCCTACCTTGCTTCAGGCAGCACTTGTGGTCATCAGCGCCAGGCTTCGCAGGCAGCACCACATCACTTTTAGATGGGCTCACAGGCAGGTCGCTACCCACCAGGCCAGCTGTAGGCAGGACCAGGGCTTGCAAGGCTAGGGCTTGCTTGGGGAAGGAGGAGACGTGGCCTCAGGCCAAAAGCTGTACTGGGGAAGGAGGGTATCTCAGGGTGTGTGTGGGGGCACATGTTGATCTGTGCAAGTGGCCTCAAGATGGTGAGGGCTGAGGAGGCAGACTCCAGAGGAGATGAGGCCAGATGGAGATGTGAGGGTATGTATGTGAGAGGAAATGGTGATGACCCTTGAGCTGGCAGTGAGTGAGATGCCAGTGAATATGTGATCGCCTTGTGAGTGTGAGAGTTTAGAGTGGTGCCTTACCCAGATGGCATGGATGAGATTATTCATTCGTTTTCTGCACTGGATGGCTGACCTCTTGTGTGCAGCATTGGCACTGACCAACTCTGCCACTGCCTCCCAAGCCAGAGTGGTGAGACTGATGGGCCTCCTGTGGTCAGAGAAGGGGTAGAGGACATTGCCGCGGGCCTCCACGGCATCCAGGGATGCGTCACTGAATTGGGGGGGGCTGCACTCTTCTTGGCTTTTGAGGCCATGTTTTCACCGGAGCTGTCCTGGGCTGCAGGCTTTGAGAAGTGCGCGCGGCTGTAGTTTAAATATGGTGCCCTGCATGAGGAAGCGGCGAGGTAACGACATGACAGGCAATTCGGAGCTGCCCGCCAGTGAGACAGCATGTTTCCTGTGGCTGCATAATTAATGAGGTGGGAAAGGGATGATACGGCACGAAAAGCCACCATTGCAACTGGGATGCAATCTGAGACGAATCTGCCCTTTGCCTCTGTTTCTCTCTGGTTATTTCTTGCAGTATCTCTGTCTCTGGTTGTCTCTCACAGTCTTACTCTCTGTCTCTATCACGCGATCTCTCTCTCAGGCTGGAGATCATACAACCTGTTAGCGACTAGAAGATGCTGTTGTCAATGTTCACTTGTTGTTCTCTGTGTATCTTGTGCTCTATTGCTCTCAGATTGTCCCTCATTGGCAACAGTAATCATGTTCTCATAGCAGGGAGAAGCTGTGCTTGAGATCGGGTTACATCACTGCAGCCGCTAGCTGGACTCCCTGCCAGGATTGGGGGAATGTGGAATTTTGCCTTGTTTAGAGGGAACTCTGCACCTAACTCATACTGTAAGAGCTCCATCTTCGTAATGTGTGTAAGAACTCCAGCATAATATCTGCCAAATATTATTTCCCCTATGTGCACCAGAGTCAAAATAAATGTCTGGAAACAATAACATGGATTGAATATTTTGCTAAACTGCAAAGGAATCCAATCTTTTGTACCTCATTAACCCACAGGTTGTGAGCCCCATGTGTCAATGTTTGGTGATACCTGCTTCTACTCGTGTGGAGATCATGCAACTTGTTAATGAGAATGTCATGCTATCAGTTGTTCTCTGTATATTTTATGCTCTCTTGTTATTAGGCTGTCCCTCTCTTTCTTTTTCTCTCCCTCACTTACTGCCCCCTCTCTCTCTCTTGTCCCCCCATCCCAGCTCTGTCACCCCACCTCTCTCTGGTTGCCTCATTCAACTAATTTACAATTTGCTTTTGAATCACTTTCTTTGCTTGTATCTCACAGCTTCTCTCAGTCTCTATTGTTTTTCTCTCCAAGATGGCTTCCTTAATTCCATACCCGCTGCCCCAATTGTCTCTTGCAATCTCACCCTCTCTGTGACTCTGGTAGTTCTCAGTCTCTCTCCCCCTCTCTCATTCTTTTCTTTTACTGTCTCTCCGATCTCTGTCTGGTTGTTTCTAGCAGTATTTTCTCTGCCCCTGCCACTCTCTATCAATGCTCCTTTAAGCCACATGGCTGCACAGTAACCTGGTAGCAGGTTCAGCACATGTCAGCTCCTTTAAGTTACTGTGCATGAATGGCTGTGCAAAAGAATTCAAGGAGCCCTTGTACTAAAATGAATAACAAAAAAATTAGAGGAACATCCTATTTTTTTCTGAAAAAAGCAAATATACCCATACACATGCAGTTATATTCATTTAACATGAATTAATACCATAACTGTCTGTGATAAAATCCCACCGTAAACACTGCAGTGCTATTTCACATTCCAAAACACTCAGGAACCGTAACCAGGAAAGCAAAAATCAGCCTTAAAGGGACTTCTCAATCTTTGAATATTTTACAGCCTTAAAGGGACCTGTTAAACTGAAAATGTTACAGCCTTACAACGGAATTCTTAAAGCTGAGCCTTTTATTTGTCCGTGTGTTGCTCAATTAATCCTCCTGTCCAGGACAAAGTGGTGACCCTCGTCTGTGGGGCAGACTGCGGATCAAGCAACACATTCTGTCATTCAACAATTAAATCAGCGCGGGTGGGCTCAATGTTACACCAGCTCAGAGCTGCTGTGTGGGACCCAGAAGTCAGCTGTCACATGAATATCTATGGAGAGGAGAGTTTCATTCACGCAGAAGTTTGTTACAGACAAGGAAAGTGCATTCCACACCTGCAGTTGGCTCTGATTTCCCTCCTGCTATGTAGTAATGGATAAATATTGGGCTTAATTACACCCAGGTGTTAGCACCATTGAGTCAGTCCAGCAGTAGATAAGTGTTAACTTAATTTGATCAACCTGAAAATATTACCAACTGTACTCTTTCATTGGTTGGAAGGTGCAGCTTTGACTGAATCAAATTAGTTAGGTTTATTGGTGTTAAAATGGTTGTGTTCCAGGTTTTCAAAGAAGCAAAAAGCTGATTTAACTGTGGACCTCCTGCACTGCATGACTCAGAAACACCCTGGATGGTGTACTTCCCAATTGGAAGAGATTGCCTCTGTTCATAATAATTATTTTTGGGTGGAGGAGTGGAGGAGTTGTCAGGTAGGTGCCCAACACAAGTGGGATCCCCTTGCTATACGGTATCTTCCAACCAAACTACTGGGAAATCCACAGTGGGCGAGAGCTTGCATATCCTGTATGGAGTGCACACGCTCTTCCCTGACAGACACACTGCACTTGCCTAAGGCCAGAGAGCTGAGGCATTGGTCAGCTGAGCCAAGAAATTGGACCCTATCGAATACATACAGGGGTACTGCTGGAGTTTAATCAACTGGTAGATTCCCACCGCTTGTTGAGCCAGGGTGGTTTGTACGACAATCTGGCATTTTTCATGGTTATTTTCTGCAGTTAAGCCACAAATTCCCACTTTTTTATGAGTTCAAATGCAGAATTTGCCAAGGTGGAATTTGAACTCCTAACTGTACCATAACCACTAGGCTACCATATCCACCATGGTAGGCATCTTATGCAGTTGCTCAGCATTACACTGAATTGTCAGCCTAGATTATTGCTTAAATGTAACAACAAATACACAACTTGGTGAAACAGCTACTCATCCAGCCAAACTGATGTTTGCAGCTATATTTATTCACGGTTTCACAGGATTTACTCTACCCACTGGGGCATTGGCTTTACCCATGAGCACTGCCACCTGCCTAGCTCAAATATAGAGTTACTGATCTGCCATTGAGGGTTCACATGGTTCTCTGTCACCCAAAAGAGTTTGCCACACCTTCGCCCCTCTCCTCCCACCTTCCCAAAGTGGAAAAACACTAGTGGGCCACTGTTGTTTTGTTAAGCCTGGATGCAATGACCGGGTGGGGTAACAGGTTTGTTGCATCACACAGGCCTCATCAGGGAAACAATTACTAGCTTCAAAGTGTCAAACAGACAAGGATTTAAGGACCAGGTTGACTTTAGTCCATTTGTAGGATCAGCCCTTTGATGTGGTTGCTTTGACTTTTGAAATGTAATTGTTGTCAAATTACAGAGGAGATGTCCAGCTGCAGCCAGTTTCCTTGCGACATCCCCTTCAATTCTGCCTTTGCACACTGGGATCTATTGCTTGCAAAGCTAGAAATTCCAACTCACAATCTTTCCTCTGCCTGATAACCTCACTGAAATGTTGCAGACTAAAAAAGTCCTGTCTTTGTTCCCTGGTTTGTGCTGAATTAGCTTCTCTCAGCCTGGGTGCCACTCGGGGTGCTACTCAGTGTACCACTTGAGGTGCCACTGTAGGGATGGATTTTCCATTCCCTTGCCCAGGTGCTAAGGCAGGTTCAGTACTCTTGCTGCTGTGCTAACTCAGTGCAGTCTTGGGGATTGAACTTGAGGCCCCTCCAGTCTGTGTAGCTCAATACCACGCCACATGGAGTTACACAGAGAATCTTTGAGGCAGCAGTGTTCACCTCAGTGACTACAATATACAACGGGGATCCAAGAAACTGGGAGCAATTCACACTGTGCCCGTCACACTGCATTCCTTCACAGCATGGCTTTCCGATTCGTAAGTCAGGCATTAAAATAAAGTACATGATCATAGGAACAGAGCAGGCCAGTCAACCCTCGAGCTTGTTCTGCCATTTAATTCATTCATGGTTGATCTGTACCTTAACTCCATTTACCCCTCTTTTATCCATATCCCTTTATACCGTTACTTAATAAGTCTTGACATGGAAATTTTCAATTAATCCCTAGAATGCACAGACATCTGGGGGGACATGTTCCAGATAGGTGAACAAGTGCTTCCTGATTTCACTCCAGAACAGCTTAGCTCTAATTTAAATATTAAGTGCCCCAACAATGACAATTTGAATTTATATAAAATGTAGTTAACATAGTTTAATTTCGTAAAATGTCCCCAACAACCAGCTCAAGCTTACCACCTCTCTCGACAACTCCAGTGTCTGATTTGTCACACTGTTTGTCTGACATCCAGTATTGGCTGAGCAGAAATTTCTTCCAACTGTTTTGCCTCTCTGTCACAAACTTCATTCCCTAGTCACCAACTCTATCTCTCTTCCTGGCAACTCTCTGAGGCTGGACTGGGCCACTCACAGCCTTGGGGCAGGATTTTTAGTTCGGTGGGCGCACACGATCTGCAGGCTCGGGAGAAGCCAGGGAACAAACCCCCGGCCGCAATCGGCCCCCGACCGCAATTTCATGCTGGCTGGCCAGTTAACAGCCAGCCAGCATGAAACCCGCCTGAAAGGCTCAGGGCTGCCGGGGTGGGGGCAGGAGGAGGACGATGCTGAAGTCAGTGCATCGCAGGGGAGTGCAGAATGAAACCTCCCTGAAGGCAGAGAGTTGAAGAATTTAAATGCAATAAAAGCAGAATATGAAATCTGGAAAAATTGGCCACGCATCAGAATCAGTCACCTGAACATATACAAGATGAAAATTCTGTCCATACGTTTGTTTTTTTATCAAATAACGGAAACCTAACCCTGCCTGTGGATGAGGTTTCTTGAAAAATGTAAAGGCTGCCTGGCCTCTTTGCCCACCTGCCATCTGAAATGTTGGATGGCAACAAAAAATCTCCATTAATTACAACTTCAATGGCCTTAATTGTGACCCTTAATTGTCAGTTGGCATGCTTCCAACTCTCGTGTGCGCCCCCCCGACCAAAATATCGCATGAGTGCATGATGATGTTGGGAACCTCACCCTGCGTCATCACACCCTATTTCACGCTTGAGCAGGTCGGGCACATGCCCGCATGCCAAGCGAAAAATTCTGCGCTTGGTGTTATATCTGGCTCCATCTAAACCTCTCCTCGTCTATGCCTCTTTCTCCTGCTTTAAAATGCTCCGTAAATCCTACCTCTTTGAACAAGGTTTTGGTCATCTGACCTAATATCACCTGTGTAGTTCAGTGTTGAATTTTGTTTGACAGAACTCCTGTGAGGCACCTTGGGAGGCCTTATGATGTTAAAGGTGTGTTCTTGATGAAATCTCTATCTATACTATTGAAACTTGTTATTAATTTAAACACCTCAACTGGATCACCCCTCAACCTTCTAAAGTCAAAGGACACAAGCCAAATTTATGCAACCTTCCCATTTAAGTTAACCCTTTAAGCCCTGGTATTAGTTTAGTAAAGCTACACATCACATCTAACATTTCTGAGGTGCAGTGCCTGAAACTGAATGGATTCATACAATCATTGTGTGATTGTAATCGGAGGAGTGAGCAGAGGCTGCTAAAAGCAGGACAATGCTTCTCAAAATGAACTCTAAATAAATACAGGTTAGTGGTCAATTATTTGTGCAGTAGGAATGAGAGGTAATGGCTCTGAACAAAAGGAAGTTCTATATTGGCTGTGACCTCCAACCCTACCCTGCCAAAAAGGGTTAACCCAAAGTCTTAAGGATGCAATCTTCAAAAGCTGTGTGCTGGTATCTGCCCTATTTTTAGGCTGGGCTCAAAAGGAACTGGCTAATCTAATATTTCAGACCAATAGCCCTGCTAATGAAGGGGGGAAAGATTGAACAAGAAGCCAGCGTCACAACAGTGGATTACAGCCCCAAATTACTTATGGGCATATCACATTTTTAAGGAAGACATGTGTTTTTTAAAAAAGACATACAAGCAAAAGCTGGTTGAGAATGTAAAGTAACCACTTTCTGGAAAATTCCTCTGTGGATTCACTGACTAGTCCAGAGAGACCATAGAATGTCGCACCTAAAAAGGTGTCAAAGCCTACTTCAGACGAAGACACTTGAAAGGAAGAGATGAAATGCAAAAGTCTGAACTTTAATCTCCTGTGGTTGTGAATGCAATGGAGACTGATTACCACATCTCAGCGGAAACCATCTCCTGTTGAATTATATCTCAGAATGTGGAAATGATCTGAGTTGAAAGAAAACAGACTCTAGGCAAAAGACATGTTTGTTTTTTACTTTTCAGGAATACACAATGAAATGGGTTAAAAGGCTGTTGCAGATCTGATCTGTGTGTTCTAGTTCTGGTGTCCTAGTGTGTGCTAGTGAGAGTCACAGCAGGAGAAGGTTGACTAGGCACCCCTTTGCAGCTTATAGGCAAAGGCTCTCTATCCTCTCTTGTGTTCTGCGGACAAGATAGCAAAGCCACAATCAAAAAAAGGAAATAGGATAGCTTATTCAACAAACCTGCAGAACCAAGTGCCTCCAAACCAACTGCTAAACTGCCAAAGTCAGCTCTACCAGAATCACCTAACCTAATCTCTGCAGCATTTCACCATCTAAGCCTCACAGACAAGCCAAAGACTGATTCGTTTTTTTTTAACTTTTATTTTTGGGCTCAACTTCTAATTTCTGATCTGTGTGTATGTGTGTTGCGATTTTTTTTCCTCGGGTGTTTAGTGACTAATAAACTTACTCTTTCTTTGACTCAAGAAAACCTGGTTAAATTGAATCCTTCTAAAACATAAATACATTTGTACTTTTTTTTATTGCCCTTGAGAAGGTGGTGGTGAGCTGCTGCCTTAAACCACTGTAGCCCATTTGGTGTAGTTACACCCACAGTGTTGTTAGGAAGGGAATTCCAGGATTTTGACCCAGTGACAGTGAAGGAACGACGATATATTACCAAGTCAGGATGGTGAGTGACTTGGAGGGGAACATCTAGATGGTGGTGTTCCCATCTATCTGCTGCCCTTGTCCTTCCAGATGGTAGTGGTCGTGGGTTTGGAATATGCTGTATAAGGAGCCTTGGTGAATTCCTGCAGTGCATCCTGTAGATGGTACTGTAGATGATGCTGCTACTGTGTGTCGGTGGCGAAGGGAGGGAATGTTTGTGGATATGATACCAATCAAGTAGGCTGCTTTGTCCTAGATGGTGTTAAACTTGTTGAGTGTTGTGGGAGCTGTTGTGGGGAGTATTCCATCACACTCCTGACTTGTGCCCTGTGGATGGTGGACAGGCTCTGGGGAGTCAGGAGGTGAGTTACTCGCTGCAGGATCCCTAGCCTCTGACCTGCTCTTGTAGCCACAGCAAGCCACTGGGAAAAGGTGTCCACGAGTGAAGGGATCCCTTTTAAATTAACCTTGTTGCAAGCAACCGAGGGGTTTGAATAAAGAAGGGGAGCCAAATCATTCCTCCTCATCCAGGAGCATAACAAAATTGGGGTCCCATTCAGGAAGTTAACAATTAGGGGTATCTCATCTGGGATCAAAACAAATTAGGGGACCTTGCCCAGAGACTGGTCGTAACATTAGATAACTCTATCCATGTAGCTCATTGAGGGATATGTTAAGGATTAGTTCACAGTAAACCATGGTTGTAATAGCATTAGCAGGGTTAAGCTGAACTTACTTTCCATTTAGCACCAGACCCAGACCATGTACAGAAATAAAAGCATTGTGTAAAGTGGACCTCACTTACAAAGCATGGTTCTAAAAGGCTCTAGTTAGGCTATTGTGTTCAGTTTCTGGGGCCACACTTTAGGATGGATGGTACCCACAGGGGGTAAATAAGAGGTTCGCTAAAATGGTGCCAGGAACAATAGGCTTTGGTTAAATGGAGCGTTAAAGAGAAACGTGGGCTCTTTTCATTAGAACAAATAAGGCTAAAAGATCCGATGAAGGTGTTGAAAATAACAATGGCTTCTGATCAGGTAAATCACGAAAAGTTATTTCCACTGATGCCAAAAGAAGGATTAGGAGAATTTTTTTTTACAAAGAAAGAAGCTTGTGCAATGCTTTTCACAACCTCAGGACATCCCGATGATATCACACTGCCGACAGTACAGAGCTCCCCCAGTTCTGCACTTGAGTGTCATCCGAGATGCTGTGTTTGAGTCTCTTGAACCCACAACCTTCTGACTGGAGGGCAAGTATTACCCACTGAGCCACAGCTGAGGCACAGAATGTCCCACCAGATGCAGGAGTAGAAGCAGAATCCATAACAGCTTTTGAAGAAGAAGTGGATAAATATTTGAAAAGCATGGAAAGGGGAGTGGGACTAAGTGGATAGCTCTGTCAGAGAGTTGACATAGGCTTGATGGGCTGGATGGCCTTCTTCTGTGCTGTAAATTTCCATAGAACTTGGCAACACTGCGATTCTAGGGGCAGAATTTCACCCATGTTGGGCGGACACAGTGTGGGTGGGTGGGGGCAGCTGGGGCTGGGGAGCACAGAGCTGCCTCAGGGAGATGAACAGATTTCAAAAAAAGACTGAAGATTTTATAAATGTTATAAAACATGTCTCCTCATGTGACTCTGTCACATGAGCAGGGACACGTTATTCATGAAAAAAACAAAGTTTTTATTTTATTTTTATTTGCTTTTGGAAACCGCATCCCGCCTGTGGATGAGTTTTCCAAAAAAGTGCAAAGGTCGCTTGGCCTTTTCGCCTGCCCCGCCCACTGTAACGTTGGATGGGCAGTGAAAAATTTCTCTTAACTAACTTTTTAACGGCCTTTTAATTGTAGGCAGGCACGCTGCCAACTCTGGTGCGCGGCGGCCGGCCGAAATATCACGTGAGTGGGCGATGAGGTCGGGACGCTCGCCTGACATCATCGCGCATCAATTTACACTCGGTCAGGTCAGGCACGTGCCTGCCCGCAGAGCTAAAAATTTTACTTCAGCTGTTCGGATCAATGGAACGGATATGGGACAGATAGAGGGCATGTGATAGAGGAGAGATAGGGCCAAGGCTCGTTTGGCTTCACTGACAATGCAAGAATAATAAGCTGTGATACTTGCCAGCAAAGGAGTGAATCACTGCCAACCAAGTATACTGTACATATATAAATGGTAACAACATTGCAAACATTACACACTTGTTCAAAAAAGGGTGCAAAGATAAGGCCAGCAACTAACAGGCCAGTCAATTTAACTTCGGTGGTGGGGAATTTTTTCTTCTTTGCTGGCAATTATCACATCTAATTATTCTCACATTGTAAATGAAGCTGAACAAGGGGAAACTTGTAGAAGCAATAATTCAGGACAAAATTAATAGTCACATGGACATATGCAGGTCAATTAAGGAAAGCCAGCATGGATTTCTTAAGGGAAAATCATGTTTACCTAACTTGCTGGAGTTTTTTGAAGACTTAACAGAGTGGACTGAAGAGGGGAATGCTGTTGATGTGGTGTACATGGTTTACAGTGCTGCACAACAGACTTGTTAGCAAAGTTATAATTCATACAATAAAAGGTACAGAAGCAACATGGATATGAAATTGGCTGAGCAACAGGAAACAGAGACTAATGGTTAATGAATGTTTTTCATGCTGGAGGAAGATTTATAGCGCAGTTCCCGGTGGGGTCAGTGTTGGGACCCTTACTTTTCCTGATATGTATTAATGGCTTAGATGTGGTGTACAGGGCACAATTTCAAACTTTGTAGATGACACAAAACTTGGAAGTATTGTGAACTTTGAGGAGGACACTGTAGAATTTCAAAGGGACATAGACAAGTTGGTGAAATGGGTGGACAGGTGGCAGATGAGTTTAATGCAGAAAAATGTGAAGTGATACATTTTTGTAGGAAGGGAAGGGGTGCAGGAGCAGAGGCATCTGGATTTATATATGCATAAATCATTAAAGGTGGCAGGACAGGTTGAGAGAGCAGTTAATAAAGCGTACAGTATCCTGGGCTTTATTAATAGGGGCATAGAGTACAAGAGCAAGGAGGTTATGTTGAATTTGTATAAATCACTAGTTTGGCCTCAGCTGGAGTATTGCATCTAGTTCAGGGCGCTGCACTTTAGGAAGGATGTGAAGGCACCAGAGAAGGTGCAGAAAAGATTCACAAGAATGGTTCCAGGGATGAGGAACTTCAGCTATGAAGATAGAGTGGAGAAGTTAGGACTGTTTTCCTTAGAGAAAAGAAGGTTGAGAGGAGATTTGACAGAGGTATTCAAAATCATGAGGGGTTTGGACAGAGTAAATAGGGAGAAACTGTTCCCATGTGTGAAAGGATCAAGAACGAGAGGTCACAGATTTAAGGTAATTGGCAAAAGAAGCAATAGCGACATGAGGAAAAACTTTTTCACACAGCGAGTGGTTAAGGTGTGGAATACACTGCCTGAGAGTGCGGTGCAGGCGAGTTCAGTTGAGGCATTCAGGAAGGAATTAGACTTTTATCTGAAAAGAAGGATGTGCAGGGTTACAGGGAGAAGATGGGGGAATGGCACTAGGCGAGTTGATCATTCTGAAAGCTGCTGCAGACACGATGGGCCAAATGGCATCCTGTGCCATAACAATTCTGTGATTCTGTGAAAAAAAAAACAGTATTGGGCCCAAGTGAATTACTCAGCCCTATAACCCTCCAAGATCCTCAATTTTCAGCCCTCCAAACAATTGCAGCTGTGCCTTCAAAAGCCCAGGCCCTAAGCTCCAGAAAGCGCTCCATAAGTCTTTCCACCTCTCCTTCCTCCTTTCCTCACAAAAGCAAAATACGGCAGAAATCTGAAATAAAAGCAAAAAAATGCTGGTAACACACAGCAGGTCAGGTGGCATATGTAGAGAGAGAAACAGAGTTAACGTTTCACATGATGACCTTTCACCAGTTCAGATGAAAGGTAGGCTGGTAAAGGTGGGCTGGGTAAAAGGCCTGCCTCGGTGCACCACCACTGTGTTGAAGTTTAAAAAAAAACAATAAAACATCCCTCCAGTCCTCACTGCCCCTCACCTTCCTACATACTCCACATGCCTCATCCATGCCAACCCATGTCCCCCACACAGCCCCATGGCCCCTCATTTGCTCCATGCCACCTCATGCTCCCACCCACCCCCATGGCACCTCATAACCTTCATGCCACCTCATGCCCCTCTGCCCACCCATGACCCTTTACAGTCCCTATGCTAACCTTGTGCCAACTCATAACAACCCCATGTTCCCTACCCACCATGCCTTCCCCTTACATCTACCAAACCAACTCACCAATATCCACCATGAGCAGACCTCAGGAGCCATGCTGAGATGAAAACATATAGGGCAGAGTTTAGCCCTCAATGGGTGGGTGGGCAGCCTAACTCCACTGCCAAAACGGGCCCCGCTGCCATTTTAAGTGGGTGGGCCAATTAAGACCTGCTCAGCGGGCTGCCCGATGGGAAGTGCTTCCTGTGCGGGGGAGGGATTCCCTAACTGTCAAAGTGCGCTTTTTCACACATGCGCATGAAAGAGCACACTGCTCCCTGAGACTAAGCACTGTCTCGGGGAGATTGGTGACAGTTTAAAAAACATCAAAAATAGAACAATAAAGAAATTATTAACATGTCCCCCTCATGTGACAATGTCACACGAGATGGGACATGTTAATAAATATGACAAAGTTTATTAAAGATTTTTAAAACGGACATGAAACCTCATCCCGCCAGTGGATGAAGTTTCATGATTTTTCTACTGCCTGCCGGGGCTCCTGGCCTGCCCAACAACCTTAAGGTTGGACAGGCAGGGCCTTTAATTGGGTTAATTATCCTGTCAATGGCCTCAATTGGCACCACCACTGTGTTGAAGTTTAAAAAAAAACAATAAAACATCCCTCCAGTCCTCACTGCCCCTCACCTTCCTACATACTCCACATGCCTCATGCATGTTATAAATGAAACTTAAAAACTTAAAAATTTTTATTACAGTTTTATTGGCGGTTGGAAACATCATCCCGCCTGTGGATGAGGTTTCCTACAAAATACAAAGGCCACTTGGCCTTTTTGCCTGCCCGCCAACCAGAAGGTTGGGCAGGCAGTAAAAAATTTCTTTCAATTACTTTTTTAATGGCCTTAATAGACCTTTTAATTGTCAGCAGGCCTCGATGACGTCAAGACCGCTCGTCCGAAGTCATCGTGCGTCATTTTCCACTTGGGCGCGCACCTGCCCGACAAGCTAAAAATTCTCCCTATTAACTATATTTACATTCCTTCAACGACATAATCTCTTATAAGAACAAACATTTAATTCAAGTGCCTAAAAACAAGCATTGGAATTCATACTCCCAATTCAAAGAGTCTATAATCACTTGGAGTTGTCAATCAAATTGTGAAATGGCAGGCACCCTACTGTGATAATGGAAGGTTGGGAAATCAGTGATGCAACACTAATCCAGTATTGGTAGACCTGAGACTTATTTGAACAGAGTGAAGCAGCAAGCAATGATTTTTTTAAAACACTGAAGACATTTTAATTAAAAGATTTAAGGGGCCAGAGCTTTTAATGCCTTGACAGTTGTCTTTGACAGTTCTTCTGGACACTTTCAAAAGTTACCTTTGGCAATTCATTCTGACACTTATGACAATTGCCTTTGGCAGTTCATTTTGAGAGCTCCAATGAGCTTGACTGTGAAAATGGTAGGTGTCAAGTTCGCATATGGGACTTCTGATTTTCAGCCTCTTCCACCACTTTCGCAGTGAAGGAGTTGCTGCTTGAGGGGAGGCATTGGCATAGTGGTATTGTCACTGGGCTGGTAATCTAGAGACCCAGGGTAATGCTCTGGGGACCCAGATTCAAATCTCACCATGACAGATATTTGAATTCAACCAAAAAACGGAATTAAAAGTCTCATGATGAAATTGCAACACAATGGTGAATAAACATGAAACCATTGCTGATTGTCATAAAAACCCATCTGGTTCGCTAATGCCCTTTAGGGAAGGAAATCTGTTGTCCTTACCTGGTTTGGCCCACATATGACTCCAGACCCACAGCAATGTGGTTGACTCTTAAATACCCTCTGAACAAAGGCAATTAGGAATGGATAGTAAATGCTGACCTAACCAGTGACACCTACATCTCATGAACAAGTTTTAAAAATGACCTGGTCAGTGTTTCTGGCATTTTCTGATTTTATCTCCAAGATGTCCTTCTGGGGCTCGGTATCAAGACTTATTTGATAATGCTTCTGTCAAGTGCCCCTGGACATTGTACTATGTTAAAGCCACAGTATAAATGCAAATTGTTGTGCGCTTAGTGTGAACCTGAGTCATAGAAGGGGATGTCTGATAGGAAATGTGGAAGACCTTTGTGGTGTGTTTGCTGTAATAATACAGTAAGAACATTTAAAGGCGTTTCCTGGCTTAAGTGTTAACATTTCATAATCAGTTTGAGCATGTAATTTAGAGTTATTCTCCAAACAATCCGTGTCTGACAATGTATCAATTAGACAATCAGTTAGACTCAGACTGCATTAGCCAGGAGTCTGCTAGAAGGAATTTGTAAGAAGTGGTTAAGCTTCTGTATATAAAGTGCTTTCAAATCATAACAGTTATTTTCAATTCAGTTTAATGTTGAACGACAATGAATTCTTAAACCAAGTTCAGGAGAAGAAACTTAAAGGGGCTTAGGGGTTAATTTATGAGAAGAGGTTATATTAACATGTATTCCCTTGAATGTAGAAGATTAAGGGATGATCTGATCGAGGTGTTTAAAATGTTAAAAGGGATCAGTAGAGATGGAGAAACTATTTCCTCTGATGAGGGAATCAAGAACAAACAGAGTTAGGCCACTCAGGGACAAAATCAAGAAGCCGTTGGCTGTCCCTCAATTTGATAATGACGTCTGCTCAGGGTCGCAAGTTTCTGCTTTGGGTCTTCATGTGACTAAGTTGGACGATTTTCGACCTGCAGATCTTTGGTCACATACGCAGGACATCCCCTGAGGTCATGGGATCTGGAGTGCAGGAAGTTTTCTCACTTTCTCACACGAGAGTGGTGGAATTCTGGAACTCTCTCTCCCAAAACGCTGAGAAACAAATGGAGCTTTCAGGACTTAGTTCAATAGACGTTTGTTAGGTAAGGATATCAAGGGATATGGAACAAAGGTAGATAAATGGTGCTGAGACGCAGATCAATCATGATCCATTTGAATGGCAAAGCAGGCCCAAGAAGTTGACTATTCTCCCCTTGTTCCTGATGCTCCTAACAGTCACCAGGTTTGGCAATCTTGTCCTTGAAGCCCAGGGAAGTCAAACCTATTTGCTCCCATATTTCTTATTGGCTGTTGCCTTATTTGAAGCCTGTGGATTAAGAAGTTTGAAAAGGGCTGTTTGTGGAACACCACAATCATTTTAAACCGTATAAGTAATATCAGTACCATTTTAAATGCTGACGCCAAATGAAAAAAAAGTTATTTTTTTAAACACAGACCCAATTGCCAGGATTTTCCATGCCTGCTGACATCAGTGGCGTAAGTGGACAATATGGCGAGAAGGCCAAAAATGGGTTCACGATGTCGTGAAACCAGTTTGCGATCGTACAATCAGCCCGTTGATGACGGGCCGCATCCCCCATCATTGGATGTCGGGAGCCTCATTGTAATACATCAGCACATCGTTATAAGGCCAGACTGCCAGACTCACGACCGCACCCCCCCCCCAACCACTGGATTGCCCGCCCACGTCGGCAGGAAAATATGATGGTGCAGAACACGTCTTGACAATTGTGACGTGCATAAGTTGGGACTTACCCTCCAGGGCTTTGCTCGCATTGCAGACATCCCAGGAGCAGAAGATGCTGCAGCCCAACAACAACAGGATCCTGGAGGAGCGTCCATGGCATGCTAGGTGGATTCTCATGGACATGGCTCTGCTGCAAAGCAGCTCTCAACGGATGATGGTTGAGGGGGTGGGAGAGGAAGGTCTAGGATTGACTGGGAGAGGAAGAGGTGTCGGTGGAGGGTTGAGGTTGGGAGCAGGGGAATGAAGGTGTCGGGGTGTGAGGGTGGGTGAGAGGGGAATGACGGTGTCGGGGGGGTTGAGGTTGGGAGGGGGGAGGGAGTACAGGGGAGGAGAGGATAATGGGGAAGAAGATGGTAACTGGGGAGCTAGGTACAAGGAGAGTGGAGTTCGGGGGGGGGGGGGGAAGGAGTGCGGAGAGGGGACAGAGTCCAGACAGAGGATGGCGTGTGGAGAAGGAGGGAGTAAGGGTGGAGGAAGAAGTGAGAGTGGCTAAGGGAATCAGGAAGGGGGAAGGAGTAAGGGTGGCGGAATAAGTAAGGGTGTCTGAGGGAGTCAGGATGGGGAAGGGGCTAGGTAGGGAGGGGGAGTCCGGGGAGGTGGGGTGGCGTGGGGCTGGCAGGTAGGAAGGACTAAGGCGGGGAGGGTCCTGCGGGGGGAAGGGGTCCAGAGGGGGGGAGGGGTTCCAGGAGAGAAGGAGTCTGGAGACAGGAAGAGGTTCCGGGGCGGGGAGAAGGGTCCAGAGGCAGGGAAGAGGTTCCAGGGGAAAGGATTCCAGAGGGGGGAAGGGATTCCTGGGGGAAGGGGTTCCGGGGGGGGCAAGAGATTCTGGGGGCAAGAGATTCCAGGAGGGGAAGGTGTTGTGGGGGCTGTGGGGGGAAGGGGTCGGGAGGGGGGATGTCCAGGTGAACGTGCAAGGGTCCATGACTGCCTCTTGGGGAGCAAACTGAGGGTGGGCGTGGTATGAGGGAATGGTGAGAATGACCGAGGGCATAGTGAGGCGGTAGGGTGGGAGGGTGATGGTTCGACGGCAGCGGCAGAAGGGACGGTGAGTGTGGTTGGCGGGGACTCAGAGGCAGGCACGGACCCTGGGGGTGCAAAGGAGGAGGTCAGGTAGGTGAATGTGGATGTGTGTGGGATTTTGGAGGAGAAAGGGAATGTGCACGTTCTGTTGGACATCGCTGAAGGAAAGGGTCGTAGCTGATAGGTCATGGAGGGGAGGTGGAAGGCGATGCCAGGGGTGTTAACTGTGATTGAGGAAAGGAAATGGGTGACTGGGAGAGGGGAAAAGATGGAGGAGCGCATGACATACTGAATCCAGACCACGCTGTCCAAATCGAAAGTGAAACGACAGTCATAGTGGGCGAGATCAGGTGCTGCCTTGGGAGTATGATCAGTGAGTGGGTGGAGATGCAAGTCAACTCAGATGGACAACTGAAAGCGAACCTCAGCAGACAGCATTGAAAACGCTCAGGACATTGAGGTGAATATGAAACGTGAAGGATCCACTTGCGTGGGAGAGTACTTGCACAAGCTCCGAAAGGCCCTGCCACACTCACACTCCTCCCTCCAGAATCACCGGTTGGCCAGCTGCTCCCTCTGTGCCGACAGAGGACAAGGTTGAGGGACTCACAGGCAATGGGGACTCAGAGGGAGAAGACAGCCTCAGATTCCTGAGTGGGTGACCCAGGGGTGTCCAGCTTCTGCTTCTCCTCTGTTCAGGTGCCCGCGGGCCCCAGCCTGATTCCTTGAAGGGAAGGAGCACCTGAAGGGACATCGAGGTGCCCCGTTTCCCTCCTGCATTGCCACTGCAGAATTCACCCATGGCTCCCACGATGGGTTGCAGGTCTGCACACATCTCCATGTTCTGCTGGACCAGGGTCTCCATGGTGTCCGCCATCCTCCCCATGGAGACCTCTATATGCACACATGTGGATACCACTTCACCACAGAGCAGGTGTACACACTCCTCCAATTCGTGTGCCACTCTGCTGAGGGCTTCCAACAGCTCTGCGTGATGTTCCCATGCCTTCTGCTGGCTGTCCAGGATGAGTAGGAAGGCCAAATCTAGAGTCTCGTCATCTGACTCGGACCTCAAAGATGCTTGATCCCAGCAGTCCCCCGAGTGCCAGGAGCTCGCACAAACCTGCCTCTTCCCACCGTGGATATGTGTCCATGCGGTGACCATCAGATTGTGAACCTGAGCCTACTCTAGATCCAGGTCCCACCAAGGTGTGGGTAACACTGTGATGGGTCTTCCAGGCTGCTTATTTCCTTCAATGAAGGAGGTGAGCATGTGGATGGAGCTAGCTGAGGGTGTTGGTTGCTTGGCAGAGCTGCCTGTGATCCAAAGCAGAGGTAAGTATTGTATGGCAGCAGAGTCAAAAGCAGAAGAGAGAGCACTCACATTCGCATTGGGAGAGAGATGATGTAGTGCAGGATCCTTACGACATTGTTCACCTCCCACCTCATTGCCACCACAGGCACGGTCCATGTCCTCACCGATCAGTGCAATGGCACATTCCTCAAAGTGAGTGAGGGGCCTAATGTGGGCCACTCCACCCCCTCCAGGTCTGGGACCTCTTCCTGCTGATGTGAACAGGCTTCTCCTGCATGAAAACAGATGGAGAGAGTGTGGGTAGGACACATGGCACTGTGTGGAATGTTTGTGTGGTGAGCGGAGCCATGGACAGGATGTGGACGCGGGTTCAAGAGGACATGAGCCTGATGGAGATGTGAGGGCATGGGTGAGAGTTAGTGGTGTTGTCCCTTGAGCTGTGAGATCCCTGTGGATGTGTGACAGGTTTGTGAGCATGTGAGTTGAGAGTGATGAGAAGAATGAATTACCTTGGCGAAACAGACGAGACCATTCATCCTGTAGTGGCACTGGGTGGTTGACCTCTTTTTTAAAATTCATTCAGGGGATGTGGGCTTCGCTGGCTTGGCCATTTATTGCCCATCCCTAGTTGGCATTGAGAAGTTGGTGATGAGCTGCCTTCTTGGACCTCTGCAGTCCATGTGGGGATTTGCGCTGACCATGGCTGCCACTGCCCCCCAAGCCAGATTAGTGAGGTTGCTGCCCATCCTGCAGCCAGAGCGGGGGTAAAGGACATTACGGCGAGCCTACACTGTGTCCAAAAGGAGCTCGAGGGACATGTCATTGAACTTGAAGTCTGAAATCTTTTTGCCTTTCAGGGACCATGTCTTCCTCGCAGCAGTCATGGGCTGGAAGCACTGAGATAAGTACGCGCGGCTAAACTTTATATATGGCATCCGGTGCGATGAAGCAGCAAGGTGATTGCATAGTGGGCGAATGAGAGCCTGCCCGCCATGGAACCGGCGTGTTTCCTGGGAATGCATAATTAATGCGGCGGGTTTGGGATGTCACGGAGTTAAAAACCACCATTGCGGCCGACAGGTAAAACGTCATTTTACCTGCCCACTACCGCGCTTCGTGCAATCTGGGACGATTCCGCCCGATGATTTTCCTCCCGGGCTTTGCTCATAGTAGTAGTGTCCCAGAGATTAATCTTTAATTCTTGGAGATAATCCTGGAGGGTTGGCAACCTTAAACTGAATACCAACCTCAAATAAACTGTCAGTGTCCTTATCGTTAAATAAAGGACTTGCATTAACGCGCAGAGCATGGTGAGAGCCCACAGACCTGGCAGCTGCTGAGTGTAAAACCAGTCACCAACTACACCATGAAGACAGCTCATCCATGCAGCATTAACATGTTTAGTTGTTCAGCCTTTCTCCCATGAAGAGCCCTGGTCTCGGCAGGTAGCTTTCCAGGCATGGAACTTCAAATGGAGCAGTGGGCCCCTCAGCCACAAGTTAGGTCTTCTCATTCCCTTCAACCCTCTTAGGAGCACCGTTTCTGTCAAATTTCCACATGACCTCTTTTATAGTTACTCAATTATTGCGCAACAACACACCCCCTCCCCACCTCCACCACCCTACCCAAACACTATTCTTTATTTCTAATCATTTGTGAATGAGGCCTGTAAACAAGAAAATAAATGGTGCCCCATTGAAGGCCCATGGATTTAGAACTCAGCCTAGGCTTCAATCTGACTGCTGGCTGATGTTTGGGCATGTGCCTGTATGGGACACAATGATGTGGCCAACTCATGCCACCAGTGTCACATTGACTCTTTCTGGGCCAGATTCCTAGTCCCAGCCAGGTCATCAGTGGTAGAACATCATTGAACTTGTGGTGTTACCCTTAGCACTGGTGATCTGTCCTCCCATCCCACCATGACAGTGTAGTTGAACTGATCTTCTCAGTAAGTCTTCTCCTTCCGTGAGCAGAGTGAGCTATCCCTCGAGGTATTCCATGAATGAGGTTGAGGTATTTCATGTGTGGAGTTCATGCTTTCCAGGAGTCGAGTTGTTGTGTTCCAGGAGTAGAGTTGAGGTTATGCCTCATTTAAATGCAAGGACTTTGAATGCAGCCAAGATTGAATGGGGTAAAAATCTTGCTGGTGAGTGAAAGTTCTGAAGTGGGTTTGGTCAGTCAGAACCCAGTTCTGAGTTGGTATGAGTTTACTGTGAAAAGCTGAATAAACTAGCTTTTAGTTGGCAACCTTACTCAGTGGGTCTTAAGGAGTTGAGTTACAGGGAAAGATTAAACAGGTTAGGACTTTATTCGTTGGAGCGTAGAAGAATGAGGGGAGATATGAAAGAAGTTTACAAAATTATGAGGGGTATAGACAGAGTAAATGTGAGTAGGCTCTTTCCACTTAGATTAGGAGAAATAAACATGAGAGGACATGGCTTTAGGGTGAAAGGGGAAAGGTTTAGGGGGAACTTCTTCACTCAGAGAACGGTGAGAGTGTGGAACGAGCTACCATCTGACGTGGTAAATGCGGGCTCACTCTTAAGTTTTAAGAATAAATTAGATAGATACATGGATGGGAGAGGTCTGGAGGGTTATGGACTAGGTGCAGGTCAATGGGACTAGCGGAATAATATTTCGGCACAGACTAGAAGGGCCGAATGGCCTGTTTTCTGTGCTGTGGTGTTCTATGGTTCTATGGTTACACAGGCAGTTAGGGTGGGCATAGCAGATTGAACTTAGACTTAAAGTGGCTTAAGGTTCACTTTTGGAACAGCTTTACTCCACATCACACCAACTGCTAAACCTTATCCAGTACTGACAGTGGAAGGGTTTTACCTTCCTCAACACTGACATCCTTCAATTTGACAAGCACAAGAATCCTTCTGAGAAAAATCAGGGGCCAAAAGTGCTTTATTGTTATTGGGATAGCTGGATGAAAGCCCAAGACCCAGCATAAAGATGAGAAAGATAGAGGAGTTTAAGATGATCATTCAGCCCATCTAACTCATCCTTCCATAAAACTCTGATCACCAACATCATAACATCACAACATCTCCTGGCCAGCTCCAGTAGTTTTGATGTCACCCTCTACATAGGGACCATTCCAGGTACTGACCACTCTTTGTGTGAAGAGGTACTTCCTGTGTTGGTCTTGACTTTGCCTTTTACCGGTTCAGAACTCTGTTTTCATGTCTTTTGGCTGTGCTTTAACTAAAAATTGCAAAAGTCATTGCAAAGATTAAAAAATGACACGATAAATCTAAGAAGGTTAGGTGACAGTAGGCTTCAGGTTACCAATGAAAGGTAAAGAATGAGGGAGGTAAAGAGTTCCTGAAAGTGGAGTAGAGATGGCGCCTGTGCCTACATAATGAAAAAAAACAAAAACAGAATTACCTGGAAAAACTCAGCAGGTCTGGCAGCATCGGCGGAGAAGAAAAGAGTTGACGTTTCGAGTCCTCATGACCCTTCGACAGAACTAGGTGAATCCCGGGAAGGGTTGAAATATAAGCTGGTTTAAGGTGGGGTTGGGGGGGGGGGGGGGGCTGGTTGGGGAGGTGGGGGGGGTGGGTAGTGGTGGGTGGGTTTGGGTGGGGAGAGAGGGAGAGAAGTGGAGGGGGGTGGTGTGGCTTAAGACCTAAAGTTGTTGAATTCAATATTCAGTCCAGAAGGCTGTAAAGTGCCTAAGCGGAAGATGAGGTGTTGTTCCTCCAGTTTGCGTTGGGCTTCACTGGAACAATGCAGCAAGCCAAGGACAGACATGTGGGCAAGAGAGCAGGGTGGAGTGTTGAAATGGCAAGCGACAGGGAGGTTTGGGTCATTCTTGCGGACAGACAGCAGGTGTTCTGCAAAGCGGTCGCCCAGTTTACGTTTGGTCTCTCCAATGTAGAGGAGACCACATTGGGAGCAACGAATGCAGTAGACTAAGTCCTCCCTGTCGCTTGTCATTTCAACAACTTTAGGTCTTGACCTCCCTCCTCCATCCCCACCCCCCTTCTGTTTCTTCCCCCTTCCTTTTGTTTTTTTCCAATAAATTATATAGATTTTTCTTTTTCCCTATTTCCATTATTTTAAAATATTTTTAAATCTTTTATGCACCCCCCACCCCCAATAGAGCTATACCTTGAGTGCCCTACTATCCATTCTTAATTAGCACATTCGTTTAGATAATATCACCAACTTGGCCCCCAAGTGTTCTTTTGTTCTGCCGTCTGTGACATCTTTTGATGATCTGCTTCTATCACTGCTTTTGCCTACAACCATACCACCCCCCTCCACTTCTCTCCCTCTCCCCCAACCCAACCCATCCCCCCACCTTAAACCAGCTTATATTTCAACCCTTCCTGGGATTCACCTAGTTCTGTCGAAGGGTCATGAGGACTCGAAACGTCAACTCTTTTCTTCTCCGCCGATGCTGCCAGACCTGCTGAGTTTTTCCAGGTAATTCTGTTTTTGTTTTGGATTTCCAGCATCCGCAGTTTTTTGTTTTTACCTACATAATGAATACCAGACTATCTATTATAAACCCCGAGGCAAAATAAACATTGTACCTATGTCTTTTTCAACATCCTTTACAATTGTATAAAACCATAGAACCATAGAAAAGTTACAGTGCAGAAAGAGGCCATTCAGTCCATCGTGTCTGCGCCAGCCAAAAAGAGAAAAAAGAAGCTAGCCGCTCAATTAAACCCACTCTCTAGCACCTGGTGCATAGCCTTGCAGGTTCCAGCACTTCAGATGCAGATCCAGGTAACTTTTAAATGAGTTGAGCGTTTCAGCCTCAACCACCAACTTAGGCAGTGAATTCCAGACACCCTCCACCCTCTGGGTGAAAAAGTGTTTCCTCATGTCCCCTCTAATCCTTCTACCAATCACCTTAAATCTATGCCCCCTGGTAATTGACCAATTAGCCAGGGGAAACAAGTCTTTCCTGTCTACCTTATCTAGGCCCCTCAATTTTGTACACCTCAATTAGGTCACCCCTTAGCCTCCTCTGTTCTAAGGAAACCAACCCTAGCCTATCCAATCTCTCCTCATAGCTGCAATTTTCAAGCCCTGGCAACTTTCTTGTAAATCTCCTTTGCACTCTCTCCAGAGCAATTATGTGCATCCTGTAATGTGGTGATCAGAATTGTACACAAAATTCCAGCTGTGGCCTAACCAGCGTTTCATACAGTTCCATCATTACATCCCTTCTTTTGTATTCAATACCTCACCCTATAAAGGAAAGCATTCAATATGCTTTCTTGACCACCTCATCCACCTGTCCTGCCACCTTCAAGGACCTGTGTACTTCAAGGTTTCTCACTTCCTTAATCCCTCTCAATAACTTCCCATTTATTGAGTATTCCCTTGCTTTGTTTGCTCTCCCCAAATGCATTACCTCACATTTTTCCAGATTGAATTCCATTTGCCACTTCCCCGCCCACTCAACCAAACCATTGATATCATTCTGAAGTTGAGTATCTCCAACAAGATTTCTGAATTTTGTCCAGCCTGGTAGTTAGAACTAAGATAGTGGACATGGGGGCGGGGAGAAGGGTTGGTTAGGGACTGAAGGGAAATCACATGTGGAGGACACAATAGAAATTAGGGCTGTTATCCCTCTCAGATTGGCCACCCAGAATTGAGGGCTGATCTTTCCAGTGTTTTCTGCTCGCAGAATAGGAGGGGAGTACTTTCTAATTGGCCTCTATAGTTTGCAACCATACTCTGTGCTGCTGCTGATTGAAAAATTCTAAATCCACCAACAGCTGCTCAAAGAAATGCCCCCAAGCTTAATTCATGCAGCTGGAATATGCATGAATACCTGGCAGTAGCATTAAATCTCTGACATTATGGAAGGATAAAGAAGCTTCCTCTTAAACAAATTCTTCTTTACTCACCTTCTGGCAATGTCCCATTTTTAAAATTCACTTCTTTGTTTTATAATCCCTACATAGCCTTATCCTTCCCTATCTCTGTAATCTGCCCCAGCCTCACAACACTCTGACATCTCTGCACTCCTCCAATCCTGACCTCTTGCGCATCCCCAATTTTAATTGATCCATCATTGGTGGCTATGCCTTCAGCTACCTAGGCCTGATGCTCTAGAATTCCCTTTGCATAAATTTGACAATGAGTCATACAAGAAAACACTGGACTAATAACCAAAAGCTTGGTCGAAGAGGTCGTTTTTGAGGAGTATTTTAAAGGAGGAAAGAGAGCTAGTGAGGAAGAGAGGTTTAGGAGGGGAATTCTAGAGCTTCAGGTCTAGGTGATTTGTCATGAAAAGATATTAATATTTGTAATGTTTGGGTGCTTTGATGTATGGTAGTTTTGAGATGTTAATTAGATAAATGTAAGGAGTATAGAAAGTAAACTGTAAATTTGCATTTGTTGAATAAAGCATTCAAGAGTGGGAGTAAAATCTTGCATCTAGCTGGGAAACGCCAAGCAATGTGTTCATATTACTAATAAAATTGGTGGAATGAAAGGATATTATTGTTAGGAGATGGAACATTAAAAGCCTGGTGATACAATGGAAAATTTACATTCAAAGGAAAAGCTAGGTATAAACAGAAAGGAGTTTGTGTGTCTAAGGCAGAGGCATTTAAGATCTAACCAGCCTGTAAGCCTACAACTGTGTCTGCAAAGGAACCAAATTGCAAGGAACCTCATTTTGAATTTGTAAGGTCAAATGTGCTTTGCCTGGTGTCTGTTTAAAGTCTATGGCCTGAATTTTTCCCGCGTCAGGCGGGCTCGACGGGAGCGGTCATGGAGCTGACCGTCGCCTGTGATCGGCACAGAGCTCAGGGAGATTGAAGCGCCTTTGAAAGCAATAAGTAAAATCAATAAAAATTTAATGAAACATGTCCCCTCATGTGACTGTGTCACATGAGTTGGGACATGTTTTTGTTTTTCATTAAAAGATTTTATTTAATTTATAAAAGCTTTAGGAAACCTCATCCTGCTCATGGATAAGGTTTCCTAAAAATGGTAAAGGCTGCTTGGCCTTTTCGCTTGCCCGCCAATCATAAGGTTGGACAGGCAGCGTAAACTTGACATTAATTATTTTGTTAATTCCTTAATAGGCCTATCAAATATTGGCAGGCGCACAGCCGGATCCGGCCTGTTCGGCCAGTACCCCCAAGCTGACTGAAAAATCCTGGCCTATGGGTTACTGTTGTCTGGGAGATTCACCTGGGAGTGATTAATTTGGGGATTTGTTTAAAAGCTATTATGGTAGTAATTTGTAGACATATGTATGTGTTTAATTTGTTGTAAATTAATAAATGTTTAATTCAGTTTTAGATTTAAAAAAAAACCTCTTGAGGCTTGGTGGTCTTATTCCTGAATTCGGAGCTGCATCTCAAACATACCAATTGAAAATATAGGTTATGGCAGATGTTTAAAGTTTCCCTCTGGGATTTAAACAACTCAACCTTTACCAACTGCTGTGTCTGAACATGGCTGAAGGCACATGCCTGCAATCAGTTGTGGCATTCTTACATGTCTTGAATCACTGTGATCCTGCTTATTGCTCCATGTCTACCCTGCCCCGGAGTCCTAAAAAATCATTTTCTGTTTCTGTGTACAAAGTTATTTGCAACAGGAACTGTTTGGGTGGACAGTATAGTGACAAGGCACAATTCCTGTGATTGTTATGTGTGCTGAAACTTTAAAATGGGTTAAAGGAAACTTCCTCTGCTTTCTCTGCAAGAATGTGGTAGAGCAACAGAGAAATCATTCACTGAAGTATCAGCGCTGACAGAAAAGCATGACCCAAAACTGGGACACAGGGAGTAGGTGAGTAGGTGGCATGTGCCCTGCAGAAGCTATTTTGAAAGGATAGGAATTCTATTTAAATTTATATTGTCACAAGGACCTTATCTCGAGGCACAAATCCACTCCCTCCACCAACTCCCTCCTCTGGGCCCCAAGTCCCATTCTGGCCTGTCCAGAGAAGGAAGCTTTTCAGACTGATAATTCCACCCCAAGTCTTAATTGTATCCATTCCTCTGACATGACAGTTCACCCGATTCCTGACTAGGTACAGCTACTGATCAAAGGCCTTTCCAAAAATGACTTGTTCACAGGGTTCTGCTAAAGGTGAGGTCCATTGCTGCATTGAGATCCAATGCCCTATTGGCCTGTGACAGCAAGAATGTTCAAATCTGCATCATCAAAACAGGAAGGGTCTGCAGATTATGTGAGGATCTCAATGTTCATTTCCTTCCTCGGACAAATGCAGATTACAATTGCATAGTTCCTACACTGGCTAAATCCTGTTCCCACCTTCGCTGAATCACTACCACTATTGTCGTGCTATACCCACAAGTTGTGTTTCAGAGAAACATCCTCATCAATTAGTCACCAGCTGTAGACACCACCCTTTCATCTCTGAGCCTATTTTGAAATCCAGACTGATGGATCAATGGTTTCCACTTCTGAAGGTTGGAAGAATCTTCCATATATGAGATGAGGGCATGATATCTTAGTGCTGCTTCTGTCCCTGCAGGTGTCTGTATTTCCTGGGGTTCCCTGGGAGTTTGTTAATATTTACAGGTGGTCTCTATGGAGATGCGTCAGTATATAAAGGGGGTCCCTGGGAGTGTCAGTATTTACAGTGAGTCCCTGGGAATTTTAATATTTACAGGGGTCCCATAAGTGTCAGTTTTTACAGGGGTCTCCACGAAGGACGGTAATTACAGGGGTCTCCAGGAGTGACGGTAATTACAGGGGTCTCCAGGAGTGATGGTAATTACTGGGGTCCGCAGAAGGGACAGTCTTTACAGAGGATCTTAGGAGTGTCAGTTTTTACAGGGGGTTCCCAGGAGTATGAGTATTTGCAGTGGGTCCCTGGGAGTTTCAGTATTTACAGGAGGTCCTCAGGAGTATTATTGTTGACAGCTGGCTGCCAGGAGTATGCCAATAGTTTTAGGAGCTCCTGGGTGTGTCACTATTTACAGGTGGCCCCCAGGAGTGTCAGAATTTTTTGCGGTGATGAGAGGCTCCAACTGTGCTAAACATACTTTTATTATTTTCACATTAAAAATTTGAAACCCACACTTCTTACTAAGATCAGTGAGCTGACCACCCAAGCACACACAGCCTTAGCAGCATATTCCATGCAGATGTGTGAGAAATCAGCAGAGAATGTATCACTTAAAAAAAAAATCAGAAAGAAAAGTTTGACTTTGGGCAACGACATGGGCAGGATTTTCTCCAGGCCCGGGAGTGGGCGTGAAACGGACCGCCGTCCGTGACCGGGCCCTGACCGTGATTTCATGGTGGCTGGTTAATTAATGGCCAGCCAGCGTGAAAGGCTCGCTGAAATGATCAGCGCTGCTGAGGTGCGGGCGGGAGGAACGCAAGTGCTGAAGCCTGCGCAGGCGCGGGAGAGCGCGCATTGAGAGCTGCCTCAGGGAGCTGAAGAATTTTAAATACAAGGATAAAAGATTTTACAAATGATGTAAACATGTCCCCACATGTGCCTCAGTGACATGAAGAGGGACGTGTAAAAACTGATGTTAAAAATTTTTTATTTTGTTTTAGCAGCCATTGGAAACCTCACCTGCCCGTGGCTGAAGTTTCGTGAAAAATGCTGAGACTGCCTGGCCTAGTTGCCTGCCCGCCAAACAAACGGTTGAGCGGGCAGCAATAGATACAGATTAATTGATCGGTTAAAAGCCTTAATAGGTCTGTTAATTGTCGGTGGGCGTGTGTGCCTCTCGCACATGCCCGCCAGCCGAAAGATCACGAGAGTGCGCGATGACGCTGGGACACTCGTCCAATGTCATCGCGGCTTATTTCACCCTCGTTCAGGTCGAGCGCACACTACCCGCGTACAAAATTCCCGCTGGCGTGCGGGGGTGGGACCCGCATGCCGACATGTAAAATGACGCCCAGTGACGTTGGGCGAGCAGCCCGATGTCACCGCGCACCATCGCGATGTTTCGTTGAGTGGGCGCACGATGATATCCGATGCGCGTCCGCCATTAATTAACGGGCCACTTAAGGCCCTTGAGGTGCCAATTGATGCCGATTTTTCGGCGCCCATGTGATCTTCAGGTCAGAGCACCGGTGCAACAGGCAGGCAGGTAGGAGATATTTGTATAAACCTCATCCACGGGTGGGATAAGAGGGCTCAGTGGGGTCGCAAGTGTGTTCTGTCAAATATTTAATTTGCAAAGTTACTGATACTTGCCTCTGTGAGCTGCAATACTTCAAGACGCATACCACCTACTTGGGCTGAACTCACAACCTTCAGGTCAGCACTCTGCAGTGAAGAATCATTTTAGGGCCTGCAGGTTTCAGGAAGCCTTCCATTAGCCTGGGAATGAGGGTTGAACTGTCCAGTGGAGACACCTCATCTGAGGAGGAAGGAAGAGCTAGAAGAGGGAGGAGGCCAGGAGTGCACATTCAGCCTCCAGAGAAGCCATCTTTGGGAGCAGAAGCGCAGCCACAAGGGCTGCAGGGCCAAGAGGTAGTCCAAAGCAGAAGGGGCCACAGAAGACACCACTATCCTGCTGCCAGGGTAGACAGGCGGCGAAGCAGCTACCTCGATATGTCTGAGGTGCAGTGCCGAAGGAGGCTCTGTCTCTGAAGGGAGACAGTCAACTATATCTGTCAGATGATTGGGCCTGAGATCTCCCTTAACTGTGCGGGTGGGCACCCCACACTAGTGGCTCGAAAGATCACAGCTACCCTCAACTTCTATGCCTCTGGCTCCTTCCAGGACTTGGTGGGTGATCTTTGCGGTGTCTCCCAATCAGCTGTCCACACTTGTGTTCAGGTGTGCATTGACCTTCATCCACTACCATTAGGACCAGGCAAGCCAGACACAGTGAGCCAGAGGCTTCGCGGCCATTGCTGGCTTCCCCCGCATCCAGGGTACAATTGACTGAACACATGTGGCCATCAAGGCGCCAGTAGGTGAGCCCGGTGCCTTCGTCAACAGGAAGGGCTTCCACTCCATAAACGTGCAGATAGTGTGTGATCACAAGCTGCAGATTTTACAAGTCTGTGCAAGGTACCCAGGCAGCTTCCATGATGCCTAAATCCTCAGACACTCTCAGGTGCCGGGGCTCTTCAGTGCTCCAGCTCGGCTAGATGGATGGCTGCTGGGTGATAAGGGCTATCCCCTCAGAAGGTGGCTCGTGACGCATCTCCGTCATCTAAGAACAGAAGCTGAGCAGCGGTACAATAGGAGCCACGTCTCCACAAGGGCTGTAGCGGAGAGAGCCATCGGTCTTCTCAAAATGCGCTTCCGGTGCCTGGACCATTCAGGGGGCGCACTCCAGTACCCCTGCTGATCATATGTCGCTGATAGTGGTTGCATGCTGCGCTCCTCACTATCTTGCACTGGAAAGGGGGGATGCTGTGGACGAAGAAGATGTAGACAGAGTGGCCGCAGCTGCACACGAAGAGTCCAGCAGTGAGCCCTAGAATGAGCACGCACAGGGGAATGCTGAGGGGGTAGATGCTGACCCAGGCATACTCTAGGGAGGCAGGGACACCCAGGAGGCTTTAACCCAACGAACCTTCAGCTAGCACACCACATATGAACCTCCAGGACAAGCCTGGGCTGCAGGCTCCATACTCGATACCTGAGTGCAAAATCTTCTTGGAAAGGAACATTAACTAAGGGCCTTATTAATAAAGCTGAATGTCCCACAAATCACTTAAAACATTTTTGGTAACCATCCACCTGCAGAAGAAAAGAGGCACCCTCAGCCTTGGTGACATGTCTGAATTTAATGGTATAACAAAAAGAATTTAAGAGAACAAAATGACAAATGTGTTCAACATCACATCTCATCTTGGGCCAATACAAAAGCACCAGTGATAAACCCATGGTGTGCCTAAGGTGCCTTTTGTTTACATTTTCGGGTGCTACGTCTTGGTGCTGCCCCATCGCTGGGAGTGGCATCTGAGACAGTCTGCTGACTCTGATGTCCTGTTGGCCTCGATGGCCTTGGCGGCTGTCCTCTGGCCCCACCTGGGAGCAAGCTGCCAGTTCCACAGCTGGCATCTCCCCAGATATCGCAGCCTAATTGGATGCAACAGTCACTGGCAGAGAGGCGGAGGAGCTGTTGTCCTCATCCGGAGCACCCTGAGAGGTGCCTGCAGAGACGACAGGCAGCTGCTGTGCCGATCTGAGGTCGGGTTAGATCTCCCTGCTCACCGTGGGTGGATGGACACCGAGCCGGAATACTTGGTGCCCAGACCATCTCCCACACTGGCACTGACCAGCTGAGGTCAATGCTGATGTGAGGGCTTGCTAGTCCAAGCACATCCCCAGGAAGCCCTGACTGGTCTCCTGGAGGAGCCTCTCCACGAGAGTCGCTACTTATTCCATGGAGGACGCATGGCGCTCGGCCATGAGGTCATTGCATAGGCTATGGTCCGCGTGGACTCCTCCACCACGGAGACTAAGCCAAGCATAGCCTCATCATCTCCATCAGATGCTCCCGCATACCCTGCCACATTTCCTGTGTTTGCTGCTTCGCGGATGACTCCAAAGGCATATCATCAGCCACCGACTGAGCATGTCTCTGGTCCATTGCAGCCCTCCAACTGCTGGCACCATGGGCACTCTCTGTCTCCACCAGTTCCTCCAGTGACTGTGAAGTGCCCTCACCGCTGTGCCCCGGGACACTAGCCGATGATCTAATTCCCACCAAGGTGCTAGTATCTGCACTGGCAGGGATGGTGTGACGCTGGTGAGTCCAAGACTTCAGAGCCCTCAGATGTGACAGGGGGTCCCTGCTGCTCCTTCTCCCAGCCCTGCTCCGCTGATGCTGAAAAGAAGAACAAGGGCATTTGATTAGTTACATGGAGGCAATGTCAATGTGCACCCCTGTCCCCTGAATCATTATGCACTCATCCTTCCATAAGCAATGGTCAAGCCATGTTGCAAACTTCAATCACTGAACATTCAGCACTGCCATGGCTGCTGGGAGAACAATGGTGACCTCAGTGCTAGGCAAACATACCTGCCCGTGGCACCCCAGCTTCACTGACACTGGTGGACCTGGGCGCATGGCGTCTCTCCAGATCTAAAGCCTCCTGCTCGAATCGGCTAAGCATTGCCATCTGGGCCGGCCCTCCGCCAGTCCTCACCCGCTCAGCAGCATTATGTGCATTCTTCTCCTGAAAAGGAGAGAGGAGCATTGATTAGTGCTAATTGTACCTGGATTCTCTTTGTGGCTGGCCAACCCCAACCAGAATGGTACATTGCAGGGCTTCTGTGCCTCCTCAGCCAGCTGCTGCCAGCCACTCACAAAAAGATGCCAGGCCTGTACTCCCTTGGCCAAATGCTGCCTACATCACATTTGGCACCACATGGTCTAACTTTCCATAGCAAGGAGGCACAAGCACGTTGAGCGCAAAAGGCAGTAGATCAATTGGTGCCCTGCCACCTTGAAGCTCCCCTCCCAGCATGTCATCACCCTGACTTTGACAAGTCCTGGAGTTCCAGCAGTAGGTGCAGCTCCTCCAGTAATAGTAATGTGGGTCTCAGTGTACCACATGCTGCGGGTGCGGAACCCACCTCATCACCACCCTCTCAGGGTGACCTCGGCACGGGCAATATCTGCCAGGGCAGTCACCCAGTGAAGGACACATGCTCTCACTGATTCAATGCAGTCAATACACTCAGACTTGGGAGGAGGGGTGGGTGCCAGGGGGGAAAACCTACCTGCTAGGTAAAGTGACCAATGCCAACATGGTACTCACCCTTCCTGAGCACAAGAGGTCGTTGAAGCGCTTGCGGCACTCAATCCAGGTGCACCCCACCATGTCGTGGGAGCTCACTATCTCCACCACCTTCTCCCAGGCACGTTTGGTCATGTGGTGGGGGGGCCTCCTCCTCCCATCCTGGGGAATGAGCACCTCCTGCCGTGCTGCTACCTCCTCGAGGAGGGCAGCAAAGCAATCGTTCGAAAAATGAGGTGCACAGTGGCCCCCTGCCCTACCCTCCTGCCTGGCTTGCTCACCAGCAGTGCTCTGGGGAGCCCTTCCTGTAGCCATGTTTGTCCGCCTTTGAAAGGCAGCAGCAGCTTTTTAAAACAGGCCGCCAGGTCGCTGTTGGACCTGGCAGTCATTGCAGTCCCGCCGCCGCCCGCCTACTCCCATTATCCTTCCCGCCCGATTGTTTGTCCCTCTTCCGCGGCTATGTTCGCGGCCGGGTGACCTTGGAGAGGGAGCACGCAGTGTCTGCCGGCACTCTCGAGGCCTTCCGTGCTCGGTGGGCACTGCGGGGACTGGGGTACTTTATTGACCCCTTTTATCATATTTTGGTTTAAAGTTGTAAGTTTCCTTTAAACTTTGTTCTTGGTTTTACAGCTGACCTAAATTAGGGGCTGTGCCTGATTTATCCCAATTTTGTTAATTTAGTTTAATTGTTTTAATTCTATAAGAGTTACTCCCACTATCCTTGGGAGTCGCGATTCATGCTGGGCAGGTCTTAATTGGCCCGCCTGCGTAAAATGGCGGTGTGGACCCAATTGCGGGCGGCTATTGAGTCCGTGCCCTCCCGTGCCTGCTCCGCCCACCAGCCAGAAAATTCTGCCCCATGTGATGAGGATAAGCAGAGACTGTCCTCGAGCGACCCAGTATCTGATGGCCTGGTCCAAGCTGGATTGTCCAATATCTCGTCCTTCCCTCTCTATGGGAAGTTGTGCAGGGGGAGGGCAGGAACCAAGCAACTCATACCTCACACATACATGCTATAGGCAATTTTCCTCTGCCTTGTTTTTGTATTGGTCACGTTTTCAGGAGATTGCCTCTGTGCACTGGTCACCTATAATTATATAGTTGCATTGTTTTATTCTCTGCGTTGATTTGGAAGTGGGCCTGTATCCTAGCACCATGGGGGCAAGGTCAGATAATTCGACGGTGTGCCTGGTCCCAGTTCATAGCTGCTCAAAACTCTGCCCAAGTCATTGCACAAGCCTGCTGATACCAGGACAAGTTCTATGTTTTATTTTAAATTTATCAATGATATTAAGGTCAGCATTTATTGCCCCTTCGTAGTTACCCTCAGAGAGTGGTCATGGGCCTCTTAACCCATTGTTTAAGGCAACTGAGTAGCTGACTAAAACACTTTAGAGAAAAGTTTGCCAACCCTTGAGGATTGTCCCGGACACTGCTACAAGAAACATGGGATAAAATCATAGGGATGTTGTGTAAATTTGAAAGTTTTTCTCCTTTTTTGCACACTTCTAAAATATTGAAGTTGGAAAAAAAAACTGTTTGATTTGGTAGGGTGGTTGGAGGTGTGATGTTAAGTGATAAAAAGCCTAGAAAAATGTCCAACCAGAGTTGACAACTCTTGTTCAGAGGGCAGTTAAGAGTCAAACATGTCAGTGTGGCGTAAGAAATCACCTTGTAAATACATTACAAAATCTAAAGGGGTTTATTGAATATTATAAGGTTAGTTCCCATTCTTTTATAAAGAGAGCTTCTTTAGCAGCCTGCTGGGCTGGCAAACACAGGACACCATAGGCCTGTTGTTTCTACCAAGGACACGTCTCTCCCACACAGGCTCTGAAACAAGACATTCCTAAAGCCTGACAAGATGTAGAACTCATGACCCATATGTAAACTGTCTCAGTAAAGATTAAACAGATGTCTAGCAAGCAATAAGCCACACAAGTCAGAGTGGAGGGTAGTGGAGGGGTTTGCCTCGAGCTTCTGTCCTTTGGTGATTGGATAAATGAGACCGGACAAGTGATTGATATGGGATCATCCACCAAACTCTAGAAATAAGGTATCGAAACAGAGGCTTGGGGGTGGTGGAGCGGGGAGGAGAGTTTTCAGCCTTCTTCAGAGCAAAGAAGACCAGAGGAGAGCTGCACAACACTGTAGAAGACTGAGCAGAAGAGGACAGCTAAGAAGATCAGCGCTCACTTGGTGTCATCCATCCATTCATCCTCCAGGGCCGGTAAACTGTTCTCACCTGTCATGGATCGTATATCTTTTCCGTATATTTAGTTTATGCGTCATATTTACATGTTACTTCTTAGGGTGCGGTTTTGCAGCCCCACCTGCTGCCAGAATCATCCGGTCCCACCAAAAGTCAATGGGCTTTTGGCTGGGCAGCAGCATCCCCTGTGGCAGTCCCGCTACAGTGGGGCCAGGAAATCCCGGCATTAATGAATTGTTTTAAAATCGTTTATGAGCTTGACCCCCCACTTTTGGGTAATCTGTGACTCCCAGACTAAATCTTACGGTGAGTCTGGAGTCACATACAGGCCAGATTGCGTAAGGACCTCCCATAAAGACATAAGTGAACTGGTTGGGTTTTTACCACAATCCCACAGCTTCGCAGTCACTTTTACTGATTCCAGCTTTTTAATTCCTGATCATTTTTTTTCAAAGCTGAATTCAGATTGTCAAACTGTCCTGGTGGGATTTGTACTCACATTCTCCAGATTATTTTTCTGGCCTCTGGATTACTAATATATTATAAAAACAGAAAATGTTCAAAACCCTCAACAGGTCAGGTAGTATCTGTGTTTTATTAGTTCAATAACAAGGCCACTACATTACTGTATCTATAACATTTATAAGGCTATTGTAGTAGGTAGCTGCTCCACAGGCAAATTGGGGAGAATCGTAAGAAAAAGACAGGTCACCCTTGCCCTTATTTGAAGGAAGATTAGGCCCTATATTCATGAAGGAGGCGATGAGAGGGAGAATCACACAGATTGTGGCATGATAGGCCATCACAGTTCAAAAGCAGACCTGTCACATTTACCATCAGCTGTGCCGTAATGGTTGACAATTTCCAGGTATTATTCAGCCCAAGGAAGCAACCAGGGTTATGGAGCTGATTTAGAGATATTCCCTTGAGAATCAGTATCTGGCATGTATCGATGAAGAAAAAACGGCAAATTCTGGGAAGTTGAAATATAACCACAGGGACAATGCTGGAAATACACACTAGGTGGTTCAGTACCTGCCAAAGCACAGGCGTAAACTTGAAATATTAACCTGGCTGAATTTTACATTGATCGGGTGGACGCGCGCCCGGACCGATCGGGTGTTAAATCACGCGAAATGTCATCAGGCGAGCGTGCCAACATCATCGAGCACTCGCATGATATTTTGCTTGGCGGACACGCGTGAAAGTCAGAAGCACGCCCACCGACAATTAAGAGGGCAACCAAGCCCATTACCGGAGTAATTGTCTGCTATTTTTTGTTGCCCATCCAACCTGACGGTTGGCGGACGGGCGGATCTTCCAGACGGGATGAGGTGTCCGTTATGGAATAAAGTAAAATTAAAAATCTGTGGGCGGCACTTCTATCATCTATATTTTCAGGTGCCTGATTGTGATGCTCGGACTTTTTTTTCTGCTTTTTAAAACTTCGTTGGAACATTTTCAGGTCGGCAGCACCCCCTGAGGCAGCTCTCTGCTTTCAGGGAGCTTTCTGGCAGCGCTCGCCTGCACCCGCGTTGACGTCATCGCCTACCCTCCTCCCACTCCCACCCCAGCAGCGCAGAGCTTTGCAGCGCGCGCTTCATGCTGGCTGGCTGTTAATTGGCCAGTCAGCGTGAAATCGCAGTCGGGGGACTGATCATGGTCCGCGGTTCATTTCCTGGCCGATCCCGGGTCCACCGAGCACGCCCGCCTGCCGAGCTAAAAATTCAGGCCTCTGTCAAACTGGCCTCCTGAGCATCCCCACTTTAACCCGCTCTACCACAATGGCCAGCTGCTTGGGTTCTAAACTCAGAAAATCCCTACTGACACATCTCCGTCTCTCTACCTCGATTTCCTCATTTAAGAAGCTCCTCAAAAGCTATCTCTTTGGCCAAGCCTTTAGTCATCTGCCAGAATATCTCCCTGTGTAACACATTATCAAGTTTGTTTTATAACACCCCTATAAAACACCGTGGGACATTTTATTATATTAAAAACTCTATATAAATTCAAGTTGTTGCTGTTGAGGATCAATGTTAAGATCTGTTGGATAGTGTTAACTTAATCGTTAATGGAAGGTCAATCCTTTTTATTCAAACCTCAGATTACAAAGAATCTTAAGACCATCATCACACCTGAGAAAACAAGGTGAAGAGATGAGTCTCACAGAGCGGAACAACACCAATGCTTACAAGGGCTGGTTAGAAGATGAGGTAAATTGAGGAGCTGTGGATGGTAACATCAAGCCTAGTTATTTAAAGCCCAATGGAGAAAAGCCAGACTGAATGAGGTGGCAAGTTCCAAGATTTGAGGTTCTTGGAGAGAATAGGTTAAAGTGGGAGATGTTATAATGGAGTCATTTTCAACTTTGCAATCTGGACAGAAATTTGAGGGTTCAGGTTGCCCATCCTTTATAGGACCCACCCAATTTCTGTGTTCCAACAGCTGTTCTAGCTGTGTTCAGTGTAACTCACTTCTGAATCAGCAGGTATGGGTTCAAATCCCGCTCCACAGAATTGAGTGCAAAAAGCTAGACTGGCACTCCAGTGCCAGGGTTGAGGGAGTGATGCACTGTTGGAGGTGCTATCTCTTTGATGAGATGTTAAACCAAAGACCCATCTAATTTCTCACGATTCCATGATGCTATTTCAAAGAAGAGCAGGGAAGTTCTGTTTTCGAATACTGTTGAGGAAAAAAATGTTGGCCAGGATATTGGAACAACGCCCTCTTCTTTGTATAACATCACAGGATCTTGTATGTCTAAATGAACAAGGGCAGACAGGGTCTTGAACTAATATTTCACCCTGAAGATGCTACCTTTGGCAATGTGCCACTCCCTTGGTGTTACACCAAATAATCAGCCCAGACTGTGCTCACATTCTGAAGTGGAGCACTCTGACTCAATCAAAGTAAACTTGTTACTGAATTCTCAACATTTTGTTTTTGGGTTTAATATTCATTTAGGAATGTGCGGTGCAGCAAATTCTTTGTTCTCATCTTTAATGCCTGGTCTGAATAGGAAGCCTAGAGCAGGGCTTCCAAACTGTGGGATGCATCCCACAGTGGGGATATGAAATGAGACTTTGGGGTAGTGAGCTGTGGGGCAGCAATAGCTGCTGTGGAGTTTGGACTGAGCGCTAACAGCTACCAGGCCTCTTTAAATCCTTACCCTTTTTTCTATTGATGGCCTAATGAACAGATCTTTGAGGCCTGATTGTTGTTGCTGTGAAAAGATAGGTGTTCTTTTTTTAAAAAAAACCACAGTTCAAACAATTTTCACCAAGCTGATCTCCTTCTACCCTCCCCCCCTCAAAACCCCCACTCCTGCTTATTATGACATTAATATGGGCTGGATTTTACATGCCCCAGCTGGGCCTATTTTCATTGGGGTGGGCATGAGAATACTGGTCCGAACTGTTTTTTCCTTCTAGGCCATCCCCATGCTCAGCCCCATAATATAGAGGGCTGGGTGGGGTACCAAAATCAGCACCCATCTGCCATATTTAAATAAATAATCAAGGGTCAATTGAGCTTCTTAACAAGCCAAATGACCCCGATAATATGCTGCCCACACCATAATACGGTTGGCATGGGCAAAAGGGTGGACGTGGGCAGCCGTTTTTTGAAAGAATTTTTAAAAGGGCAGGGGAAGGAGTGTACTATCATCGGGGGATACCCTTTGCGCATCGGGGGGGCGGGGGGGTGGTGGGGAGGTAGCCCCCCCCTTAGATAGAACATCTCCTTTCTTCCTACCTGCCTGCTCTGTAAAACACACCACCCACACCATCCCCACCCCCCCATCTGCCTCTCCCTCCCCAAAGTGCCCTCCCCACCCAATACCCTGGACTTGCTCCAGGATCCATAGGCCTCCTTCTTGGGCCTGCTTGCAGTCCCAACAGTGCCTACTAATGCACTCTTGGCACTGCTGGGACTGCTGGAGCTGCTGGCCAATCGGACTGGCTGGCAGCTCCTGAGGGCAAGACTTCCTCCCAAGTGAGGGGCTCAAGTCCCACACTGCACCAATTTAGCCCACCTGCACCGCATTACAGCTGCTGGGTGGGCTGGTGTGGAGCAAGTTGGCTCCATGCCGAATTTGCTTCCAGGAGGGCGAGCCGTCATATGCCCCACCCCTGTAATATGCTGTCCCATATGTGGAAAGGAGGCCTTATGGCACAATGGTAGTGTCCCTGACTCTGAGCCAGAAGCTCCAAGTTCTTCCTGCTCCAGGACTTGATGGCCAAGGAAGGTGCATTTGTAAAACAGCAAACAGATATCAACTTGTAAATCCTTCCAACATATGCCAATGGCAGGTGGTAAGAGTCAGATGGATTCCTGATCAGCCATACGATGGAAGGAAACTGGAGCCTCTATCACCACTAACCATAACTCCAGATTACAACATGCATGTAAAAGTGTATGTTGCCACAGTAAAACAGAGTCCCCGTGGGGCTGGTTGGCTCAGTTAGTCCAGTCTGGATCAGATTAGTGCCAACAGCACAGGGTTCAATCCCTGTTCATATCGGGGTGGATTTGGGACTTGCCTCCTTGCCCTACCTGTGGTGGAGGTCATGGCGCTGTGGGTCAGACCTGCCTTCAGGCAGAGAACTCAAGTAGAAAATATGTGGGGACTTCCTGTGCACAATGGTAACTATATTTTTTATGTAAAATGCTTAATTGGTGGTAAAGCTCCTGGGATGTGGTCAAGAAAAGCGCTATATAAATGATGTTAGTTCTTTCTTTCTTCTTCATCAACAGATACATAATCGCCTCCACCAGGTTGAAAGTGACTCCAATGAGTCTGGATTTTGAAACAATAAGGATGATGGGAATGTATTTTCATTGACTAACTACGTGTTAAGTTTGAAAGGTGAGCAGGCACAGACTTGACCGGCATCACTGGTCAAGTGCTGAGCACATTTGTTCAAGAATCATGCTTCTTTGGTCAAATAAACTCCAAGCAGCATCCAGCTCAAAGCAAAGAACTTCTGCAATCCAACACAATAGTCAAAACGCAGGCATTATTGTTAAATAGGCAAACACAGCAGTCAATTTGTGTACACCAAGATCTTGCAAGAAAGAAAGAATTTATGCTTATATACCTTTCATACCTCTGGGAATCTTCAATTACCTCACTGCCAAAAGTTGCTTTTGAAGTGCAGTCACTGTTGCTGGACAGTAGCCAGTTTGTGCACAGCAAGATCCCACTGGATCTGAATAGCCAGATATAATCTGTGTTGGGGTGATGGTTGAGGCAAGAATGTTCGCAAAGACACTGGAACAACACCCTCTTCTTCAAATAATGCCACAGGATCTCCTGCGTCTAAATGAAAAGAGGCAGATAGAGTCTCGATCTAATATTTCACCTAGATGATGACACCTCTGGCAATGCACCACTCCCTTGGTGTTGCACTGAATAATCTGCTCAGATTGTGTGCTCACATTCTGGAGTGAAGCTTGAATCTGTAATCTCTGACTCACTCAAAGTACATAACACTCTACCACTGCTCCCAATGCAGCCTCCTCTATTTTCGGGAGACTAAACGCAGACTGGCTGACTACTTTGCAGAACACCTTCGATCAGTCCACAAGTATGACCCAGACCTTCCTGATGCTGGCCATTTCAACTCGCCATCTTGCTCTCTTGCCCACATGTCTGTCCTTGGCCCACTGTAATGCTCCAGTGAAACCCAGCGCAAACCGAAGGAACAGCACCTCATCTTCCAATTAGGCACTTTACAGCCTTCTGAACTTAACATTAAGTTCAACAACTTCACACCATAAACTCTCTCCACTCTCTTTACCCCTTTTTAAATCCATTTTTAAATGTTTCTTTGTTTGTCTTTATTTATTTATTTTTTGTTTTTTATGTTTTTATTTATTTATTTTTAATGTTTTTTTTTATCCTTTTTCCCCAACCACCACCCAGCCCCAAATAGAGCCATCTGTCACTTCTGTCTATGTTGTGGCTTTCACAGAGCATTGACCCTTGTTCTGCTATTAATACATTCTTCTATCTTACCTTTATGCAACTATCAGTACCTTCTTTAGTCTTTAACACTACCATTAACACTCCCTCTGTTATGAGTCCATGACATTCTTGTCAATCCTCCTGAGCTCCCATCTATACCTAACCTTCTATTTTGTTCCACCAGCTCCACCCCCTCTTAAACTGTATAAAATCCATCACATTTCTGCTCCTCTTTAGCTCTGAAGAAGTCATATGAACTCGAAATGTTAACTCCATTTCACTCCACAGATGCTGCCAGATCTGCTGGGTTTTTCCAGCATTTTCTGTTTTTATTTCAGATCTCCAGCATCCGCAGTATTTTATTTTTATTTTACATAATGCTCTAGTTTATTAGACTCTCAGCATTTTTTTCCAGCTTTAAGTACTAGTTCAGAAACGTACAGTGTAGCAAACTGTTTGTTCTCACTTTAATGCCTGGCATAAATAAGAAGCCTAGAGGATGCAGTATTACAGGGAGAACCAACCAATAGAATGGTTCATTTCATTAATGAGCTTTGTGTGTATCTCAATCAGAATAAACATGCATAGAACCAATCCATAAGAACATAAGAAATGGAAGCAGGAATAGTTGTTTGGACCTTTGAGCCTGTACTGTCATTCAATAAGATTATGGATGATCATGTGTCTCAACTCCACCTTCCCACACTGTCCCATATCCCCTAATTCCCTTAGTACACAAAATATTATCACTTCTTCTCTTGAATAAATCCACAGCTCTCTGAGGTAGAGAAGTCCAAAGGTTCACAACAATTTGAGTGAAGGAATTTTTCTCATCTTACTCTTAAGTAGCAGCCCCTTATTCAGAGAAGGTGAAGTTGAGGTAAATGATCATCCATAATCTTATTGAATGACAGTGCAGGCTTGAAGGGCCAAATAACTATTCCTGCTCCTATTTTTTAAGTTGTTATGGATTGGTTCTGCACATGTTTTTTTCTGATTGAGATACCCCTCGTTCTAGACTCCCCAGCCAGGGGAAACATCCTCCTGACATTTATCCTTCAAGCCCCTTAAGAATTTTATATGTTTCAGTTAGATCACCTCTCATTCTTCTAAATTCTTAGGAATCCAGCTGCCTTTTGAATGAGACATTAAAATAAGGCTCTGTATATGCTCTGAGCTGGATGTAAAAGATCCCATTGTAATACTGCAAGGAAGTGCAGGGGTTTCTCCTCTGTGTCCTGGGCAATATTTAACCCTTAAGCAACATCACTAAAACAGATCATCAAGTCATTACTATATTCCTGTTTGTGGGATCTTACTGTGTGCAAATTTGTTGCTGCATTTCCTACACTACAACTGTGACCACATTTCAAAAAGTACTTCCTTGATCATGAAGCACTGAGGTGTAAAAAGCGCTGTAGAAACGCAAGTGTTTTCTGCCTTCATTTTCAACCTGTACATTAAGCCATCACATAGAGTTTTAGTGATGCTCCAGGAGTGAATAGCCTAATGAGGCATTGGCATTCGTCCAGATTAATGTCAGCTGAGATTCCTTCAACCACAAATATTGCTACTGACACCAGGAATCTGCCTTTATCTGCTTCTAATTCATCATTCTATTCCTTACAGTTAATTATTTTCAGTTGCACACTTCTGAGCATGCATTTAACGAAGTATGTCCTCTGATAAGCCTCGTAGGGGATGACAAGCAGCTGAAGTGACATTTTATTTAGTTTTAAAGAAATTCCACAACTTCAATAGATTATTTTCCATTTGGTCCCTAACCACAATGTTCACATTTGATGTACTTTTGGCTAAACGTCCATTTTTGAGGTAGACTAGTGGTTTTGTCTCATTTACTGCAGTTGCTAAGTGGTTTTTGCCCATTTCCAAGGTGTTGCAGTGGTTACTGTCCATTTTATGAGCTGACCTAGTGGTTACAGCCCATTTCTATGGTTACCTAGTGCAGTGGTTCTCAAACATTTTGGCTGAAGGACCCCTCTGAAATGGATTAATAATTCTGGACACTCACCATATCTTGTATTTTGGTGCCCTTTCATTGAGTTTGAGTAGGAAGCACTGAAATATTTTTTTAAAACTCCCCTTTCTTAAACTAGGCCAAACTCATCTGGCATTCACCACAAGCCTTGGTATCTGTAGGTCTACCTGGTAGCCTTCCTGTCGCTCTCAGCACTCCTCTATGTGCTCTTCCCTCTGAGGTAAGACAGCTAGCCCACTCTGTGCTGTACATGTGCTGGCCACATTCTGTTCTGTGATCATTAGTTTGAGAGACATTGGCCTAGCACTTACAGTCCATTTTTGATGTGTGTCTACTGTTTATTGCCTATTTTCTGAAGTGATCTAAAAATTATTGGCAATATTCTGAAGCAGTCTTTAACTATGTGACCTTTATCTATTCTAATCTTCTCGTCATATGTATATTTTGAATGATGGTTCAAGGGATAGATCTTCTTTTTGTCTGGTGATTTAAGGAGACATGCGTGCATTTTCTGCAGTAGCCTGTATACCTGCATGATCCGGTAGCAGTGAAGCAGTGAAGATATCCTACTGCCTTAGCAAAGTTTATCCACCTAAATTCATGCTCTCTCGTGCTGTATATGCATCCAACTCCATGGATTCAGCCCACTGAAACTTGAATGGACCAAATGAATCCTCACATCTCCCCCATGAAAAACACACTCCTTTGCATAAACCGTAATCAATTTAAGGCAATCTTTAATGCTAATAACAAGTTAAACTTAGCAGTCACTAACTTTACTCTGGAATATATTTTCCTCTGGGTACATTTTTCTTTTTGTGAAAGAAATGTTTAACACATAATTTAATTTATCTGATGCTAGGGATGAGAAACTGCAGTTATCTGGAGAACGAGTTGTGAAAGTGGAATTATTTACACTGGGGCAGGGGAAATGTAATAGAGGCTTTAAAAATTATGAAGGGTTCTGGCAAAGTGTCATCAGGACTTAAAATGTATATGTGAAGAAGAATCCTAACTGGCTTTGGGCAGGTGTCCCTGACTTCAGAGAGCAGGTTAAAACGACCAGTGGAATCCTGGCAGCTCCGGGGCAAGTAAGTAACTGGGGGTATTTTAACTGTTCACCCACTCAGTTTCCACCAGACAGGGTTAACATTTCCCCCACCTCTTCTGGTTGGGATCAGTGATAAAGAGTTGAAAACTTTCAGTAAGAGAGTGAAGAAAAAGGGTAGGAGAAATCACTTGATGCATAAATGTTGGACTGCAAGGGGCAGCAAGTTGAAAGGAGGAGTAAAAAACTTTTGAAACAGAGGGAGATACAGGATTATGAAGGATGAAAGCAGAGCACTGGGATTAGATCTGGATTGTTTTAGCAAAGACCTGGCCTTTCCCTATGTTGTAAACCACAATGGTTAATATTGGATGTATTGCAGCCATCTTCCTTCCAGCAGATTTGTGAAGCACATTATAGCGGCATTAACAGGAGAAAATCAGATTACTGTAATTGTGGTTCACTTCAGATAATTCCAGCTTTACATTGCCCAATCACTGAAAGCAGGAAAATGACAAGTATCTTCAATCCATCAGTTGAGTGAGCCCAATGAAAATAATCCAAACACAAACTGGAGCCAATGCCAGCGTACTGGAGCCATCAATTCCCACACTCAAAGCAATAAACATAAGGCTGACAAGTCCACCAGTCTTCAATGGAAAGGGTGGAAATATATGCTGACAAAGACATAAATGACTCTGTTTTATTTATATATGAATAAACTAAGTGGCACGCTGAAGCCATGAATGGATTAGTGATGTTCTTATTCTTGCTGGTGTCTTGTTAGTATATTCTGTTCTATACTGCATCCCTCCAGAGGCTATTACAGCTATTAAACTTATTTTTCCTACTGTTCTTGAGAAATCTCCTTTCAAAAATTCAATCTTTAAAAAGCCCAGTGCAACTCTAGAAGCCTGGTGACCCCAACGCATTATGGCATGTTAGTTTTTCTGCATACCAGTTATTCAAAACAAACACATCAAAGAACTATTGAGAAATGTATGGAGTATACGTCATTCCAAATTGAGCCAAAACAATTTATGAAGATGCTTAATTTTGTTACAGAGCTGAGCTATCAAAATAATTGCCTCTGAAATAATTATTACTGAAGCTAACTTGTCTCCAGCTCATTCTGTTATCTTAGCCTACAGCTGACCTGCTAAACCTTAGAATAAAGTAAATAGGAGACGGGGATATTTTGTATGATCTATGAGTTATTGGCTTTATAATTACTGTACACACAACATTCCCTCCCAAACCTTTAAGCTTCTACTCATTTGAGTTTAGATAGTTGAGGGGTGTTCTAACTGAGGTGTTTAAAATGATAGAATCAGATCAGATCTAGCAATTCAAAACTGGGCATCCATGAGGTGCCACGGCCATCAGCAGCAGCAGAATTGTAACTTCATGGTCCAGCATCAAGCTAGGGATCAACCATTACTCAATAAGGAGTGTAGGAGAGCATGCCAAGAGTAGCAAAAGGCATACTTAAAAATGAGATATCAACCTGGTGAAGCTGCAACACAGGACTACAAACATACTAAACAATGGAAGCGGCCATGCAGAGTTAAGCAATCACACAACCAGCAGATCAGAAGAAAGCTCTGAAATACTGTCACATCCAGTCATGAATGCAGATAGACAATTAAAGAATTAACAAGAGGAGGAAGCTCCATGAAAGTCCCTATCCTGAAAGATGGTGAATCCCAGCATCTCACTGTAAAAGACTAGACTGAAGCGTTTGCAAACATCTTCAGCCAAAAGTGCTAAGTGGATGATCCACTTGAGCCTCCTGTTGAGGTCCCCAGAATCACAGGTGCCTGTCTTCAGCCAATTCAATTCATTCCATGTGGTATTAAGAAATGGCTGAGCACACTGGATACAGCAAAGGCTTTGGGCCACTGATAACATCCCAGCTATACAGCTGAAGACATGTGCTCCAGAACCAGCTGTGCTCCCAGCCAAGTTGTTCCTGTACAGCTACACATTCTATTTCATCTAAATCTTTCAGCATATCCTATTCCTTTCCTCCTCATTTGTTAATTTAACTTCCCCTTAATTGTAATTCATTTCAATCATTCAATGTGGTAGCAAGTTCCACATTTTAACCACTCTCTGGGTGAAGCAGCTTCTCCTGAATTGTTTATTAGTGACAATCTTACATTTGTGACCCTTAGTTTTGGTCTCCCCACAAATGGAACCATCTTCTCTACATCTAACCTGACCATCCTTTCATTATCTTTAAAGACATATATTAACTCACCCCTCCTTTCTACATGTGTGTGTGTGGGTGTGTCTATGTGTGCATGCATGTGTATGTGTGTGTGTGTGTGTCATTGTGACCAACAACCCCTGATGAAGTGGGTTAGCACCTTTTGGTGCTGTACTGCACAAAACAGCTGAGCAGGTTCCAAATTCCATGCCAGAATGAACTGAGCATGCCTTGTGACTCCTGAGTTTCAGGTGAAGACTGGAACTGCTTGGCTGCATTAAGATCAAGCAACCAATCTAGACAGGGATTGTCTAGACACATACATGGATAATGGCCACTTGGAGGGCAGCCAATGTCCTGCAGAACCATACCCAAGTGTGGAATGGAGGTTGCAAACAATTTACATTGATTTTTACCTTAAGCTGAGGTTACCTTAAGTGTGAACACAGACATACGGACATATGTTGAAGGCTGGGGTGGAAGAGGCAGTTGGGGGGTGGTGACGGGGGCTGTGGGTAAGGATAGTACATATGAACTGTGCTCAAGGTTCCCTGTCCCTGATGGCATTACCCGATGACACGACGTCGCATGATGACAAGACACTATGAAGAGGGAAATGGGAGAAGTGCAGAGAGATAAAAGCAGCAGCCAGTTAAGGTGCGTGAATGCAGCAGCAGTAGAACTTACACTACTTAGTCTGGCTCCAGCCCATTCTCTCAGTTTACAGGCTGCTTTGATGTGGCTAAAGCCTGTTGCAATGCTTTTAGTAGGCTGCCTATGGGCAACACTGCCTTGTAATTAACTCTTGACAATGCACTGGGAAGAACTGTCTGTAGTAAATGCCTAATTCATGGCTTATTCTACATTTCTGTTCACAGCCTGCTCATCAACTCCACTTGCATTCCATACATTTGGCTCAGTTGGTGATAGTCGTTGGGTTAGTGGTTGTTAAGTTTCCCCCCACCACCCACCTCCCCCAGCAATCCCCCCATCATGCTTTAGGATTTGAGCTGATAATCCAGTTGACAGTCCTGAGCAATAATAAGTTCATGTGTGTCTGTTCAGATGAATATTAAAGACCCTGCTTTCTCAAAAAGGAGCAGAGAGTTCTACTGGTGTACTGGCCAACACTCCTCCCTCTAACAACATAATTAAAAACTGTTAAGTTACTATGAAATAATGGCTGCCATGTTGGTTTGCATAGTGACAGTCAGTGCATTTTTCATAATTTATTATACATTAATAGACTTTGAGATGTCGGAGAAACATGATGAGTTTCTATACAAACATGAGTATACCTTTTCTCTTTTGATGGTTGAATTCTCTAGTTTTCCATATCAAAATTCCTAACTGACCTTTATGGCATTGAAAGTCATAATTAGTATTCAATATCTGTGTATTAAAATCATAGAACTATAGAATGATTATAGAATGGACAGAGGCCATTCAGTCCATTGTATCAGTGCCAGCTCTCTACAAGAGTGTTTTAGTTAGTCCCACTCCCCACTTTTTTCCTGCAGCCCAGCAAATTTTTCTCTCCAAATAATATCCAACTCTCTTTTGAAAGGCAAATGAATCTGCCCAATCCACCACACTCTCAGGCAGTGCATTCCAGATCCCAAACACCTGCTGCGTAAAAAGGTTCTTCATTATGCCACCTTTGGTCCTTCTGCCATTCACCTTAAATTGATGTCCTCTGATTCTCGATCGTTCCACCAGTGGGAACAGTTTCTCTCCAGGCCCCTCATGATTTTAAACAACTCTACCAAATCTCCTCTCAACTTTATCTTCTCCAAGGAAAATAAGTGCATCTTCTCCAATCTCTCCACATTACAGAAATCCTGGAACCATTCTCGTAAATCTTTTCTGCACCACCTCTAATGCCTTCACATGCTTTGTAAAGTGTGATGCTTAGAATTGGATGCAATAATCCAATGAAGACTCAGTTGCTGACACACTCTGGATTAACAGTTATTAGATGCACCCCCCACCCCCCCAATTTTCCACAGGCTCTAGGATTTGATCTGACAATCCAGGTTGGCAGTACTGAGCCGTAATGAAATTCTGCTTGTCTGTTCGTTGTAACTTCCTTGCTTTTGGACTCTTTCCCCTCATTTATAAAACTCGGGATCCCATATGCCTTATCAACCATGTTCTGAACCTGCCTAGCTGCCACCTTCAATGAGTTGTGCACATACTGTAGATGTCAGCGTATAAGTCGACCCCTGAAGCCTCCAGTATTGTTCCAAAATAGGGGGTCAACTTAAAAGCCAAGTATAAAATATGAACCACCGGTATGGATGGTCACCATTTTGAAATATAGAAAAGCAACATAATGTGGCACAGTTTATTGAATAAATTAATTGCACAAAGATGCCTTTAACCACAATGAAAGTGTTTTAAAATCTGTCAAATTCATTGCCTTCAGTGTCCAGCAGAAAGAAATAATCAAATTCATTCTGAGTCACTTTGGTTGTGACATTATCATAAAGATCTCCCTTTGGATTAAGTGTGGTGCTTTCAGTTTCAGAATTATCCCTAAACAAATCATCTTCCTTTTCTTCCATTGAATTGGATATTCAGCATTTTTTGAATGATCTGTTGACAGTTTGTGCACTAACAGCATCCCACGATTTGATGACGAAACCACACAAAACATCGAGTAGGGCAGTGCATATATTTCCTCCGCGAAGGTTTTTTTTTCGTCAACCATCCATCTATTCCATTCGGTGCTAACATGATCCTTCAATGGTTTGTTGAGGCACACATCCAAAGGTTGAACCACAGATGTTAGACCACATGGTATAACTGCAGTTTGGGTGTTATTTCTTTGCAGACACCTTTCGATCACCAGTTATATGGGATCTGAATGTGTCCCACACTAATAAACTATATTCTTTACATCGGTCAATGAAACACCTATTCCACACATTATTGATCCATAACTTCACTCCATTCTCATCCATCCAAGCATTGTTATTGGCATGCACAAAACCACCTGCAGAGAACTTAATTTTCGGCATAGTTTTACGTTTGAAAATTACCATAGGCTTTAATTTTGTTCCATTAGCCATGGAGGCTAGTACTACCTTGAATCATCTCTTAGCAGGTCCTGCAACTTTCACTAGAACTGTTTTTAAGAACCTTTCCAATCCACAGTTCGGCTGCTGGGCGGATAGAAATTCATGGACATTTCATCCAAGTTGCCAATGTGGCATAATGGGTAATCGTGTTTTTGCCGCTGTCTGATGATGAATCAGTGGAAACTGGTAATTTTGGCACTGAGGTCTTTTGATGGTCTCTGAGGGGCCTTGGTCTTCAGCCGCAGCATTTGACATTTTCATTCCATAAAGCAGCTATGTCAACTAGCTGTCGCTCTCAAACCTTTGCTGGACTCTGGATTTGATTTGGCCCACTTAAGTTCATTTATACGCATTACATTTCTGGTGATGATGAAATGACTCTGATGATTTTTGCTACATGCTTCTCAAGATCAGGCCAGTGAATGGCTCTTGTTCTCATGGCACATTTGGTCTTGGGCTTCTCCTTCAAAGCGGATTCCCTCTTCTTCCATTCTCACACCAGTTTTTCACTAACATCAAATTGCCTCATTGCAATACAGTTATATGATTAGTTAGCAAATGTTATGACTTTTAGCTTGAAAACAGCTTCTTACTTCATGGAAGATTTTTTTCTCTTTGTCGTTCACTACGTGGGCCAGGATTTCCCGGTCGGCAAGCGGGGGGCGGGGCCTGCTCGCCGACGCGTAAAATGACACGGGATAACGTCGGGCAGAACTCCCAACATCACCCGCCCCATTTCAATTTTCAGGTAGGCGGGGGCTTAGCGGAATCAGCTGTGCGCCCGCCAACCTGTCAATGGCCAATTCCTTAAAGTAATTAGTGGACCTGCCTGTCAAGCCTTAAGGTTGGCGGGCAGGCCAGGAGCCCTGGCAGGCATTAGAAAAAGCATGAAACCTCATCCACGGGTGGGATGAGGTTTCATGTAGGTTTTTAAAAATGTAATAGTAGTGTCTTTGAAAGTGATGGACATTCCCAACTCATGTGACAGTGTCACATGAGGGGACGTCAGGGAATTTTTTTTTCAATTTTAAGATTTTTTAGTGTGGAGCCGATCTCCCTGAGGCAGCACTTAGCCTCAGGGAGATGAGTGTGCTCTTTTGTGCGCATGCACGAAACAGCGCACTGTTGGCTTAGGGAATTCCCCCTGTGCCCGCACAGGGAGTGCATAGCACTTCCTGGCAGACATCATGCTGATGGGCCTTAATTGGCCCACCCACATAAAATGGCGGCGCCAATCGGAGGTGCGCCTCCACACACCTGCTCCTAAATCTCCCCCCAATTGGGGGGAAAAATTCTTCCCATGGAGTCTGCTCTGTGGATGTATCTTAAACTCCCATGCATCTTCGCAACACAGCCCATACTGCCTGCTCAACTCCTTGCGCCCAGTTATAATGTAAGTAAAGCATGCATTTATGGGGTGGAAAACTGAGATTGACTACTAATGTGGGTCTAGCATGCCATGGCTGAAAAGGCAAGGTTGACTTATAGCCAAGTATATGCAAAAACACAATTTTTGGGGCCAGGAAAATGGGGTCATCTTATACGCCAGGTCGACTTATGATGGAATGAAGGTCATTGATGAAGCAGCTGAAGATGGTTCAGTCTAGGACACTACCCTGAGGAATTCCTACAGTGATGTCCTGGAACTGAGATGACTGACCTCCAATAACCACAACCAACTTCCTTTATGCTAGGTATGACTCTAACCAGGGGAGAATTTTCCCCCTGATTTGCATTGACTCCAGTTTTGCCAGGGCTCTTTGATGCCACACTCTGTCAAATGTTGCCTTGATGTCACGGGCAGTCACTCTCACCTCGGGAGTTCAGTTCTTTTGCCCATGTTTGAACGAAGACGGTAACGAAGTCAGGAGCTGAGTGATCCTACTGGAACCCAAACTGAGCATCAATGAGCAGGTTATTGCTAAGCAAGTGCCACCTGATAGCACTATTGATGATCCCTTCCATCACTTTACCAATCATCAAGAGTAGACTAATGTTGGGGGCGGTAATTGGCCAGGTTGGATTTGGCCTGCTTTTTGTGGACAAGGCATGCCTGGGCAATTTTCCATATTGATTGGTAGATGCAAGTGCTGTAACTGTACTGGAACAGCTTGCCTAGGGGCCTGGCAAGTTCTGGAGCACAAGTCTTCAGTACTATTGTCGGAACATTGTCAGGCCCCTTAGCCTTTGCAGTGTTCAGTGCCTTCAGCTGTTTCTTGATATCATGTGAATGAATTGAATTGGCTGGAGGCTGGTATCTGTGATGCTGGGGACCTCTAGAGGAGGCCGAGATGGATCATCCATTCGGCACTTCTAGCTGAAGATTGTAGCAAATACTTCAGCTTTTTCTTTTGCACTGATGCGCTGGACTCCCCCATCATTGAGGATGGGGATATTTTTGGGAGCCTCCTCCTCCAGTGAATTGTTTTATTGTCCACCATTCACAACTGGATGTGACGGGACTGCAGAGGCAGACCTGATCCTTTGGTTGTGGAATCACTTAGCTCTGTCTACTGCTTGCTGCTTATGCTGTTTGGCATGCAAGTTGTCCTGTGTTGTGACTTCACCAGGTTGATGCCTCATTTTTAGGTATGCCTGGTCTTGCTCCTGGCATGCCCTCCTGCACTCTTCATTGAACCAGGGTTGATCCCCTAGCTTGGTGGTAATGGTAGAGTGGGGGATATGCTGGGCAATGAGATTACAGATTGTGGCTGAGTACTATTCTGGCACTGCTGATGGCCCAGAGTGCCTCATGGATGCCCTGTCTTGAGTTGATAGATCTGTTCGAAATCTGTCCCATTTAGCACGGTGGTAGTGCCACAAAACATGATGGAAGGTATCATCAATGTGAAGACAGGACATCGTCTCCACAAAGACTATGCCTACCACTCCTGCCAATGCAGTCATGGACTGATACATCTGCAGCAGGTAGGTTGGTGAAGATACGGTCAAATATGTTTTTCCCTCTTGTTAGTTCCCTCACCACCTGCCGCAAACCCAGTCTAGCAGCTATGTCATTTACGACTTGGCCAGCTCGGTCTGTAGTGGTGCTACCAAGCCGCTCTTGGTGATGGACATTGAAGTCCCCCATCCAGTGTACATTCTGTGCCCTGGCCACCCTCAGCGCTTTCCACAAGTGGTGTTCAACATGGAGGATCACTGATTCATATGCTGATCGGGGGTAGGGGCGGGACATGGTAATCAGCAGGAGGTTGCCTTGCCCATGTTTGCCTTGATGCCATGAAACATGAGGACTCCCCCAGGCAGCTCCCTCCTGACTGTATACCACTGTGCTGCCATCTCTGCTGGGTCTGTCCTGCCAGTGGGACAGAACATACCCAGGGATGGTGATGGTGGTGTCTGGGACATTGAATATAGGGTATGATTCGGTGAGTAGTCAGGCTGTTGCTTGACAAGACTGTGGGACAGCTCCCCAATTTTGACATGAGTTCCCTGATGTTAGTAAGGAGGACTTTGCAGGATCCACAGGGAGGGGTGTGCCATTGTTGTTTCCCATACCTAATTCAGTGCCAGTTGGTCTGCCCCGTTTTATTCCTTTTTGACTTTTCTGTCGCAGTTTGGGTACAACTGAATGGCTTGCTAGACAATTTCAGAGGGCAGTCACATTTAGGTCAGACCAGGTAAGGGCTGCAGATTTCCCTCCCCAAAGAGTATCAGTGAACCAGATATTTTTTTAATGACAATCGTTTTATGGCATTATTTTATTAATTGAATTTAAATTGCACCAGCTGCCACGGTAGGATTTGAGCCCACGCCCCCAGGGCATTAGCTTGGGCCTCTGGATTACTAGTCCAGTGACATTACCACTACGTCTCTGTCTTCCCAACCCACTGAGTCAAGACTAACACCTCAGAGAAACTGAGATTGAGAGACAGATTGAGGCATCAGAGATAGAGAAAGGAAAAGGTTCAACCAAGAGAAAGCAGGCAAACAGAACAATCAACTCAGGCAAAGGGAGTGATACAAAGAAACTGACAGAAACCAAGGACGGAGGGGGATAGGAGCATATACCTTCATTACATTGATTCTATGGGGGGTGAAGTATTAAAACAGTATTTTTATTGTGTCACATGCGGGTTATATCATGCATTATACAATCTCAGGGGTCACAAATGAGTCTTAATTCGAAAAATAGTCTGCTGGAAATAATAGCCCAACCTGTGTGGTACAAACAGGGCACAAACCTGACAGTCAACACATGCACAAAGTTATTTTGACAAGGGTGCAGACTGACACTTCTTCAGGGCAATCTCTTGACTGGACCAGTTAGCAAGTCCGCTCATACAACAGGAACATTGCGTTTTTAATCTTTAGTCCAGTGAAGCAAAATTAATAGCTAACACCAGACTGACACCCGCTCAGTTCATAAAACGCAAATGCAGTCTGAGGTGGAAAAAGCCCACATTTCATTGTCTTTCATTTCCTGGCTCCTTGCCAGCGACTTACTTTACCTTGTTAATCAAACCAGCATGAAATTAATCCAAGTCTCCCGGCTCCCATACATCAGGGCAGATTATCCATTAAATCCCAGACCAACCCTTGATCTCTGTACTATAGGGACTACTTTCTTCTGGCTCTGTTTGTACAGGGCACAGACATTTGTGTTTTGTTTCCTTACATATCTCAGAGGAATTCAAAAGATAAAAATCTCTTTACATTTCCCTCTTATGTTCACTTTGTTGCAAAATCATTAATGTTTCACAATGAGCTATATTTCAGGTTGAAGCATTGCATTGGAAGAGGCAGATGAAGACCATCAGGGGATTAGGTTATTTTGTTCAGGTCCTGTTGAGCATCCTGTTTAGCTAAAGATGCCTTCATTCCAAAGTCATTGCATGCAGTGGACTCAAAATCCCTAGGATTGCCACAGAGGGACAGGAGGAGGCCATTTAATTCCTTGAGCCTGCACTGCAATTCAAATAGAGATCTGCCTACTCCATTTACCAGTCTTTGCTCGATATCCTTTGATACTCTTACGTAACAAGATTCTATCTATCTCGGCTTTGAAAGCTCCAATTGTTTTCCAACATCCACAGAGTTCTGAGGAAGAGAATTCCAGATTTCTACTATCCTTCATGTGAAAAGGTGCTTCCTGATTTCCCTCCTAAATAGCTTGGATCTAATTTTAAGATTATGTGCCCCTCATTCTTGATTCCCCCATAAGAAGAAACAGCTTTTCTCTTCTTATCCTATCAAATCTTTTAACATTTTAAACACCTAAATTAGATCATCCCTTAATATTCTAAACTCAAGGGAATACAGCCAGGTCTATGCAACTTGCTCTCATAAGGCATGTTCTAAGTCCTGGGCACTAAGCCCCTCGAACCTGTTCTGCCACTCAATTCAACAATGGCGGATTTGTACTTCAATCCATTTATTTGCCTTGGCTTCATCTCCTTTGATACTTTGCCTAACAAAAGCCCTAGAATTGGAGAGAGTATAAGTCACATGTATTAAGGAGATGGTGCACGGAACATTGGTCAGATCTTGGCTTTGCCACAGTTCCACCCCGTTTGTTCAGGATATTTGACCGGCAGTCAAAGTGGACAAGGGATGGCCTTCTGTCCTCCTTCCCCATCCCAAACACATAGGGAATGGCGTAGGGGGTGGGGGTGGGTGTGGGCATGTAGGACAGATTCCTGTAACATGCATTCAAATGTCACCCCTAACAAAACAGAAAAATAGTATCTGTCACTGGATAGGCTGAAGAATGTGACCTCTCCAACATAGGAATAGGCTATTAGATCCTCTAGCCTGTTCTGCCATTCAACTAGATCATGGTTGATATGTGTTTTTTTGCCCATATCCCTTACCCTTTTTGCTATGCTCATGGGATGTGGGTTTTGCTGGCAAGGCCAACATCTATTTCCCATCCCTAATTACCCTTGAGAAGTAGTGGTAAGCCACCTTCTTGAATTGCTGCAGTCCCTGTGGCAGAGGTACACATGCCCCACATCAAAAACTACAGGCCTAGCCCCTGGAAAGGGGAGCTTTAAGCAGGAAAAGGGCTTCTCATGAAAATCTCCAGTAGTCAGAAATCTCGCTGACAAAGACACATGAATTACAGCCAACATAATGCCCATGCTGGCAAAGTATCATGCTGTAATATAAGAAACATGGCAGGCAATATGCACACAGCACAAACAGCAATGGAGCTATTGACTAGGTAATCTGTTTTTGGTGATTTTTTGTTGAAGGGTAAATATTGGCCAGGACACCCAGAAGAACTCCCCTACTTATTTTTTAGTAATGCCATTGGATCTTTCACATCCACAAGAGAGGGCAGGCAGACTTTGGCTAACCTGTTATCAGAAAGACTGCACCTCTGACAGTGCATATGAACATATGAAACATACGAAATAGGAGCAGAAGTAGGTTGTTCGGCCCTTCAAGCCTGCTCTGCCATTCAATAAGATCATGGTTGATCTGTTTGTGTTTCGAATTCCACATTCCCATCTACCCCGATAACCTTTGATTCCCTTGTCCAACAAGAATCTATCTACCTCCATCTTAAAAATATTCAATGACCCCTCCTCTACTTCCTTCTGAGGTAGAGAGTTCCAAAGTCGCACGATCCTCTGAGAGAGAAAAATTCTCTTCATCTCTGTCCTAAAAGGGTGAACCCTAATTTTAAAACAGTGCCCCCAGTTCTGGACTCACCAGAACAGGGAACATCTTTTCCATGTCCACTTTGCCAAGACCGTTCAGAATCTTATATACTTCAATCAAGTCACTCCTCACTCTTCTAAACTCCAGTGGAAACAAGCCCCAGCAGTCGAAAGACAAGCCACTCATTCCAGGTATCAATCAAGTAAACCTGCTCTGAACTGCCTCCAATGCATTTACATCCTTCCTTAAATAAGGAGACCAAAACTGCACACAGTAATTGAGATGTGGTCTCACCAATGCACTGTGTAACTGAAGCATAACATCCATATTTTTTTGTTCAATTTCTCTCGTAATAAAGGATAGCGTTCCACTAGCCTTCTTAATTATTTGTTGTACTCATGCACTAGAAAATCCAGATCCCTCTGCACCTTGGAATTCTGCAGCCATTCTCTATTTAAGTGATACCCTGCTTTTTTATTCCTCTTGCCAAAGTGAACAACTTCACATTTTCCCATGTTATACTCCATCTGCCAGATTTTTGTCCATTAGTTCAACCTATCTATAGATGTCTGCAACCTCCTTATGTCCTCTTCACAACATATTTACCTATCTTTGTGTCATCTGAAAGTTTAGCTACCATACCTTCGCACCCCTCATTGATATAAATTGTAAAAAGCTGAGGTGCCAGCACAGACCCCTGCAGGACTCCACTTGTCACATCCTACAAATCAGAAAAAGACCCCAGTTAAGCATACTCTGTTTTCTGCCAGCAAACCAATCTTCTACTACACTAGCACTCTAGCAGTACTGCACTAGCAGTATCAGCCTAAATTTTGTGTTCAAGTAATCTGCATATACCTTAAATTGTTGACAAATCCTGGTGTTCTGATTTAGGACTTAAACATCAAAGAAGCACCAAAAACCTCCAGGCCCACAGATTGAAATCAGACAAAGCAAAGTGAGAAACATAAACACAACAAAACTGAGTGTGCCTATGCTTGGAGAGCAGGAATACCAGAGTTCAAGGCCTGCATGTGGCCTTAGGATTGCAATTTGTAGGCCCTTGGAATTGGTTGCCATAGGAACACAGCCACCATTTTAAATTCCCTGACAGATCATGGCAGTTAATCTGCACAGGTCCCTCAGAGGGAGAGAGAGAGACACACACACACACACACACACACACACACCATTTTCAATCTTTAAACGGGAGCCTCTGTGTTGAAATAAATATCAGAAACTGCAAGTAATAATTATCTACTAGATAACTGCCAACTTAATTACATTTTATTTTATCTATAACCTTTTATATCAAAACAGTATGCTATAATTAGAAGGATTTTTATTTGTCTTTTAGTAATGAATGTCATACACAATAAACAATCATTATTATAAGAAGCAAGTTACCCAAATACATGTCATTCTTATTGAATTATCTTCCAAATCTAGCTTCATCTATTAACATTCTTGGCCTCACTATATCCTCTGTCTTCAAGTGGAACTCCCACATCTTTCCAGAGCTAAATCTGCCTCCAATAAGTTCAGTTCTACCTTTTGTGCCAAACATTTCTGTTCTGTTTGACATTTCTTAACTTTTGGGAATCCATGTCCGTGCAAGACCTGAATTCAGACCCACATATCTAATGGAACTCTTTTAACCCCTCTCTCACCTCTGCACAGGACTCAAGAATAAGTTTTAGTGGAAGGGGTCCTGCACTACTGCCCCCCACCCCCCACCGACTCTCTCCACTGTGGCTTATCTGTTTTATCAATACTACGGGCCAGAAGGAGAGCTCCTGTGCCTCCTGTTTCACAAGCAGTGCTATAAAAATCACCTACCCCCACTTGCTCCCGTTTCCATATAACTGCCAGGCTTCCCAAGCCCTGGGAAATTTGGCCAGCCAGCATTAATTTAAATCAGGCTCCTGACTGCACTGTGGGAGCCTGACTTAAATGTTATAATGGAGTTTGCTGCTTTTCAAGAGCAGGATGCAGACATAACATGCAACCCACTGTCATAAAAATGGCAGATGCGTATGTAGCAGTTTGGGATCATGTTTCGCAATATTTAATTCTTAACCCCTACTCCTGCCATCATGGGGTTGTTAATGTTGATGCTTTGACATCTCCAAGAAAGAAACAGCAAACTTGTATTTGCATATTATCTTATCATGTCTTCAGGACAACAACAACCTCCATTTATATAGTGCCTTAATAAAACATCCCAAAGTGCTTTATGGCCAATGGGCTGCTGTTGAACGGCAATCTTCCTCCTTCTTCTTAGGCAGTCCCTCAAGACTGAGGATGAATTGTTTCCACTCCATTTTTATCGGTTCTGAGATGGCTGATAAGTCCAATGGATGATCTGTAGTCTCTGCCACATGCGAGATTGGTGGCACTTGGAGGGACAGGTAGATGAGTTGTTTGGAAGTTTATGTACTCTCTCCATCTCCTCGACATTGCCTCTGCCTGTTCCCAATAAAGTCTCTCAATGCGTTCAGTGCCTTCCTGAATAAACCCCTCTATTTCCATTGGTCACAGGCCAGGGACTCCCATGGGTTGGCAGGTTATTTGATCTCTCCAGGTATGCTTTGAGGACATCGCTAAAGTGTTTCTACCATCCTGCTGGGAGTTTCCTACCACAACCAAGTTCCGAGCAGAGCAATTGCTTTGGGAGTCTGGTGTCAGGCATATAAACAACATGTTCCACCAGCGGGGGTGGGTTTGAGTGATTAGCACCTCTGGTGCTGGGCATGTTGGCTAGGGAGAGCATGTTGCTGATGGATCACCTTTCATGCCACCGGATTTGGAGGGTCTTGCCAAGGCACTGCTAATGGTAATTCTACTAGTGATTTGAGGTGCCTGCTGGAGGTTGTCCAAGTTTCCAAAGCATACAGGATCACAGGGATCACCGCTGCTCGATAAACCATGCGGTGCAGGAAATTTACACACAGAAAGATACTACAAACAGGAGATGAATGAATGGTCAGACAATCTAAGTTTGCTGGAGTTGTTGAGTGCGACTTACAATAGAGTGCAGGAGTTTAGCGCTTCAGGGAGTTAAGAGGAGGAAGGGAAAGAGGTGTTTGGTTGCTTTTGCCTAAACTTTTTCAGCCTCCAGGAATCGATTCTTGCTCTGCTACAGGAGAAGAAGCTGGTTAATTGGTGAGTATCTGGTAAGTGATTAAGGTTTATTCTGTTCCCAAGGCTCAAAATAGTATCATTTGAGTGAGAGGTGAGTGAGAGAGGATAAAAGGTGCAGATTGAGAGGCCTACCTGCAGTGAGACCAGCAACAGAGTGACATCACGAACCAGAACGTGACACGAGTGCAGGGAAAGCAGCTGATTGGTGAGTAGGATTGGTGAATATTTCTAGTCATTAAAGTAAAAGTAAGGTCTTTAGTTTGTGTTTAGGTCTCTAGTCTTTTCTTTCTCTCTTTTTCTTAAAAATAGCTTGTTAAGTATAAGATCAAAACTGGTGTAAAAAAATTAATTACAACAAAGTATAAAGAGCTAGACAGACAAGAACCAAAACAGAAACCAGAAGCCTCTCATCAACAAAATGATAAAAGAAAAGTAAAAAGAAGAAACAGAGGAAACCTTACAATGTTTTAGATCAGATATGGAAAACAAATATACCTTGAAAATCTACAGAAAACATGATAACAATCACAGGGCTGAAATATCAAGAATGACAACTATTTGTGAATACAATGCATGTTACGAGTAGTAGGGCACAAGAATAGAATGTGTAAAATCTATTCCTCCATAAAGTTGTTTGGCATGAACTTCTGACCAAACCTGTTTGGAAACTTATTGATCGCAAATAGCGATAGATAAATGCAAAGGAAAATAGCAATCCCTCCAGCATGATAAGTGCTAGAAACAAAAATAAATCACTGCCAATATTTACAGAGAAAATATAAATTGCTGAAACAAGCAGCTGTGGAGCACACTATCAGAGACTGCAATTGAAATGTCATAAAGTATTATTCATAAATTCCATAAACATTAATAACCTGGTCCAGACTTTCTGGAATTCTCCACTGGCATTCCCTGAATCAGATCCAATGACATACTTGTCCTGGGGGGCACCCATGAACAGTTACAAATTAAGTGAGAGCTGTTAAACTGCACACCATAGTCAAACAGTACACTCTGATACTACACTGATCATTACACACCGACATCACAGAACATTACACACCGACACCACAATCAAACATTACACACCAGCACTACTGTCAAACATTACACACCAATACTACAGTCAAAGATTACACACCAATACTACAGTCAAAGATTACACACCAATGCTACAGTCAATTACTACACACCAATACTACAGTCACAGTACAGACCGGCACGACAGGCGAATGCAAGTCTTCTAATGTCATAAATCCAGCACCCATCTCACTCCCACATTCTAATCTTTAGCATCCAACTCCCACCCATGTTCTAATCTCCAGCACCCATGTCCCCTTCATATTCTAACCTCCAAAACCCTTCTTTCTCCATGTTCTGATCTCCAACTCCCATTTCTCTCTTTCTCACTCACTCTTATTTAACAACTAATGGTTATGTGTTTTAAGTGCATTGACCGCCAATGCCATTTTCAGTCGATGCAACCATCAACCCTGGAAGCAGGTTCTTGCAAATTCTGCCCCACAACACAGATTGATGACATTTGCCATACAAATTGTGATCAACAGGAGCTCAAAACAATCCCAGTCAAGAAATTGGATTAGTCCAGGGAAGGATGTGATTCTGACTATCCAATAAATCTATTTCAGACCACAATAGTTCAATTCCAAACTTGGTTCTCATAACAAGTTTCAGACAGTTCACATCACATTACTCAAACGCTCGGATGACCAATGTGCCACACCCCTACCTTCGCAGGTTTTCCCATCAGCCTTCAGCCTCAAGCCCTCATGGCATTTGCAGTAGAAGTTGCCGATGGTGTTACAGCATTGACCTTCACATCCGCCATTGTCCTTCTCACATTCATTCACATCTGTAAAACAAAGCAGGCACACAGTGTAAGTTTTTTGCCCATTTAATGTCTTAAGTAGGACTTAGAATGAGGCCATTCAGTGCATTGTGTCCTTCCCAGGCCCTTTGCTAGAGCTGAGTTAAACTCACTGCCCTTGAATCAAATATCTAATTCATTTTATTGGGCAAAGGGGCTAGGTGGTGATGAATGAAAACCTGACTCACATGGATAAAGACGCAGAGGTGTTAATCTTAACTAAATGGTAGTCCTCTCAGAAAGTTGTGGGAGTGCTGCAGTGTCGGAGGTGCCTTCTTTCAGACATTAAATCAAGGCCCCATCTGTCTTCTCAGGTGGACGTAAAGGGGCACACAGCAGGGCAGGAGAAACTTCCCCACTGTTTTGCTCAATACTTATCCCACTACCAACATCAGCATAAAACATTGTCTATAAATAGTCGTTTGGTAGTACAGAACTCGAGTATTGCAAATAAAAAAGACATGTCGAAGCTTTTCATCTTGCACTCATCAGGACACCACAAGAAACCAATATAACGGGAAAACAACATTTTATATTGTATGAGAAGGTGTTGCTGATTAGTTGGCAAGTGGGCTCTGATTGGTAGAAGTATTGCCATGGATAACCATGGATAATGAACCATAGTGTTGGTGACTGACAGTTAACTGCCAAGCATTGTTTGAAATTTAAACCAGGCAGCTTGACCCTAATTGGTCAAGGCATTGCCCTGAGAAATGAGTCAGCAAATGGCTATCACTTATTTTGTTTAGTTGAAACAGGTGCAGAAGCATGTACATGTTCTTTCTGTTTGCAAAGAACAGGGCCCCGTGTATTAATATATGTAGCTGCCATTACACATAAATGTGTCACACTGCGAGCCCAACTGACAATCACAAATTGGTTGTCAGCGTAATTCTTTGCACACTGAGGATTATTTAGCAAATGTTGTCCAATTGTGGAATCATGTCTAATGTTGAACACTGAGTTTTGAGTTTGCAAGCATGAGCTAATTGGGTACAGTCTGTTCCTTGCCCATTGCAAACAGTGGCTGGAACAAGCTGTTTGATACGATCTGCCAGTCTTTGGAATGTACGGTCTACATACCTAGCATCACACTGGCACTGAAATTCATATACCACATTACTCATTGGCTTGAGAACAGCATCCTGTTAGTGGCAAATACCACTCATGTTGCTGCTGCATCGTAGCAGCGTGAAACAGCTAGCTTCATCTGTTGCTGAAATTTTTGAGATACCTTGCTCGTTCAGGGTAATCTGAGGTGGACTGGGCACTTTTCACCGAAAATGATGGCCTATTCATCAGTTTGCATGATATACAGCGTGGGATGATCTGATCAGGGTAGCCATTACCCTGCAGGATGCAAGGTTGCTGATAAGACAATCTTATAGTGCATGGAGCTGTAAGAATCCCATAGCATATATTGACCAGTGAAGGTAGGCTTGTGGTAGACCATGGTAGGGAACCCCTGGCAGGTTTCTCAACTAATACGTCAAGGAAGGGGAATTAATTTGACTGCTTCATTTCAAAGGTGAATTTGAGCACAGGAAGGAGCCCATTAAAACATGTAAGGAAATTATTACATGCAGTTGCGGATTTAAATATAGTGAATGTATCATCCAAATATCAGAAATATGCAAGGGGTAGGAGGTTAGGTGTCACCCATCGAAGACACGTTTCTCATGGAACCCAACAAAGAACAGCGAAAGCTGGGCCAAGAGGGGATCCCATGGCAAACACCATCCACTTGGGCATAACATGGTGTCATTGAAACTGAATTCAACTGCGAGAGTTGCCAAGTTCATAAGTTCAATGAATACTGATTCACGCAATGGTGGCAGGTCTAGATTGCCATGATACAGAGCTGCAGCACAAATATCTGTAGTTTCCTTAAGTGGAACAAGCTTTGACATGTCTCTTTTTTGGCAATACTCAAAACATTATCTGGTCATTAGTCTTTGTTGTTTGTGGGACCTCGCTGTGTGCGAATTGGCTGATGGGCTTCTTATATTACAATAATAACTATTCTTTCAAAATGATTTCATTGGCTGTAAAGTGCTGTAGGATTTCCTGAAAGGAGCTTTATAGAAAGGAGCTCTTCCTTTCTTTCAGACTTAGGATATCTCTTCTGGCTATGTGGTACAAGCATAGCAGCAGACTGTCCCACCTAAAGGGACAGGGTGCTAACACAGACCTGATCCTATATAGATTCAGAGTGAAGTGACTGCACCTTCTGATCAACATGACACTATTGCAACCCAGACTGTCCCAGACTTTTTCAAGAGTTTTATATAAGTTTGAATAATTAGCTAGAAAAGGAAGATCAAACCAAGCCTTCACCTGTAGGCCTGCATCTCAACTGTTGGATCAATCGTATATTCATAAACCATTGTAAAGGGAACAACACCTTACATTTATATTGTGTCTTTAACATAGTAAAATGTACCTAGGTGCTTCACAGCAGTGATTATCAAATAAAATTTGACATGGAGCCATATAAGGAGAATTAGAACAGACTATAAAATCATGGTCAAAGAAGTGAGTTTTAAGAAGTGTCCTAAAGGAAGAGAGGTACAGACACAGAGGTTGCGAGAGACAAAAACAATCCTGTCAAATCATTCACTGTGTTGGAGGGTGAAATACAAGGAGAAACAGCCAAGGCCTGGCTATGTAGTGGGATGTTGGTGTTTAATATAATTCTTCTCTCTACTACTTAAGCATGACATTAACTGATTCAAAGTAAGCAGATCAAACCTTTTATAAAGTCACCCAAGAAAGGATATCAGAAAAACATGCTCAAAGGTAGTAGCTTCAAGACTGGCAGAGATAGGAGGAAGGGAAGTTAGACAGAACCTTTTCATCCCAAAAGGTGATCGAGCTATGAAATCAGAAAATGAAGAAGGAAAGGAGGTGCCAATATAATTGAGTTCAAGATCAAGAAGCCACTGGATGTTTTTCTAGAGAGGGAAAGGATTGGGCGATATAGTGAGAAAGTGGATGGGGAGGCACATTCTTTATAAAAAACCAAGCTTTTCATTGGGACTGAAAGATTATTGACCTGAAAGATTAACTCTGTTTCTCTCTCCACAGATGCTGCATGGCCTGCTGAATAGTTCCAGCATTCTCTGTTTTTATTTCAGATTACTAGCACCCGCAATATTTTGCTTTTGTACAGGGGTTGGGTCTAATGACCTAGTGCCACTCTAGGACTTAATCTCAGATTCCTAGCTGACACTTCAGGGCATTACTGAGAAAGTAAACTTAAACAAGTACAAAGTGTACTCTATAACATACTGCACACAAGATAGAGGTTAGTGCTGAAAACTGCCACTGGCTTCATTCCTCAAACAGTTTGCTGTAGAAGTTTTCAATATTATAAATGCTTTTAATGTTTGATACATGTTGTTATAGAAAAATTAAATGTCAGCACTGCTTGTACAGGCTACCTATGGGGATGGCAGAAACAATTAATATTGATTTGTTCAAATTAAAATTAGACAAATTTAAGATACAATATATGAATAATTTGAGACATGGCAGTGGTAAGTGTAACATACTTGGCATAAACAGGTGACCTTGAACCTATGGATTCCCAAAGCTTTCCACCACTGGGGCTTTATTAACTTCACACCTGGATTTGCTGTAGACTGACTGATAGAGCTTGAGTGGAGTGATTAGTCAACAACTCCATTATTGTTGCATCCTGCGACTACCAGGATGGCAGAGGACAAAAGAATTTGGTTGATTTTCATCTAATAGTTCCTACATAGGTGGCTTAGTGTGTACAGTGTTTTATTTGTAGCAATGATCTTCATAGGCAGTAAGGCCTGCACAGACAGACGCCTGAAACAGATGAGAGGAGATATTAACAAAAATAAAAATAGCTGGAAAAACTAAGCAAGTCTGACAGCATCTGCAGAGAGAAATATAGTTAGCGTTTCGAGTCCGTATGACTTTTCATCAGAACTAAGGAAATATAGAAATGAGGTGAAATATAAGCTGGTTGAAGGGGGGGGTGGTGGGACAGGTAGAGCTGGATAGAGGCCAGTGATAGGTGGAGGCAAAAAAGAAATTGCCAAAGATGACATAGACAAAAGGACAAAGGGGTGTTGACGGTGGTGATATTAGCTAAGGAATGTGCTAATTGTGACATTAAGGGTAGAAAGCAGGACGAGCAAGTGACAGATGGCCCGAGTGGGGGTGGGGTGGGGGGTAGGGATCAAAATAGGCTAAAAGGAGATGATGTTCAACTTGCAGCTGGACCTAGGCCCCGTCCTTCGCCTGTGCTAAGATATCAGGTGCCAACTGGAGTAGCAACATGAGTTCTACAATTGTCTAAGGACATTGTTTACATGGATTTCCAGTCAAGCTTTAATATGTTTCCATGCTGGAGACGGTTAGCAAAAATGAAAGCCCTTGGAACTGGATGCAAACTATTGGCATAGATTGGAAATTGGTTAGAAGATAGGAGACAGAGAGCAGGGATAATGAAAAAATACTCCATTTGGCAGGATGTGACTAGTGGTGTTCACCAGGGATCTGTAGTGGAGCCTCAGCTTTGCACTAGGTTTATCAATGACTTGAATGAAGGAATAGAGAGCCATAGATCCACATTTTTTTTTGTGACATTAAGTTAGAAGACGTAGTGAGTAGTTGGGAGCAGAAAGTTGTAAAACGGCATCAATGAATTCAGGGTGAAGACAACATTGATTGGGATGGAATGCTATGATGACCCCCATGGAGGAACAGCCTGGCAATATTGACTACCTAGGCTCACATGTGAAAATTGGGCACATGAATGAGATACTGGGGAGGGTGGGGTGGGGTTGCAGGGAACTGCACCCAGTAACTTCAGGAAATGGGGAGATAATTCCAGGAAGGAAGGAGGAGGAATTTCAAACATCTGTGAGTACTACATGGTAGCAACACTTTTCCCAAGTGGGGAAATGTTTTTCATATGGCAAGGACCTCGATGGCGCCAGAAATGATCAAACCAAACAGAATAGTCTGGAGTCCGACTTCAGTGCCTCACACAAGACTCATTTATATTCTATTTCTCTAGCAGAAACAAAAGGGATAGTGTCTCCTCGTCTCAATAATCACACAAGGAGACAATATCCTGGAGAATAGAAACTCCATGGTCAATGGGAAGGGGTTAGGGGCTGGAGGGGGAGACCTCCCCACACAGAGCTCGGCATAAGATGGATGATTGCTGCAGGGGGTCTAATTACAGTGGGGCAGCTGAGAGTGTCAAACTGCTATCCGCAGAGGATGAATGAACCCAGGGACTAGAAGAGGGCAGGAGGAGGAAACTTGCTGGATTAGATGCAAAGCAAGGCAGCACATCTGTCAGTTATTAAGACAGCCCGCCTGCTTCCTGCTTGTCACTGAAAAAGCTCTGTTATAGATCACTGTGCGAGGGGTTGGAATGTGTAACATGGCCCATAATTACTACGTGAAAAACGATATTAATAAGCTGATAGCTGGCAGGCTGTATCAAAGATTGTTTCTGGAGAATTGGGAGCAGTGGATAATTTGAAGCTGCTGCTTGCCAAGCTACCTTCGGCACAAATCCTGACAGCCCTGGCTCAGTGCGTAGCACTCTTGCTTCTGAGTCAGAAGGTTGTAACATCAAGACCTGCTCCAGCTGACATTTCCAGTGCAGAACTGAGGGAGTGCTGCACTGGCCAAGGTGATTTCTTTAGGATGAGATGTTAAATAGAGGTCTGGCTTCCTGTTTGGGGAGATGGTGAAATGAAATTCCACCGGATGCTGGTGGAATTTAATTTCTATTAATAAATAAAAAATCTGTAATTGAAAGCTGGACTCAGTAATGGTGACCATGAAACTATCATCAATTGTTGTAAAAGCCCATCTGGTCCACTAATGTCCTTTAGTAAAGGAAATCTGCTATCCTTACCTGGTCTGGCCTACATGTGACTCCAGATCTACAGTAATGTGGTTGACTCTTAAATGCCCTCTGAAATGGCCTAGAAAGCCACTCATTTCAAGGGCCAATTAGTGGTGGGCAACAAATGGTGGCCATGCCACTTACACTACATCCCATGAAAATATAAATTAAAAAAATGATGGTCATAAGGGATTCTTTGCTGAAGAAGGCAGGGGAGTTCTCCCTGAAGTTCTGCCTAATATTTATCCCTCAACCATCACTAAAAAATACAGCTTATCTGGTAAATTATCTCACTGCTGTTTGTGTGATCTTACTGTGCACAAATTGGCCGCCACATTTCCTACAGTAGTGACAACAGAATTCAAAGTATTTTATTGGTTGTGAAGCGCTTTGGGAGATCTGTAGGTGGTGAGCGGTGATATATAAATGCACATCTTCTTTCTTTCCTTTGATCTACCCTCTGCCTTGAAGATGACTCCAGGGAAAGGATGCTGCCCAGCATGCAGTAGCATCGGCTCTGAGCTCAGACACCAGGCTGTTCAAGCATGGAAGGCATCACAGCTGAGCCTGACATTGTCCTCACCCAATATATGAGCACTGTAGTTCAAGGGTTATGTTACTGAACTAATTAATCCATGGAACATGAGTCCAAATCCTGCCTTGATAAATTCAGTTTTTAAAAGTTATCTGGAAATAAAAAAAGCTGGTGTCAGTAAAAGTGACCATGAAGCTATTCGACTGTCATAAAAATCCAGCTGATTCGCTGAAGTCCCTTTGGAGAAGGAAACTTGCTGTCCTTACTCGCTCTGGCCTATCTGTGATTCCAGCCCCAACACAAACATGGACGACTTTGAACTGCTCTTTGAAATGGCCAAGGAAACCATTTAGTTGTCAGGCCAATCTGGGATGGACAATAAATGCTGGCCTTGCCAGTGACACCCACATCCTGAGAATGAATAGCAGCAATGACTGGATAAATGGCTGGTTTTCTTTTCACCTCCCACCACCCCACCTCCCTTCAGCCCAAACACGGGAGACCAACTGTAATCCCATGCCTGCAAAGACCAATTAAGTCAGATTGGACCATAGAATTGAGTCTAGGTTTTACTTGCGCTGTGAGTGCTGGTATCATACCAGGATCTGAAGTTCTCATCAGAAGGAGAAATGGTTCAGGTTTCTTCTTAATGCTCCTACTAAAAAAATGTTGTTTTATTCTTGCAAATACTCTTGACAGGGTTGCTAATGGAAGTGCTGATACCTAAATAGCGTCATAGTGAACCCAGACCTCTCAGTCTGCCCTATATTGAAAGGCTGCAATTCAGGCCTATGCCCAGTGCAGGAGCTCAAAGTTTCTGGAGGATGACTAAACATTGCAGTTTTCCTCAATTCTTCTGTTTCATTATGGGACGTTCCGATTACAATAGGGCAGGTAAGGGGTGTAACCAGAATAGGTCTGACTCCATTGCTCTATTTCTCGATTGCACAGTGAGGTGGATGTCATCTGTTACATTTCCTGGGACAAGACAGGCCTCAGCTGCATTTAATTGTGATGGACTAAGGTTTCAGTCCCTGTGATGCTGTGATGGTTGAGATGGGAAAGAGAAGGGGGGGATGTTGAGAGATGGGGAAAGAAGAGAGATGTGGAAAGGAGAAAAATAGAGGAGAGAGAGGAAGGAGAAAATGAGGGAAGGAAAGGGAAAAGTAGAAAGAGGGAAAGTGAGAGAGGAGGAACAAGAAAGAGGAGGAAGGAGAGGGGGGGGGGGGGGGGAAGAGAGGGAAGGAGAGAGGAGGGAAAGAGGGAAGGAGAAAGACCAGAAGGAAAAAAGAATAGAAAAAAGGGAAAGGATAAAGAGGTCAAAGAGTGTGAAGTAGAAAGACAATAGGAAGAAGAAAGAGGGTAAAAGCGAAAGAGGAAGGAGAGTGAGGAGGAGGATGGGGGAATGTAATCGAATTTTTATGTCACAGTATGTGGAACAATCAGAGTCCAGCAATGAGCTGAATGATTGTGTTTCAAGAGAAAGCCATCCTACAATGTATTTTTGTGCAGGTGGTGAAACAGTGCAGCCCTGGGAGCTATACCACTGCATTGCGTGCTCCACTTATTCTTGAAAACAATGCTCTATTAAAACATGGGTGGGAGAGTGTCAATGCCCAGGCCTACTCCCTCTTTCTGCAAATGAACTAATGAGCAATGAAGGTGGCCCCAGTTGAACTCAGTTGAACTTATTTACTATAAGTTATACAAAGTCCATTTCCTGCCCCACAGACCAGGAGTGAAGCAGGTCGGGGTCATTTCCAGTTAATTTCACTCCCAATTCTGGGCCAGGATCAGGGATTTTTTTAAGAGAGAATGCTATAGAAAAAGATGCAATGAGACAGAAGAGAAAAAAGAGAATCACAAGGGACAGAGGGTAAATGTGTGTGACATAGAGAAAAAGAGGCAAAAATAAAAAGAGAAATGAAAGTGAGAGAACAAGTTAGAGTGGGTACACTGAGAGAGATAGAGAGAAACAAAAATTACCAGGCGCAAGAGAGCACAACACAGAAATACAGAGGACGAAAAGAGAGTCAGTAAAGAAAGTTTATGGAAGAAAAATAGACAAAAAGAGAGTGAGAAGGAGACAGGCGGGGAGACAGCGTACAACATAAAATCATTAGGGAAAGAAGAAGACAGAGATAAAGACAGTAAGAGGGATATGGAGAGAGGCAGAAGAACAAAGACAAACAGATAAATCCTCACCTGATACAACTGAGAACATCAAAACCAGACAGGTTCAAACAAAACCGGCAGCGCAGTGTTGGCACATCACCCTTCAGCACTGAAGGACATGGGGCAAAGGAACAACAACTTAATCCAACATCTCCTGAATAGATTTAGTTCCTATTGTTTTTGGTGAATATCAACATGGCATGAAATTCACATGGCTTGCTGGCCCCTGGTGGGAGATGTCAACCATTACAGTTTAAAAACACCAGAAACTCAAAAGTCTTTCAACTAACACTGTGGGGCAGGAATGTACAAAAGCTTACTATTAATATAAAACACCACTCTTTGCTATTTAAGGGACATGTAAGCTAGTTTAAAATAAATGGATTAACACACTTCATTAAATTAGCAAAGGGAGGGTTGCAAGTGGGCTTGCAGCAAACAAAAGCTGAATTGTTCCACAGTGCCATTGCAAGACAACTGTGGGTTTGAAGAGGCAGATTAAAAGGTTTTGCTCAGTTATAAGGTGGGAATGTTTGACAAAGAGCAGGACCTAAGGCTTGCGAGATCTAATATGCACATACAATTTCACAGGTATTAAAAAAGTCTGCAAATCAACACAGTAACTTGCATTTATATAACACCCGATATTCAGCAGAGATCTGAGTGAAGAATCATCACGTCTGGCAGAGGGAAAGGAGGCAAAGGACTGGGTAAGGCGGAGCAAAGCGGCACCGCAAAGTGCTTCGTGATAACATCCAGGGCACCACCAAACCAGCAATCTGCCGCCTGGCTCGCCGTGGCAGTGTCAAGCGGATCTCGGGTTTGATCCATGAGGAGACTCGTGGGGTGCTGAAGGTTTTCATGGAGAATGTGATCAGGGATGCGGTCACCTACACTGAACACGCCACGAAGGTCACTGCCATGGATGTGGTGTACGCTCCGAAACGCCAGGGCCACACTCTCTATGGATTCTGCGGCTGAACAATTCGACCCTTTAATGAGTAAAACACCCCAAGGTTATGCTGAACTTGTATAAGACATTAGTTTGGCCTCAGCTGGTGTATTTCATCCAGTTCTGGGCATCGCACTTTAAGAAGGATGTGACGGCATTTGAGAAAGTGCAGAAAAGATTTAAGAGAATGGTTCCATGGATGAGGAACTTCAGTTATGAAGATAAATTGGAGAAGTTGGAACTGTTTTCCCTACAGAAGAGGAGATGTGATATTGGTATTCAAAACAAGAGGGCACAGGTTTAAGGTAATTGGCCAAAAAAGCAATAGTGACATGAGGAAAAACTTTTTCACACAGTGAGTGGTTAAGGTCTGGAATACGCTGCCTGAGAGTGTGGTGGAGGCAGGTTCAATTGAGGCATTCAAGAGCGAATTAGACTGTTAACTGAAAAGGAAGAATTTGCAGGGTTACGGGGTATGGTACCTGGTGAATTACGCATGCGGAGAGCCCATGCGGACACAGTGGGCCAATTAGCCTCCTTGTGCACTGTAACAATTCTGCAATTTGTGGAAGTGTTATCAAACAAAATTTGACACAAAGTTACATAAAGAGATAATAAGGCAGGTAACCAAAAGTTGGTTCAAAGAGGTAGGTTTTAATGGGCATTAGAGGAGGAGAGAGATATAGAAGCGGAGAGTTTCAAGGAGAGAATTCCAGGGCTTAGAGCTTATGCAACCGAAGGCATGGCCGCCAATGGTGGAATGAAGAAAATCAGGATGTGCAAGAGCCCAGAATTGGGGATGTCCAGAAACCTGAGCCTTGTGGAGTTGGAGGAGGTTAAAAAGATAGGGAGAGGCAATGCCATGGAGGAAACTGAACATAAGGATGAGAATTTTAAATTCGAGCCATTGCCTGATCAGGATCCAATGTAGATCAGTGAACACGGGGATGATCGTTGAATGGGACTTTTTGCAAGCTAGGATACAGGCAGCAGAGTTTTAGATGGGCTGAAGTTTAGAAAGGTCAGCCAGAAACATATCGGAATACATCTGCTATATTCAGCAAGCATGTGAGGTACACGTGTAAATGACCTGCACCACACTGTGCATTATGTCCCATTTTACTTGTACTGTGCAGAATGCTTTCCAATTGCTTACCATTGCCTTTGTTCCACCCTTTTGCTCAGCAAATTATACTGGGAGTCAATTTTTTTTATTTGTTCGTGAGATTTGGGTGTCGCTGGCTAAGCCAGCATTTATTGCCTGTGTCTAATTGTCCTTGAGAACTGAGTGGCTTGCTAAGCCATTTCAAAGGGCATTTAAGAGTCAACCACATTGCTGTGGGTCTGGAGTCACATGTAGGCCAGGCAAGAAGGCAGATTTCCTTCCCTAAAGGGCATTAGTGGACCAGGTGGGTTTTTACGACAATCAACAAAGGTTTCATGGTCATCATTAGACTTTTAATTCCAGATATTTTATTGAATTCAAATTCCACCATGGTGGGATTCAAACCCCGGTCCCCAAACCATCACCCTTGGTTTCTGGATTACCAAAGCAATGGCAATACCACTATGCCACCACCTCCCCCTGCAAACAACATCTTCTTGGATAATTCCTCAGAAACCTTTGTGGGTCAGCAACTGGTAGATCCATCAACTCTTCCAGAGGAGCCTACTGCTGGGCAGTAGAATGCAGCTTTGAATTTGTTTTGGGTGAATGAACCAAATGCACCCTGAGGGTACAGGGTGGGCAAAACACAAAATCCCTACTATCCCTCCCCACACATAAATCTACTTGAAAAGAACCACAGGGAGGCATAAAACATAACAGCAAATCATTTCAAAAATATCACTGCTCGTTTCAGTCAGCTCCCAGCTTACATTCCAGACCTAGGATATAAATCAAATACAATTCCTTAAAATCTGTAAAAATGACAGATTAACATGTGCGGCTATTGGTATTTTTTAGATAAAATGCTTTACTATTTATCAAATCATTTCAGGAGTATTTCAGCTTCGATGCTTTGTCATTAATGGCTTTGTATTCATATAAACATTTATAATTGTGTGAAGTCAGCTGAAACTTTGAAGTGGTGAATCCACAGATTCACGTTTCACTGATAATAAGCCAGACAAAAACTGAGAGTCCTGAGCATGTCCGTCACTGGCCGGGGAGGGGGGTGCCCACATCCCAGATACATTCATCACCCAGGGGTCTATGACCCAAGACGCTTCTCACCCAGGGCTGGTGGGAGAGGGCTTCCATGACCCAGGTACACCTATGCCCAATAGTCCCATCATCGTAGAACCATCATCACTCGAGGGTGCTAGGACAATCACCAGCCAAGGGCCCATGACCCTGGGACAAGTATCACCTGGGGGTCCCGTGACATCACTTCATGCATCCTGAGTTAAGAATTATGTTATTCTGATGAGCAATCATTTGAAGAGGACAGGAGACTGACTGACTATGGTTTAGTGGAGTTGGGAAGAGTTTCCCAACTCTTTCAATGAATATATTCACCGACATGAAGCAAGCATAACAAAGACATGAATTCAAGCCGGTTGGCCAGGCCAGGGAGAAAACCAATACTGCCCATTACTACAATACTACAACCCACACTACAATATCCCAAATCCCGTTCATCTTGGTTGTGATACTAACCCATGTGAGAAATTATAGCTTTTCAGTTCTGATTCTAACACTTGCATCCAGCGGCCACAAGAGGTCAGCACAGGCTTGAAATTGGAACAAAAGGGCAGAAACATTTATTTTGACCAACTCTGGGTAAACCTGGGTTGGGCAACAAAGATACCATTTGGGGACCTATTCACCTATTCTTCTGGTTCTGCTACCACAATTTCCCTCTGAGTGTAATACTGGGCACAGGATTCATCCACCCAAAATAGCACAGATAATGGGAATAAGTCAGAAAAGGTTCTTGTGTCATTTCCACCTTGGGCACAATACTCTCTGTTCTTTGCATCCGAAGCTGTTAAACTGCCATGAGGAATTTACAAATTAGCAAGGCAGCATTAGCAGGTAACACATTGGCTGAAAAAAAAATTAACTTAAAATCATATTTAAACTTCAGGCAGTACTGCTGTGTGCCACAGCCAGTTCTCACCTGTTCTACCCTATCACCTGTGGGTGTCCTAGGAAAGTAGCTGGGGGCATTGGTATCTGAATTGGGCACAAGCACTTTACAACCAATGAACTGCTTTTGAAATTGTGTATTGTTGAAAAAAAAATTACAATGTTGTCAAAGCTTTTCATCCTGCACTCATCAGGACAATTCACAAGAATAAAGGGAATAACTGATGCCGAAATAGGGCACATCAAAGCCATCCTGTGACATAATGGCTACCCTTAATCAAATCATTGCTCGCTGTATATCACGCAAACTCATGAATAGGCCTAAGGCCAAAATTTTTAGCTTGGCAGGCGGGCGCGTGCCCCCAACCCGACCGAGCGTAAAATGATGCACGATGACGTCGGGCGAGTGTCCTGACGTCATTGCGCACTGGCACGATATTTCGGTGTGCGCCACAGTCAGCAGCGCGCCCACTGATAATCAAAAGGCCTATTAAGGCCATTAAAAAGTTAATTAAAAGAAATTTTTCGCTGCCCATCCAGCCTCACGGTGGGCGGGGCAGGCGAAAAGGCCAAGCGACCGTTGCACTTTTTTGGAAATCTCATCCACGGGCAGGATGCGGTTTCTAAAAGCAAATACAAATAAAATACATTTTTAAAATGTAATTAATGACTCGTCCCTGCTCATGTGACAGAGTCACATGAGAGGACATGTTTTATAACATTTATAAAATCTTTATTTTTATTTTTAAATCTGTTCATCTCCCTGAGGCAGCTCTGTGGCTCAGGGAGATTTATAAGCAGGCACTCACATACATGGGTGAAGTTCCCACTCGCTCCGCTCGCACTCCCCTCCCCCCCACCACCACCCCCCCCCACCACCCCCAGCACAGGCAGCACTGAGCGCTGAAGGTCGCGTTTCATGCTGGGCAGGCCTTAATGTGCCCACCAGCGTGAAATCACAGTCCATCCCCGATCACGGGTGGCGGTCAGCTTCCCAACCGCCCCCTTGCCCAACCCCACCGAGCCCACCCGAAAAGGGTGAAATTCTACCCGAAGGCTGCCACTTTTGGTCCCGAAAAGTGCCCAATGTACCTCAGATTACCCTGGAAACGTAAGGTATCTCAAAAATTTGAGCAACAGGTGAAGCTAGCCGTTTCACACTGCTGCCATGCAGTAGCAACATGAGTGGTGTTTGCCACTACCAGGATGCTGTCATCAAGCCAAAAAGACGTTCTGCCTATCACACAAATGAGTAATGTGTTATATGGATTTCAGTGCTGGTGTGATGCTAGTAGGCCATATGTCCTAAAGGCTGCCAGATCGCACCAAACAGCATGTCCATTCAGCTGTTCTCAACAGGCAAAGTACTGACCGTACCCAACCAGCCCATGCTTGTAAAATTCAAATCATCGTATTCAACACCGTGTGTGATTCTGCAATTGGACAACAATTGCTAAACAATCCTGAGTGTGTTAAGAATTACACTGACAACCATTTTAAGATTATCAGTCGGGCTTGCAGTGTGGCTCACTTACGTGTGCTATAAGCTACATATATTAATATACAGGCCCCTGTCCTTTGCAGACAGAAAGAACCTGCACACACATTGTGCCTTTTTCAACTAAACAAAATAGGTGACAGCCATTCGCTAGTTCATTCCCCAGGGCAATTCATTGACCAATCAGTGTCAACCTGCTTGGTTTGAATTTAAACAAAGCTCGACAGTTAACTGGTGCATTCTCCAAGGCAACGCTTCTACCGATCAGAGTTCACTTGCCAACCAATCAGCACTCTCTTCTCATGCAATATAAATTGTTGTTCTCTTTACATTTGATATTCTTGCGAATTGTCCTGATGAGTGCAAAATGAAAAGCTTCGACAACATGTGCCTTTTTTCAGCAAAACTCAAGTTCCGTAAGACCAAACAACTATTTGCACTTTTGAAATAGTGTACGTGGGTAGGGAGGGGTGTGAGATATGGAAGGATGTTGGGAAGGGAGGGTGAAAAAGGTTGCAATTTAGAAAGGGGTGTGGTAGGGAGAATTGGGCAATAGGGAGAGCTGCATATTAGGGAGGGGTGCAGGTCCAGGAGCTATGTGGGGTGGGAGGGATATGGGTAGTGAGTGGCGCATCTAGACAGTGACACTGGTAGGGAGTGACACTGATAGGGAGGGACACTGATAGGGAGGGGCAGCTGTCAATAAATTCTAATGCAGAAGAGTTGAGTCTAGAGGAGTGTGAGAATAGGAAACAGAATGAGCTCAAAGTGCCCTCCACACATCCCAGCAACCACAACCCACACTCCACCCCCACCTCCCCTGAACTCTTGTTGTTGTGCCACAAGTCAGGGGTGCCTGTATTAATGAGATACAAAATTTTAATATAAGGATGCAAAGAATCTGGCCAATGAGTGATTAAATATTAAAGATTATCTCTGCATGTCTGAAGGGTTAGTTTTGTGGCCAAAGCATCAAGTTGAATCTCCTTTCTTGTGGGATTAAAGGTCCTGTTTATTGTAACTGGAAACAATGTGAAGAATCTCAAGCTTTGATCACAGGATAAGAGATGTAAGTTACATGAAACAATGTAAATGGTGTTACTTTATTAACGTACTAAAAGAAATGCAAATGCAAGGAATAATAATCATTGGGCCAGGTAAGGGACTAGCTTTCTTCACTTACCCTGCCCAAAACACAGGCAACAGCAACAATTACTGTACAATTAATGTAAAGAAATATCCCACTGTGTTTCCCAAACAGGCTCAAAGAAAATAGTTGACAAGCCAGGAAGGAGCGATTAAGAGGGATGAGTGATAGATTGATTTAAGATCTGGGTTTTGGGAAGACTTTAAATGTGTGAGTTCATGTGTCTGATATACAAGATTGAGCTCAAATGGCTGATAGTCGCTGTCTGTACTCACATAAAGCAATCACCCATTGGATAAGGTACTGAAACGCTATAGACATCTGTGGGACTGAACCCCAATGTACATTCATGTTGTTTTTGTGTCCATTCACACTATATTATTGTGTCTTGACAGTGTGTTGGTGTGTCTTTACACTGGTTCGTATGTGTTCACTCTGATTGGTGTGTTCTCATGCTCTGTTGGTGTTTTCACATTGATCAGTGTGCCCACACTGGATCACTACATTCTGACACTATGTTGGTGTGTTTTCACACTGGTTAGTGTGTATTCACACCAGTTGGTGTGTCCTCAAACTATATGTAATTGGATAGTCTGTATGCTCCCACTGAATTACTAGGTTCTGCTGGTATGTTTTCACACTTATTAGTTCACATAATGTGTTGATGCATTCACATTGGTCGGTGTGCTCTCACACTGTATTGATGTATGTTCGCAATGGATGGTGTACTTTCAATAAAGTGTGAGTGCATACCGAAACAGTGTTAGTACACACCAACCCAGGTCCAAATGAGGAACCTTCTGCAAGAGACACAATGAAAGTATGAAAGTACAAGTATAGTAATAGTGTGAAACTGGCCTGTAATCAACATCCCCTAGTCCCTTCTGGATCAAAATCAATTTATAGGATATTCATTGAGAGAAACAATGGCAACACCCAGTGTAGTGAGGAACTGTTTCCAATTATAAAGAAATTGAGTGTTACTGTATATACACCTTGGCCAAGTTCCAGAAGGACCAATATATCTATTCTTTAATTCAAACTGAATCCACTTTTCATGTTCATCTGATAGAGTTTCTGCTGGGAGTAGTTGCTAAAGAAATAATGAGCTACTTTTTAAGTTTCTGTTTAATGTCAGTAAGCTAATGGAAAACAACAATGTCTAGTGTGTCCATCAAATATGAAGCATCACATTTCAACATGCCAACAGAAGGCCAGTTATTTCATGCTGAGGTCAATCAGAGCTTAATCGTTTTTCCTGAGGGAAATTTACAAACTGACCCAGAGCCAGGAATTTACTAACACCTGAGAAGCTGCAAACCTCACTCTCCAACAATTAAGTTCTAATTGAAGACACAGCTACATTAAACACAGCACCACCTCAGCAGCAGAATGATACATTGTGTATTACATGATGTAATGCTCCATTTTTTATAAAAGGGCATATTATGTGACTTATCATGAGCAATGTCACATTAAACAACTTAGAGCTTTATTTTTCTATTCTTTTTCTGCTTATCAAATTAAGGAATCTTAGCCTCAAAATCTCTTGGTTCAACCCATTCAGCTAGCTGGATGTAAGATAAAACGACCATACTTTTCTCAACCTCGGATGTTCAGCACTATTTGCGACTCCTCAGATACTGAAGCAGTCCATGTTCAAATACAGCAAGACCAGGACAATATCTAGGCTTGGGCTGACAAGTGGCAAGTAACATGTGCGCCACACAAGTATCAGGCAATGACCATCTCCAACCAGAGAGTATCAAACCATCGCCCGTTGACATTCAATGGCATTACCAGCACTGAATCCCCCACTATCAACACCCGGTGGGTTACTATTGACCAGAAACTGAACTGACCCAGCCATATAAATACTGTGGCTACAAGAGCAGGTGGAGGCTAGGAATCCTGTGACGAGGCTAGGAATCCTGTGATGAGGCTAGGAATCCTGTGAAGAGGCTAGGAATTCTGTGACGAGGCTAGGAATCCTGTGATGAGTAACTCACCTCCCGACTCCCCAAAGCCTGTGCACCATCAACAAGGCGCAAGTCAGGAGTTTTTTCTATTCATTCATGGGATGTGGGCATCACTGGCTAGGCCAGCATTTATTGCCCATCCCTAATTGCCCTTGTTCAGAAGGCATTTTTAAGAGTCAACTACATTGCTGTGGGTCTGGAGTCACATGTAGGCCAGACAGTGAACCAGAGGGGTTTTTATGACAATCAACAATGGTTTCATGGTCATCATTAAAATTTTAATTCCAGATATTTATTGAGTTCAAATTCCACCATCTGCCATGGTGAGATTCAAACCCAGGACCACAGAACATTACCCTGGGTCCCTGGATTACCAGTCCAGTGACAATACCAATACAACACTGCTTCCCCCTGAAGGAGTATGATGGAATACTCCCCACTTTCCTGGAAGAGTGCAGCTCCAACAACACTCAAGGAGCTTGACACCATCCAGGACAAAGCAACTACAAGATGCGCTGCAGGAATTCACCAAGTCACCTTAGACATCACCTTCCAAACCCAGGACTACTATCATGTAGAAGGACAAGGGCAACAGACACATGGGAACACCACCACCTGGAAGTTCCCCTCCAGGCCACTCAGCATCCTGACTTGGAAATATATCATTGTTCCTTCACTGTCACTGAGTCAAAATCCTGGAACTCCCTCCTCAACTGCACTTGCACTGTGAGTGTACTCTACACTACATGGACTGCAGAGGTTCAAGGCAGCAGTGCACTGCAACCTTCTCAAGGGCAAATAAGGATAGCCAGCGACACCAATCATCCCATGAATGAATATTTTAAAAATCCCTTACTGCAAAAGCCTTGCATTTTCCAATTCCCACATGAGTCATTCCTAAACATTACCAACCTGTGCCAAATTTGAGGCAGTTTGTATTTTACGTCCATGTCTGGTAGGAATTGGCCCTTCAGTTGCTGTCACACATTCATCAATCTATTCATGGGTGCAAGTCACTTAAACGTTGACTCTCTGTATTGAATCCACACTGATAGTGCCACATCGATACTTCCAACTATGCTAACATATAGAAACTGGAGTCAGCCATTCAGGCCCAAGAGCATATTCTGCTATTCAATGCGAAGATGGCTGATCTGCATCCTAACTCCATCCATCTGCTTTCGCTCCATATCCTTTTAAACACTTGGCCAGCAAAAATCTATCAATCTCAAATTTAAGATTATCAATACAGTTAGCATCTACTGCTTTTTGTGGGAGAAAGTTTCACACTGCCTCCATCCCTTGCATGAAGAAATGTTTCCTAATTTCTGTTCTGAATGGCCTGGCTTTGATTTTACATGTTTCCCATCCCCTTGTCCTAGACTCCTCACCAACAGATAAGTTTCTCCCTATCTACCCTATCAATTCCTTTCAGAGTCCTAAAAACCTCCACCAATCATTCATTAACCTTCCATGTATGAGAGAATACAATCCTCTTTTATATAGTCTCTCCTCATAATCTTAATTCTTCGAGCCCTGATAAACCCCGCTCATGTAAGTGCCATACATAGACACAGTGATCAATAAAAAAAGAAGTGAATACAATGAACAATGTCCTATGTGCTAGAATCTGCTGGGATTGCATCAAGACACTGATTGAAATCGAGGCCCACCACCTTCTGCTCCAACTCACTCTTATTTCCCCCAATCTTCCCTCCTCTGTTCACAATCTTCAGGCTTTAAAAACCCAAACCTAATGATTCTCAAACCATGAGTTTTAATTTGCCTCACGTTCTTACCTATTTCACCTTGGCAGAGTTCTGCACATTCAGGCTTTAGCCCTTCTGCCTATGCTTCTTGATTTAAAACATCATCACAGGAAAGGGAAAAAAGAAGTAGCTTCTCACACAAGAGAGATAATCTTGTTTTATTTTGAAAGAACTCTCTTCAATCTTCTCTGTCTTCCATTGAAAAAGCTGAGATCTCACTGGTCTGCATTTTAATTAAGTACCGTAGAAAACAAGTATGGGTTGCCCAGCAACACGATTACAGGGTCCACCCAGCTTTGATTTCAGGGATCCAATGACAATGACAGTGAAGATCTCAACTGTTGCTGAGGAAGATATCTTCACTGAACCTACCGCACCACCCTTGTATGAAACTACTCAATCTCAGAAACGACTTATTTATGATAATTAAAGAAAGAACTTGCCTTTATATAGCACCTCAAATCATCCTGAAACCCTGTACAACCAATGAAGTATTTTAGAAGATTAGTTACTGCTGTAATGTAGGAAATGTGGTGGCCAATTTACACACAAGGCCCCACAAACAGCAATGAAGTAATGACCACATAATTATTTTAGTGATATTGGTTGAGGGATAAAAATTGACAGCTCTTCTTCAAACTAAAGGGATTTGTTATATTTACATGAGAGGTCAGATGGAGCCTCAGTTTGACGTCTCATCTGAAGATAGCACCTCTGAATGGAACACTCCAACAATAAGTAATGCATTGATGCCATTAGGCCTTTAAAGATGCAAAAAAATTCAATTTTACAACATTGACATCTCTCAATTTGATGAGTTTACAATTTCCTCTCTGTCCCCTTTGACAAACCATATAAATCACATGGTTTTTGTTGCTTAAATAATGGACCAGGAGCTTTGGAAAAGGTTAACTCTCAAGGTGCAGTATCCTTTTCAGACTGACATTCTGAGGATTTCACATTCAATCACAGTCTGCAGTCGCTCTTTAATTGGACTTCTCATGTTTGCAATGAACCACTCGTAGTGGTGGAAAGCAACTAAATTTTGATTAAAATTTCGAAGAACTGGGTTGCGAAGGTGGTGGTGGGAGGGGGGTGGCACAGGTCTAAAGTTGACTTTGGGAGGAAGCCAAGAGACATGGTCTGCTTTGTTCTATGATCTCACTTCTGGACCTTGGCAGCTGTTAATATGAAGCATTCTTAAGACCGTTCCTTGTCTGGTTCAATAAACTAAATACTTGATCTTAGTCAAGAGCTTCACTCTTTAAGCTCTGCTGCATAAAACCCATCAGCAAACCCCCCGATGGGGAGTGTCAAAGCTACATCACACGAGCCTCACTAAATAGGTGACATATCCCCAAGGTGCACGGTGAGCCAGGTCAGTTTTGTTATCACATTGGAAGGGATCTGAAAAGACATTTCTTATCCCCCTGATGTCTTTAGTCTCCATCTATCTCTCTACAATCATAGGAACAGGAACATTCAACTCCTTAAGCCTATTCTGGTTTCAATAAGATTGTGACTGATCAGCAAGCATTCCTCGATTTCCTTGATATTACACAGCCATTGCTTCTTCAAACATCCTTCTTATGTTTCTCCTAAGCTGTAAGTATGTAGGGCCATGCTCTTTAGTGAAGTCATATATTTAGAATGCCACATTTAAAAGAAAACAAGGTTATTTCAATTAATAGCTCACTAATTATGGAGTAAATGAAGCATTCTCCCATTTTCATGAAATAAGGAATTTCATACTCTGAAAAATCCACTAAAAATATTTATCCTGACAAACGCCTGTTAAAATGATAATATTGCTGAAATATAGTTGCGTCACCAAAACTCACCTATCCAATTAGGCTGTGAGCTCAATACAAGGTCAGTTTCAACCTTCTGCCAGTAATGGAGGTAATTTTAACTTGGTGCAGATAATGAAAGATGGACAATAGTGAATCTGCAGCCTCTTTTACGCCTCACCTGACTTTTATTTCTGTTGGAGTTAATGAGGGATGTAAAATGGGCTCCCAATTTGCTACTACCAGTCTTAAGCTAAAGCATGTAGTCAAAATGACTCCAATTCTTTTTTACAATCTTGCTCAGGGAGCCTGTTTCACATTAATTGCACATTGCATCTGTAAATTCCAGACTGAGGGACAGAATTTACAAATTAGTGTCATTTAAAATTTACAGGGTTAGCTTCAACTATAAATGTGGACATTGGAATTTATAACAGGAGTAAAGATATAAGGGCACCATATATAGCCTAGAAACTCGAGCACGTCATTTCTGGATGCATGGGGCAATGCAGGGTACAATCTCTGTGCCTGAATGATGAGACCTGAAGTTCTCCTAATACTTGGCTTCGGGCCTCATTACGATGGACCTGTGGAGAGCAAGAGGCAGCTCAACCAGCAAAGCTCGTTTGAAGACTGCAGTGGCCCACAGGAAGATGAGGAGGTGACTGGGGTTCAGGAGTGGTCTGGATGGACCTACTTACACCTATGTGCCCTGATTCTGAAATCTCCCACCCTCTAACCCCACTTCTCCAGAGGGCTGCACTTGACCATAACTCACTTGTGAAAGTCACCAAAGATCAATGAATAAATAAACCCCCTTTGAAACATTATTGCTACTACTGCATTTGTATAGCTCCTTCAACAATGGTCAGATATCCCAAGGCCTTTATTCTGACCCTTGATGGCTTCTTAACAAATTTACTTTTCCAGTAAATACATCATCTCAAATCCCAACCAAAATGTTGTGCTATAAAAACTGATCACATGATTTCAGAAGAAGACTATCTTCAAGTATGTCAGAAATTTACCAAATCATTGCGGGTAAAACCAGCTGCTTGCTGGCAGTAACAAAGTCACGATTCCCTCCCGTCCAACAAAACATCTGGATTCACTTAGCTAAAGTAAATCCCCAACAGCAGCGGAAATATGTGAAAAGAGAAAGCTTTGTGGCTAAGCACTATCTATGATCAAGTTAAACTCTGTAAACCCTACAACACTTTTACACTTCCAGATATTTGGCCATGTGACACAGTGTCATTTTATGTTTTAAAATGATCTGCTATTTGATAAGAAGGTTATTATTGTACTAAGTCACACACGGGCCTCTACCCCAGTATTTGGGAAGTTAGCCGATACAGGCAGGCAGTGAGTAAGCCTTTGGTCCAGTGGTAGATTTCCTGCCTCTACATCAGAAGGTGCAGCTTTCTAAACTCTGCTCCTAACAGTCCCAGTTAGGTTGCCAAATCTCCAGGAATTGAAGGTTATTCTCCTGGATACTGCTGTGAGCAACCCAGGACAAAAATCATAGGGGGCATTTGCAATAATTTCTTTGAACACTTTTGTTTATAATATATAAAGATATGTGGAAAAAGGCTCTTAATTGACAATGAAGGATCAATCAGTCGGATAATCTAGAGTCTACTCACGCTCTGATTGGCCAAAGGAAGGCAGGGCGCCACAACGGTGGTCATACTTGGCAACCAATGGCAGAGAACAGAGGTGGAGAAGGCTGAAGTCATATGATAAAACCTCCAGGATTATGTCCAACCTTAAGTCCCAGCAAGTGGAGACCTGGAGTTCTAGCTTTGAATTCCGGGCTGACATTTATTATCCTGTACTCCCTAATTTGGCGGGGGGGGCAGAGGTACTGACTGGGAGGACATGCAAATAAGATCTGAAAGTTCAAATTGCCCAGGATTCACACTGGCACCGTCAGAGGAAGGAGAGTTGCCCACTTGCCATGCCGAGTTAAAATCAGTGGCCATAACTCAGTGAAAGTCAGTGCTTTCCAGGCAAGGAAGAGAAAACTGGGAAACATTTCCCACACACACACACACCAGGACCCTCCTATCTGTAAAAACAGGTGCAGGATATTCAAAGAACTGTCCTGAATGCCAAAATATCTCTCCATTGTTTGGGAGAATCCTTAATTTGTATACCTGCTGTGTATGATTGTCTGGCTCTGAAATTGTGTAAGCCTGTCAGGGTTCTACCAGTGCCAGAGGCTCTGTGTGAGACACAATAGGTGCTTCTTGGTTCACCCGTCGGACAAAGCTTATAAACAAACAGAGGCCTATGAAAACATGGCAGATGTATTAATGAAATTCCAGCAAGCCTGATTCCTAAATCTTAAATCAAGTTCCAGATCCTTGGTATAAGCAAAAAACTGCAGATGCTGGAAATCCAAAACAAAAATAAAAATACCTGGAAAAACTCAGCAGGTCTGGCAGCATCTGCGGAGAGGACCATAGTTAATGTTTCGAGTCCGTATGATTCTTCAACAGAACTAAGTAAATATAGAAGAGAGGTGAAATATAAGCTGGTTTGGGGGGGGGGGTGGGGGCGGGGTGGGACAGGTAGAGCTGGATGGTGAGCCAGTGATAGGTGGAGATAACCAAAAAATGTCACAGACAAAAGGACAAAGGGGTGTTGAAGGTGTTGATATTATCTAAGGAATGTGCTAATTAAGGGTAGAAAACAGGACAAGCAAGGTACAGATATGCCTAAGTGGGGTGGGGTGAGCTGAAGGGAAGGGATTGAAATAGGCTAAAAGGTAGAGATAAAACAATGGATGGAAATACATTTAAAAATAATGGAAATAGGTGGGAAAAGAAAAATCTATATAAATTATTGGGAAAAATGGGGGATCGGAAAGGGGGTGGGGATGGAGGAGAGAATTCATGATCTGAAATTGTTGAACTCAATATTCAGTCCGGAAGGCTGTAAAGTGCCTAGTCGGAGGATGAGGTGCTGTTCCTCCAGTTTGCGTTGGGCTTCACTGGAACAATGCAGCAAGCCAAGGACAGACATGTGGGCATGAGAGCAGGATGAAGTGTTGAAATGGCAAGCGACAGGGAGGTCTGGGTAATGCTTATGGACAGACCGAAGGTGTTCTGCAAAGCAGTCACCCAGTCTGCGTTTGGCCTCTCCAATGTAGAGGAAACCGCATAGGGAGCAATGAATACAGTAGACTAAATTGAGGGAAGTGCAAATGAAGCACTGCTTCACTTGAAAGGAGTGTTTGGGCCCTTGGTGGGTGAGGAGAGGGGAAGTAAAGGGGCGGGTGCTGCACCTTCTGCGGTTGCATGGGAAGGTGCCGTGGGAGGGAGTTGGGGTGTAGGGGGTGATGGAGGAGTGGACCAGGGAGTCCCAGAGGGAATGATCCCTGTGGAATGCCGCCAGGGGGGCGCTTCTCGGGCCACTTCTGTTGGGGCAGCCTATCCTTCACCCCTCCACCATTGATACAGTCCTCCTCAATTGCCACAGCAACAGAAGCTATTGCTGCAACTCAGCAGAGGTCTTCTAACATAACAGGCCTCAGCTGCACAGAGGACAGCCGACAAAGTCATCCAGGATAAGGGGACAAGCAAATCAGTAAGCTCTCTTCACCACAGTAGCAAGTGAGGGGGGAGAACAGCGCCGGAGCACACAGAAAATAATTAAGAATACTCCAAATTCATCACAAAGTGGGTCACATGGGTTCGCTTTGTAGATGTGACCATCAGATATGTCACAGTCAATATGTTAATAACCCTTCAATTCACCTCAGGGTAGTGTCCTTGGACCAACCACCTTCAGTTGCTTCATCAATGACCTTCCTTCCATCATAATGTCAGAAGTGGTGATTGCACAACGCTCAGCACCATTCGCGACTCCTCAGATACCGAAGCAGTCCATGTCCAAATGCAGCAAGACCTGGACAATATCCAGGCTCGGGCTGACAAGTGGCAAGTAACATTCGCGCCACACAAGGATCAGGCTATGCCCATCTCCAACAAGAGATTCCAACCATCGCCCCTTTATGTTCAATGGCACTACCATCACTATCAACATCCTGGGGGTTACCATTGACCAGAACCTGAACTGGACTAGTTCATATAAATGCTGTGGCTACAAGAGCAGGTCAGAGGCTAGGAATCATGTGATGAGTAACTCACCTCCTGACTCCCCAAAGCCAGTCACCATCTACAAGGCACAAGTCAGGAGTATGATGGAATACTGCCCACCTGCCTGGATGAGTGCAGCTCCCACTCAAGAAGCCTGACACCATCCAGGACAAAGCAGCCTGCTTGATTAGCACCACATCCACAAACATTCACACCCTCCACCACCGACGCACAGTAGCAGCAGTGTGTACCATCTACAAGATGTACTGCAGGAATTCACCAAGGCTCCTTAGACAGCACCTTCCAAACCCACGACCACTACTATCTAGAAGGACAAGGGCAGCAGATAGATGGGAACACCACCACATGGAGGTTCCCCTCCAACTAACTCATCATCCTGACTTGGAAATATATTGCCATTCCTTCACTATCGCTGGGTCAAAATCCTGGAACGCCCTTCCTAACAGCACTGTGGATGTACCTACACTACATGGACTGCAGCGGTTCAAGAAGGCAGCTCTCCACCACCCTCTCAATGGCAATGTGGGGTGGACAATAAATGCTGGCCCAGCCAGTGAAGCCCACATCCCATGAATGAATTAAAAAAAAAGATCCCTTATATAGAGGTTCAGTTTATCGGTAAGCACTCTCAGAATTTTATTGGGAAAAGATTTTTTAATTGTCAGTAGTGAATGTTTGTCAAGATGCAACAATGCCTAAGGATTCGGGGTGGTAGGTGTGCTGACAGGACTTTATCAGTGAGCTCACAGTCTAGATGGAATGACATTGAGACACAGACAGTACATGCATCTCTGAGGCCAAGAATTCCTTACCTACTGGAATCTCTGTCTTATCAAGGTCTCCCTTGTGTCACGGCCATCCATGCATTTCCATGCAGGGCCTTGCACCTCTCCTTTCCTCACCTCCTCTTCACCCTCATCATCAAAGGAATGCCTGTTATCTTGTATCTCCTCTTCCTCCAGGGCATTCCTCCTTTGAATAGCAAGGTTTTGCAAAGCACTACAACTATGAGTGACACTCTGGATGGCGTGTACTGCAATGCTCCTCATGCTCGTTCCAGTCATTGGAACCTCATTTTTAGCAGTCCAATTGTTTGCTCGACAATGGCCCTGGCCTGGTGTCTCCATGGTTGCTGTTAATGCTGCTCTCTTTGTCTATTCTAGGGGCTCTCACTGGCGCCATGTGCTGTGTCTTCTAAGAGTAACCTTTGTCACCAAGAAGCCAACCACCCAGGGCATCAGGTCCATTGAACATGTCTGGTAGCTGGGAGATCCAGAGAATGTATGAGTTGTGGCTGCTGCCAAGGTACCTTGCAAAAAGACCTGCATAATTATTTGATTGTAGTCACAGACCAACTGGACATTTAAGGAGTGACAGCCTTTCTTGTTAATGAATGCACATGGTTGGCTTGCTGGAGCCTTTATGGTGATGCAGGTGTAGTCTATTGATCCCTGGACCCCAGAGATTGCCAAAAAGCTTCTGGATCATTCAAGTTGACTCTGGCGGTCCATTGAAAATGCAGTGTACTTACCAGCCCTTTGGAACACAGCATCTGTAAAGGCCTTAATGCGTGGTGTGCAGCAGGCTGTGTAATGCCACTGAGGTCGCCACAGGCAGCTTGAGAGGATCCAGCGGCAAAAGAAGTGCAGTGCTACGGTCACCTTTACGGCCACTGGCATTGGGTGACCACCAACACAGTTCAAAGCTATCACCCCTGCCAGCATTTCACAGAGAGAGGTCACTGTGGTACTAGGGAGTCTGACTTTCCTCCAGGACTATGTCTCTGACATTTGAAGGTAGCTCATTCTCTCCCTATATACGCGATTGGCAGCATTAGTCCTGTGCCTCCATTGCTACAGCGCTATACTTCCATCAGCTACTTACTCCAGTGCAGGTCTGCCATCCTCATGAAGCACCAGTGCATCCTGAACCTCACCATCTGGGCTTCTTCCTCTCCCTCTCAGCCTCCTCCTCACTGGAGGATGTTTCTCCCACAGAGACCACTATCCCCATGTTTTTACTACCAATCAGGATGAGGTACAGTTGAAGGTTTAAATGCACCTTCTGCAAGATAAATGACACCTCAAAGCAGCAAATGTATCCCATGAAAACACAGCTTTCAACAGCAAATAATGGCAGCACTCATAGCAGCCTGAACTGGTGAGGACAAACTAAGGATCCAGCTGGTGACTTTTAACCTGCCCTTACAATATTTTAATGAAAAAAAGAGGATTCCCAGCTAATGTGATTCACACTCTCTAAACGTTCTGTTGCTCCTAGCATGTTTTATTCCATTAATTGGTACATTAACAAGCTTAACTGAACAATTAAATTGAATTTAAACAAGGTGGGCGGGCTCCCGATTTCTAGGCCGGCCTGCTTACCGTATCATCACGTTCAGGCATGATGACATTGGGAACGCGACCCAACGTCTTTGTGCCTAACAATATTTCGGCACAGGTGCGGTACAGGTCCATAACGCTGTGTGTTATTCTGCCCATATCTCTGTAACCTCCTCCAGTCCTACAACCCTTGAGATCTCTGCATTCCTCCAATTCTGGCCTCTTGCACATCCCTGCTCACCTTCACACCACCACTGTTAAGGGGGTTGGCCTCCTGTGAATGACCCGCTCCCCCGACTCTACTATCAATGGCAAAGCTTTCAGTTGTCTCAGTCCCAGTCTCTGGAACTCCCTCCCAATTCCCACTGTTTCAATTTCTTTCTCCCTGTTTTTAAATAAATTCTCAAAACCTATTGATTCCAGAATGCCTAAATCAGCCACTTATGTTGAATGTCCATTTTTACCCATCTATTTTGTTCTTCCAAGATGAAGATGCTATATGTATACAGGCTTGCTGTTGTTGAATCTTATTTCTTGAAAGCACAATCAATGAGTTGTAGTGTGAATGGATCCCAAGTCAGGTAAGTCAGAGTTTGTATTTTAAGAATTGAAGGTTGGGGATGATTTCATTCCAAATTACAAGACAGAGTTCCACGATAAATAACAAATATAAGGCCTATCATGACAAAAGGGTATGATCCAGCATACCCATAAATGTTCAAACCATCTCTTTTAAAGAGTTTCTTGTGTTTCACCAAACCATTGTCTCCTACTTGATTGTTTATCACATTTTTTGTTTCCTTGAAAAGTGCTGAGGTAAGCAACTTAGCACATTAGTACATCTGCCCCTCTCAGGTTCACGCGATGACCCCAGCATGTGAACAACCAGAGGCAGCAACTAATTTATGCCATATTATGACTTAGGGTGTGCTTTGCTGTCATCGCATCACTACGGTGTCAAGAATTATTCACCTCCACCTGCTCCTCACACAAAAGGGGCAATTTTAAGCCTCATTAACTGTTTAGAATCACCTGTGGGGCTTCCCCATTAATTTCCCACAGTCTTCCCCATGTTCAGATCATAACTGTTCTGAGCTGGCATGAGAGAGAGGCCCAGTGGAAGCCGATGGGGACCTTTTTTAAATCTGTAGATCTTGGTTCTGATGATATCATCAGGACCCGACTGAGGGAGAAAGGAATAGAAGGATATGCTGATAAGATTAGATGAAGAGGAGTAGGAAGGAGCTCATGGGAAGTGTAAACACAACCGCATTGACCAGTTGAGCCAAATGGCTGGTTTCTGAGCTCCAATGCCATGCAATTCTCTTTTCCTCCTTGAAATAATTCAAAAATATCTTCCTCCCTCACTGTGACAGTCTCCAGCTAAAAATAATTTAACTTGGTGCTGTTTCTCTGGTTACCTCAATCATTTTAAACCTGTGACCAGATTGGCTGTTGCCTGTAGGAGTGGTGCGTTTATCAGCTACCCATCAGCCTCCTCAGCCAGCAGTTCGTCATTTTCTCAGTACACTGTCAAGCCCATAAGTTTCTTGTTGCCCAGCCAGAATTCTTTTTGTGCAGCAAAGCAAATGAATTACTTACATGGTTTCATGTCTATATTCATTGCACCAGAGGGTGGCATGAATCTCACTCGAAAATAGGGCTAACTTGGCTTGTTCAGAAAGGCAGAAGACCCTGTATGCAGGGACTAAAATAGCATGGGCCCTGCAGATAAAACTCAATAACATAAGGTGCCTGCTTAAAATTTTCAAAAACAGTTTTTGTAGCTCAATTATTTAGCCCAGTGTGTAACCCTTATTCAATTAACTTAATTCAGTCTCTGCTGTGGCTCAGTGGCAATGTTGTCACCTCTCAGTCAGAAAGATCATCAGCTGAATTTACATTTCCTGATGCTGATCAAACCTTTGTCAGGAGGATCAAACGGGAAGTGAGTGAGGCCCCAATTTCACACTTATCCTCTGATACCCACCCTCCATTTTTCCTAGGTCAGGAAACTTATCAGGTCGTGACCTGACACTCAGTTAAAGCGATGTCGGATTCGCTATTTAAATGCCTGCTCCAAGTTCAATTTTCTCCAAGGTTGCTATTTTTGTGGAGGCAGGTGGGTTTCTGAAGGTAGTGGAAATCGCATCAGGTAAGTCAGTTCATGAACCTTGGGGAAGCCTACTGAGGAGTCAGTAATCTTTTGATATGTAAGTTTAAATGCTTTTGTCAACTTCAACTGTCATAAGTAAACGCTGTTTGAAAAGTTAGATATGTTATCACAGCAGTGATTTATCATAGGACTCTGTCTTTAAAAGATAAGACACATTAATTTGTCCAGCACTGTGTAAATGTTCAGATGCATTAGAGTATTTTCTCCTGTGGATAAAGTCCTCATCTGCATTCTACAATATGGGGATTCAGATATGAATGCATGTAGGGGACCCTATTGTTTGATTTAATGTCCTGACATCTGCTGAGCCTTGAAGCACTCTTCCAGTATCCACTAGGTACAGAACCAATGATCCATATAATAACACTGCCAAGTCTTTGAAATGTTCATGAAATATTTAAAAATCAGCTATTCAAAATACCCTTTAAAAAACTGACCCCCTTATAACCTCATAAAACTGTCAGACAAAAACACAGCCAGTGAAAGCCCCACTGGAAAGAAAAATCCTTTAATCCTTTTAACATCTCCTAAAGTCAGCCAAATAAAAAAACAGACATTGAAAAACCACTTAAAAAAAATAAAGATATTATAAGCTCATAAAACTGTCAATCAAACAATACCAGCAGTCCCCTCTGCCGCTTTGTAAACAATTTCCTACAGGGCTGAATCCATTAGTGACTTGTGGAGCTCAGGAAAGCACTCATTATGAGGCCATCTGGCAACTGTATCAACAAAAGCAGGGTTAACAGAAGGCCAGATATGGGGGGCATGGGGGTGGATGGGAAGTGAGACATGAGATTTAGAGGGCTAGAGAACCTAACAGCTATGAATAGAACAACCATGTCCTAGGCCCAAGCATTTTCAGCTGCTTCATCAATGAGCTTCCTTTCGTCATGATGTATGAAGTAGGGATGTTCACTGGTGATTGCACAATGTTCAGCACTCCTCAGACACTGAAGCAACCCACGTCCAAATGCAGCAAAGCCTGGACAATATCCAGCCTTGGACAGATAAGCGGCAAGTAACATTCATGCCATACAAGTGCCAGGCAATGACCATCTCCAACAAGAGAGAATCTATATATCGCCCCTTGACATTCAATGGCATTTCCATCGCTGAATCCCCCGCTATCAACATCCTGGGGGTTACCATTGACTAGAAAATGATCTGGACTAGCCATGTAAATACAGTGGCTACAAGAGCAGGTCAGAGGCTAGGAATCCTGCGGTGAGTAACTCACACCCCCCCAAAGCCTGTCCACCATCTACAAGGCACAAGTCAGGAGTATGATAGAATACTCTCCCCTTGCCTGGATAAGTGCAGCTCCAACAACACTCAAGAAGCTTGATGGCATCCAGGACAAAGCAACCCACTTGATTGGCACCCTATCCACAAACATTCGCTCCCTCCGCCACCGACGCACAGTGGCAACAGTGTGTACCATCTACAAGATGCACTGCAGGAACTCACCAAGACATCTCAGACAGCACCTTCCAAACCCACAACCGCTACCATCTAGAAGGACAAGGGCAGCAGATTCATGGGAACAGCACCACCACCTGCAAGTTCCTCTCCAAGCCACACACCATCTGCCATCCATCCTCTTCTGTTACTTCCTTGGACATGCTTCGGGAGATGGCAGCCCGACTCCAGCCCACACCTGACTCACGGAGACCAAAATCCTGTGGAAATGGCTACCTTTTAGAAGTTGGGAACGCAATGTTGGAAAAAGTTCCGACTCACAATTCCCAAACCAATGACGAAAATCTGGCCCCTGGGTCCATGTCCCACTCCAGAAACTTGAGCACAAAATCCAAACCAACACTCCAGTGTTAGTACTGAGGGAGTGCTGCATGATTTGAGGTGTCATCTTTTGGATGTAATGTTAAATAAAGGTCTCTTCTGCTCTCTCTCAGTGACATGCAAAAGATCCCATGGCACTATCTTGAAGGAGAACAGGGGAGTTCTGCTCGGTGTCCTGGACAATATTTATCTCTCACGAATATCAGTAGAAAACATTATCACCATTTGACGTCCTGATCAACATACTCTCTCATTATTTTTAGTTGTGTACAGCGTATTCATTTAAGTGCACAAGCCTTTTGAAAATTTTTGTCCAGATCTGCATATTCACAGTGACTAAAAAGGATAGACTTGTGTGCAGCCTGCGCGGGAACTTCTGGATCGCTTAAAGGGTGCATTGAACCTGACCACCATCAGGCACTCACTACCCGATTAAATCAGCTCCGCCCCTCACTATCATACCCAATGACCACCATCAGACATTCTAAACAGCATCGAACCCTCTTCCCCGCAACCACCATCAGCTTCACAGCCAACCATCAGACCCTGACCAACAGCCCACATCGCCTCCAGGAACAGGACTACTCCCATCTCAACTACACTCACCAGCTCTCCTCGACTGTGGCTTTGCAGGCTTCCCTGCCTGACAGACCTCGAGTCTGTCAATCAGGTTGTCTGCCAGTGAGAAACCAACACAAAAACTGCAAGACTTTTGGGAAACACATTCTTCCAAGGTTTCCAACCTCAAAACTGCCCAATCCCCCAGAAGGTGTCTCCAGGCTGAAATGCAGGCCAAAAGGTCAAAAGGCCAAAATTTACCACACCACCCAATTCCTTTCCTTCCCTTCCCATTTGCCAAATTTCCTCTAATTTCACTTCCTAGTTCCTGGATGTGCTGAATAATGCTTAGGTACAGTTCCCACAGTTACTGGCAGCCATCTGCAAACACAGCCAAGCCCAGTAACAATTTGTATTTGAAAGAGTAAAAATTCTGCCTTGCATTCTCTCATTGGAGGCCAGGAGTTTATCGCAATATACATTTTCAATCCCTGAGTTTACATCATCCATGGTAACAGGCAGAGTTTCATAGGCTGGGGGCATGCAACATACCCATGTGTGCTCCAAGTGGGCATAACAGGATTTATCAGATTAACTGGTTATCTGTGTGCGTGGTTAGAGATGGGGACCATTTCATCGCTCCTATGTAAGTATAGTAGACCCAACATTTAGTTAGTATTGCTGTTAGCCTTCAGCTGCCCAGACTGGTTTTATCCAAGATCATCCATTATATTACCACCCACTGCATCCACTACTGCCATAAATATTCCCCTTACCACACTACCACCCACCCCACCCCCTCCACCACCACAGCCACAGTGACAAGTGTATTAACTTGGCTAATGGGCAATACTTCCATCTATAAGTTACAGGTTATAAATGTAGCTCACAACTAGTAAGCTTTGCCCCTAGTGGAAGCCTGTAAAACAACTGATTTTATACTGCATAGAACTGAAGAGAATGGAAGCTGTAAATGCACCTTAGGTTTTAACCACAGAAGTCCACATTGAATAATGCTGCTGAGCAGGCCCCTGATTTAATGGAGAAGGGGTTAGGACAGGGATTCACACCTCTCTGACACAAATACCCCAAAGAACATGAGCAAATGTCAATGGTAAAGGTTCAATATTATATCAGAAGGAAATGTAATGGAATTTGTGTCCCCACTCACCTGAAGTCTTAGGTACAACACCACTGGAACTCATCACAACTCCGGCAGCCTTAAGAGAGTCGCTTGATACTTTGAAAGGAATTTAATGCGCTCCCCTGAGGCAGGTTTGGAGGCAGGAGAGCATTTACTTCATTGGAAGGGTACCGGATGGGATCCCACTGCCTTCTCACCTCTGCCCAGGACAGGAAGGCTTGTGAATAGCCTTCCTGCCCTGCCGCCAATTGAAACCCCTAGGTGGATAATTAATGCCCACATAAAGGTCTCATCCTGCCACCATTGGTATTCAACCAGTGGCAGGTGGGGCAGTTGGCATGTGGGAAGGCTGCAAACCTTGTTGTGATTGCTTGTGGGCTCCAGGGGAGAGGTCCCTCGTTCAAGGGTGCTCAGTGCCTTATCAAGGAGAAGCCCACTAAGAGCCAACACCCTGTCCTTGCAGGTGACCCCCTCTTCTCCTCCTGCCTTCTGTGACCCCTATTCCGCGACTCCAATCCGGCTCTCACTCAACTGTGGCCTGGGACCCCTTAGCAATCCTTGGCCTCTCCCTGGCACTGCCTGCAATGGACAGCTGGTGGCCACTGATTGGCTGGCAACTCTCAGGGGGCAGGATTTCTGGCCCTGGTATTCTTGATCCTGGGGAAGACCCAGCACCAGTCACTTATGTGCCTGAGAGGCAATTAATACTGGCAGGCCTTCCCCAGAGGAGGTGGTGCGCAGCTCTTGATGGCTCTCCAGCTGACGGGCGAGATCCCCCTCATTCACATTAAATGCCCTTTGGTTTTGTTATTTAATTCATGGTTCATCCTAGGGCTGAATAGCTGGCTTGTTCTATTGCTCAGTGCAGCAGCGTGACTCAGGGGCAACTCAGTAGTCACATAACAGGGTCCTGGGCTGGAATTTCTTGGAAGTCTTCCCGCTTCATAATGGCAACCGTGCCAGAGGAGCAGCAGAATTCCCAACGTATCTACGCCACGTAACACCAGCCAAGGAATCTAAGAACAATGTGCTCGTTAGAACTGACAACCACATCCCAAACAACTCCAGGACAGGATTTTACTCAAACCCTGTCAAAACGTAATGCATTTTTTAAAATGACTGTTCAACCCTCTCCTCAATCCATTTAAGGTTGCAGCTGTGTAACTCTCCAGGATTGTCCTGGGGTCACCAGGAATTTACAATCAATCTCCAGGGCACTGCTGCGAGGAATCCAGGACAGAAATGATTAACAAAAAGATTTTTTTTGAACTTCCTTGACCACTTTCGTTCATTAGTTTCAAAAATGTTGGAGGTGGGGAAAAGAAGGCTGTTTGACGAAGCGGGGCCATTGAAGGGAGGTCATGTGATGAAATCTCCAGTGATATACCCAAGCAGAATTGGCAACCCTCTACCATGGGGGTGGGAAGGGAAATGAATTTCCAAGAGTCTGCTCCTGTTCTGCCATTGTAACATCATTGGAAGCATTGGGAATTCTGCTGCTCCTCTGGCACGGTTACCATTATGAAGCAGGAAGACTTCCAAGAAACTCCAGCCCAGGACCCTGTTATGTGACTACTGAGTTGCCCCTGAGTCAAGAGTGCAGACTTCTGATGTAATATCTGTACACAAAAGGACTTTTATTTACATCATCTCTCAGAAATATCTTAAAGAACTTCAAGTGCAATGTTTAAAGAGCAGTGGCTACATTTATGTGAGCAACATAGCTACCATTTTGCACACAGCAAGATCCAGAAAGAGCTACATACTGAATTGCAAGTCAAGCTGGTATTTTTTGCATGGTTCTGCTTGAAGGAGGAAAGCTGACCAGGCCACCCAGGTGAACTCCCTGATTCTTCTTCAGATAGCTCCATGGTATTCTTAACTGTTCAACCAAACCTCGGGTTAATGTCACATTCAAATGGTGTCAACGCCAGCAGTGCTGCACTGAAAAGTCACATTTGAATTAGGTGCCCAGGTCATGGATGGGTCTTGAACCTATAACCTGAAACTGAGCTATGATTTTCACACAGCCAGTGGTAATTTCTGGTAAATTCATCAAGTTTGGAGTGAAACACGTGCATTGGTGGCAGCAGTGATAGAAATGTAGTCAGGTCATAACACGTGGGCTTTGTCCTATTCTTCAGCACCTCATACTGGTTAGATATGTTAATTGTGACTGGCATCCGCAGTGCAAGGGCAAGCAGTTCAAATTCCACTTAAATGCTCTCCTGGCAACATGGTCACTTCCTTCCTAAACTGCTGACAGCTTTCAATTTATATAGGATGTCAATAAAAAGACAGTTAGAGCATGGCTAGATCCCTTTGATTGGCAGTGACTTGCAGTTTAGAATGAGCGCATTTTCATTGAATTTAGTAGGTAGAAATTGAGAGTATTTTTGTACCTGTTCGCAATACTCTTGCACCCTTTTCTATGCACCCAGCTCTGATGAAAAAAATGCAAGAGTCAATTTACCTCTCGCATACTCTCAAATATGAGGCCTCACACTGGGAGCAGTACAGATCAGGAAACTGCACCCTCACAGCTTCTGATTTTCCATCCAGTAGGATTACTGGTTGGAAAATTGCAGAGTAGACATGAGCAACCTCAAAATCTAGTGTTGGTGGGTGAAGTTCTACATTGGCAGCAATAGTAACCTACTCCAAGTCTTCACTGATGCTGCTCCAACAGCTTCACTGTTTAAAATTAGCAAAGAGGGAGTTGGGAGTTTCACTGTTTAAAATCAGCAAAGAGGGAGCCGGGAGCTTCACTGTTTAAAATCATCAAAGAGGGAGTCGGGAGTTTCACTCTTTAAAATCAGTGAAGAGGGAGCCGGGAGCTTCACTGTTTAAAATCAGCGAAGAGGGAGCCGGGAGTGTAGTCATTTCAGCTGCTGAAGAAACTTAAGTGAAAAACAGCTGTGACATCATAGGAAACTAATCAATTGATTGACCGCTAAGTGCGTGCTTGTGGTAAAGGACAGTGTATTAATAGCCAGCTTAGGACAGCGGAGTTAAGGTAGATATATATATAAAAAGAACTAAAACTTTAAAATATTATACCATAACAATATAATACATAAAAAATATAATTAAAATAAATACTTAAAACACATGCCTGTGTAATTAGGAAATGTATAAAACACTGGTGAGACCACAACTGGAGTATTGTGTGCAGTTCTGGTCATCACATTACAGGAAGGACATAATAGCTCTGGAGAGAGTGCAGAGGAGGTTTACAAGAATGTTGCTGGAGTTAGAAAAGTGTAGCTATGAGGAGAGATTGGATTGGGGTTATTTTCCTTAGAATAATAAAGGCTGAGAGGAGACTTGATTGAGGTATACAAAATTATGAGGGGAATAGATAGAGTGGACAGGATAAAATTGTTTCCCTTGGTGGAGAATTCTAGAACCAGGAGACATAGATTCAAGATAAGTGGCAGAAGGTGTAGGGGGTACATGAGAAAGAACTTTTTTATGCAGAGGGTAGTGGGTGTCGGGAATTCGCTGCCCAAGTTGGTGGTAGAGGCAAGAATTCTGAACTCTTTTAAAAAGTACCTGGATCTGCACCTTAAGTGCTGTACGCTGCAGGGCTATGGGTCAGGTGCAGGAAGGTGGGATTAGAAAGGGCACCTGGGTGTCCTCAGGCTGGCATGGACAAGATGGGCCAAATGGCCTCCTTCTCTGCTGTAACTTTTCTATGGTTCTATGGTATAACTTTTAGTAGTAATTGATACTAACGTTTAATAAACACAGAATATTGTAATATACATATGAATTATTCCAAGCTAATTCAGAAAGTAATTAAATGAACTAAATAATACAAGTGATAATGGCAGGACAGGTGTTATGTTGCAGCTGTGGAATGTGGGAGCTTTTGGATGCCAAGGTGATCGAGGACAAACACTTCTTCAGAAAGTGTAAGCAGCTAGGTGAATTCTGGGTCAGGATTATCGATCTGGAAGCGGAACTACAGACACTGCACAACAAAAGGGAGAGGGAGAAATACCCAGACATTTTGTTCCAGGAGACAGTCACACCTCTTAGAATACAGTCGGCTGTTTTGGTCAGCGGTGAGGGACAGGAGGATGTGACAGTGAATGACACAAGTAAAGGGATCGAGCAGACAGGAGTGGAGGAGACTCAGACTTTGCAATTGTCAAACAGGTTTGAGGTGCTAGTAGCCTGTGTGGATGAAAGCAAGGTCTGCAAGGTGGTTGAGCAGGCTGGCCATGGCACTATGGCGTAGGGAAACAGAGGGAGAAAAAGTGAATATAGTGGTATTTGGGGACAGTATTGTGAGGGGGATTGACACTGTTCTCTGCAGCAAACAGCAAGAGTCTAGAAGGCTGTGTTGTCTTCCTGGTATCAGGGTTCGGGATATCTGCTCAGGGCTGGAGAGGAACTAACAGTGGGAGGGGGAGGATCCAGTAGTCATGGTCCATGTAGGTACTAACGACATAGGCAGGACAAGGAAAGTGGTTCTGCATAGTCAATATGAGGAGCTAGGCATCAAATTAAGAAGTAGAATCTCAAAAGTAATAATCTCTGGATTATTACCTGAGCTGTGTGTAAATTGGCATAGGGCAAATAAGATTAGAAAGGTTAATTTGTGGTTCAAAAACTGCTATGGCAGAAGTGGGTTCTAGTTCAAGGAGAACTGGCACCTGTACTGGGTAAAGTGGGGACTATACTGTTGAGACAGTCTACACTAGAACCATGCTGGGACCAGTGTTCTTATGAACCACATAACTTGGAAAGTACAGTGGGTTTTAAACTAAATAGTGGGGGAAAAGGTTGAAATGTAGGAAGATGTAGTATATCAAAGAGTAGACACAAGGTAAGAGAGGAAGGCATTAATATGGGAAATGATAAGCAGACTGTGACAGGAAGGGACAGAGAGTACAAATCTAAGACCAAATCAACATAAGGCTAGAGGTTACAAAAATAATAAAAAGACAAAACTTAAAGCTTTGTATCTGAATGCACATAGCATTCAAAACAAAACAGATGAACAGATAGTGCAAATAGAAATAAATAAGTACAATCTGATAGCCATTATAGAGGCATGGTTGCAGTATGGCATAGATTGGGACCTGATTATTGAAGGGTATGTGACATTTAGGAAGAATGAGAAGTTAGGAAAAAGTGGAGGGGTAGCTCTGTTAACTAAAGACAACATTAGCACAATAGAGAGGTGTGAGCTAAGTTCAGGGAATCAGAATGTAGAAGTGGTTTGGGTAAAGATGAGGAATGAAAAAGGCAAGAATTTACTTGTGGGAGTGGTGTACAGGCCCCCTAACAGTAATCTCATGGTAGGACAGGGTATCCAAGAAGAAATAGTGAGAGCTTGTAAGAAAGGCACGGCTATTATCATGAGGGATTTAAATCTACATAGAGACTGGAAAAATCAGATGAGCAAAGGTAGCTTAGATGAAAAATTCACAGAATGTTTTCAGGATAATTTCTTAGAACAGCATGTTCTGGAGCCAACCAGGGAGTAGACTATACTAGACCTGATATTGTGTAACGAGATAGGATTAATTAATGACCTCTGAGTGAAGGTGCACCTATGTAGCAATGAGCATAATATGATTGAATTTTACATTCAGTTTGAGGGAGAGAGAAGTGGGTCTAAGACTAGTATTTTAAACTTAAATAGGGCAATTATGAGAGCATGAAAGCAGAGTTAGCGAAAGTGGACTAGCAATTAGGTTAAGGGATAGGTCAACAGAGATACAATGGCAGACATTTAAGGGGATACTTTAGAATACACAGAATAGATACATTCCAACAAGAAAGAAAAATTCCAAGGGAGGACCCACCATCCGTGGTTAACTAAAAAAGTTAAGGACAGTATCAAACTTAAAAGAAAAAGTATATAATTGCACAAAGATGCATGGCAGGTCAGAAGATTGGACAGAATATAGAAAACAGCAAAGAATGACTATAAGATCAATAAGGAGGGAAAAATTAAATATGAGAGAAAGCTAGCTAGAGTTATAAAGACAAATAGTAAGCGTTTCTATATTAAAAAAGAAAAGAGTTAACAAAGTGAGCATTGGTCCTATAGAAAGTGAGTCTGGGGAATTAATAATGGAAAATAAGGAGATGGCAGATGAATTGAACCAGTATTTTGCATCGGTCTTCACTATAGAGTGTACAAGTAACATCCCAGAAATAGCTGTAAATCAGGAATTGGAAGGGAGGGAGGAACTCAAGAAAATTACAACCACCAGGGAAGTGGTACTTAGCAAATTGTTGGAACTGCAGGTTGACAAGTCCCCGGATCTGGATGGATTTTATGCTAGGCTCTTAAAAGAAGTGGCTAGTGAGATAGTTGATGTGTTTGTTTCAATTTTCTAAAATTCCCTAGATTCAGGGAAGGTTAGATTGGAAAGTAGCTAATGTAGCTCCTTAATTCACAAAGGAAGGGAGACAGAAAACAGGAAACTATAAGTCAGTTAGCTTAACAGCTGCCATAGAGAAAATGTTAGAAGCTATTATTAAAGACATTATAGTAGGGCACTCAGATAAATTCAAGGTAATTAGGCAGAGTTAACATGATTTTGTGAAAGAGAAATCATGTTTAACCAATTTATTGGACTTCTTTGAAGAAGTAACATGTGCTATGGATAAAGGGAAACTGGTGGGTGTACTGTACTTAGATTTTTAGAAGGCATTGGGTGCCACATCAAAGGTTATTGCAGAAAATAAAAGCTTATGGCATAGGTGGTAACATTGGCATGGATAGAAGATTGGCTAGCTAACAAGAAACAGAGAGTAGTCATCAATGGGTCATTTTCTGCTTGGCAGGATGCGACAACTGGTGTGCCACAGGGATCAGTGCTGAGGTCTCAGCTCTTTACAATTTATTTAAATGATTTGGATGAAGGGACCGATGGTATGTTGCTAAATTTGCTAGATATGTAGGAAAGTAAGTTGTGAAGAGGACGTAAGGAGACTACAAAAGGATATAAGTAGGTTAAGTGAGTGGGCGAAGATTTGGCAAATGTGGGAAAACGTGAGGTTGTCCCTTTTGGAAGGATGAATAAAAAAAGAAACATTATCTAAATGGTGAGAGATTGCAGAACTCTGAGATGCAGAGGGATCTGGGTGTCATAGTGCATGAATCTCAAAAGGTTAGTATGCAGGTACAGCAAGTAATTAGCAAAGCTAGTAGAATGTTATCGTTTATTGCAAGGGAATTGAATAATGAGTAGGGAAATTATGCTTCAGTTATACAGGGCATCGGTGAAGCCACGTCTGGAGCACTGTGTATAGTATTGGTCTCCTTATCATCCTATTCCCTTCTTCCTCGTGTACTTATCTAACCCCTTTAAATGCACCTATTTGGGTTGTCATGAGGAAAGGTTGGACAGGCTAGGCTTGTATCCACTGGAGTTTAGGAGAGTAAAAAGCAACTTAATTGAAACATTTAAGAACCTGAGGAAACTTGACAGGGTGGATGTGGAAAGAATGTTTCCTCTTGCGGAAGAATCTAGAACTAGGGGTCACTGTTTAAAAAATAGACAAGAGATGAGGAATTTTTTTTTTCTCTCGGGGGTTGAGATACTTTAGAATTCTCTTCCTTAAAAGGTCTTTAAGGCAGTAGTAGATAAATTCTTGATAAGCAATGGGGTGAAAGATTATCGAGGGTAGGCAGAAATGTGGAGTTAAGGCTAAAATCAGATCAGCTATGATCTTACGGAATGGCAGAGCAGGCTTCAAGGACCAAGCGGCCTACTCCTGGGCCAGAATTTTTGGGTCGGCGAGCAGGGTCTGGGCCTCTTGCCAACGTGTAAAATGTCGTGCGGTGATGTCGGGTGTGTGTCCCAACGTCACCGCGAGTCATTCAGATTTTCAGTTTGGCGGGCGCACACCCAAGTCAGCTGTGCACCCGCCGAACTGCCAAAGGCCTATTAAGGCCATTTAAATATCAGTTAAAACAATAAACCTTAAGGTTGGCGGGCAGGCGAAGTGCCCAGGCAGCCTTAGCATTTATCATGGAACCTCATCCACGGGTGAGATGAGGTTTCATGAAGGTATTTAAAGTTTTATAAGCATTTTTAATAACATTCATAGACATGTCCCAGCTCATGTGATACTTTCATATGAGGGGCCATGTCTTAAATGTTTTTTCTTTATTAAAATTTTCAGAACTTCAATTCCCTGTGCCTCAGGAAGACTTCTGTGCTCTTTCGCATGCTCCCGCCCAACCCTCTTGACAGGAAGAAAATTCTCCCCTGCTTCTAATTTGTATGGTCATATGTAACACCAACCAGCTAAACAGCATACCTGAGCAATAAAATGATCAAAGATCTTTAAAATTATAAATTAGTTTGATAGGGTAGATGTACAGCAGATATTACCACCTGTAGAAGAGACCATAAATAAGGGTCATAAAATAATCACCAACAAATTCCTTAAGTAATTCTGGAGAAACTTCTTTACCCAGCGAGTAGTAGGAATGTGGAACTCACTATCAGCAAGAGTGATTGAGGAGGATAGCATAGGTGCATTTAAAGGAAAGTTAGATAAGTACATAAGGAAGAAAGGAATAGAATGATATATTGATAGGGTGAGATGATGTAGAATTGGAGGAGGTTTATGGACCTTAACCAAATGGCCTGTTTCCGAAATGTAAATGTTATGCTAAAAAAATGCATCAATCCTCCATCTTTGCATCAGACGAATCTCCCTGTCTCAGCCTCGGATTCTCCTGAAATGGTTCTGGCTACTGTTCCTCCGATAGTCTACTGGGGATAAAAAACCCTGCCCTCAGCACCAGGAAAATATGAGGTTCCTCAAAGCCTGGTCAGAGGTGAGTTAGCTAGCATGGGGTGCTATAGGGGTGCTATATATGGTTGCAGTATCCCTGGCCTAGTGAAGGGAAACTATCAGCCAGAGTTCCCACTCTGTTCAGTGACCCCTTCTAAGAAGTGCACCTGCATGAAGGTTGGGTGAGGACAGGATTGGTTTTGACTGTAACCCCAACTACTGCCTGGACTCACAGATGAAGAATGGCCACGAGGGTCAGATACTGGAGGTAACCTGCCATTTGTGTGGACAGTACCCAGGTATTAGTGAATGCTTTCTGACCAGAAAGAGGAAAAGACTGGAGGGAGGGCATGAGTTAAAAAAATAAATATGTATAAATATTTGTTATTCAGCTGCATTTTCCATAATTTTTTTGTTTTTTTGAAGGGTCAAGGGACACAATATCCACTTTCCACATAGCAGCAGCCACAGCCAATGATCTGCCAGGCTTTTTGATGTTGCCAACAACACTCTTCAACCCCTGCCTCTGCAGAACACCCTGCCCACCCATCTGATCCATTGGCTTGACGTTATAAATTCCTGTTGTCTCTCCCTTAGGACCAATCCATTCAACATGAGCAGTAAGTGCTAAATTCCAGGAATCAGTCCAATGTGAACCTTTGTCTAACGGGAACTCAATGCAGATTTTCTGGAAAGCCATCAGATGCCTTCATGAAAAGGAGAGACCTCAGTCTCTGTCCTTCTTCTCCATTAGATTAGATTGAAACACAGACATTTGTCTCAGGCTAAATTCCAGCTTCTTAAAATTCTGAAAACTGTCAGAAGGCTCAACCTACAAAGTCCTTCCCTTGTTGATTCATGGTTAGGAAATCAAGCACTTAGCTTGAAAATGTGAGGTATCTTTGTTTTGCAATAGAACTAAAATATCTTTTAGGGAAGTATCAGATTTTCTCACTTCATATTCTCAGGTCACATTCTCCGATCAAAAGCATAACCAGAGAGGCACATATCCATTCAACATACCTCCAACCAACCTTATTCACCCAGTACCTCTGCCCAAATGCTGACCAACCAGTACCACTCTGGCCAAACACTGGTCATCCTGTATCACTCTGGTTACATACTGTTCATCCAGCAGCATTTAAATAGTGCCTTTAATTGCAGTAATGTCTGAAGATACTTCACAGCAGCATTATCAAATAAAATTTGGCATCAGACCAGATAAGGAGATATTAGGACAGATGACCAAAAAGGTTAGTCAAACAGATAGGTTTGAAAGAAAGAGTGTCTTAAAGGAGAAGGGAAAGGTAGAACGGTGGAGAAGTTTAGAGAGGGAACACAGAGTACCACTCTGGCCAAACACTATCTATCCAGAAAAACTCAGCAGGTCTGGCAGCATCGGTGGAGAAGAAAAAAGTTGACGTTTCGAGTCCTCATGACCCTTCAACAGAACTGATTTTTCTTTACAAGGAGAGGAGTGAAATATAAGCTGGTTTAAGGTGGGGGGGGGGGGGGGGGGGGGGTGAAGTGGAGGGGGGTGTTGTTGTAGGGACAAGCAAGCAGTGATAGGAGCAGATCATCAAAAGATGTCACAGACAAAAGAACAAAAGAACACAGAGGTGTTGAAGTTGGTGATATTATCTAAACGAATGTGCTAATTAAGAATGGATGGTAGGGCAGACCGCAAGAATGACCCAAACCTCCCTGTTGCTTGCCATTTTAACACTCCACCCTGCTCTCTTGCCCACATGTCTGTCCTTGGCTTGCTGCATTGTTCCAGTGAAGCCCAACGCAAACTGGAGGAACAGCACCTCATCTTCCGACTAGGCACTTTACAGCCTTCTGGACTGAATATTGAATTCAACAACTTTAGGTCTTGAGCTCCCTCCTCCATCCCCACCCCCTTTCTGTTTCTTCCCCCTTCCTTTTGTTTTTTTCCAATAATTTATATAGATTTTTCTTTTCCCACCTATTTCCATTATTTTTAAATCTTTTATGCCCCCCCCCACCCCCACTAGAGCTATACCTTGAGTGCCCTACCATCCACTCTTAATTAGCACATTCGTTTAGATAATATCACCAACTTCAACACCTCTGTGTTCTTTTGTTCTTTTGTCTGTGACATCTTTTGATGATCTGCTCCTATCACTGCTTGCTTGTCCCTACAACAACACCCCCTCCCCTCCACTTCTCTCTCCCCACCCCCACCCCCACCTTAAACCAGCTTATATTTCACTCCTCACCTTGTAAAGAAAAATCAGTTCTGTTGAAAGGTCATGAGGACTCGAAACGTTAACACTTTTCTTCTCCGCCGATGCTACCAGACATGCTGGGTTTTCCCAGGTAATTCTGTTTTTGTTTTGGATTTCCAGCATCCGCAGTTTTTTGTTTTTATCACTATCTATCCAGATCCACTTCAATAAAAAGAGACAGATAAAGAGCGAACATGAGAAAGACAAACAGGCAGAAAGCCTTCCACAACCTCAGGACCTAGCAAAGCACTTCATAGACAAAGTGTGTCATTGTTGTAATGTAATGATGAATTATTACTCCAATTAAGTACATTTCACCAATCAGGTTCATGACAGTAACTCTTGTTATAGATATAAACGTTTGGCTCCAATCTGAAGTTTCAAAAAGTTTGTCTAATTGCTTCAGAGGCTAGAACATTCCAGAATTTTATTCTGATCCTAAAACAGGATTACGTCAGATCACCAAGCAAAGCTTCCAACATAAAAGATCAATGCAAATATCCAATTTACAGTAGCAAATTAAAACAGTGCCAAGTAGCAAAGGGCTGGATGCCAGTCATGCTACAAATCCATTTTAATGCACTGTTCCACTCATTGGCCATACTGAGCCAGAAGAGGCCTCCTCTGACTAAATCACTGAATGATGGCTTGAGAGGAAACAGTGGGCCCTTATGCCAACCATACTGTAGGAAAGGGATAGGATTGTGCTACTGGCTTCTCCCCAGCACTTTGGTTTAGCTTATCCGTGGGAATTTATCTCAGCATTATATCTGCAAGAATCAGTAGGCCCAGTAAATATGATAAGAATTGGTACCGAGCTGGGCACCCCCAAACTGGCATCACTGGTAGAGTACAACACCTCTATGCTGTATGAATACTGTGATTGAGTACAGCACCCCAAACTGGCAGCATTGGTCATGGTCAATCTGTTCCTGCCCTGCAACAGGAATGAGTTTTCCTATCAATTATAGTCCCTTCTTTTCTAATGCCTTCCCCTCCTACTGTGAAGATGTTGACTTCTATGCTAGGAAGCTTCATATTCTATGGGCCTCACTACTTCACCAGAATGATCTCTCTTTACTTGTAAGTCTAGGCACTGGGTTTTAGCAGGTTTTTTTTATCTCAGGAGACCTCACAGTCCAGGTCCATCATCTGATGTCCAAGCACGCACTTTCCAACAAGAGAAATTGGAGAGTACTCAAAAGTGGTAACTCCGGCTGATTTCTTCTCTTCAAATCCCAGGAAAGTTGAGGCCAAAACTTAGCATCCATGATTGGCCCAATTAATTCAACACCGACCGAGGATCAGGCCTAAAATAAAAGCAAAATACTGCGGATGTTGGAAATCTAAAATAAAAACAGAAAGTGCTGGAAATACTCATCCTGAAGAAGTGTCATTTTTGCCTCGAAATGTTAACTCTGTTTCTCTCCTCACAAACGCTGCTGGATTGGCTGAGTATTTCCAGTACTTTCTGTTTTTATTTCAGGATTAGACCTAGGTCCTTTCAGCAGTGCGTCAGGCATGGCTCAGTCAGAGACTCATCAGCAGATAATGGGTTCAAGTCTCACTCTGGGGATTTGAGCACAAATTCTAAGTTGACATGCTTTTTTTTTCATTCGTTCATGGGATGTGGGCGTTGCTGACTGGGCCAGCATTTATTGCCCATTCCTTATTGCCCTTGAGAACTGAGTGGCTTGCTAGGCCATTTCAGAGGACATTTAAAAATCAACTGCATTGCTGTGGGTCTCGAATCACATGTAGGCCAGACCAGGTAAGGACAGAAGATTTTCTTCCTTAAAGGACATGAGTGAATCAAGCTAGTGTGCTAATGAGGAGAGTGCTGCACTGTTGGAAGTGTAACTTTTCTAATTAAACATTACACCAAGACATCATTTCAAAGAAGGGCAGAGGAGTTCTCCCAAGTGTCCGGGGTCAATATTTATCCCTTGACCAACGTCGCCAAAAAAGAGATTTTCCAGTTATCTGCACACTGCTGTTTGTGGGATCTTGTTGTGTTCCTTACAATACAACATTAATTGGGTATAAAGCATTTTGGGATGTCCTGAGGTCATAAAAGTTGCTATGTAAATGCAAGTTCTTTCTTTCTTTCTAGATAGCCTACCAGCCAAACAAGTGACCCTAGGAGCTTTCTGTTGGCCAAAGAGACAGCATTAATTACCATTAATAACCTGTTCTGTTAAAGGGTCATTCGGACTCGAAACGTTAACTGTGGTCCTCCCCACAGATGCTGCCAGACCTGCTGAGTTTTTCCAGGTATTTTTGTTTTTGTTCCCTTAGGAGCTTTGATGTTTTCCTTTTGTTTGTCTCGGATATTTGGCCACTGATGCTGCTCTGACATCGCCCATCCCCCCACCCCCAACCACAGACTTGGCCATTTCCTTTCTCAGTGGGAGTTTGCTGAATATTGTCCTTTTCAGTGTAAATATTTAGGACCTGCCCCTTCCTGAGGCCAAAGAGACAGCATTAATTTCCATTAAGGACGATAGTGGTAATTTGTGTGTGGAGCCAGAAGACGTAGGTAGGGCTCTAAATGAATACTTTGTGTCGGTGTTCACAAATGAGAGGGACGAGGTGGTATGGAAATCAGGCAGACGGACTGTGATATAATTAAAGAAATTAGCATTGAAAGGGAGGAGGTTCTAAGTGGTCTGGCAGGCTTAAAAGTAGCTAAATCTCCAGGCCCGCATGAAATGCACCCCAGGCTGTTGAATGATGCAAGGGACGAAATAGCAGGGGCGCTGGCAATAATTTTCAATACCTCTCTGGCCACAGGAGAGGTGCCAGAGGACTGGAGGACAGCCAATGTGGTACCGTTATTCAAGAAGGAAGGAAGGGATAAATCAGGGAACTACAGGCCAGTCAGTCTAACCTCAGTGGTAGGAAAACTATTGGAAGCAATTCCGAGGTACAGAATTAATCTACACTTGGAGAGGCAGGGATTAATCAAGGACAGTCAGCATGGTTTTGTTAAGGGGAGGTCATGTCTGAGCTATTTGATTGAATTTTTCAAAGACGTGACCAGGTGTGTAGATGAGGGCAATGCATTTGACGTAGCCTACTTGGACTTCAGCAAGGCTTTTGATAAGGTCCCGCATGGGAGACAGATAACGAAGGTAAGAGCCCATGGGATCCAAGGCAATTTGGCAAAATGGATCCAGAATTGGCTGTGGCAGGAAGCAGAAGGTGATGGTCGAAGGGGTGTTTTTGTGACTGGATACCTGTGTCCAGTGGGGTTCCACAGGGATCGGTGTTGGGTCCCTTGCTGTTTGCGGTTTAAATAAATGATTTAGACTTGAATGTAGGAGGGTTATCAGTAAGTTCGCAGATGACGTGAAAATTATTGGGGTGTTAAACAGTGAGGAGGATAGCCTTAGATTACAGGAGGATATAGACGGGCTGGTCAGTTGGGTAGAACAAACAAGGCACGGGAATACACTATGAATGGTAGGACTCTGGGAAGTACTGAGGAGCAGTGGGACCTTGGTGTGCATGTCCACCGGTCCCTTAAGATAATGGGACAGGTAGATAAGGTGGTTAAGAAGGCATATGGGATAATTGCCTTTATTAGCCAAGGCACAAAATATAAGAGCAAGGAGGTTATGCTGGAACTCTATAAAACACTGGTTAGGACACAGCTAAAGTATTGCATGCAGTTCTGGAATTCGTATTATAGGAAGGATGGGATTGTACTAGAGAGAGTGCAGAGGAGATTTACCAGGATGTTGCCTTGGCTGGAGAATTTTAGTTATGAGGAGAGATTGGATAATTAGGATAATTTTCCCTGGAGCAGAGGAGATTCGGGGGGACATGATTGAGGTGTATAAAATTATGAGGGGCACAGATAGGGTAAACAGGAAGGAACTTTTCCCATTGGTGGAGAGATCAATAACCAGGGGGCATAGATTTAAGGTAAGGGGCAGGAGGTTTAGAGGGGATGTGAGGAAGAATTTTTTCACCCAGAGGGTGGTGGGAATCTGGAACTCACTGCCTGAAAGGGTGTTGAGGCAGAAACCCCGATAACATTTAAGAATATTTTGGTGTGCACTTGCGATGCCATAGTATACAAGGTTATGAGCCTAGTGCTGGAAAATGGGATTAGAATAGTTAGGTACGTGTTTGACCGGCGCAGATTCGATGGGCCAAAGGCCCTTTCTCTGTGCTGTAGAGCTCTATGACTCTATGGCCAACTCCTTGGAACACACCCAGCTTGCACATTACAGAGAGAGGCAGAGTCCAATGGAAACACAAAGGAGGAAAACTCAAACCATAATTTTAAAATGTTTATCTTTATTTTCAAATCCCTCCATGGCTTCACACCTCCTTGAGCCCTACAACCTTTCGAGATATCTGCCTTCCTCCAATTCAGGCCTCTTGAGCATACCTGATTTTCATCACTCTGCCATTGGTGGCTGTCCTTTTTTCAGTTGCCTAGGCCCTAAGCTTTGGAATTCTCTCCTTAAATCTCTTCTCCTTTCTCCTCCTTTAAAATACTCCTTAAAACTTATGTCTCTGAGCAAACATTTGGCCATCTTTCCTAGTATCTCCTTATGTGGCTCAGTGTCAATTTTTGTTTGATTACACTTCTATAAAGCACCTGGGGATATTTTACTATATTAAAATGCTATATAAATGTTAGTTCCTAGTGTAATCGTGTCCTTCAGTGAACAAGGTAGTGCAGTGGATTTAACAATTGGTATTTTACCTCAAATTCTGACCAAGCCAACTTTCTTGATTCAAAACAAAAACAGAATTACCTGGAAAAGCTCAGCAGGTCTGGCAGCATCGGCGGAGAAGAAAAGAGTTGACTTTTCGAGTCCTCATGACCCTTCGGCAGAACTTGAGTTCGAGTCCAAGAAAGAGTTGAAATATAAGCTGGTTTAAGGTGTGTGTGTGGGGGGCGGAGAGATAGAGAGAGAGAGAGGTGGAGGGGGGGGGTGTGTGGTTGTAGGGACAAACAAGCAGTGATAGAAGCAGATCATCAAAAGATGTCAACGACAATAGTACAATAGAACACATAGGTGTTAAAGTTAAAGTTGGTGATATTATCTAAACGAATGTGCTAATTAAGAATGGATGGTAGGGCACTCAAGGTATAGCTCTAGTGGGGTTTTTTTTTTAAATAATGGAAATAGATGGGAAAAGGAAAATCTTTATAATTTATTGGAAAAAAAGGAAGGGGGAAACAGAAAGGGGGTGGGGATGGGGGAGGGAGCTCACGACCTAAAGTTGTTGAATTCAACATTCAGTCCAGAAGGCTGTAAAGTGCCTAGTCGGAAGATGAGGTGTTGTTCCTCCAGTTTGCGTTGGGCTTCACTGGAACAATGCAGCATGCCAAGGACAGACATGTGGGCAAGAGAGCAGGGTGGAGTGTTAAAATGGCAAGCGACAGGGAGGTTTGGGTCATTCTTGCGGATAGACCGTAGGTGTTCTGCAAAGCGGTCGCCCAGTTTACGTTTGGTCTCTCCAATGTAGAGGAGACCACATTGGGAGCAACGAATGCAGTAGACTAAGTTGGGGGAAATGCAAGTGAAATGCTGCTTCACTTGAAAGGAATGTTTGGGTCCTTGGACGGTGAGGAGAGAGGAAGTGAAGGGGCAGGTGTTGCATCTTTTGCGTGGGCATGGGGTGGTACCATAGGAGGGGGTTGAGGAGTAGGGGGTGATGGAGGAGTGGACCAGGGTGTCCCGGAGGGAGCAATCCCTACGGAATGCCGATAAGGGGGGTGAAGGGAAGATGTGTTTGGTGGTGGCATCATGCTGGAGTTGGCGGAAATGGCGGAGGATGATCCTTTGAATGCGGAGGCTGGTGGGGTGATAAGTGAGGACAAGGGGGACCCTATCATGTTTCTGGGAGGGAGGAGAAGGCGTGAGGGCGGATGCGCGGGAGATGGGCCGGACACGGTTGAGGGCCCTGTCAACGACCGTGGGTGGAAAACCTCGGTTAAGGAAGAAGGAGGACATGTCAGAGGAACTGTTTTTGAATGTAGCATCATCGGAACAGATGCGACGGAGGCGAAGGAACTGAGAGAATGCGATGGAGTCCTTACAGGAAGCGGTGTGTGAGGAGCTGTAGTCAAGATAGCTGTGGGAGTCGGTGGGTTTGTAATGGATATTGGTGGACAGTCTATCACCAGAGATTGAGACAGAGAGGTCAAGGAAGGGAAGGGAAGTGTCAGAGATGGACCACGTGAAAATGATGGAGGGGTGGAGATTGGAAGCAAAATTAATAAATTTTTCCAAGTCCCGACGAGAGCATGAAGCGGCACCGAAGTAATCATCGATGTACCGGAGAAAGAGTTGTGGAAGGGGGCCGGAGTAGGACTGCAACTTTCTTGATTGCTGGCTGTAAGAGTTTTACGAAACAAGTCTCAACCCAGTTTCTAATGGGTGCAAGCTCTCAACATAAGGCTGCCAACCTCAAAGATGGATGCTATGGAAAGTGTTAAAATTTTCACTAGATGATCCTGTGCCCCACATGCCTTAGACCTGAATTAAAGCCAATTGTAGCACTGTTATTGCCACTGGCTGAGCTCAGCTAACTCAGGGTCTATGGAACCTCAAGGGTTTTATAGCTCAATAACATACCCCATGACACATCTACTGACTTAGCTATTAGGAAGACTGGTGCTATACTGCACCCTGCTCTTCCATCCATGCTCTTCCCTGTTTAACATTCCCACAAACTTAATTCTCAATCCAACATTAAACAAAGAACATGTATTTATATAGCACCCTCACAAGCTCAGGATATCCCAAAGCGTTTTACAGCCAATATGTACTTATGAACTGTAGTCACTCTTGTAGTGTAGGAAATGCACACAGCAAGATCCCACAGACAGCAAATGAGATAATGATCAAGAATCTGTTTTAATGATGTTGATTGAGGGACAAATATTGAATAGGTCATGGGGAGAACTCCCCTGCTCTTCTTCAAAATAGTGGCATATATAAAAAAAAAAACCCACTAGAGCTATACCTTGAGTGCCCTACCATCCATTCTTAATTAGCACATTCGTTTAGATAATATCACCAACTTTAACTTTAACACCTATGTGTTCTATTGTACTATTGTTGTTGACATCTTTTGATGATCTGCTTCTATCACTGCTTGTTTGTCGCTACAACCACACCAACCCCCTCCACCTCTCTGTCTCTCTATCTCTCCGCCCCCCACACACACACCTTAAACCAGCTTATATTTCAGCTCTTTCCTGGACTCGAACTCAAGTTCTGTCGAAGGGTCATGAGGACTCGAAACGTCAACTCTTTTCTTCTCCGCCGATGCTGCCAGACCTGCTGAGTTTTTCCAGGTAATTCTGTTTTTGTTTTGGAACCTTTACTGAGAAAGACAGCAACTCCCTACTGGGTTTGGTGACACCTCATAGGACCCATTACAAAGCCAAGGTAAAGACGAGTGGTGTACATTCCTGACTGCACGAGGATCACTCATTTGCCAGGAAGAAAGTTGTCAAATGTGGAACTATAACATCCAACCACTCTATTGAGAAACAATGGGTGGGAGGGGGGTTTGAAATTCTCCTCTGACAATAGGTGAAAGATTGCCTCTTGCTCTCTGTATCAAAGAACCTGATAGCATGCAACTTCCAGAAGCATGATTAGCAAGGAGATATTTCCAAAAGCTGAGCTGTAACTACAGTGTTCGTCATTAAAGAGAAATTTCTCAGGGTACAGAAATTCAGAGTAGTGGTCATTTGGTCTCAGTTCACACAACTGTATCCTAGGGCCAGTTAATTTGTTCATTAGCTTCATGATATTTTTGTGTCAAGTGTCAGATTCTAATAAATAAAAAATTAAGACACCCTGTGGGAAACAGTAAAAATAATCAGACTTTAGCTGATTACTGTAAGTTTATTTGAATAATATTTTCTTTTACATATTTGCGTCTCCAAGTTTTTTCTTTATCTTGGTATCCAGGTTCAGTTCAAAGAGTATCCCAGCCAATTTGCGTCAATTCACAGTCCAGATTCCACTTTCCCACAGTTCAGTTCCCAAAGGCTAGATTTTCTGATCAATGCTATCTTACCATCGGTATTAAACCACTGGAGATTGGAAAATCTAAGCTTCAGTATCTAACAGGATATAGAATGGAACTGTCCAATTTAGCATTTCATTTAATCCTGGGCACCACGCTTTAAGAAGGATGTCACGGCCTTGGAGAGGATGCTGAGGAAATTTACTAGAATGGTATCAGGGTTGAGGAACTTCACTTATGTAGAGAGACTAGGAATGGTGGTGTTGTTCTCATTACAGCAGAGAAAATCAAGGGAAAATTTGATAGAGGAGTTCAAAATTGCGAAGGGTTTTGACAGAGTAAATAAGAAAAAATCTGTTCCCACTAGCAAGTGAGTCAGTAACCAAAGGATTTAAGATAATCGGCAACAGAAAATCGGACGGGGGGCAAAATGAGGAAAATGTTTTACGCAGCAACTTGTAATGATCTTGATTGCACTGTCTGAAAGGGAGGTGGAAGCAGAATTAATATACTTTCAAAAGGGAATTCAATAAATACTTGAAAAGGAAACATTTGTGGGCTATGGGGAAAGAGCAGGAGTGTGGGACTAATTGGATAGCTCTTACAAAGAACTGACAGACAAAATAGACCACCTCCACTACTCCATCCAGGCATCCATTCCATGTGTCAATCATTTATTGTGTGAAGAGTTTCCTGATATTGGTCAAAAATTTCCCTTTTACTGATTTGCATTTGGTAGTATGTCCCCTCCTACTCTCACAACTTAACTCAAAGTAATATTCAGAATTTACTGATGTTAAATCTGAGCAGGGAGTGCTCAATGACTTAAATGGTAAATTGTTCCATTCTTTATGTGTGCGGACATAAATATCCAGGAATAAAGGGAATCATACAATGTTTATTATCTCTTACAATGTTCTGTATGATATTATAGGCCCAAGAGGTGTATTAGAAAGAACAGAGTCAAAAAATCAAGTTTATTCTAATTGGGCCCATCCACCTCTGTGGAACCACAACCAAAATCCAACACACATTTGACAGCAGCATCCCACAACGATCTTACAACCAATTTTCAGTTTTACAAACAAAAGGCTCCTGGTAGTTTGAAGGCCCCAAGTGGTTGAAAAACAGCTGTGTCTATATTTCTGTATAATGATGTCAGAATTTTTATGCACATCTGTCAGCCCCATGAGATCATTCCTTGAACTACTACAAGGCCTGGCTCTGGCCTTTGGGTTCAGATCGTTCAAGTAGAACAGAAATGACTTGGTGAATCACGGCCAGCCAAAATGTCCACAGACCAGGCAATTCTGATTTCTAATTGGCTATCTGGGGATTCTTAAAATGTACTCAGAACAGCACAACACCGGTTTAATTGACTGAAATCTGCCCTCCTTCCTCCTCGCCGCAAACCCCTGTGCTTTGTGATGCTGTGGTATCAATTATTAATTAAGACAGTTATTAGTTAAGTCAGTTATAACTTAAGTCAGTTATTAAGTTATTTATTAAGATTTTTCAAAGGAACCGTTATTGGCACCAATTAAGGGCCATAATCCCAGTCTCTGTCCATTTCCCTATCTGGGTTTGGGTTTGGCAAAAGGAAGCGGAGGAAATGAAGAAAATAAATTAAACAATCAGCCACTTCGCTGAACTCTGTGTAAATCCAGGAATGTAAAGCAATCATCCTTGACAAGTTGGTATTTTGTAAATAGGCACTTTGGCCACTTCAGACAGTATTAAAGCTGGGAGCTCCTGGTCACTGCATGATACACATGCCCAAAAAGCTGATCACTGCTTTATCCGATGAGAGTCACCATTAAACTTGGTGTCTTAATATATTTATCTTTTTATATAAATAAACTATTTGTTCTCACTGACCTAACTCTGGTTGCCCATCTCGCAAACCAGACATTTAAATTTTAAAATTGTCTTTAAATCCCTGTGTGTCTCCACCTCACTCCATCTCCACAACCAGATATACATCCCCCAAACACTCCATTCCTGACTCCAATACACACACACACACACATACTTAACGACCCAGCCTCTACAGACATATGCGGTAAAGAATTCCACAGATTGACTACCCCCGAGAGAAGAAATTCCTCCTCATCTGTTTTAAATGGGCGCCCCCTTACTCTGAGATTATGCCCTCTGGTTCTAGACTCTCCTACAAGTGGAAACAACCTCTCAGCATCTACCCCGTCAAGCCCCCTAGAAATCTTATATGTCTTAATAAGGTTGCCTCCCATTCTTCTAAATTCCAATAAGTACAGGCCCAGCCTAATCAATCTCTCCTCACAAAATCCCTCCATATCCGGGATCAAGCTAGTGAACCTTCTCTGGACTGCCTCCAATGCCAGTGTATCTTTTCTTAGATAAGGAGACTAAAATTGTTCATAGTATTCTAGGTGTGGTCTAACTAGTGCCATGTATAGTTTTAGAAAGACTTCCCTACTTTTATACTCCATTCTCTTTAAAATAAAGGCCAACATTCCATTTGCCTTCCCTAATAACTGTTGAACTTGTACGTTAGATTTTTGGGATTCCCAAATCCCTCTGTGCTGCAGCCTTCTGCAGTCTTTCTCCAATTAAATAATCTTCTATTCTTCTGCCAAAGTGCATAACCTCACATTTTCCCACATTATATTCCATCTGCCAAGTTTTTGCCCACTCACTTAACCTGTCTATATCTCTCTGTAGACTCCTTGTGTCATCCACACCACTTGCTTTCCCACCTACTTTTGTGTTATCCACAAACTTGACAATAGTACATTCACTTCCCTCACCTAAGTCATTAATATATTTGTAAATTGTTGAGGCCCCAGCACTGATCCCTGTGGCACTCCACTAGTTACAGGTTGCCATCCCAAAAATGCCCCCCTTATCCTAATTCTCTGTCTTCTATTAGTTAGCCAATTCTCTATCCATGCTAATATACTACCGCCAACACCACGGGCTCTTATCTTATTAAGTAGCCTTATGTGCTGTACCTTATCAAATGTCTTTTGGAAATCCAAATATTTTATGTCTAATGACTCCCCTTTATCTAACCTGCTTGTTACCTCCTCAAAGAATTCAAATAAATTTGTTAGGCATGATTTCCCCTTCATGAAGCCATGCTGACTTTGCTTGATTAGATTATCTATTTCTAAATGCTCTGCTATTTTATCCTTTTTAATAGATTCCAACATTTTCCCAATGACAGATGTTAAGCTAAATGGCCTACAGTTTTTTATCTTCCTCCCTTTTTGAATAAGGGTGCTACATTGGCCGTTCTCCAATCCTCTGGGACATTTCCAGAATCTAAGGTTTCTTGGAAGGTTACTACCAGTGCATCCACTATCTCTATAGCTATTTCCTTTAATATACTAGGACGCAACCCATCAGGTCCAGGGAACTTATCAACCTTTAGCCCCATTAGTTTCCCTAGTATTTTTTCTCTAGTGGTAGTTATTGTATTTATTTCCTCCCTTTCTTTTGTCCTTTGATTATTTAGTATTTTGGAATGCTATTAGCAACTTCTAACATGAAGACAGAAGCAAAATATTAATTCAACTCCTCTGCCATTTCCTGATTCCCCATTATTATTTCTCCAGCTTCATTCTCTTAATGCTCTATGTTCACTTTGGCCTCCCTCTTCCCTTTTATATGTTTTAAGAAACTTGTACTGTCCATTTTTATATTACTTGCTAGTTTATCCTCAATGTTTATTTTCTCCCTCTTTATCTTTTTTTGGTCATCTATCGTTGATTTTTAAAATTTTCCCAATCCTCTGGCTTACCACTAATCTTTGCTACATTGTATGTATTTTCTTTCAATTTGATACTGTCCTTAACTTCCTTGGTTAACAATCGTTGGTTTATCCCCTTCCTTGAATTCTTCTTCCTCACTGGGATATATCTTTGTTGAGAGTCATGAACTATTTTCTTAAACATCTGCCATTGTTCACCAACCGTCTTTTCTGCTAAACTGCTTTCCCAGTCCACTCCAGCCAACTCTGCCCTCACTCCATAATAATTACCCTTATTTAAGTTTAGCACTGTTGTTTCTGACCCAAGTTTCTCACTCTCAAACTGAATGCTAAATTCTACCATAATATGGTCACTGTTTCCTAGGGAATCCTTTACTCTGAGATCATTTATTAAATCTGCCTTATTACACATTACCAGATCCAAAATAGCCTGGTCCCTGGTTGGATTCACAACATATGAAACTGTCCTGAATACACTATATGAATTCTTGTTCATGTCTAGCTCTACCAATTTAATCATGAAGATTAAAGTCACCCATGGTTAATGTACTGCCTTTTTTACATGCCCTCATTATCTCCTGATTTATTCTCTGTCCTACAGAATGGCTACTGTCAGGGGGGCTATAGAGTACTCCCACCAGTGTCTTCTTCCCCTTGTTATTTCTTACCTCCATCTATATGGATTCTACATCTTCCAATGCAAGATCCTTTCTTGCTATTGTACTTATTCCATCTTGTACTAACAAAGCTACCCCACCACTCTTTCCTTCCTGTCTGAACTTTCGAAAAGTCACGTACCCCTGAAAATTTAGTTCCCAGCTTTGATCTCCTTGTAACCACATCTCCGTAATAGCTATAAGATCATACCCATTAACCTCTATTTGTGCCGTTAATTCATTTAATTTGTTCCGAATACTACGTGCATTTAAGTAAAGAGCCATTAATTTTGCCTTTTTACCATTTTTTCCCCTTTTGTCCCTATTTGTTGCTGTTTTTTTATGTTTGTACACTCTCTCCCTTCCTGTCACACTCTGGGTATCATTACCTAAATAGCTGCCCTGCAAGGCTGACATGTCCTTTTGCTTTGTAAGCCTACATATCCCCGTTCCAGAACCCTAACCCCCTCAATTTAGTTTAAAGCCCTCTCTACAGCCCTAATCTTTCGGTTCGCCAGGACACTGGTCCCAGCACGGTTCAAGTGAAGCCCGTCCCACTGGAACAGCTCCCTTCTACCCCAGTACTGGTGCCAGTGCCTCATGAGCTGAAGCCCATTCCTCCCAGACCAATCTCCAAGCCACGCACTTAACCCTTGGACTTTATTTACCCTATGCCTGTTTGCCCATAGCAATCCCGAGATTATTACCTTGGAGGTTCTGCTTTTTAATTTAGCTCCTAACTGTTCAAATTCTTTCAGCAGAACCTCCTTTCTAGTCCTATCAATGCCATTGGTACCAATATGGATGATGACTACTGGATCCCTCCCCTCCCACTCCAAGTTCCTCTGCAGCCCTGAGGAGATGTCTTTAACCCTGGCACCAGGCAGGCAACACAGCCTTCAGGACTCACGCTCATGGTTGCAGAGAGCAGTATCTATCCCCCCTAATTATACTGTCCCCTACCACTACTATGTTCCCATTTCCTCCCCCCACTTGAACGGCTCCCTGTACCACAGTTCCATGGCTTGTTCGCTCAATCTTCCTGCAGTCCCTGCTCTCATCCACACAGCTTGCAAGAACCTTGTAACTGTTGGACAGTTGCAGGGGCCGAGGCTCCTCGAATGCTACCCCCTGGGTTCCCAAACCTGCTTCACCTGCAGTCACACTCTCCTGTCCCTGATCACTGACCAAGTTTGAATTACCTAATCTGAGGGGTGTGACCGCCTCCTGGAGCAAAATGTCCAGGTAATTTTTCCTCTTCCTGATACGGCGCAATGTCTTCAGCTCAGACTCTAGCTCCTTAACTCGGATCCGAAGTTCCTCGAGCTGCAAACACTTGGTACGGATGTGTTCGCTCTGGGTCACCTTGGTGTCCAGCAGCTCCCATATGCTGCGGCAGCAACATATCACCCTCCCTGCCATCGCTATCATAATTTGTTTGATTTATTAAGTAACTACTCTAGTATCCCCACACTTTAGACTTTATTATAATTATTTTTTATACATACCAATATCATATATTTAACAAGCTATCTTTAAGAAAAAGAGAAAAAAAAGACTAGAGATCTAAACACAAACTAAAGACCTTACTTTACTTTAAAGATTAGAAATACTCACCAATCCTACTTATCAATCAGCTGCTCTCCGCGCTCTTTTCCCTTTCATGCTCTTTAATGGTCTCAGACTCTTCTCTCACTCTCTCACTGTTAAAGGCCCAACTCCTCTAGCACTCACTCCCTGTAAATGACCACGCTGTTTCTCTGACACCCTCTCGCTGTAAATGACCACACTGTTTCTCTCCCACTCTCTCACTGTAAATGACCATGCTGTTTCTCTCACACCCTCTCGCTGTAAATGACCACACTGTTTCTCTTGCATTCTCTTGCACCCTCTCGCTGTAAATGACCACACTGTTTCTCTCACACTCTCTCTCTGTAAATGACCACGCTGTTTCTCTCGCACTCTCTCGCTGTAAATGGCCAGCTGTTTCTCTTGTAGTCTCTCGCTGTAAATGACCACGCTGTTTCTCTCACACTCTCTCATTGTAAATGACCACGCTGTTTCTCTCACACTCTCTCGCTATAAATGGCAACGCTGTTTTAGCGTGATCATTTGTATCCAAATGTACCCATGGTCAAACTTACCTGCTGTTGGGTACCTGACCAATGTTTCCTTTCCCCTGTCCAGAAGCAGAGTGGAGAGTCACCTTTCCCCTTACTGCCACCCTGACTGAAATTGGCTAGCTCAACATAGAAATCCACCCACAACTTTCCTGGGCCATTCAAACATTCATTGATGACTTTACCAACTGAAGTTTTGTGGGGCAGGGGCTTCTTTTGTGGTACCTTTGTTACAATCAACAGAAGCCGATGAAGTACAGAAATGTTCAATCATTCAAAGTTCACCTCCATTCCAGCCTTTGAAGTCACCCCATTAACATTATTTCCATGCACTAGTGACATGATACTTTCAATAGGCTACACTCCCATGCTCAAGACCAGTGTCAAACACTTCTAACAAGAGCGCATATTCACAAGTAGTCTCACACTTACAGAACAATCTGCTTCTGATAAAATATAATTGAATTTTAAAAGTGTTTATAATAAACACACCTTCTAAATGGTGGTTGCTGATTGGACAGATGTTAAATGTATAATTGTTTTCACAAAAGGGACTGAATATTTGTGAGTGGGTGAAGCAATAACCTCTTTATGGGCTGCATTCAGCCTGCGATATTAATTCTCGAGGGGGCACTTTGTACAGTTCAGACTGAGTTTTTCCACAAAAAGCTCACAATGAAATACAGCACTCTGAGTGACCTTGGAATTATTGCATTAATTTATAAGATATATTAGGGAGATCTTCATACACAGCACATATACAGGAATATACACATCATCAACTACCACATAAAATCTCACCTGACTCCAACCAATGTGGATTGCCCATGGCATATTACAGTATGCATTAGGCCTGTACCTATTTAAATAACCTCCTGTCTCCATTGAACTCCATCTCAATTTATATTTATTCTGTCATGGGATGTGGGCATTGCTGGCAAGGCCAGCATTTGTTGCAATCCATAAATGCCCTTGACCTGAGTGGTTTGCCAGGCCTTTTTTAGAGGGCAGTTAAGAATCAACTGTGGATTTAGAGTCACATGTAGGCCAGACCAGGTAAGGATGAAAGATTTCCTTCCCTAAAACGCACGAGTGAACCTGGGTTTTTATGACAATCAACAATGGTTTCATGGTCACTATTACCAAGACTAGATTCCAGGTTTTATTAACTGAATTCAAATCCCACCAGCCACCATGGAATTCAAACCCATATCCCCAGAGCATTAGTCTGGGCCTCTGGATTATTAGTCTAGTAACATTACCACTATACCGCCATCTCCCCTATTGAACCAGCCCCTGTATCAACTGACCCAATCCGTGTGTCTATTGATATAAAAGCAAAATACTGCAGATGCTAGAAAGCTGAAATGAAAAAACAGAAAATGCTGGAAGAACTCAGCAGGACTGGCAGCATCCGTGGAGAAAGAAACAGAATTATCATTTTGAGTCCGTAAGAATCTTCAAGAAGAGTCAAAACATTAACTCTGTTTCTCTCTCCACAGATGCTGCCAGATCTGCTGAGTTTTTCCAGCATTTTCTTCATTTATTCCTGTATCTATTGAAATACCTTCTGTGAATTTTTGTGGCCCAATTCAGGCTGTAAGAGTGCTGGATAGTCAACAAGCTGGCGGTGACATTGTGCAGCTGGACATCCTGCCGCTGTTTCTGGTGTCAGTGATAATCATGGGGTGGGTGGGGGAACTCTCCTGTGCTCCTAAACAGGCCATTGAAGTAGTTAAGAGTTTGTTAAAAGCTCATTTCTGGAAAGGTTTTGGATCACCCTGGCGGTGACTGACTTTCAGCAGCTGTCTGCCTCAGCCCAGCTGAAGGCAGGTGACGACCATGTCTGGTGCGAATCATGGAGGCTGGAAAAGTTTCAGAGGGTAAGTATTCATGCTTATCATGGATAAAACCTTTGAAGTTAAAGTTGTAGCAGCCCATCACAGGTCAAGGATGGAGCCAGCATTAAGAACAAGGCCATTTCAGAGGGTTGTCATCCTCCCCTGGCATCACATGGGCATTGGAGGACTGGACATGGTTGTTTGGACTCCACCTGAGCACTAGGAAGGGTACATCGGGAAATGGGTGCTACACCCTCAGAAATCAAGGCCATTAGAGATGAGGAGCAGCAGCCTGTTTAGAAAGGGCAGAGCACCTGGCATCAGGAGGCAAGGGGAGGGTGAAAAGGGACATGAAGAAGAAGGAGAAGGAGACACAAAGCTGAGACAGAATCTACAGCAGAGGTGATGATACCTAGTCATGGCTGAGAACCAGTGCCAAAGTAGACATCTATGCCCTCATCAGTGCAGACTCTGCAGTACCTCACACACGGCTGCACACCACAGTATCACCCATGTGACAGATGACCTCTTCATGAAGGCTGGACAACACATCAAATTCACAACTGATTGGGTATCGCAAGTACTGGATCTGATGCCTGGACCAGTTGGGTGGTGACCTGCAATACCCTCCTGCAAGGGTTTCGGTCATTGTGGTGGTCTGCAGTACTTTCCTCGCACGTGGCATGGTCGTCGCCTGCCTTCAGCCGGGCTGAGGCAGACAGCTGCTGAACATCAGTCACTCCCAGGGTTTCTAGAGATGGACTTTTAACAACTCTCCAGAGAGGTGTGGACCTTGAGGACAGTGAGGCCCTGGAAGAGGACAGCTCATCAGGGGAGCAGGAGCAGGAAATACGATAAGATAAGGAACTGGAGGTAGATGGAGATGATGCTGAATAGGGAGGTGCTCATGCCCGGTGGGCACCACAGGGACTTGGGTGTTTTATCGACTCCTTAAAGCATGTTTTAATTTGATGTTTATAAGTTTGCTTTAAGATTTTGCTTCTCTTTTTGCAGTATCCCTTCAAGGAGCTGTCTTTTAACTTGTCCCTCATTTTGTTAATTTAGTTTATTTGGTTTAACAAAAAGTGTCATCAAAATAGTACAAATGGGTACATCACCATTACCATTAGGGAACTGGGGTGAAGGGTGTTGCATGCAGCAGTCCCATACAATTGTGGGATGTGTTGGTTCATGGGCTCCCAAGATGCCTGTGTGTTTTGCAGACTTGTGGAGGCTGTGGACCACGCTTATGTGAGTTTTGTTTCAACTTTAGTCCCATGCTCAGGATCTTTGCACACCTGGTGCAGAGAGGGCAGGGAAGGAGGAGGACCTCCTCGTGAACCTGCTCCTGGGCATGGCCAAGTTAGCCATCAAGTGGTCTAGGCAGTTGATGATCGAGGGGGTCGTCTGGCCTGACTGTCTTCCCCTCTTCTGTGGCTATGTTCACGGTCTGATGTCTCTGGAGGAGGGGCATGCAGTGTCTGCCAGCACAGTCAAGGCCTTCCAAGCCTGGTGGGCACTGCAGGGACTGAGGTGCTTTATTGACCCCTTTAATCATGTTTTGATTTGAGTTTTGTAAATCTCCTTTAAGATTTTGTCTTTCTTTTTGTAGTATCCCTTTAAGGGACTGCCTTTTAATTTGTCCCTTGATTTGTTAATTTAGTTTATTTGGGTTCATCAAAATAGTATAAATGGGTACAACCCCTTACTGCTGAGGACCTAGGGTGAAGGGTGTTGCATGCAGCAGTCTCATACAGTTGTAGGATGTGTTGGTTCATGGGTTCCCAAGATGCCTGTGTGTTTTGTGGCCTTGTGGAGGCTGTGGACAATGCATATATAGCTGTTGTAGGCTGCACCCCCTTTTTAGTTTTCTAAAAAAACATTCTGCTTCAGTTTGGTTTGCACTTCAGTCCCATGCCCCTGCTCTTTTGGTACCCGGTGCAGGGAGGGCGAGGAAGAAGAAGGATCTCCTTGTGAATCTGCTCCTGGGTGTCCCTGGAGAGGGAGTATTTGGAGTCTGCTGGCATGGTTGAGGCCTTCCGTGTCCAGTAGGCTCTGTGGATGCTGGGGTGTTTTATGGATCCCTTTAATGATGTCTTGATTTGAGTTTTGTACATCTCCTTTAAGATTCTGGGCTGAATTTTGCTGTCGGTGAGCAGGGGGCGGGGCCCACTAACCAACGCACAAAATAATGTGGGATGACATCGGGGGGAACCCTCGACATCATCCTGCCCCATTTAAATCTTCAGGAAGGCTGGAGTAGAGCGAAATCAGCTGTGCACCTGCTGACCTGTCAATAGCCAATTGAGGCCATTGACAGGATGATTTAAACAATTAAAGGACCTGCCCGTCCAACCTTAAGGCAGGCAGACCAGGAGCCCCAGCGGGGAATAGAAAAAACATGAAACTTCATCCACTGGCGGGTTGAGGTTTCATGTAGGGTTTAAAAAACTTTAATAAAGTTTTAGTGAAATTTATTAACATGTCCCATCTCATTTGACATTGTTTTTTATTTTATTTTTCTATTTTTAATGTTTGTACAACTTTCAGCGATCTCCCTGAGGCAGCACCTAGCCTCAGGGAGATGTGCGCTCTTTCGTGTACATGCGTGAAAGAGCACACTCTCGCTTTTGGGGAAACCCCCCCCCGCCGGCATAGTGCTTCCTGCCGGGCGTCACGCTGGGCAGGCCTTAGTTGGCCCGCCCACGTAAAATGGCAGTGGGGCCCGCTTCTTTGGCGGGGATCGGCTCCCTGCCCGCCGGAGATCGGGTTGGGCCCGCCCGCCCGACAGGCTGAAAATACTACCCTCTGTCTTCCTTTTTGCAGTATCCCTTTAAGGGGCCGCCTTTTAATTTGTCCCTTGATTTGTTAAGTTTAGTTTAACAGTTTGTTCAAAAGATAAATGGATACATCCCCTTTAATTGTGGACCCTGGGGTGGAGGATGCTGCATGTAGCAGTCCCATTTAACTGGAGGATGTGTTGGTTCACAGTCTCCCAAGATGTCTGTTTTTTTTTTGCAGTTTTGTGGAGTCTGTGGACCATGTGTATATAGGTTGTAGTTGTTTGCACTTCCTTTTTAGTTTTCTTAAAAGTTTATTACTTAAGTTTTGGTTGCGCTTTAGCCCCTTGCTTCTAATCTTTGGGCGGAGGGAGGAGGGAGAAGGGAGGAGGGAGGAGGGAGGAGGGCCTCCTTGTGGGCCTACTCCTGGGCTTGACCAAATTGGCCATTAACAGGTCCAGGCATGGATGATTGAGGGGGGCTTCCAGTCTGACTGTCTGCCTCTCTTCTGTGGCTGTGCTTGTGGCTGGGTGTCCTTGGAAAGGGAGCACATGGTGTCTGCTGGCACAATTGAGGCCTTCTGTACCTATTGGACAGTGCAGGGGCTGGGGTGCTTCATTGACCGAGATAATTGCATTTTATTTTGATGGTTGCAAGTTTCCTTTATAGTTTTCACTTTCTCTTTAAGGGGCTTCCCTTTTATTTGTTCATCTGCTCTTTTGTTAATTTGTCCCTTTTAATTGGTTGATTAGTTATGCTCAGAGTATAAATGGGTATAGCTGTAACACTGGGGTGTGGAAGGAATTGGGAGAGTTAGTTACACTGTTGAGGTTCCTTGAAAATAAACCTCGATGCAGTAAAAGACTAGCTTTGGACTTGTTCTTCCATAATATACAATTATTGGTACTAATGTGCAGTGTGTTTATGGCTGTGGAGTGGGTTGGCTCCATGCCAACTTTACTTCTGGGTGAGCAAGTCATCCCTGTTTTATTCAGCCTGAAGTAGTTTTTTGACACAAAAACAGACCCACTCCCCTGTGTGTTACATAGTGACTCCATTTTATCCATGCACCCAGCTCAGGCATTGCATAGTTAGATGCTGTATAAAGGTCCCTCTTGTGCTGTCCCAACAATGAATCTCAGGCAGCTCAGGGGCACAGAACAACAACAGCATCCTATATTGCACTAGTGCCTGGTCTGCAGAGTGAAGATCAGTGCAGGGGTCTGATCTTCGCCTGATCCTTTCCCTTATTTGTTAGGAAGTGTGCAATGAAAGACCCCCCTCCAACCCTTCCCTAGCCCCCAACTGCCCAAAGTGGCTCAATATCAAGCTGGGTGATAGTGGGACAGGGAATTTAAATTACATTTTCTATACTTTAATTGGGGTCTACAACAGGAACACTAATTAAATCTTTAACAGGAGGAAATAGGGGGCAGTCAAAGAGAAGTGCGCTCAGATGACCTGTCGCAATGAATTGGAAAGTAGCCACCTCAGCAAGAGCGGTTGATCCGGGCTGTCTGGTTGCAGCCGCCACATGGTTCCTTTCATTCAGCTGTCAGTGTCTACAACAACACTGATCCCATCTCAAAGCCCCTGTGTCGCCTGTTTAGCAACACTGATTCATCCTAGTGCTCTTGTGTCTGTTTTCTGAAAAGGCCCAATCTGTTATTTTCAGTATCTGTTGTTAAAATAAATGGTCCATTGTAGAGTGGACAGTAGTAATCCTTACTGTGTGTTTGAAGGGATATAAGGTACCCAATTATCCAGCCCATTGGCCCTGTGTTAGCTGAAATTCTGACTGGTGGAGCATCTCCCTGCATATTTTTGTCCTTGGGGGCTGTTGATTTCTGAAGGCACACACCAATTGTGAAAGGGAGAACTTTCATTCATTTGCCACCTTTCAGAAATTTTGGATGTCTCTAAGTGCTTTACAGCCAATGGAGTACTTCTAAAGTATTGGGAACACAGCAGTCAATTTGTACGTAGCAAGGTTCTGTAGTATAAGGATGTCTGGCATAGCAAGGGTTAATGTGGGACTAGGAAACAGTACTGTCCACATTATGATGTAAAGAGACACATAACCTGAGACTAGAATCAGTTGTGGACTGGACAGAGACCTGTGTAGAAGCAAGCATGGAGTTAGCTCATAGCTTGGGCTAAACCCTGTACATATGTACATAGTTTTGTGTTATCAATAAACGGTTAATGTTCAACCATGCAAGACTTAGAAGTTCTATGTGAGACCTACTGAACATTCAACAGGTTCCACAAACAGCAATTTGGTAAATGACCAGATAACCTGTTTTTGTGATGTTGGTTGAGGGATGAATCCTAGCCTAACACACTGGGAAAAACTTCCCTGCTCTTCTTCGAAACAGAGGCAAGGAATCTTAAGGGACTGTATGTGAGAATGCATAGCCCTGATTCTGGTGCATTCTAAAGGTCGCATCTGACACTGTGTATAACGTCACTCATTTCCAAATCCAAAGCAAAGGAGCTAAAAAAAAAAGTTAGTGAAATTCAACACCTTCTCTTATACAGCATCTTTAGCATAGTAAAAAGTTCCAAGATGCTTCACAAGAGCATTATCAAACAAAAGTTGACACCGAATCACATAATCAAATATTAGGGCAGATGACCAAAAGCTTGATCCCAGAGCTGGGTTTTAAAACTGTATTGGAGGAAAGGGAGGTAGAGAGGTGATGAAGTTTGGGGAGTAAATTCTAGAGCTTAGGGCCTTCAGCAGAAAGCACTGCGGCTAATAGTGGAGCATTTAAAATTGGGGGCGCACAAGAGGCTGGAATTGAAGGAGCACGTGTATCTCAGATATGAAACAAATGTTTAACATAAATCGCTGGCTTACTGTTAGGAAAGTAATATGGTGTGATTAAACATTTATCCTGGGTTTGTTAAATTATTACCCATTACAAGGTAAAGTGGATCTCAACACTTACAAACAAACAGTAGGCACTCATTTAGAGTTGGGACAGCAAGGAGTTAATTATAGATGTGAGCAAATACAGTGGGCTTGAAGTGAAATGTGCTGCCCATCATTAAAAGTATAACAGTGATTTTACTCAAGTTCCACTTTGTGATAAATGAAACCTTAACTAATGAGTAAAATCCGCCCTGATTATCAGAGAGGCTGTCATTATAAAAATACACATAATGTTATTTCTTGGAGAGAGTAAAATTATTATTTTTCAGTCAGTTGTTAGGAAATCAAACATTTATTTTCAGCTACATTTCCCCAATCTATTACTGTCAAGTCCTATACATCTGGTCCTGTGATGGAAAACTACAGGGGCGGCAACAGGGGAAGATGGCAACCTCTAAGGTAAAGTTCTTTCACAACCTCTTCGTCTGCCCTCCAGAAGCTCTTGGCTGGGTTTAGTTTACACTGATGTGCCAGCAACCCCAGGCTACTGACTTTTATTTAATCAGTGAGCTGGCAGGCTGCAGTGAGCATCATGGTCAAACTCAAAAATAAAAACAAAAAACTGCGGATGCTGGAAATCCAACTGTTCTGTTGAAGGGTTATGAGGACTTGAAATGTCAACTCTTTTCTTCTTCGCCGATGCTGCCAGACCTGCTGAGTTTTTCCAGGTAATTCTGTTTTTGTTATGGTCAAACTCAATGTCCCTGTCTCTGCCCCAGTATCAGGTACAGTAGCACAGACACCATGGCATTGGGCGAATAATCCAGATTGTATGAGTTCACTCATCACTTTGCACAAATTGTAAAAATGAATTCAATAAAGCCGATAATTGGTGGGCTACAATGAAGAAACATGGTTAGAAAAGTTGCCAAATTGAGTTTTTCATGAACTCAGGATGTCGAGAAACACTTTACAGCCGATGAAGTTCTTGTGGAATTATAGTTACTGTTGTAATGAAGGAAAACGATACACCCAATTCACACAGCACAAGGTCCCACCAACAGATAATGACCAGATCATCTGTTTTTAATTATGTTGGTTGAGGGATAATAGGACACCAGGAGAACTCCCCTGCTTTTCTTTGAAATAGTGGCATGGATCACTTACGTTCACTTGAAAAGGCAGACAGGACCTCAGTTTAATACCTCATCCGAAAGATGGGACCTCATTTATTCTACTGATGGGGAGTTGAGTTTCAAATGACGTCGACAAGGGAACCTTGCCCATTGGTGTCAGTGAAGGTTCTCAGTTGAACTACTGAGCCCAAGCCTGATCAGGAGCCAAGGCAGTCACAATCGGAGATCTTGAATAAATCTTACCAGAGGAGTTATGAATCTACCCCACAGCATAAGGTTAGTGAGTTTTTTAATAACACCAAGAAGGGGGCTTATTATTATGAATGGGATTTGGACGTTCACATTAGTAGGCTATTTGGAATATTGCAACTGGATAGTATAAGAGGTTAACTAACTGTGGTTGGCTATGTAGGTCCTGTACTGATGTCTCTTTCTCCTTGGGACAGAGTTGGAGAATATTCCTTCAACTATTAAACCAGGTGTTTCTGGGGCAATGTACCATAATTATTAGATATCAGCTGAATGGAGCCACAAGCAAGTATGAAGGGGGTACTGTATAGTGGAGAGGAGGCGGGGGGAATGGGAGGAATCAGCTCTTAACATGAAACAAAGTCAAGAATGAAAGGAAACAAAAGAAGTCCCCACAATCAGAGAGGAAGGAACAAGTAATAGGTGAGGAGGTGGCGTGGGTGGGGGGGTCAGGGGTTGTGGGTCAAAAGAAATAGCATGTGATTAAAGAAGTTCACAGCCAGCTAAGATGAAAACGAGCTGGGCACCAGGGAAACCAGGTACATTAAGGGGCCATAATGAGGCCAATTCAAAGCACTAGTGAAAGACAGGCATTTGCACTTCAGAACAATAAAGAACAGTGATGAACATTTTAAAAATGATCCATTAAAGAATACAAGATATATCTGTCTGATGGGAAATCTTTCACTGATAGCCTTAACCCTCGCTTGCTCTCTCTCATCAATAGCGCCTGGTTAGGTCTTAAACAAAAACAGAACTACCTGGAAAAACTCAGCAGGTCTGGCAGCATTGGCGGAGAAGAAAAGAGTTGACGTTTCGAGTCCTCATGACCCTTCGACAGAACTTGAGTGAGTCCAAGAAAGGGTGAAACATATTTCAACCCTTCCTGGGATTCACCTAGTTCTGTCGAAGGGTCATGAGTACTCGAAACGTCAACTCTTTTCTTCTCCGCCGTTGCTGCCAGACCTGCTGAGTTTTTCCAGGTAATTCTGTTTTTGTTTTGGATTTCCAGCATCCGCAGTTTTTTGTTTTTTGTTTTTATCCCTGGTTAGATCTTGCTGTTTGCAAAATGGCTGCCTGTGTATCAATAGCAATGGTAAAGAATTCATGTGAAGCACTTTGAGATGTTTGAGAGATGTGATAAGGGACTCCACATGACCAAGAAGAGATCATCTTCTCTACTGGGTGACGCAGTTACTTAATTTGGCTCCTCGATGCTGTACATATAATCCTTCTGTGAAGTGCCTTCGGACGTTTTACTACATCAATTGGCACTATATAAAAGCAAATTGTTGTTGTCAGGGCAGAATTACTCATTTTCAGCCTATAGAAAAAGATGCTGCAGGGGCTAATTTCTACAAATGTCACAAACCTGTTAAGTGATCCCAAATAAATTGTAATGGAAATAGCTGATTCCTTGGGGAATGTGTGGTTCTATTTACTTTGTGATATTTTCACTGGGTTAAAATGAAAAAAAAAACGATGCAGCCTTCTGTGTAATACAGCAAGGCGATACTTCATTTGGTGCTGAACACACAAAAATTACCACTGTTTTCCTGCTTTAAAATCAAGAACTCGCTGCTGCATTTCTCCTACTTTTCCTCATTGAAGATTTAGAGAAAGCAAAAGAGTACAATGGAAGTGGGATTATCTAGCATCCATAGTGATTATGAAAGCCCTCCATTAGGGCTACAGAGTTAGTGAAATTACAACATGGAGAGAGGCCATTCAATCCAACAAGTCTATATTATTGGTTATCCTTCACACATGCTATAGTCCTAATCCTATGTGCCCACTCTCTTTTCTATATCTTCCTTTCTTTCAAACATAAGAATAAAGAACATAAGAAATAGGAACAGGAGACTGGGGCCGAATGGAAATACCTATATAATCATCTTCAATGTTGACCTGGCCTCTGCTTCACTCTAACTCTGGTCATGCAATCCACAGACTCACAACCCTCTGTATAAAAAATAAGTCTCATGCTATGTTTATGTCCCCACCGCCCCCCTTTCAATGGAAGCAGTCTACTTTTATCTAAACTGTCTCATTCTCCCATAATTTTAAATATCTCTATTAAATCTCCTCGGTTGTAATAAAAACAGCTTTGACTTTTCAAATATTTCTGTATGTTTATATCACTACCTTTGTGAATGCTAGAACAGTCCCACCACTGCACTCACCAGGTTTATTTCACTCATTAAGGAGAGAGAAAGGTGCATAAGGAGAAAGATTACAGCAGGGAAAACTGAAAGGGAGAGTAAAAAGAGCAAGGAAGAAAGAAAACATAAGAGAAGAAGCAAGCAGTAATGCTTAGTAAAACTTAACACTTTTAACTGTGCTAATAGTTAAAGGGTGGGTTGATAACTCAGGTATATTGGCTGTGACTTTAATCCCACTCTGAGAGTTTGTCTAAGGTTGACATGCCTGATGTCCAGACAAATGTAAACATTGGCACTGGTCCCATCAGAGATCTCCACCAGATAGTAATTCAGGATTAGTCTGCACTGTCAGTACTTAGAAGGGATTATTATTGACTACAATAGTTTTTCTGAGCATCAAGATTTCAGATGTATGGTCTGCATTTCACAGTTTGTTCACTTTTGCAAAAAGCAGATGTGATATCTGAAAATGGATCAGAAAACAAGCAAAACAAACCAAACTACTTGTGACAAATCAAACACAGCAGTATAAACTGCCAATCTAACTGCATCTCCCTCTGTTCCCTCTCCTGTCCCTATGCTACCTTGCCTGTTCCTTACTCTTACATCATTCCCTTCACCCTGTTCCCTCTACCATCCCTGCCCCTTTCTTCTATCTCTCTCTCTCTTCCCCATCTAGTATCTTGGTCCCTCTCCCATCACTTTTCATCTCCCCCTACTCCCTGCCCTCTCTCTATTTCTCCCATCTTTCTACCCTTCTGTCCCATCCTTTACCTGTCACTGTTCCCCTTTTTCCTTTCTCAGCCCCTTTCACTCCTGTCTCTTCCAGATCTCTATGCCCTTGATTTAGGGGACTCTTGCCCAACCAGTAGCTCGCAGGCCGCATTGTAGCCCCCAGAGCCACAGATCAAAATGTTGTTAAGACCCAGTCCGTGAAATGGAAGATTTCTGCATTGGGCTGTTCCTCCAATCACATCCTCACTGAGCCTATCAGCAACAAACATGGAAGAGAAACAGGCTGTGATTGGAGGAGTAGCGAACATCAGCAGCTGCGAATATATAGAGAGAGAGAGAGGGGGGTGGGGAGAGGGAGACTATGGGGTGCTCACGGCTGTTGTTTCCCCCAGCTCTCTCCCCACTTCCCCCCGGGCTCTTGCCACTTTTCCTTAGCTCTTGTCACTTCCTCCAGCTCTGGTTCTCACCCCGCTTCCACCTGGCTCTCTCCACGCCTCCCCCAGGCTCTTAAGACTCACCCTGGCTCTCGTCACCTCTGCCCCCAGCTCTCGCTCTGATTCCCCTGGGCTCTCACCACTTTCCCCCAGCTCTCACCGCATTCCCCAAGTTCCCTTTGCTTTCCCACAGCCTTTGGAGTGCCTGTGTTCAGATGCCAGTAGGCCTCAGATCTTCCTCCAGGTCTCTCTTCTCCTTTCATCGTACCCCTTCCCGCACTGATTTATTGAGTGAGGGTAAGTGAGTGAGTAATGGTGGGTGGGTGGTGAGTAAAGGTGAGGGTGTGGACATAAGAGGGGTGAGAAGGAGGGGTGTGTGTGTGTGTGTGTGTGTGTGAGGGTTGAGAGAGAGAGGAGAGAGTGTATCCACATCACTCTCAATTTCAGGGTTTTCATTCACCCTCACGTCTACACACCATCATGCACTCTCACCCACTCTTACAATGGATTAAGGCGAATGAGTGAACACCCGAAACTGGGAGTGAGCTGGACACACACATTTTCTCACCATTTCACATGATAATGGTCATCTTTATTTATTATTCATTTTTTTAAAATTATCAATTTAGAGTCTTGATTTTTTTTGCTCAGCAAGTTGTTTCTTTTCACATGTCAGCTTTTGTTTCCGAAATTTATGTTTAATGTTGTGCCAAACCTCATCTTTCTGAAATTTTCTCATTGGCGCCTTGAGCAAGAAAAAAATTAAAATGTGAGCCCCCCCTCCCCCCCCAAGCAAAAAGCTTGGACAAGCTTGATTTAGGGCCATATGGAGAACTAGAGAACAGATAGGGCCCGAACAGCAGCATGACAGAGATGTAGTCATGAGCACAGAGCTGCCTCAGGGAGCTGAAGATTTAAAAAAATAAAAATAAAGAATTTTAAAATGTTAAAAAAACACGTCCCCTCAGGTGACTCTGCCACATAATCAGGGACATGTTATTAAGGAAATGTTAAAATTTTTAATTAATTTTTAATAGCTGTTGGAATCCTCATCCCACCCGTAAATGAGGTTTCCTAAAAAAATCCATAGGCCGCTTGGCCTTTTCGCCAGCCCGCCAACTGTAAGGTTGGATGGGCAGCAAAGAATTTAATTCGATTAGGACTTTTATGACCTTAATAGGCCTGTTAATTGTCGGTGGGCACTCTGCCGACTCTGGTGCACGCCTGCCGACTGAAATATCGCCTGTCATTTTACACTTGTTTGGGTCGGGTGCACACCTGCCTGACGAGAGAAAAATTCTGACCATGAAAATCACAGTACGAACCAAACGCACTTAAACAAGCCAACATTAAACTAGGAAATGTATATTCCTGCAACTACAGCCTTTAATGAACACAGTGCATGTCTCTCACCAAATAAATTTCAGTTGGCAAACACACCACCCAGTGTGATCCTCAACTATATGGAGCAGGAGGATCCCGGGTTTGATCTGGCTCTGTGAGGAGTGGCTCTCAGCTAGGGCAGGAGATGGAGCACCATTGAGCCTCCCTGAGAACTTCTGTTAAATGGCAGAAGCCCTTCAGCTCTGATGTCCTCTTCAAGCCTCTCACCAATGATAGGTTGCGCAACTCATGGCACGGTGGATCACAGGCATGATCCCATTTCCTGCCATCTCGCAATCCAGACCCTCAGTTAACACTGGTTGCAACAACCATTACCTACAAAATAACTGTTATTCCATGTGGGGCAGGCACATGCATCTCTTCCTCCTTTTAACAAACTGCTTGATTTGTAAACTGTATTTGGTTGGCTGCTGAACTAGCCTGTAATGATACATAGTCTCTAATTTAGCAAAATCCAAAAGCCTTTCTCCATTAATTTTCTTTTTTTCAACCCCTTTTGTATCCAAAGCCTCAATTAAATTCTACACATTTGCTCGCAGCCAGGCCCAGTGATATGAAGCTATTCATTTTCTTCCTCAATTTTTCTGGCTTATCTTCTCATATTTCTTACTTATTTCATCTAGTTGTTCCCCTGTACCTTGCAGTTTCCATTCATTAGATATTTTTCTCTTTACTTCATTCAGTTTTTAAACTCTTTCAACCTTGTGTCGATCTTGTGACTTCATAATTTCCTTTTCGTCTTCTGCTTATTCACTTTTTCTTTACTATTATTGAACTCCTTCTTATCCAATTCAGTCCCTTCAATTAATTCCCCTGCCACCATTTGCTACTCTGCCCTATTGCTTTTTGCTCAAACCCCTCCTCTGCTCCATTGTCTTTCTGATCCATCCAAACCCCATTGTCTCTACATTCTATCCCCATCTTCCTCCTGCAGCTATCCCTCTGCTATCCCACTGCCCTTCTGTCTCATCCCAAAATAGTACTCCCTCTGCCTTCTGTCTGTCTCATCAGCTTCCACCCCATCCCCTTCTGTACAGTTGTCCCTGTTTCCCTTTGTCCCCATCACCTCAATCCCATCCCCATCGGCTCCCATTGTTCCTCTGCCTCTACCCTCACCCGGTTCTCCCTACTGCTCCTGCCCCCAGCTTGACTTCATCCCCTCTCTGTCCCACCTCCCCTCGGTCCCCATTGCCTTGTTTCCATTCCCTCCCCCCACATTTCCCTCTGACACACTTGCCAACCTCTTATTCTTACCCACCAACTGCCCCCCCTGCCCCTCCCCCATAAGATGATAAATTTGCCACATGCAGGGAGAACAGGTTGTTAGATGTTGCATTCAGCTAATTACAAGGAGCTGATGAGTAACTGTGGGAGGTGAATTTATCTCTTCTGCCTTTTATATTGTTTTGATTTAGAGTTCTTAGCTGAAATAAAAGGAGTTACTTTTTTAAAAAAGACAGAAAGATCACTCATATTGGAAGCAATAAAAGAAAACTCCTTATCTGAGCAATCAAATGGTCAATGGGGACATGATCTTGCCAAAAGATTAAAATCTTTTGATGAAACAACTACATATCTCTCTAGACTGTTTCCCATCATTATTACAACACTTTGTGGGCTGGATAAGTTCGCTGCCTCTGTTCCTCCAACTCTGACCTCACATACATTCCCCTCTTCCTTTGCTCCACCATTTGACCAGCTGTGCCTTCAGCCATCCAGGGCCCTAAGCTTGAGACATTCTCTCTCTAAACCTCTCCACCTCCTTTAAATACTTCCTTTAAATCGACCTCTTTAAAAAAGCTTGTCATTACCTTGCTTATATATTTCCTTCTTTGGCGTAGTATCAATTTTTGTCTGATTAGGTTCCTGTTAAATGCTTGGGACGTTTTCCTACATTATAGGTGAAGTGTAATTACTCCTGGGTGCAGGCCAACGGGACTTCCAAGTGGCAAAATACTGCAGTCGATATTGATTTTTCTTAGAATGAAAATCTATCCAAGTTGGACCCCTTAGTCAGAATTCTCCTCCCATTGGTGGGTTTATAGTGGAATTTCCTCTCAGAACCTTCTTTAGCTTTGCAAGGCGGTCTGTAAGCTGGAAAATCGCCCTTCATTAGTTTACCTCCACTGGAAGGGAGGGAAATATAATTCTGGTGTAGAAATTAAAAGGCTATAGCCGGAGGGCAACATCTCTTCTCAGCAAAATGTAGAACAAACATGTATGGTCAAGGTTGTCAGGAGTGGGAAGAGCCCCCTACATTTTTTAATGAGCATGCATTGTTGCTGACAGGCTTGAGGGCCGAGAGGGACCATCTGATGGGTACTGAGGGCAGGACGACCTACGAGAGCGTGCAGGCTGTGTGAAGTGGCAAATGCAGTCAGTGCAACCCCCTCCAATCCAAATACTGCAACATGGTGTTTTTTAATTCTTTCATGGAATGTGGGTGTCGCTGTCAAGGTCAGCATTTGTTCAATGACCTCACAAGGATGACCAAACTAAATCAATGCTCTATCACTCATACAGTTTCACATTCCCTTAGCTGTCCTAGTTTTTCTCTCAAACTGCTTGAGCACCAAAGATTCACTTCTGCAAAGGGCAACCTCTCTAGACACTCATGCATCTTCTTTACTTAAACCACTCTCTTGATTCACTCTGCCTGCTAGAAGGGCTTCTGCTAGTCTTCGGAGACACTTCCTTGAAATGGACAAGGCACCTTCACCTCTCAACATAATGACATGCATGATGTTATGTGCAGGAAGTATCCCTCAGGAAGTACAGTCAGGCTGGAGAAGGCATTTTTCAAACAACTGAGAGAAACAAGAGAAAGGGACTAGTGCTGGAGTCCCAGTTCAAATGTGTTCACTGACTTCACAAAGAAGTAGATAATGGGTTTAACAATTTGGAATTAAATATTAAAGTGTAGGAAATAGGTTCAAAGGGCTGTATGTTGTGCAAAGAACAAAAGGTCTTTGCATGAAGCAGACAGGGAGATAGCTAGACAGGAAGACAGGGAGATGAAGAGAAGGGGTGACAGAACACAAAAGGGACAGAAAGAAGGGGATAGAGAAATGGAGTGATGGGAACAAGATCAGGAGATATATACAGAGAGACAGAGAGGGGCAGGAAGGTCAGTAAGTGGACAAGTAGGGAGACAGAAACTCAGACAAATAAATAATAGACGGATAGATAGAAATTGAGGCAGATAGGTAGATAGATAGATATAGATAGAGATACGTAATCCTGTACAAAATTATTTCCTGTATTATTAGAGCCTTTTATGGAAGTTTTGCATTGCAGCTTTTGGCCAGATAAGTGAGGACTGCAAACGTTTGATTGTCGTCATACAGGAAAAAGAAGTGAAAGGTGAACGGGATTCACATGGACTTTAAACTTGGCTGAATGTCAGAATTTCAAACAAAAAGCTCAGAGGAAATGTCAAGAGGACACGATGAAAGAACTTGCTGCTCAATCCTTCCCCACTCGGAAAGGGCACAGATTCCATTACACTGTCCCCTTGGTGCCATAAAGAGTTTCCCACTATTAGATTTTTGTTTTGTTTTATAACCACTTGCCATGCGCTAGGCTTCTACTTTGCGCTGAGCACTGAAACATGCAATTCACACTGTGCAGACTTTAATTGGCCCACCAGCATGGAATCATGGTCCTACCCCAATCATGGGTGGCAGTCAGCTTTCCGACCACTCCCTCCCACTCCTGCCAAGCCCGCCCGATGAGGGCAAAATTCTGCCCAAAGGGTCTGGACTGGGTCCAAAACTCAAGCTCAAGTAATGGGAAATAGTGACAATTAGTGGAATGCACACAGAATGGGAATCTCCTCAGCTTTAATCTCCAGCTATATCACATTAGCAGAGTTGACCTGGGGCAGCAAATGAGAAGCTAAAGAAAGAAGTTCCATTTATATAGTGCCGTTCACGACCTCAGGATGCTGCAAAGCACTTTACAGCCAATGAAGTACTTTTGTAGCATGTCATGAAGAGATATTAATGTCTATAATGTTATTGAAAATGATTTTTTGAAATAGAGTTCTAGTGGGGTCTGTGTCTATCTGTGTCTGTCTTAATTGGATTAAGGCTAATGCTTTGTATAGTAGTTTTGAGATGTTAATTAGATAAATGTAAGGAGGGTAGAAGGTAAAGTGTAAATTTGCATTTGTTAAAAGAAACCATTCAAGACTGCAGGCAAAATCTTACACCTAGCTAGAAGACACCAAGCAATATGCTTATTTTTTCAACTTACTAATAAAATTGGTGGGATGAAAGGATGTTATTGTTAGAAGAGGTAAAGTTAGAAGCTTAGTGATACAATGTAAAATTTACATTCAAATAGAAGGATATGTATAAAGGAGAAAGGAGATTATGCGTAAGGTAGAGGCATTTTAAGATCCAACAAGTGTGAGAAGTCTCCAGCCTGTAAGCTCAAGTCTGTCTGCAAGAACCCAGAGTTGAAAGAAACTCATTTTGAATGTGACTGTCCAGGGTGTGCTTTGCCAGAGGTCTGTTAAATCTATAAGTTTCACCGTTGCCTTACCGGGGGTGTAATTGAGAATCAGATTAATTAGGGGATTTTTGTAGTTATTATAGTAGTAATTTTGTAGACATATGTCTGTGTTTACAATCTTTCTTGTATTAATAAATGTTTAATTTAGTTCTATAAAAAACCTCTTGAGACTTGGTGGTCTTATTACTACTGAATTCAAAGCCTGCATCTCGAAACATACAAATTGCAAAAATGGGTAATGACAGTTATTTCAAGTTTCCCTCTGGGATTTGAACAACTCCGCCTTTACCACCAGCTGTATTGTAACAAACGCCAATGTTTCTGCTAAGCTGCATGGGTGCACAGCCATGCAGCAGCCTAAAAGATATCAACTGGGCCTTGTTCTAGGATAAGCAATGTGTGTGCATGATCAACCAAAATGGTTTAAAGAAACTGCGCAGGCGCATATTAAGAAAATGGACTGCGCAGCAACTAAATTTTAAAGGAAAGAGTGGTCATTATTATAATGTAGAAAAATCTACCCAGTCCCACACTGATTATCATTATTTCTCACTATTTGTGTTTGCTTATTGGCCAAACTCTGTTGCTCTGCTCTGAAATAGTCACATGGGATTTTTAATATCGCATATGAAAGATGACCCCCTTCAAGAGCGTAGCACTGCGTCAGTAGGAGTGTTAGCCTGGATCATGTGCTCAAATCTCTTGTGTGGAACTTTCTTTTAACTCTTGCATGTGCCATATGCAGCCGACGGCATTGGACTGGACAGGGCTTGGCTGCGATGAACTGTGAGAGTCAAATATCCTGCCGATATTTGCCATCTCACCGTGCATATCAAGAATGGCCATTTGGACGAGTTACCAGAGGGCAGATGGTGCCTGAGAAACTGTACCCAGGCAAAGGGCACCAACTGGAGAACAGGGGAGAGAAGGAAGCTGGAGAGTTCAATGTAGCTCCATTTGGCAGATGACAAAACAAAAATAGTTCTTTTTTTTGATTTTTAAGACAGAACTGGATTGACTTCTTGAGAGTTTACTCAAAGCATAGAAAGGAGCATTGCTCTTGCCAACTCTTTGAAAGGCACTTTGTGCTCTTCCAGCATTATTCTACACTAATTAAATTCTAAATAGATGTTATAAAAAGAAGCACAAGCCTGTTAAACCATTCCTTGTGTCACTATTTTGTTGCTTCAGGCACCTGAAGTGGGTAACCTTGGATCCATATCAAACAGTCACAGATTTCCAGTCACAATATAGACTCACAGACAGAGACCAGAGCAAGATGGGTCTTGATCCAAAACTTACTGAAAAGGCCCATCAACCAGGGATTTTACTCAATTTACTGTTGATGTACAGTGTATAAAGTATCACAAGCATAATGAAAATGTAACAAGATTATGGAGTTTTACATTACTTGAAAAACATAATGGGAATTAGGAAATATTTCCTGCACTGTAACATTTCTCCAAATCCCTCTTTTGTTACTAGAAATGTATGTTAAGGAAGGTTTCTCTCCTGGGCTAATTTTGATTGCGTACATATTTCATTGGAAGTAAAGCGCCTTGGGACATCCTGTGGCCGTGAAAAGCTTTATATAAATGGAAATTCTTTCTTCCTTTCTAAGGAGGCCAGAGAGGAATTTTTCCAGATTCTTAACTCTAATCGGCCTGTGTTTTCATCTGGCTTTTCTCCTCTCCCAGATCAACTGGCTTTCAGGGGGCGAGTTTAGAGTGTATACGTTGTGATCCATAAACCATCACAGTTGTGTGTGACAGGCAGGATGGACCAGTAGTTCCATCATTGTTTGTATGTTTGTATTTACATTTATAAAATGCTTTATCACATTTCTCAGTGACATCTCAAAGCCTCACATATACAATGAACCACTTTGAGGCGCAGTGGCTGTTGTTAACCAGCAACAGCTATTTTCCTCACAGCAAAGAGCCCCCATCAATTATTAGATGAAAGACCCTTTCACCTGCTTTTCGCTGAGGGAGAAATATTGAACAGGATGCCTACTTTTCTGCAAATTAAACCATTGTCTACAGCCAGGGAAAGGCACCTTTAGCAATGCAGCACTCCTCAGTACTCTACTGGACAATCAAGTCAGTTGGGCTTGAATCCACAATCTACTGACTCAAGAGACGAAATGGCACCAATTAAACCAAGCTGACATACAGGTTAATAAACTGTTAGTGTACCATTAATAAAATAGCTCAAAGACACATAAAGGGCTGAGACCCACACAGATATGGCACAAGCCATATATTAAAAAAAAGCATATTTCCCTGACTGTGAAGGCTCATATGTTGCTCACCATCTGAATAGACCCCAGTACAAGGTTCACATCACAGGGTATAAACTGTATGAGAGCATCAATGATCAGATCTAACCCCTTTCTCCTGCACATAAATCACAACAGCCCCCATTCCCCGTCACCACCCCCAACCCACCCCCACCTGGGGAAAGTCTGACTTTCCTTCATTTTATGATGCTATTTTTATTGTAATCTCAATGGCCTCTGAAGATGTTATTAACTCTGAGGAATACTGTCCCTAACAGTTCTCCTTATTTTATACCAGTTCTTCACTTCATGGACTTGCAATGCATCCTGCTGGTATATTGGCTCAGTGGCTAGCAGTCTTGTCTCTCAGAAGGTTATGAAGTCAAACTCATGCCAAACATTTGGGTGCATAATCTATTGCTGTGCTGAGGGAGTGCTGCACTATCAGGGGTGCTGACTTTTAAATGAAACGTTAAACCGAGGCCCTATCTGCCCTCTCAAGTGGACTTAAAAGATCCCATGGCACTATATTTGAAGAAGAGAAGGACGTTCTATCCAGTGCCCTGCCCAATATATTTATCCCTCAACCAACATCATTAAAACATTTATCTCTGTTGTTTGGGGAAGCTACAACAGTGACTACACTTCAGAAGTTAAGTGATGTAAAGATCTTTGGGGCACCCTGAGGTTCTGAAAGGTACTGTACAAATGCAAATTCTTTCATACTTTGTATGGCTCGTTACATATTTAGGTTGAAATATTAATGGCCATAGATCAGATTCGATTCTGCCATTAACTGGTTCCAGTTCGCTAAGCTGGCCTATTGGCACAGGCCTCTGGAGCTTTGCCTACAGATTTATTACCAAAGAAAGTTTTCCAGGTTGAACTCTACATTCAGGCCACGTGGCACTGACTCCTTCAACAGTATCGAACAGACCATCCAGAGAGTATTTTTGGCTTGCAAACCTATTTTTACAGATGCAGCAGGGACAATAATGTTTTGTTCATCGCTGGCATTCAAAATCCAGAAACTCTTTCTGTATAAAAATATATTCTTAAAGGATTTTTTTCAGTCAAAGCTTTAAAACAAGCTGGATGGATTCCTGTTCCAGCTTGAAATGGAATGTTGCTCTAAGGGAAGGAGTTCAGAGATCACAATAAAAGATTCCCTTTACCCTCATGTGATAAATATCATTACATTTGAAGGTTTAGTATAACTGCCTTGTCAGAAGGAACCTTTTCACCCAACAGGTAATCAAATTGTGGCATCGGTCACTATGGAAGAACACTGACACAGATAATGTAATTAGAATATACGGACATAAGAAATAGGTGCAGGAGTAGACCACACGCCCCATCAAGCCTACTCTGCCATTCAATACAATCATGGCTGATCTTGGGCTACAACTCCGTTTTCCCCCCAGCTCCCCATATTCCATAATTCCCTGTGGGCCCAAAAATTTGGCTAACCCAGTTTTAAACGTATTCAACGATGGAGCTTCCACAACCCTCTGAGGTAGAGAATTCCAAAGACTCACAACCCTTTGAGTGAAGAAGTTTCTCCTCATCTCAGTCCTAAATAATCAGCCCCTTATCCTGAGACTATGTCCCTGTGTTTAAGATTGCCCGATCAATGGAAACAATCTCTCAACATCCAATCTGTTAAGCCCCTTCAGAATTTTGTAGGTTTCAATGAGATTGACTCTCATTCTTCTAAACTCCAGAGAATATAAGCCCAATTTACTCAGCCTCTCATCATAGGACAACCCCTTCATCCCAGAGATCAATTCAGTGAACCTTCGCTGTACTGCCTCCAATGCAAGTATATCCTTCCTTAAATGTGGAGACTAAAACTGCATACAGTACTCCAGATGCAGTCTCACCAAAATCCTATACAACTGTAGCAAGACTTTTTTATTCTTGTAGTCCAGTCCCCTTGTAATAAAGCCCAACATGCCATTTGTCTTCCTAATTGCTTGCTGCACCTGCATGCTAACTTTCTGAGTTCCTTGTAACAGCACACCCAAGTCTCTTTGAACAACAATACTTACAAGTTTCTCACCTTTTAAAAATATTTTGCTTTTTTTATTCTTATGACCAAAGTGAATAACGACACATTATACTCCATTGTATTATACTCTATTTGCTATCTTGTTGCCCTTTAACCTAACCTGTCTATATCACTTTACGGTCCCTCTGTGTCCTTCCCACAGCTTACCTTTCCACCCAGTTTGGCATCATCAGTAAACTTCCTGTCTCTTCATCTAAGTCATTAATATAGATTGTAAATAGCTGAGGCCCCAGCTCTGATCTTTGTAACACTCCACTATTCACTGGCTGCCAACTTGAAAAAGCCCCATTTATCCACTCTCTGTTTTCTATCTGTTAACCAATCCTCTATCTATTCCCCCAACCCCATGAACCCTCATTTTGCCTATTAACCTTTGTGCAGCACCTTATCGAATGCCTTTTAGAATTCCAGGTATACTACATTGTTAGAATATCTCTCAAGGCTGAAGTTTTCTTTCACAAAATGGAAGGATTCAGCATGATCTGGACATGTGAATGCTAACCTGGGATTTTTTTTAAAAAGGTCATAAGTTCCCCTTGGAACTGTCAACAAGCAGACCTCTTCCAAGAAATGATCTATATGGTACTTGAGAAGGAGTTGTTTGTTTGTGTTGAAATGTGAAGAACTTTAATTGATGAAAAGCTGGGAGACAAAAAGGCAAACATTTGGCAGAGGAAAAATCTTAAGTTGTGAACTTGCTTATTTGGAAGGCAGTCTTTGTTGGGGAATTAGCTGAAGAAAGAAGGCTATCTTAATTGGCTTCCCCTCTCTCTATCTTGTCTAAAATTGTGTGTGGCCATTAACCTGTTGCCAGAAAACCCTCTTCTGAGTGCAACTAGTCTGCATTTGGACTTGCAAAGCTGAGAATTGGTGAGATCCATCGGGATCAGCAAGACGCTGGGACACAAGAGGACTCCAGGTCAACAGCTTCAACACCCTGCAAACTTTATCCTTTGTTTTATAACGTCCATCCTCCAAAGCCTATCAAACAGACTCTATCTGTTTGTCCTTTGTTTGTGGGTGTGTGCTGGGGGAATTCTTTAGAAAGAGATATATAGTTATATTTACCAGTACTTGCAACTTGTTAAAAGAAGTTTTGTTTTAAAATAAAGTAATCATTCTGAGTTTTTGAAAGAAGCCTTGTCAAAGTCTCTTTTCTTCTGGGTACTAGAGGTATAGGTACACAACTGGCCATTTTGGTGAGAAAAAATAAACATTTAAATTAATGGTAAGGCCTGTGGAGTAGTGGAGCTTGATAATTCGTACACTCCTCCCATCCCGGTAGTAACAACATCCACTGGTTCCTCTTTAACTACCCTTCTAGTTACATTCTCAAAAAACTCTAATAAATCTGTCAAACAGGATTTCCCTACAGTAAAACCATCTTGATTTTTTTCTATGCTTTACTAAGTGCATTGTTAAGACTTCCTTAATAATAGATTCCAGAATTTTCCCATCAACTGATGTTAGGTTAACTGGCCTGCAGTCCATTGCTTTCCCTCTCTCTTTCTTTTCTTGAAAAGTGTTGTAACATCTGCCAATTTCCAATCTAGTGGGGCCATTCCTGAATCTAAGGAATCTTGGAAAATCATAGCCAGCACATCCACGATCTCTGCAGCTATCTCTTTTAGAACCCTAGGGTGCAGGCCATCAGGACCTGGGAATTTGTTGGATTTTAGTCCCTTAAGTTTCTCCAATACCGTTTCTCTACCGATATTAATTACCTTAATTTCCTCACTTTTTAACCCCTGTTTTATCGTTTATTTCTGGTATGGAATTTAATTCCTCTACTGCGAAGACAGACACAAAATATTGTTCAATGCCTTCATCATTTCCTCGTTCCCCATGATAATTTCTCCTGTCCCTGCTTCTAAGGGACCAACATTTACTTCAGCTACTCTCTATCTTTTGATATACTTATAAAAGATCTTACAATCTGTTTCTCTATTTTTGGCTAGATTACTCTCATATTCTATTTTTTCCCTTTGAATCAACTTTTTAGAAGCCCTTTGCTGGTTTCTAAAACACTCCCAAACCTCAGACTTGCTACTGTTTTTTTGCAACATTGTAAGCCTCCTCTTTTAATCTAATACTATCTTTAAGATTGGTCTTTCTTGTTGAGTTTTTGTTCTTCAATTGAGTGTATTTTGTAGTACATTTTGAGTTGCTTCTTTAAATGTTTCCCACTATTCACTTACCTCCATAACTTTTAGTCTGTTTATCCAATTAACCTCAGCCGGTTCTCCTCTCATACCTATGTAAATGGCTTTGTTTAAGTTTAAACTTTTTCTTTGCAATTGGACTATGTCACTTATAAACTTAACATGGAATTGAATTGTATTAAGGTCACTATTTCCCAGTGGATCTTTTACTATGATATTACTAACTAACCTTGCTTCATTACACAATACTAGATCTAAGATAATTTTATGTCCAGTCAGTTCCACTATGTACTGCTCTAATAAACTGTCATAAAAACATTCTACAAGCTCATCTTCTAGACCATTTTTGCCAATTTGATGGTCCCAGTCTATATCAAGGTTAAAGTCCCCCATAATTATTACATTTCCTTTGTTACAGGCTCTAATAATTTCTTGTTTAATACTCTGCCCAAAGTATAACTACTGTTAAGGGGCCTATAAACTACTCGCACCAGTGTTTCTGACTCTTGCTATTCCTAATTTCCACCCACATAGATTCTAGTTCATGATCTTCAGAGGCCAGATCCTTTCTCACTAATGTCCTGATGTCATCCTTTATTATAAGGGCTACCCCACCTCCTTTTCCATTCTGTCTTTCTGAAATTTTATGTACCCTGGAATATTTATTTCCCAACCTGTATCATCTTGTAACCATGGAGAGAATTTTCTCCCCATCATGCGGGCTGGGTGGGAGCAGGCGTAGACATGGACAGGCCAATTAAGGCCCACCCAGAATGACGCGCACCTGGAAGCGCTCAGCGCTCCCTGTGCGGGTGGGGGGAGGAGGGTGAGTTGGGGCATGCGCGCAAAAGAGCGCAGAAATCTCCCTGAGTTACTTTGATTATGAAAAATTGAAATAAAGAAAAAAAAATTCAGACATGTCCACTCATGTGACAGTAATAAAAATTTTTATTAAACTTATAAACCCTCCATGAAACCTTATCCCGCCTGCGGATGAGGTTCCATGAAAAATGCGAAGGCCGCCTGGGCTCTTCGCCTGCCCACCAGTCTTAAGGTTGGACAGGCAGCCCTGTTAATGACTTTAATGAGGGGATTAATGGGCTTAATGGGCCTTTGACTGTTCGGCAGGCACACACTGGAATTGGCTGTGAGCTCGCCGACCTGAAGATCGGAATAACGCGCAGTGACGTTGGGACACAGGCCCGATGTCACCGCGCATCATTTTACATGTCGGCGAGCGGGGCCCGCCCCCACAGGTCGACCAGAAGATTCGGACTCATATTTCTGTCATGGCTATTAGATCTAAATCATTTACCTGTATTCGTGCCATTAATTTATCTAGTTGATTCGTTCATTCAGATGAAGAATCTTTAGTTTCATTTTTTACTTCTATTCCCTGCAATGACCTTATTCGCCAATGTACATTTTTTGTTAAACCCTCTGTCCCTTCCTGTCCCACTCTGCTTGTCTTCACCCACGTCACTGTACCTTTCTCTTTGGATTTCAAAATCTCCCTTCACCCAAACTCTCACCCCCTCCTTTAGTTTACAGTCATGTCCACAGCCCTATTTATATGATTGGCAAGGACACTGGTCGCAACCCAGCCCATCCCAATGGAATAGCTCACTCTTCCCTGAGTGCTGATACTAGTGCCCCATGAATCAAAACACCTTCTTCCCACACCACTCTTTGAACCACACATTTAATTCACTAATCTGTTTAACCCTAAGCCAATTGGCGTGTGACTCAGACAACAATCCAGGAATAGCCTTTGATGTTCTGCATTTTAAACTGGACCCTAGCACCTCAAATTCTCTTAACAGAACATTGTTCCTGGTTCTACCTATGTCTTTGGTTCCCATGTAGACCACGACAACTGAATCCTCCCTCTCCCACTCCAAGTTTCTCTCCAGCCACGAGGAGATGCCCTGTCACCAGGCAAGCAACACAACCTTCAGAGCTTTGTGCCGTGGTTGTTGAAAACAGTATCTATCTCCCTGACTATACTGTCTCCTATCACTACCACATTCCTCTTTGCTCCACCCACCTGAATGGCATCCTTCACCATGGTGCATAGTCAGTCCACTCATTCACATTGCTGTCCTTCTCATCCACACAGGTAGTAAGCACATCGTACCTCTTGGACAAAGTCAGGAGCTGAGGCTCCTCCATCACAACACGCTCCCCTATCCGCCTGATCTTCCTATCCCTGGCCATTGACAAACTCTAAAATTCTGCTTACCCGAAGGGGTGTGACTGCTACCTAGAATAAAATGTTCAGGTAACTTTCCCCCTCTCTGATGCATCGCAGTGTCCGCAGCTCTACCTCCAGCTCAATAACTCTGAGCTGAAGCTCCTCAAGCAGCAGACACTTAATGCCGATGTGTTTGCCGTGGATCACACTGATGTCCAGGAGCTCCCACATTCCATAATCTCAACACATCACTTGCCCTGCCATTTTTACTATGTGTTAGTTAATTAATTAATTAATTTTCCTTAATTACTTTATAATTAATAAACCACCACTCCCAATAACCTTTATTGCTGTTAGCAGACATTAATACTACCAATAAAACCTTTAAATTATTAATAAATTATACACTTATGTGGATTTAAGAGACTTGAATGTAGTTCTGGAGAGATACAGATGGGATATGTTGAGCAGAGAGGTAGGTGGATTTGAGATCCATCAATTAGGGCTATGTGCCTTGTATATTCCTGATTTCCATCACCCCATCTCTGATGGCTGTGCCTTCAGTTGTCTTGGCCCTAAACTCTGGAACTTTATCCCTAAACCCTCCCATAAACTCTTTGATGACAGGCGAACCCAACTAGGAGGGAGCACATCTGCAGTAATCCTTCTAGTAAGCATAGCTTTTGTACAGAGCACCAAACCGTCTGAATCTCACTCTGATCGAAACACACACATCTACTGCCAAATGCCACTAAGTTGGCAGCTGGTCTATTTTGAAAGTTTCTATTTTGAAAACCACAGAATTTCTGATCACAATTTCCCTTTGATGTTGGTAATTTTGGAGATTTTTAACAGTGAAAATGGCAGAGCCATTTGTTCATTTCCTTAAGTTACAATATTTGAAGCATGAAGATTACAATCCAATGCTTGTTTTAAAAGGTGGGACAATTCTTTAAGGAGGTGGGGAGTTGTCATGGAATTCCAGGATTTTTGTGAACAACATTAAACTGCAGCTGGATGTAACAAATTCTTCAGTTCCTTCGCAAACCACAACAAACAGTTCGTGAGTGTTGATGGCTCCATTAGGAAGATTGAATCTTCCTACTCCAACCTACACACACCCTCAATTTCAAAGCTTTGCTCAGAGTGAAGCAACAACATTCCCAGCCACTTGTCTCAGCCTTTAAAAATATTTATTCCCTCGTTTATTTCTCCTATTCCAACTGTGCTGCAGTTGGTATCATGTTTCCATTCTCACCCACTGTCATTGTCTGGGGGAGGAGGTATTGAGTGAAACAGCTTTTACTTCCAATTGAAAGCCTCCCAACCTTGGACGGCCCGCTTCTACCTCCTACCCAAAATCCACAAACAGGACTGTCCTGGCAGACCGATTGTGTCAGCCTGTTCCTGCCCCACGGAACTCATTTCTTGCTATCTTGACTCCATTCTCTCTCCCCTTGTCCAGTCCCTTCCCACCTACATCCATGATTCCTCTGACACCCTACATCATATCAACAATTTCCAGTTCCCTGGCCCCAACCACCTCCTCTTCACCATGGACAACCAATCCCTCTACACCTCCATCCCCCACCAGGATGGTCTGATGGCTCTCCACTTCTTCCTCGAACAGAGGCCTGAACAATCCCCATCCACCACTACTCTCCTCCGTCTGGCTGAACTTGTTCTCACACTGAACAATTTCTCCTTAAACTCCTCTCACTTCCTCCAAGTAAAAGATGTGGCTATGGATACCCGCATGGGCCCTAGCTATGCCTCTCTCTTTATGGGGTATGAGGAACATTTCTTGTTCCAGTCCTACTCCGGCCCCCTCCCACAACTCTTTTTCCGGTACATCGATGATTACTTCGGTGTTGCTTCATGCTCTCGTCTGGACCTGGAAAAATTTATTAATTTTGCTTCCAATTTCCACCCCTCCATCATTTTCACATGGTCCATCACTGACACTTCCCTTCCCTTTCTTGACCTCTTTGTCTCAATTTCTGGTGATAGACTGTCCACCAATATCCATTACAAACCTACCGACTCCCACAGCTACCTCAACTACAGCTCCTCACACCCCACTTCCTGTAAGGACTCCATCCCATTCTCTCAGTTCCTTCGCCTCCGTTGCATCTGTTCTGATGATGCCACTTTCAAAAACAGTTCCTCTGACATGTCCTCCTTCTTCCTTAACCGAGGTTTTCCACCCACAGTGGTTGACAGGGCCCTTAACTGTGTCCGGCCCATCTCCCGCGCATCCGCCCTCACACCTTCTTCTCCCTCCCAGAAACATGATAGGGTCCCCCTTGTCCCCACTTATCACCCCACCAGCCTCCGCATTCAAAGGATCATCCTCCGCCATTTCCGCCTACTCCAGCATGATGCCACCACCAAACACATCTTCTCTTCACCCCGCCAGCGGCATTCCGCAGGGATCGTTCCCTCCGGGACCCCCTGGTCCACTCCTCCATCACCCCCTACACCTCAACCCCCTCCCACGGCACCTTCCCATGCAACCACAGAAGGTGCAACACCTGCCCCTTTACTTCCCCTCTCCTCACCGTCCAAGGGCCCAAGTGAAGCAGCATTTCACTTGCGCTTCCCTCAATTTAGTCGACTGCATTCGTTGCTCCCAATGCAGTTTCCTCTACATTGGAGAGACCAAACGCAGACTGGGTGACCGCTTTTCAGAACACCTTCGGTCTGTCTGCAAGCATTACTCAGACCTCCCTGTCACTTGCCATTTCAACACTCCACCCTGCTCTCATGCCCACATGTCCGTCCTTGGATTGCTGCATTGTTCCAGTGAAGCTCAACGCAAACTGGAAGAACCACCTCATCTTCCGACTAGGCACCTTACAGCCTTCCAGACTGAATATTGGGTTCAACAATTTTAGATCTTGAACTCTCTCCTCCATCTCCACCCCCTTTCCAATTCCCCCCCCCTCCAACAGTTTTTTTTTCCAATAATTTATATAGATTTTTCTTTTCCCACCTACTTCCATTATTTTTAAATGTATTTCCATCCATTGTTTTATCTCTACCTTTTAGCCTTTTTTGATTCCTTCACCCCACCCCGACTAGGGCTATCGTACCTTGCTTGTCCTGCTTTCTACCCTTAATTAGCACATTCCTCAGATAATATCACCACCTTCAACACCTCTTTGTCCTTTTGTTTGTGACATCTTTTGATTATCTCCACCTATCACTGGCCCTCTATCCAGCTCTATTTGTCCCACCCCACCCCCCCTCCCACCCCCACCCTTAAACTAGCTTATATTTCACCTCTCCTCTTTTTTTACTTGAAGGGTCATTCGGACTCGAAACGTTAACTGTGCTCCTCTCCGCAGATGTTGCCAGACCTGCTGAGTTTTTCCAAGTATTTTTGTTTTTGTTTTGGATTTCCAGCATCTGCAGTTTTTTGCTTTTAGCTTTTACTTCTTATGACCTTCCTTAATTAAACATGAACTGTTCAGTGATAAAAACAAAAAAAAAATTTCAACTCTTTCTTGGACTCGAACTCAAGTTCTGTCGAAGGGTCATGAGGACTCGAAACATCAACTCTTTTCTTCTCCGCCGATGCTGCCAGACCTGCTGAGTTTTTCCAGGTAATTCTGTTTTTGTTATGAACTGTTCAGTGATCACTGAGCTTAATGCTGCCCTAAATCCAAACCTGCTTCTATTACCAGCATTCATATGGATATGGGAACAGCCTCTCGAGCGTTCTCCAACATTCAATTAGAACATAGCTGATCTATGCTTCAAATTCATTTACTTGCCTTAGTTCCATACCCCTGATAGCTATTCCAACAAAATAACTATCACTTTCAGCCTTGAAGCTCAATAGCTTTTTGGGAAGTGGAAAATTAGGTATCCCTAATTCATCAGTGCAGAGATGTTCCATTTTTGAGTTGCCATGCAGATGCAGCTCTCCAATCCCTAACGAGCCTTCTTTTATTTTTGAAGTGACTTCCCTTTCAGAGAATGTAAAGTAATTTTGATTCTTCAAGGTTTTCTGAGATTTGTTTCCTTCTCTGATGCTGGAAAAACTGGAATGCTTGCCTAATGATTTTTATCATCTGCTACAAGGTGACAGACATCTGCAAGAAGGAGAGGCACTCCATTGTCCAGAGGTTTCTCACCCAGATGTCAAGTGTAGTTCAGTGGGTAACACTCTCACCTCTGACTCAGACGATTGTGTTTTCAAACCCCATTCTGGACGTGAGTGTTAAATCTTGGCTGGCACTACCAGTACAGTACTGAGGGAGTGCCGCACTGTTGGAGGTGGTGTCTTTCAGGACTAGATTTAGAAGTTACTGTCCTCAGCAACAGGTCTTCACGTGGTTGAGAATTCAGATGCAAAGGTCATTCTGCTTGAAATATGGCCCACACATATTTTTTCCATTAAATGGTTCTGCATCCAAGTCCTGAAACATACTCTCATTCACCTGGGAAGAATTCTCCAGTCGGCAAGCAGCGGCGGGGCCCACTCACCAACGTATAAAATGATGTGTGGTTATGTCGGACGGGTGTCCCGACGTCACTGCACGTCATTTAGATTTTCAGTTCAGCAGGCGCGCAGCCAAGTTGGCTGCCCGCCCACCAAACTGTCAAAGGTCTATTAAGGCCTGTTAAAAACTAATTAAAACAGTTAAATGAGCTGCCCGTCCAACCTTAAGGTTGGCGGGCAGGTGAATAGGCCAGGTGGCCTTTGCATTTTTCATGGAACCTCATCCACAGGCGGGAAGAGGTTTCATGAAGTGTTTTAAAATTCAATAAAAGTTATTAAAAAGATTCATTGACATGTCCCAGCTCATTTGACACAGTCACATGAGGCGACATGTTTTAAAATTTTTTTTTCCTTTACTTAAATTTTAAAACCTTAAACTGACCTCCCTGGGGCAACTCTGTGCCTCAGGGAGATTTCTGTGCTCTTTTGCGCGCATGTGCGAAAGAGCGCAGGCCCCAACTCAGGGAATGCCCCCCGCCCGCACAGGGAGCGCTGAGCGCTTCCGGGCAAGCGTCACACTGGGAGGGCCTTAACTGGCCCGCCCATGTAAAATGGCGGCACGGACCCGATCGGGGGGCGCTGATCAGGTTCGCATTCACTCCCGCCCCTGCACAATCCCCCTCCCACCACCTCCCCCGAAGGGGGGAAAATTCAGCCCCTTAAGTTATAACTCCAAGGTACTGTCTTTTGGATGAGACACTAAACCACTCCATTTTTGATGGAGGTAAAAGATCCCTTGATACTATTTGAAAAAGTATAGGCGAGTTCTTCCCAGTCTCCTAGCCAACATTTAACTACCACCACCTATAATGCCTGATCCAGTCATTTATTGAATTGCTATTTGTGGATCCTAGATGTGTGCAAATTAGCTGCCGCATTTCCCACATTACAATAGTGGCTACACTTCAAAAGTACTTCAATGGTTGTAAAGTATTTTGGGACATCCTGAGGAGATAAAAGATGTTATGTAAATGTAAGACCTCTCTTTTATATAACTCTTCACACTCCCAACAGCCATTCACATGCTCTGTCTGCTCAGCAAGTCTTAATGTCCTTTGCCTATCCTGATAACTTTTCCTCAAGTGTTTCTTTGCCCTGATAATTCCTTTTCAACGTGGTAGCTTCTAGCCAGCACTAGAAAGAACACCAAGGTTTCATCAAGAGAGACAGCACAAAATGAAAGGCAGTGGCACATGCCAAGCCACCTGCAACCCAATAAATAACCCTGCATCTCAAACTAAAATCATGGGGCAGAGCTTTTGTGAACATTTTAGTGACCCCGCCCCTCTGCTAACATCAAAGCGCTTAATCCCATCAGCCCAGCCAGGGTATCTCAAGGCTGCCTTTCACATGGGAAGTTTTGTCTCACATTTGCAGGAAACACCTTTCACTTAGAAGCCCTCTCTCTCTCTTTCTATAAATCAGTCAAGCCCCAGGGGTAAGTCAGTATGGAAAGAAAAGTAAGATTGAAAACTTTAATGAGCTGACGATGGATGGAAAATTGCACAACTTCCTGATGTGCAATCCCAGCAGGCAAAGCTCCCCAATGAGAACATGCATTCGGAAAATCAGCCTGGCTGCTCCTTCATCAAACAGCAACATTTTGAAGAAATTAATTGCACAATGTAAGTGCTTAGAGAGGCTGCTGAGAGTTGCAATAAGGCTTAAAGTTAAAGACTTAGCAGCCCCAAAACCAAATCGGAAAAATTTATGAGACACTCCCATTGCAGGAAGCACGGCACTGGCGGCGCCATCTCTTCAAATTGGGCATGAAGGTCAATGCAACCCAAGTTCCGACTCTTACAATTGACATCCATTTTTCAAGAGATTGAAAATTGCACGGACTACAAATCAGACATGTTGAGACCTTTCACCCACATTCCTATGACATACTTCTGTTGTATAAACCTCTTCATGGCAACACTAAGTTGTACAATTGAGCCTAAATAAATACAAGCCCTTCTTTCTTATCAACAATTATTTTAGCTTTTAGGAGCTAAACAGCTACTTTCACTGAATTAAATAAGTCCTATCACTGCTGCATGAGATCATAAGCTTGCTGCTACAATAAATGAGGATTCAGAAAGTGGATCTTTTCTCCTGTGCATAGTATTTCCAAAGTGTTTAAATGTAGCGTAGAGTGGAGAACGGAACAGTCTCAAATTCAATCCATGATCTGTGCTGCATTGGCTGATTGCTTCACTGGGACTTGGGCAGGGCGAGTGAAGGTAACCCCTTGGGAGGGTTCCTACTCCTGACTGCTGTCTGTTGACTCCTCTGCTGGAACATATGCTTGTGTTGGCATTAGGCGAAGACAAGATTGAGTTCAAACGTCATGACCTCTCATACTTGAGTAACCTACTGACCCTCTTGTCTGGGATCACAAATGTATAACGTTCCCGTGAAAACTACTGTGTGAGGCCATGATGTACATTGGATGGGTTGGGGGTTGACGGGGAAGCGGGGTGGGGTGGCTTCACAGGCCTTATAGTCTTTTCTTATCATCTATAATATTCCTGAATTAGAGCCTTTGGGAGAGGAAGGGTGAAAAGGTGAGGAAAATTCAGGGAAATAGAAAGAATTCCATGGAATGGGTGAGCGTTGAATCTGGCCTGAATACTGGTATTGGCTTCCAGAGAATCTGGATGGTCCAGAGCCAAATTCCAGTTTCAGTTTAGGTTTTCTTGATTGTTTCTGGTGTCCAAAGCTGGTCTTTGGATCAAAAATAACACAAAACATTTGGACTCCCCCATGTCAACCGAGTCAGATGCCAAAGACGAGAGTCTTAAATCCTTTCATTCAATGGAGCCTTTCCATGTAATGTACTCAGTTAATCTATTCAGATTCGTCACAGTTTTTTTTTCATTAAAACTTTTCATGACCCTCATATTTTTCTGTTAACCTCTACTTTCTCTCAAGAGCATCCAGTCCCTCTAATGACTATTCCCTTATGCCTTGAAGGTTTGCGTGAACAGCTGTAATGTGAAATGAAAGAACACAACCACATGTAAGTTAGAGTCTGTAACTTATAAATCTGTCCAGTCAGTAACCCTGTAGTGTAACTATGGCCTTCATATCAACATCATGAGCGATAGAGTAAATAGATTTTTGAGCAACAACTTGCATTTATATAGTGCCTTTGGACTTAGTAAAATGTTCCAAGGCATATCCATTATCTAGTAGGGGATCAAGTCCCACTCCAGGGCTTGAGTACAAAAATCAAAGCAGCACTGCACTGTCGGAGGTGCCATCTTTCGGATGAGACGTTAAACCAAGGCCCCATCTGCCTGCTTAGGTGGACATAAAAGATCCTATGGCACTAATTCGAAGAAGAGGAGGGGAGGTTTCCCGGTGTCCTGGTGAATATTTATCTCTCAATCAACATCACAAAAAAAACAGATTGTCTGATTATTAGCACATTGCTGTTTGTGGGAGTTTGTTGTGCACATATTGGCTGCTGAATTTCCTACTTTACAATTACGACTACACTTCAAACAGTATTTCATTGGCTGTGAAGCACTTTGAGACATCAGGTAATCATGAAAAGTTATATAAATGCAATTCTTTCTTTCTTTCTTTAGCTGGAAGCTTTAACTGCTGAACAAGAAACAGGTATTAGGACAAGCGACCAAAATCTTAGTGAAAGGGGTAGGTTTGAAGCAATGTCTTAAGGGAGAAGAGAGTGGCAGAGAAATGGAAAGTTTTAAAGGAAGGAATTCCAGTGCTGGTGCCTAGGCAGCTGAAGGCAGTTATGAAAATTGGGAGTATCTCCTTATGTAGTTCAGTGTCAAATTTGGTTTGATGAGGCTCCTGTGAAGTGCCTTGAAATGTATTTTTCACTATGCTAAAGACGTAACTTAAATGTTGTTGTTGTGTGCACCGAACTCCAATTAGTTGTACCCAACCCCACAAAATCATGCCAAGACTTCACTTAGTGTTTATATTCTGTCTGGGCTGCACTGACATGTTTTCTATACATGTTACGCTCATTTTCTAGAGTTAGAATGGAATCTGAATTAAAAATAAATTAAACTTGAACCATGGTTCCTGTAGATGCTGCAAGCTTTGAAGATCAAGTGAGCCTCATTAATTGTGCTGGTACATTCCACAGAGTAAGATACAGTGAGAAGCGCAGGGTCTGCAATTTGTCTCCATGTTTCAAGTTCTCTCTGGAACTAAACTCTGTTCTATTTTTAGCCCCCTGATTAAGACTAGCTCAGTCCTCTTGCACTGACGGATTTGCTTTGCCTGTCTATGAAAGTAACATACTTTGCATTGTATGATGCCTTTCCAGTGTTGGTCTGAGGCTGGCGCCTGCAAGGAGTGACACGGGGCATGCAGTCCCTGTTGTCCTCACAGGCTGACTGAACTTTGCAAATTTGCAGCTCCCACCCCTCATACTTAGAGCTCCCATCTCCAGCATCAAACACTGAATGTTGGAAAACTCATTTGTTAGCTGGCAAATATTTAAACATAAACAACAAAATTTAAGCCCTGAAGGTTCTAAGCAAGGATTAATGTCAAAACATTAATTTGTCTGTTCTCTCCACAGATGGTGGCCAACCTGCAGAGTGTTTCCAGCATCTTAGAATCATAGAGCACAGGAGACCATTCAGCCCTTCCAGCCTCTGCTGGCACTTTGAAAAGAGCTATTCAATTAGTCCCACTCCCCTCCTCTTCCCCATAGCCCTGTAAATGTTTTCTTTTTCAAGTATATATCCAACCCCCTTTTGAAAGTTACTACTGAATCTGTTCCCGCCTCCCAGTCCACTCCAGATCATTATAACTCAGGGCAAAAAAAAATCCATCTCAGCTCTGGATCTTTTGCCAATAATTAGGGGGAGACATTGACATAGTGGTTAAGTCACTGAACTAGTAATCCAGAGGCCTAGCCTAATGCTATGGGGACGTAGGTTCAAATCCCACCATAGCAGCTGGTGGAGTTTAAATTTAATTAGTAAAACCTGGAATTAAAAGCTACTCTCAGTAATACGGACCATGAAACCATTGTCGATTGTTGTAAAAACCCATCAGGTTCACTAATGTCCTTTATGGAAGGAAATCTGCCATCCTTACCTGGTCTGGCCTACGTGTGACTCTGATCCACACAACCCACATTCTTAACTGCCCATTGGAATGGCCTAGCAGGCTACTCAGTTCAAGGGAAATAGGGATGGGCAGCAAATGCTGGCCTTGTCAGTGATGCTCACATCCCATGAAAGAATAAATTTTAAAAAAATTAAGTCCTTTGGTTACTGACACTTCTATCAGTGGATACAGTTTCTCTATATTTACTCTATCAAAACCCCTTGTAATTTTGAACATCTCTATCAAATCTTCCCTTAATCCTCTTTGCTTAAGGGAGAACAATTTGCTGTTACTTATTTCCTTTTTCATTTGAAAAGTCTATGAATAATTGTGTTTCTAAACAGAGTGGTAGTGGATTCCAGCTACCGACAGATTGAACTAGTCTCAATGGGCTGTCCCTCAATGTGTTTGGCAGACTTCATACCCATATTACACTGTACGGTTTGCATGAAACAATGACAAACCTGCTTTGCTTCAATGGAGGCTCTGTAGTATAACTAGAGATATAAACAGTGGTGTAGTGCTATTGGAGTGCACCAGAGAGGCGCTCCAGCACCTCCTCTCGACAGCCCCGGGCGTCCGCAACTCCCCCAGCAGAGCCCTGTGAGACGCAATTCCCCGCTGAAACAGCCCCGCGACTGTCCTCCCAAAGTCCAGCTCCCTGTCCCTGCCCCAAACTTCCCAGATCCCCTCCACCAGTGCCCCCCCCCACCCCCAACCCCACCACCCCGCCCTTGCAGAGTGTTTCCAGCATCTTAGAATCATAGAGCACAGAAGGCCATTAAACCCTTCCAGCCTCTGCTGGCTCTTTGAAAAGAGCTATCCGATTAGCCCCACTCCTTTCCTCTTCCCCATAGCCCTGTAAATGTTTTCCTTTTCAAGTATATCCCCAACCTCCTTTTGAAAATTACTGTTGAATCTGTTCCTGCCTCCCAGTCCACTCCAGAGCATTGTAACTCGTTGTAAAAAAAATTCCATCTTGGCTCTGGATCTTTTGCCAATAATTATGAGGGGAGACATTGGCAAAATGGTAATATTGCTATGAAACAAACAGCCCCAGGTCCTTCAACTCCCCCCCAAGCAACCCCGTCTCCCAACGAGCCGGCCGAATTTGTCACCGCTGTCGCTGCAGTTCCTAGAAGGCTGCAGCCTTTCTGAAGTCGTTTTTGCATATCCTTAATGTACATTCTCGGGATGTGGGCTTCGCTGGCTAGGCCAGCATTTATTGCCCATCCCTAGTCACCCTTAAGAAGGTGGTGATGAGCTGCCTTCTTGAACTGCTGCAGTCCATGTGGGTACACCCACAGTGCTGTTAGGGAGGGAGTTCCAGGATTTTGACCAGCCGACAGTGAAGGAACAGTAATATATTTCCAAGTCAGGATGGTGAGTGACTTGGAGGGGAACTTGCAGGTGGTGATGTTCCCATGCATCTTCTGCCCTTGTCCTTCTAGATGGTAGCAGTTGTGGGTTTGGAAGGTGCTGTCAAAGGAGCCTTGGTGAATTCCTTCAGTGCATCTTGTAGATGGTGCATACTGCTGCTACTGCGCGTCAGTGGTGGAGGGAGTGAATGTTTTTGGATGTGGTGCCAATCAAGCAGGCTGCTTTGTCCTGGATGGCATCAAGCTTCTTGAGTGTTGTGGGAGCTGCACTCATCCAGGCAAGCGGGCAGTATTCAATCATACTCCTAACTTGTGCCTTGAAGATGTAGGGTTTGGGGAATCAGGAGGTGAGTCACTCGTCACACGATTCCTAGCCTCTGACCTGCTCTTGTAGCCACAGTATTTATATGGCTAGTCCAGTTCAGTTTCTGATCAATGATAACCCCCAGGATATTGATAGTGGGGTTTCAGTGATGGTAATGAAATTGAACATCAAGGGGCAATGGTTGGATTCTCTCTTGTTGAAACTGGCTAGGAACTGGATGTGTGGACAGAGGAAATGCGGAAGAGGAAAAAAGAGATATATCCTTAGTTAGAGTATTAGGATGAAAAACTTGGGTGCAAAGTGTGCGCAAATATTGGTGGCTTACCACTTTTCATGTCCAAGCGATTAAGACTTACAAATGGATGGTGTTTGTACCAAGTGACATACAATGGATCCAGCTGGAGTGCACGTTTAAAATCTCTCAGAAAAAAAAACTGTAAAACACAAACTGTCGAAAGCTCACATCACTGCGTAGCAAATTGCTGAGAAAGCAGATGAAGACACTCTTGGAAAATTTGTGACAACCTCAAAACATCTCATCTAAAGGTGATTTGTGCAGTTTTCTACTCTGTATACGACCTGATTCAAAACAACATACCTTATTCTGACCACTTTGGCTTGCTGGAGCTTCATTGTAAAAATGGTGCTGACAGAGGAATTGGGTTGTATTCCTGCTAAAGTGCTGCAGAAATTATTGACCACGTAGCTACCCAGATGAGGAAGAAAATTTGCCAGCATATTAAAGTAATCAAGGGTAAAATTTCAATTCTTAATGATGAACCTACAAGCCTAAGTAACAAAACTGCTCTAGTCATTTACTTGAAATGTGAAAGTGATAAGAAGGATGATCCACGCTTCATGTTTTTAGATCTGATTGAACTTCCAGATCAAAAAGTTGATACAATAGTTAAGTGCCTTCTTGAATGTCTTGAGAAACATGGTTTTGATGACTCCTACCTGAAGCAGCATCTTGTCGCATTTGCTAGTGATGCAGTGAGTGTTACTTGGGCACCAGATTAGGTGTAGCTCACAGAATTTTGGAGCAATACCCAGGTATTATTTGTCATTGCCTGAACCATAGGTTAGAACTTGCAGTTGGTGATTCAGTGACAGAAGTTAGTGGAGTGAATTATTTCCATTTTTTTATGGGCAAATTATACCTGTGTATAACAGATCACCTCTCAATCAGAGGCAATGGCAGAAGGCGCTGCTGAATTAGAGCAACAAATTTCTAAAATAAACTGCATTTTAAGCAGCAGATGGGTAGCAAGTTCATTTCGAATAGTTTCAGTGTGTGGTGCAATTATGAAGCATTCTGTACTCATTTTGAACTGGCAATGGAAGATGAAACAAGGTCTGCATCTGAAGGAAAACCTATGAAGATCTGTTAAAGAGAATTTCCTCAAAACAGTTTCTCTTAGATTCAGCTCTGACATATGACAGATTACATGGACTCAGCACACTCTCAGAGAGTTTGCAGAAATGTACTACAACGATTGTGTATGCAGACAAACTGGTCCATTGCAGCATATGCTTTTTGTGTGGACTGAAAGAATGAGCTGGCACAAAAACTCTTGAGGCCAAAGGTGCAGTCAGACAAGGAAAATTTTGAACGGTCTCGTTAGGGAGCAACAGTAAGACTACCAGCATCAACTATCTGCAATTTCTAACCAGTGTAGTTAGTAATTTAGAAAACCAAATGTTCACAACCATGTCATTAAAAGGCTCTCGTTCAGTAGCCCAATCAAGTTATGCATCTCTGATCGACCAGTTATGCGTTCTTGACAAAGACTATTGGCCAGGTGAAATGCCGCCTGGTTATGGAGAATTGAAAATAGCTTCTCCCTGCAAACGGTTTAAGTTGTCATCTACTTCTGTAATCAATGCATTCAGAGATCATGTGAAAGAAGCTGGACAACACATTCCCCAGGATTTACAACCATTACTAAATTGTACACGAGTAATTCCAAGTAGCACTACAGAATGTGAGTGAGAAATCAATCAAAGGAACTTAATTATAACTCCAACATGCTCAAGAATTCTCATAAGCTGGGTATCAGCACTCATATTTGTCAGACCACACGGACCACCCCTCCTGACACATTGAGATCCAACACCATGGGTGGAATTGTCCACGCCCACTGGCGTTGGGCATGGTGGCTAGCGTGAGCAGACAATATGGCGACAAGGCTGAAAATCAGTTTCATGACATCATGAAATCAGTTTGTGATCGTCTGTCTGCTCAGCCCATCGATGGTGGACCATGTTCCCTGCCATTGGACAGCAGGAACCTCATTGTAATACAGCTGCATATTATTATAAGGCCAGACTGCTGGCCCTCGCTGGAGAACACACCAGTGCAGAACACATCTTGACAACTGTAACATGCAGAAATCAGGACTTACCATCAGGGTCTTGGTCACATCGCAGACCTCCCAGGAGCAGAAGATGCTGGAGCCCGACAGCAATGGCACACTGGAGGAATGTCCATGGCATGCTGGGTGGATTCTCATGGATGTGGCTCTGCTGTGAAGCAGCTCACAGAAGTTGGAAAGTCACTGTTGATGCTCACAGTGGATGATGGTCAAGGGGGTGTGGGAGGAAGGTCTAGGATGGACTGGGAGAGGAAGAGTTGTCGGGGGGTAAGGTTGGGAAGTGGGGAATGAAGGTATCGAGGGCGTCAGGTTGGGAGGGGTTTGAGGTTGTGGGGAGGGAGTACTGGAGAGGAGGGAGTAACTGGGGGGGTAGATGACAACTGGGCAGTAGATGTAAGAGGGAATGGAAGGTGTAAGGAAAGGAGCTTGGAGGGGGAAGGAGTGCAGAGAGGGCAAGGAATCCAGCGGGAAGAAGGAGTGCAGAGAGGGGAGGGAATCCGGGTAGCGGAGGAAGGAACGGGGAGAGGGGAGGCAAGGGAGTAAAGGTGGAGGAAGAAGTAAGGGTGGAGGAAGGAGTCAGGAAGGGGGAAGGAGTAAAGCTGGAGAAAGAAATGAAGGTGTCTGAGGGAGTCACTAAGGTTAAAGAAGTAAGGCTGGAGGAAGGAGAGGCTGGAGGAAAAGGTAAGGCTGGAGGAAGGAGTCAGGAGGGGGAAGAACTAAGGGTGACAGAAGAAGGGTGTCTGAGGGAGTCAGGAAGGGGGAGGGACTAAGAAGGGGGAGGTGGGAGAACTAAGGGGGAGAAAGTATTCCGGGGGTAAGGGTTTCCAGGAGGGGGAAGGTGCTCCGAGCGGGAAGGGGTTCCAAGTGGGGGAAGGGATTCCAGGCGGCGAAGGAAGGGTGAACGTGCAAGGGAGGGGTCTGATGCATCCATGACTGTCTCCTGAGGAGCGAACTGAGGGTGGGCTTGGTACGAGGGAATGGTGAGAATGACTGAGAGCAGTATGAGGCAGTACGGTGGGAGAGTGAAGGTTTAATGGTAGCAGTAGAAGGGACAGAGAGGGTGGTTGGTGGGTGGACATGCACCCTAGGGATGGGAAGGAGCAGGTCGGGGAGGTGAATGCGGATGGGGATAGGATTTTCAGGAAAGGAACATGCATATTCACCTGAACATCCCCGAATGAAAAGGGTTGTGGCTGGTAGGTCATGAAGGGGAGGTGGAAGGTGATGCCAGGGGAGGTCATGATCGGGGAAAGGAAATGAGTGACTGGGGGAGGGGAAAAGGTGGGGCAGCTTCCGAACAAGCGAATCCAGATCATGCTGTCTAAATCAAAAGTGAAAATACAATCGTGGTGGGCAAGATCAGGTGCTGCAGGTCAGCTCAGATGGACAGCTGAAAGCGAACCCCAGCAGGCAGCATTCGAAATGCTCAGGACATTGAGGTGAGCATGATACGTAAAGGATACGCATGCGTAGGAGAGTACTTGTACGAAGCACCAAAAAACCCTGCCACACACATACTTCTCCCTCTCAATTCACTCGTTAGTCGGCTGCTCCCTCTGCGCTGACAGAGGACGAGGTTGAGGGGCTCACTGGCAAAGGGGACTCAGAGGGAGAGGACAGCCTCTGAGATTACTGAGTGGGTGACTCAGAGGCATCCAGCTGCTGCTTTTCCTCCCAACGGATGCCTGGGGGCCCCGGCCTGACTCCTTGAGTGGAAGGAGCACCTGGAGGGATGTTGAGGTGCCCCATTTCCCTCTTAGATTGCCACTGCAGAACTCACTCATGGCTCCCGCGATGGGTTGCAGGTCTGCACACATCTCCGTGCTCTGCTGGACAGGATCTCCATGGTGTCTGCCATCCTCCCCATGGAAACCTCCATACGTGCACGTGGGGGCACCACTTCACCAGGGAGCAGGCGTACACACTCCTCTGACTCGCGTGCCACTCTGCTGAGGCCTTCCAACAGCTCTGTATGATGTTCCCACAGCTTCTGCTGAATCTGCAGGATGAGCTGGAAGGCCAAACCCAGAGGCTTGTTATCTGACACGGACCTCACAGATGCCTGATCCCCAGCAATCCTCCTAGTGCCGGGGAGCTTGGCCAAACCTTCCTCCTCTTGCTGCGGTCATGTATCTGTGCGGTGACCACCAGATTGTAAACCCAAGCCTGCTCTAGATCCAGGTCCCAACGAGGTGTGTGTCTCAGTGCAAGGTGTGGGTAAGCACTGTGACGGGTCTTCCAAGCTGCTTATTTCCAGCTCTTCAAGGGAGGAGGAGTCCTCTTGGCTAAAGATGAGAACATGGGTGGAGCTGAGGCATTGGCTGGCTGAGGGTGTCAGTTGGTTGGCAGAGCAACCAGTGAACTGAAGAAGAGATAATTAGTGCGTGGCAGCAGAGTCAAAAGCAGGAGAGAGAGCACTCACACTTGCATTTAGGGAGGGATGAGGCTGTGCAGGATTCTCAGATGGGTGTTCGCCACCGAACTCACCGACACCGCAGGCATGGTCCAGGTCCTCACCAGTCAGCACAATAGCACGTTCCTCAAAGTGAATGAGGGGCCTAATGTGGGCCACCCCATCCCCAGTCAGGGACCTCTCCCTGCTGATGTGAGCAGGCTTCTCCTGCATGAAAACAGATGGAGAGAGTGTGAGCAGGATGCATGGCACTGCATGGAATGTTTGTGTGCTGAGCGGAGTCATGGATGGAATAAGGAGATGAGCTCGAGAGGATATGACCCTGATAGAGATGTGAGGGTGCGTGTGAGAGTTAGTGATGGTGTCCCTTGAGGTGTGAGCTCCCTGTGGATGTGTGATGGGTTTGTGAGTGTGTGAGTTGAGAGTGATGAGAAGAGTGAATTACCTTGGTGAAACGGATGAGACCATTCATCCTGTAGCGGCACTGGGTGGCCGCCCTCTTTTGCAGGGCATTGGCGCTGACCACCGCTGCCACCATCTCCCATGCGGGATTGGTGATGCTGCTGCCCCTCCTGCGGCCAGAGTGGGGTTAGGAGTGGGGTTAGAGGACATCACGACAGGCCTCCACGGTGTCCAAAAGGCGCTCAAGGGACACGTCACTAAACCTAGGGGCTGCAGTCTTTTGCCTTTCGGGGCCATCCTGTCTCCTGTGCCGCAGTCGTGGGCTGGAAGCACTGAGAGGTGTGCACGTGGCTGGACTTTAAATATGGCGCCCGGCGTAACGAAGCGACGAGGTGACGGCGCGGCGGACAAATGAGAGCCCACCCGCCATGAAAATGGCGTGTTTCCCTGGAATGCAGCAGGTTTGGGACAATACAAAGTGAAAAGTTGTCATTGCCGCCGGCAGGTAAAATGTTGTTCTACCCGCCCGCTATTGCACTTAGTGCAAATCTAGGATGATTCCGTCCCATACTTCACAACCTGGCTGCTATGTCACTGATCAGAAGAGGACTCAAGGACAAGACCAGCCTCTCCCTCTAGTACAAGTGTGGAACCGGACCCATTGTGGAAATTATTGTGGAGCGTTGGTTGCAGAAAATCAAGAAGCGTCATGGTATCAAGCTTTTGAAAGTTTGTGGTGATAAAGCCTTTGCAAACCATGATGCACTGGAAAATCCATTGATGAGTTTGGTATGCTAGTTTCTATCTTTTGCCTGAAAAAATTTACTATGCTGATGAAACGAGGCTGTTCTGGCGATACGCCGCTAGGAAAATGCTGAGGAGAGTGCCCTAACAGGTGTTAAGGATGCTAAGGATAGGTTGACTGTCCTTGGTTGTGCTAATGCGGCTAGCACAGACAAATATAAATTGGTTGTAGTTGAGAACAGCATATGCCCTAAGAGCTTCAAGGGATTCGGACATTACCTGTTCACTATTATGCCAATAACAGAGCCTGGGTAACCAGGGACATGCTTTCTGATTGGTTTCACAACCACTTTGTACCCGAGACACATGTGCATTGTCGGGTAGCTGGACTTGAAGAAAGCTGTAAAATCATGCTGCTCCTGGACAATTGTTAAGCACATCCCCCTGCCAAATTCTTGGTGAATAAAAATGTTTTCACTGTTTACTCGCCCCCTGAAAGAACTATTCAAGAATGCCTCCTAGCAGAGTATATCAATATGCTGAAGTCTGAACCCTCTCCTACATGCAGAATCACAGATAGTGCCACAGGTTGCAACTTATTACAGGCACAATGCATTTATTATTCAGCAATACATCTTACTTTTCTAGCCATTTTATTGACTTTAGATTATAGCTAGCCTAGGCTTAGGCTATTGCTATATAAGTAGGCCTAGTCCCACATGCCGTATCCGAAAACCGAAATGATCTGAAATCCAAAATGCAATCGGCCCCAAGGATTTTGGATAACAGATACTTGACCTGTAAAATGTTGCGTAATGACATTCTAGCTACTCTAAAGACTAATACCACACAGTTCAAAATAAAATGCCTACCACCTATTGGCATTAATATTTTTCACTTAAAAACTACACTTTACTGATTTTTGGGGACTCAAATGATTAATACATAGGAAACAACGTAACAGTAGATTTAGAAATTATATGGCAACACATTTTCTTAGAGCTCCGGCACCTCAAAATTTCCCATTACATCACTGGATATAAAACCCATATTTTAAGAGGAAGCTCCCCATCACATTCCAACTCATATCCTCTGCTATTACATTATTGGTAGCTCTTCCAGTCACTCTTGTGTCAAGCATCTAATACTGCCTTCCCAGATCCACCATTTCATCACCTTTGTCTTAAAGAGCTCTTCAAACCTTCCTCTTCAGTTATACCTTCAGCTTGTCCCAATTCAATTTGTTAGTTCCCACCTATTTGGATTCCACTAGTTTTTCTCCTCCTCCCATTGCAACAACTTTCTGTACATGAAGAACAACGTCCAATGTTTTTTAAAAATTCATTCTTGGGATGTGAGTATCATTGGCAAGATCAGCATTTATAGCCCATCCTTTATTGCCCTTGAACCACTACAGCTGAGTGGTCAGCTAGCCCATTTCAGGGGGCAGCTAAGAGTCAACCACATTAGGTCTGGAATCACATGTAAGTCAGGCCTAGTAAGAATGGCAGATTTCCTCCCCTAAAGGACATTATGGCATTATAATGAGACTATCCTTTTCATTCCAGATATACTAATTAATTGAATTTAAATTCCTCCAGCTGCTGTGGCGGAATTTGAACTCTTGTCTCCAGAGCATTGGTCCAAGCCTCTGGATATTATTCCACTGATATTACCGCTATGCTATCAGCAAATAGGCTGCGATTTACTTCCTTCTTGACTATTCCTATTGGACGCAGCTGTGACAGTTGTTGATGTACTTATGTCTTAATTCAGCATTAGCCTCAATCTCTAGGAATTGTTTTTGCTCTGTGACATACATTTTGCCATTGGTCAGAAGTCCAACAGCGATCCAACCTCTCTGAAATTTCCAGCAAGTATCAGACTCTGCTGAAATACATCAATCTCCTCAAACTCATATTCCGTGTGGAAGAAAGTCAGCATATCCTAACTTCATCCTGTGAATTTTATTGTTGGAATCTGGATAGCTTTATGAGTCAGAAGGAAAGTGGGAGTTCAAGGATGCTGCGACACCTCATGTTGACTGGTGGACAAATGTTCTGTTCGGAGTAGATACAACTAACAACAATCAGGGTTAGTATGTTGAACTGTTGAATTCTCCCAACGATATGGGATGCAGAATCCACCCTTACTATGAAGCCAAAGCTTTGTCTTGATCTCTGTAATCTCCTCCAGCCCTACAACTCTCTGAGGCCTCAGCATTCTCCTAACTCTAGCCTGTTGAGCATTTCTGACTTCCCTTGCCCCACCATTACAGGCCTTGTCTTCAGTTATCTAGATCTTAGCTCTAGAATTTCCTCCCAAATCCTCCCCATCTCTCTCTCCTCCTTTAAGGTGCTACTTAAAACTTACCTTCCATCCGTCCAAATGTCTCCTTCTTTAGCTCGGTGGCTTTTTACTGCATTGAAAACACTATATAAAGGCAAGTATGTGCTATTGTTGAATCTACAAACCTCAATTCGCAAAGCTCTTTAATGGGAGTGCTTGCAAGATGTGTCACAGAATGTCAGGAGACCTAACTGCATTCTCACTGAGTGAGGCTCACAAATGGACAAAGGATTGAATTGAAGTTGGGTTCACTGAATATTAGACATGAATGATAGACTGATATTTGCATCACCCAATTTCACCTTGTGGAATAAAATCTTACAGCACGGAAGGAGGTCATTAGTCCCATCGTGTCTATGCCAGCTCTTTAAAAGAGATATCCAATTAGATAACGCATCTGAAACTGTTTGTACATCTTCAATATTCTTTTTCTTGTCTATTTTCCTTGTTAGCTGCACAGATGATTCTGTAACGTATATGGGTCTGCTGCTGAAGGTCCTCAATTCAGATTTCGGAGTCTGTTTTGATCCCTACACTCACAAAGTGGAATTGCACTGGAGTAGGCTGACAGGTAAGATTCTCCTGCTTTTTATTTGATTACTTTCCCATTTTGTTAGAAGCAAATTAAAGAAGAAAATCCAATCAGTTTAAGAGAAGATACCTGTCAACTTTAGTCTCACATAATCAAAAAAGGGAATTTTAATTTTTCTCCCCGAGGAATTAAACCAGTTTAGAAAGTGCAACAGTTAGGTGGAAGTCCAATAACTCGCGGCACATCACATTACATTCATCAGGCTATGTAGCACAGTCACACCTTCTGACTGAATTCACTTCAAATACAAGTGCTCTGAGTAATGTTTTGCTCGAACCCAATTGCAGTCAACAATAATAACTTGGAACCAGTGAGAAGCATTGGAGGAGAATGGTGTAGTCAGTCATAACAAAGACTACAGACAGGTCAACGAGGATGAGGAGGGGTATCCCCTCTCTTCAATCTGATTCAATTGTTCACTCTAACCCAAGTACCAGCCACCTGACTCCCTATTTAAAAACTTAACCGATTCTGATGAATTCATTATTTACTTTCATTAAAAAAACAAGTGGTTGACTTGCTTTCATCTCTCTTCTGTTGCTCTGCTCTAGGAAATTCTGACAGATTCTCCTGTGACTAAAGAGTGAAAGGGGCTAAATAAATTTTGAATGTTACCTAAAAGCTGTGAAGCTTTAAGATAGAAAGACATGCAATTTCTATAGCAACTTTCGCAACCTCAGAACGTCCCAAAGTGCTTTACATCTAATGAAGTACTTTTGAAGTGTAGTCACTGTTGTAATGTTGGGAAACTCAGCAGCCAATTTGCACGTAGCAAGGTCCCACAAACAGTAATGGTATATGAATAATTTTAGTTTTTAGTTTTTCTAGATTTTAGTGATGTTGATTAAAGGATAAATATCGGCCAGGCACTGGGGAGAACTCACCTGATTGTCTCCAATCGTGCTGTGGGATCTTTGATGTTCACTAAGAGGGCAGACAACAGATGACACCTTTGACAGTGCTCTGACCTTTTGACTCAGAGGGGCGAGTGCTGATCCATAATACCAGTCGAGGCTGCAATTTGAATTCGCATGGTGTCAACCTCCAGGCAACTGGGCTTTAACAAATTATCTTCCAACAGCTATGGTTTAGGCAATGACACCAGCACACTCATATCCCACAGGCTCCTATCCCAGTGGAGAAATTGAATTGTAAGATGCCATTCTGGGAAAAGTAGTATGGAAGAAGCTCTTCCTTTCCACTCTGTAGAATGAACTTTTACCCTAGGCATAGATAAAACAAAAACCTAAGTGTTGTTCTCCTGAGGTTCAGTGCATCATCAATAAAGGGAAAAAAATGACCTCATCCTTTATGATAAAGAAGGCTTACTTAGTTCACATTAACCAAGTGTTTGAGAAACCTATTAAGCCTAGTGAAAGTTTTTTAGTGTTGTTCTTCATTGTTTTGTAAAGCCCCAGGATATTTCTGCTTCACTTCAGGGGTGATGCCTTCACTGGCACAGAAACCATATATGGTGCTTATAATACTTTGATCTACAATTGAGCGTTTGTTGACACTAGTTTCGGAATTACCACTGATGATATTATCCTGCCAACATCTCACAGGTCTGTGAGGGACTTCCATGTCAACCAGTTAACAAGCTGAGCCCTTTAGTTTCAACATCCTGACACATTTATCAAAAGAGTCAGAGGAATTTTTAATATATTTGTTCTAGGGATATGGCCATCAACAAATTATCCTGAGAAGGTGGTGATGAGAGTCAGAGCTTTAAAATGAGGGGATGGGGTGGTTCACAAACTCATCAAGCCTTTGCATAATATCAGCAACAGTGGTTTCTAGGCTATAGTTTTGAAGCTGTGAATCGGCAGCTCTATCATTAGAGAACGGAGGCCGAGATCCATCATGATTGTGCAGCAATACTGTGTCCTGAGGGAGCACACTCTTCAGGGGTAAGAACAAAAAACTGCGGATGCTGGAAATCCAAAACAAAAACAGAATTACCTGGAAAAACTCAGCAGGTCTGGCAGCATCGGCGGAGAAGAAAAGAGTTGACGTTTCGAGTCCTCATGACCTTTCAGCAGAACTGGGTGAATCCAAGGAGAGGGGTGCCCTCTTCAGGGGTGTTTGGGGTTGCCAACTCTGGCTGAATGCATTCCTGGAAGTTTCATCACATGACCTCTCCCTCCAACTTCCCCACCCCCACACTACTGGTTGCCCGACTTATCTATCTTCACATCTCATTGCCTACCCAGCCATTGGAAAGGGAACGGATTATTTGTTATCTGTTTTAATGATTTTTTTCTTAAAACTAACAAATAAAATTTTGAAAAAACTATTTTTTAATGCCCCTATGTATTTTGTCCTGGGTTTTTATACCCACCAGTGTCCTGGAGATTAAACTTCAATTCCTGAAGAATCCATAGGTAATCCTGGATTGTTGGCAACCTGAGGTGGTTTTATACATTACCACGCTGTCATTAAATCTCATCTGGTTAGATCTATGTCAGTACTGGCACAGCCTCGCTTCTCTGGCTTCAAGTATCTCGCTTGCTCTTTGTTTTCGGCCATCTGACCTGATCAATTCCACCTTTCCAGGGCTCTGCTGATTTTTAGTTATTAGGTTTGACAGGCAGGCCAGTGAAAGAGCTCCACACTGACAGCAATCCTCTCTAGGCCTTTCTCAGTCTCACTTTATTAGACTGGACCCCTTCCCATGGGGGTCGGAGATCAAAGGCTAGCCCTTTTAACCTTCCAAGGAGCTGAATGAGGTGATTAGGTAGCAAAGATGCTGTGAAATGTGTTGTAAAAATTGTTTGATGTGATAGATTTTAAACTGGCTTTTAAACTATTTGAATATTCAACGTGAACAAAATGAATGGCATTTATCTCAAAATAGAAAGTGTGAAAGGGCACTTGGGTCACTCTCCAATAATGCCTGGGAAGCGGTCAGCATTGTGCACATAACAGGCTGTAACCTTTCCCCCAACCCCCACTCCTGTCAAACCTCTTCACATTTCAAAGTCTGTGCCAAATTGAGGAATGGTGTATAATATAAGCTCAAGTAAATGTTTGGATGTATTTCTTTGAAAACAGGACAAAATTTACAGTGAAACCGCCATTCAGCCTAACTGAGATTTCACAGGACGTAAAGGGAAAAAAAGATTCCTGAGCCAAATGAAGAGATCTTGGAAGGGTGACCAAAAGTTTGGCTGTTAAGAATTGGGATTGAATTAGGGTCTTAATGGAAGAAAGGAAGTTGTAGAGGTGGCAAGTTTTTACTGAGGAAATCACAGTCAAGTAAATCCTATTCCAATGTCCAGACAATTGGCTACACAATAGAGATGATCATCAGACCCCCCTGACTGAGATCCATTAACATGGTTACCAGGCTGGGAATCAACTCTGGGACCTTCTAGGCCTGGATGGCCCAGTAAGATACCAAATGTTTGCATCACTGGGACACTGAGGGGAGCTCTGCTGGTTTCTTGTTAGTAATTGCAGCTATTGAAACTCTTTGGTGTCTGATGACTTCAGCTTAGTCCTGTGGGGCCACCAATGATCCATGTGAAGTAGGGTTGTCAACTATTGGCCATATTCCAGGAAATTTTATTACACAATCTTCTATCATTCTGCCCTCAAGGCTCCGGCCATTGATCGCTTGACACATGCATCCTTGCGAAGCCCCTGTTCCCACGTGATTTGGAAAGAGAGCAGGCTCCCTGTTGACCTATTCGATGATTTTTGACTGTCTGTAAAACAGCCTTTTACCCCATCTCCATTTTATTAAATAACTATTTAATAAAATCATTAAAATAAATTGAAATATGTGTATTTAAAAAAATTACTCTATGATTTTTCTTCCACGTTTGCTTGGAGCAATGACCTAGATACTCCAGGGCAATCACAGAGAGGTGGCAACTGGTGTAGATAAAAAACACCCTCATTTGGAGGGAGACCCACTAACTTTAATTTAAAATGTAATTTATTTATGATTGACTCCCAAAAGAAACGGTTATCTAACTTGAAATAGGATTGTGATTGGTTTTGGTCCATTAGAGCATAAATCGCCCATGCTGCTATTTCACTTATGTTGACACCATGGGCTGTGTTTTACAGGAGTCAGGGGGTGTATGCCTTGACCCCACCCCACCCCCATCTCCAATCAAAAAGTCAGTTGGCACCTTGCCAACTTTAAATCTGGCTGTCCCTCAGCTGGGGGCAACCTTAACTACTTGAGAGTAGGACTTTTGCCCCTCTGCAACAGGAAGTCCAGCCCTCGAGAGCTGCCAGCCAATATGATTGGTCATCAGCTCTTTAGTAACAGCAGCTTCGGAAACAAGTAGCGGCCACTGCTGAGAAGGAGGAAGAAGTCTCCAGGACTCAGGTTAAGTCCGGGGATTTTGGTTGGGATGTGATCGGGGGCCTGGGGGTGGGGTTTGGAGGCCAGGTGAGGGATAAAGGGAGGGTCCCATCTTGGGGATGGGTGCCCCTGATGAACACAGGGATCAAAGGCAGTACCTGCTCTCCTTCCTTCCTGCCTTTACCCGTGCAGTGAAACCTGCCGGGCTGGCTGCCTTCCTTCCTCCTTCCCCAGCCACATGCGTTATTGTGGTGGAGGCGGGATGAAGTCCTTAAATAGCCTTAATTGGGCATTTAAGGGCCTCAATAGGCCTAAGGGCAAGTGGGCTGCCTGACACCTGACCCACCCACCATAATATGGGGGACAGATTGAGGCTGGGTGAGAAGGTGTTGGGTTGGCCACACGATTTATTTTATGTGCCCAAATTCAAATACACCATTGGGACGATCCGTAAGATTCACCCACACGTCACAGATGGGTTGGAATGATAAAGCCCTTCCAGCACCACATCCTTTCCCATTACAACATCTCACTGCTTGTTAAATGAGTTTATCCGCCCTTCCTGGCAGCTGGTTATCACTGGTATCAGCTGTACGTGATACTCATGCTGACAATCCAATAAATCTAGTGACAAGATTTATTGAATGTGTTCTCTTTATTTTAAACATCATTTTGCGGTGTTTTATTTGTGAAGTCCTTGTATAATGGTCTGTTTAATAACCTTGAATGTGTTCAATGCAATGTGTGTTATAAATACCACTCACAGCAACTCACCCTGACAATGCCAGGTTCACTAAAGTGACCTCACCTAAATGACTAATGACTACCACTGTGTAAAAGGAACACTTCCTATCTTCATTCTTTACATCCCTGATTCTGTCCACTCATAATTTTCTACCATGGCACAGCTGAAAATATTGTTCTGTGTTTCTTTGAAGGGTTAAGTTTGGGAGTTTAGTTCTCACACTCAAGTATGAAAATAAGGGCACTGAAGCAGTGGGAAACAGTGAGAACACTTTACGTTCCACACATTCTTGTTTCAGTCAATTCAACATTTCGATCCCTATACGACAGCTGTGTCCCTTTAGATTACATGAATCACAGCTCACCCCCATCCTCCTCCAACCAAGACACAAATAACCCCATGAAAATATTTCCCTTCTGCAATTACTAATACATTCCTGTCATCATTAGAAGTCTAACATTAATCGCCTTAGATTCTTGGAGTCTTTGCTGTCATCATCTTTGATGGAATGTTATCTTTCAGGCGGGTCTGTCCTTTCTGTAAAGTGGTTGCCTGCATCTTCTGAACAGAAAAAGTTGCGTAAAAGTCATGTAAAGACCAAAGGTTTCCTTGGCCAAAGGTGGAAAATCACCCAAAGGAGGTAGGGAAGTAAAGGAACCTTTGCTCCACCTTTCAAGTGTTGTGTAGGCAACCCATGGCCTGGAGGCTGGTTACATCATTTAAAAGATCTGTGCTACAGCCATCTGCAATTCAGGGTCTCCCCAAGGCCAACGACACCAATTTAACATTCAATGGTGGAAGAATGAGGAAGTCATGAAAAATTTGTCCATTTGTCTTGGAAAGGTGTTGTGTTCTGCCTCAGGGCAGATCCTAATTCAAGACACACACACACGATCCTTGAGCCACCCAAATATGGAGAGTGGCTGAGATAGTTTCCCATTGATACACAGATTTTAATCTCAAAGTACCTTCTCTTAGGTGGATTGCAGCCAAGGCTAAAAAGACCCAGCTATCCCTTACAATGGTGGTGGGAGGGGGGGAAGGAGGGCACTCACACCCATTGAATACAAGAACCCCTTATGGATGCTATTTTAGTGTGCAGTCTGTCGCTCTGATCTTTCTGACCCAGGTTGTCTGAAGTGGAACTCAAATCCGTCACCTTCTGACAAAAACGGGAATGCTACTGTTAAGCTAAAGACTCACTTTGTGCTTTTTTTTAAAATTCATGGGATGTGAGCATCATGGGCAAGCCAACATTTATTGTCCATCCCAGGTTGACCTCAAGAAGGTGGTGGTGAGCCACTTCCTTGAACTGTTGCAGTCCATGTGGTGTAGGTATACTCACAGTGCTCTTAAGTAACAGATAAACAGTCTTTAAACGCAAAATTTCATCTACAAGGGTATTAGTAAACATGAATGCATACATGTTTGTAAGCAATTGCACACTTGCATGGGTTAGTCACTATTTCCAAAAATAAATTTGTTCAGCTGTGTCTGTCTGCCAGTAAGTACTCATTAATTTCTCTTGCGCATGTGTGATGATCATTTTTTGTTCATATTATTTTCTCCCTATCTCACTGTATGAGTGTTAATGTCTGTGTTAGTCTTTGTATTACTGTTCCTCACTTTTAGCGTCTGCCTGATTGGACAAAGTTATGGTAGCTCTTGTTTGTAAATCTCTTTTAAAGAGCCATAACAGGTACAATTGGCTAAATGGTCTCCTTCTGCACTATGTGACTTTACAATCTGCTTTGCGGGTACATGTGTAAACATCCATCTGTGCACATTCTGATGAAAGATCATGGACCTGAAACATTAGCTTTGGTTATCTCTCTATAGATGCTGCCTGACCTGCTAAATGTTTCCAGCATTTTCTTCTTTTACTCCATCTGTACACGTGTTTGTCTCTGCGTACGTAATGGTGTCTGTGCCTGTTAGAATGAGTGTATATTGATGTCTGTCAATATGTATGTGTATTAGTGTCTATTTGTGTCAGTATGTGGGATCAAATTTAATGCTCTCCCCGAGGCGCGTTTGGTGGCAGGGGAAGAGGATGGGGATCCTGCTGCCTTCCTGACTCTGCCCTGGTTATTCCAGGGCAGGAGACCACATGGGCAGCCTTCCCATGCCGCTAATTGGGGCCTTTAAGTGGGCAATTAATGCCCACTTAAGGGCTTCATCCCACCACCAGTATCGAGCCAGTGGCGGGCAGGGGGCTTGCCATCTGCAAGTCCAAAAAACAAATTCTGTTGGGGCCTCTTGCGGCCTTCAGGGAGGAGGGTCCCTTATTCAAAGGCACTCAATGCCTGATCAAAGGACGCAGCATCTGGAAGGCGGACCCCACTGAGAGGCATCCCTGTGCCCCTGGTACTGACCCCTTCCCCCTGCAATTACTCACCTGTGGCCTGGATCTCTTGGTGATCCTGGGCCTTACATCAGCAGCCACCAGTGCAGCAGTGGTGCTGCCAGGCAATGCATAGCTGCCAGTTTCTGATTGACCAGCAGCTCTCAGGGGGAGGGATTTCTGCCCCCAGTGTCAAGGCCCGCTGCTGCACATTTAACTGCTCTGTTAAGTACCTCCAGCAAATGTGCGAGGTTGTCACCTTCATTAAGTACTGCATGTGTGGGTCTGTATTTGTGACTATTGGACTCTGTCTGTGACTGTACGTATGTGTGTGCATGTGTTTCTATGCACGTGTGCGCATTGGTGTCTGTCTGGGTCTGTATATGTGTGTTTTAGTGCTTGTTAAAGGAGGTCAGTGGGTAGCATCCCTACCTCTGTGCCAGAAGGTCCAGATTCAAGTCCCAATTGAGGACTTGATGGCCAAGGAAGCTATGTTGATAACACAGCCAAACAGGTTGAGTATCAATCTGCAGATCTTTCCAACATACACAATGGTAGGCGGTAAGAGCATGAGAGATTCCTGGTCAACCATGTGATGGAAAGAAAATTGGAGCCTCTACCATCACTATTCATTGCTCCAGGCTACAACTTGTATGTAAATGTGCACGTTGCCACAGCAACTCAGATTCCTTGGTGGGGGGCAGCTGGCTGGGTGGCTGGTGTGGATCAGTTTAGTGCCAACAGTGCAGGGTTCACTCCTCATTCCTGTTGGGGTGGATTTGGGACCTGCTGTCTTGCCCTACCCGTGGTGGAGATCATGGCGCTGCGGGTCAGGCCTGCCTCCGTGCAGAGAACTGAAGAAGTTATGTGTGTGTATTGGACTCTGTCTGTATCTTTATGTCTAAATGTGTGAGTGTGTATTTGTGTCTATATGTATGTTGTGTCATTTGGTCTTTGTATGTATGTCAATGCACATTGACTGTGGTCTCTTCATCTAGCTGCGCATGTGTATTGATGTCAGTACATATGTGTATTGGTATATTTATGAACTGAGGGGGGAATTTTGTCAACAGTGCGTTGTACCCGATGGTGTAACCGGAAGTGTGCTTCACTTCTGTTCTCTTGGTTTTTCCCTGTTTCCCACATATTACAATTAAAATTTAAAGTGCTGGTGGTAAGTGCAAGTGACAGATGTGATTCAGTGGCAGGGAAAGGTTTTCGGTGATGAAAGTCCATCATCAGCTGACAATGCTGCAGTTAGATATGGGCTATAAAAGAGCCTCCTGGTCAAACAGGGACGCTCTCCATAAAAGCCAAAACTTTTCTGCCCAAATCTATTCCTGTTAACATAAGACTTGAGAGCATATAGATAGCGCAGTGTAGAGTGAAAGGTTAACATCAGGAGCACCTGATACTGATATAACTATGATGGAATGGCACATTGTTAAGTAACTAAGATCTGGAGGGAAGCAGAAGTACAACCTCATGTAGAGTTGCTGATATGTACATAGATTGGTAAACAAACAAGAATGGTTTTTACAAATAACAGTCTACGGTAGCATTCTTATAGTAACAGGCAAACCCTAAAGAAACCCCACCTAGACCCTGAACTCAAGGTGAAACATGGTGGCAGTGGACAGAGCGTAAAAGACCCTGAAAAACTCCAAGTGAAAACTGTAGACTTGAAATACCTACAAATCCTTGTAACAAGGGCAAAAAGAAAAAGATTGAAGACTCACCTGAGAACAGAGCATTGTGAGTGCTGCAAATGTAAGCTGACACACAGACCTGGGGTCCAGATAGCAGTGGGCATAGATCACAATCTGCAAGCCTATCTACTGAAGCAGTAGATTATGCTATGCAGAAGGGCCTATTGCAGATGACATAATAGCGAGACAGGGAGTTGATGACATTTCAAGCTCGTACGATGAAGTCTTCCAGTCATACTATGTGTACTTCAGTGTTCAAAAAATGTAATGATTGAATGAGCAAAATTTAATAAAAATTCACTCTTTATTGAATGTTCATGTTAGTGTCCAGTGTTGTACTCGCCAATCTATGTGGGATATGGCTGAACTTGCAGGCTCAGGTAGCCCTCTCTTCTATGCATTGGAAAGGACACTGTCCAAGATCACTCTCAGCGGGGATTATTAAAAAGTTGTACATGAACTCAAAACCCTGTAAAGATTCTGCCAGCTAACACCCTGAGATGGGCACACATTTGGACAATACTGTCCTTTAGATCCCCTCATTTCCTTACCTTGACTGACTGTTTCTGCCACCACACCCAGGTCGCCAGCCCTTCCCACTTCACTCCTCCAATTCCCTTACCCCATCCTCTGTCCTCCATGGATCCTTCTTCTGTTCTTCCATGTCCCCGACCCCACTCCACATGCCCCCTCACTAATGACTCACCCTTGCTGGTCCCGAGCCTCCACGCAAGCTGCCATTCTCCTACGCCCCTCCCACGTGCCACAGAGTTAAACAAGGAAAGCAGCGACCTTACACGCAACTGCACAAAGCCGACTGGTGCATACCACCTCTAAACAAATGTGAACCGCTGCCACCATGTTTAGTCTTGTGTTCAGAGTCCAGATGGGACTTCTTTAGGGTTTAACTGTTACCCTAAGAATGCTACCATAGACTATTATTCATTAAAGCCATTCTTGTTTATTTATTTACAAATCTATGTACATCTCAGTAACTCTATGCGAAGTTGTACTTATGCTTCCCTCCAGATCTGTGTTGGCTGCAATGAGATTTTTGTGCAGTCTTGACTTTATCTTGAAGGTAAGGCGTGATTAGAAAAAGTTTTACGCTAATGAGTATTCATTACAAGTACGAACTTGCCACAGGATGGCATGAGGCGCGACATGCCGCAAACGCTATTTTATCTCTACATCTCAACCCGCCTTCAGGAAATCAAGATTTCACAGCCCACCTAATTAAGTCATCCGCACATCATGTTTCCCACTCTTGTGGGCTCCATAAAATTCCCCCTGTGTGTGTGTATTGGTCTCTGAGTCTGGGTGTCCAAGTGTGTGTGTGTATTGGTATTTGTATGTAAGTGTGCATATGTGTGCATTGGTATCTGTCTGCATGTTTATATATTGGGCCAGGATTTTTAGGAGGGTGGGGTTTCCCTTCCCGCCATCCAAAGAGTCGGTGCAGAACACATCCCCACTGATATTGCCTGCCCGCAGCCATTTAACCTCCCAACAAGTGTTAATTGGCTTCAGGTGAGACTTCCACCTCTCACTCAGGAAGAAGTCCCACCGCAGAGAGCTGCTGGCCAATCTGATTAGTGGCAGCATTCTAGTCTCTGCAGCGCCAGAAGCTGCAGTGGGCAGGATTGGGACTGGAAGCAATTCCTGGAGCCTAAGTACCAGAAGTCCAGGACCAGGTAAGTGTGGAGGTCTCAGGGCGGGCAGGGGAGGTGAGGCCCAGGGGGATGGGCAGACGGGGCTGGGGGGTTGGTGGAGAGTTGGTGGGGGAGGGAGGACTTGCAGGGGCTAGGCCTTCTGGGGGTCGGGGAATGCCTGATGTTAAAAGGAGGCGGATGAGGGTGGCACCCCCGTTCCCACCTGGGGCTTGACCATGGTTCATTTTCTGGCTTCCCTTTTGCCCCTGAACTCCACCTGCCAGCCTGGCAATTGAGGTTGGGTGGGAAACGGCCCTTAAGTGGTCAATAATCGGCCACTTAAGAGCCTCAATTGGGGCAAGGTTGGGTGGGCTGACCGATCAGTCCAAGCGTAAAATTGCAGAGAGGTTGGGACAAATGGGACCCTGGTGGGAAGGCCAGCCCAGAAATTGTACAATCACACCCCACCTACAAACCCGCCGGCAGGGGAACCTAAAATTCTGCCCTTGGTGTTTGTTTGTGTGTGTGTGTGTGTGTGTGTGTGTGTGTGTTTGTGTACGCGCATTGGAGTCTGTGTCTGTAAAGAGTGTGTGTATTCATGCCTATACCTGTATGTATGTACGTGTGTCTGTACGTCTGTGCAGTATCTGGTGTTTAGCCAGTATGCCAAGCCTGCCCTATTTCTTGTGATGAATGAAAGGATGCTGTACAATGAACTCAACCACGAGGAAAAGAAACAAAGTATTTCCCGAAAAAGATCTATCGGTTTTAAATGGGAAGGCTGTGGCTTGTGAGGAATTATACTTCAGAGTATAATGATAAAGTCATGCAGGATGTTCAGTTACATAATAAGAGCTAGTCAGACCATTTAAAGAATCTGAGAACATCAGGAAGTTACAAAGGAGCAGCGATTAGCTGTTTTGCATCTTCCCTTCTAGCAACCTACACCCAGCTGAATTGGGAACTCTCCTTTGAGCAGCACCAGGTGAGTCAGCATTGCCGAGCTGCACTGACAATATTGACCAGTTTAAATTGCTAATTCGGCAAATGCCAGGAATCAAACCAAGGACTTTCCTTGATTGTTCTTCACTCACGATGTGGCACAATTACACCTGGAGACTGGGTGTATTGCCACATGGTTACTCTACTTTGCCCTAAAGCCAGCAAACTTTCAAGGCATGTCTTGTTAGTTCTTCTTAGTGGGTAGTTGATATTCTACAGAGAAATACAGAGCAGAATGCACAGGTTCAATCTCCAATCTGTGCCGAATTAGCCAATTGCAGAACATGTTACATTTGGCCTCAGCACCACTGAGTTAGGGAGGTGGAAAAACCAGCCAGACACCACACTACTGATCGTTCTGTAGGAATTAATTTTAGTCCCAGAATGTTAGATAACGGATATGTTGAACTAGGAGCTAAATTTATGGGTTACTGCTCTCGGCAAGAGAGCTTCACAGGACAAGAATGCACGGGACGAGGGTCAGCCTGCTTGAGACACGGCTCATACACGTTTTTGTCCATAAAATGATACTATAGTTATATCCTAACTCAAACCACTGTTCACCGATCATCTCTGTGCTTGCTGACCTACATTTGCTCCTGGTTAAACAATGCCTTGATTTTAAAATTCTCATCCTTGTTTTTAAATCTCCACTTGGCCTCACCCCTCTCTATCTCTGTAATCTCCTCCAGCCCCACAACCATCTGAGATGTCTGTGCTCCTCAAATTCCATCCTTTTGCATTTCCTCGATTTTCAATGCGCCACCAATGGCAGCTGTATCTAAGTTCTGGAATTCAACCTCTCTGCCTCACTACCTCTGTTTCCTCCTTTAAGATGCTTCTTAAAACCTGCCTCTTTGACCAAGCTTTTGCTTATCTGCTCTAATGTCTTCTAATGAGGCTCAATGTCAAATTCCATTTGATAATGCTACTGCGAGGTGCTTTGGAAGGTTTCTACTTTAAAGAAACTACATAAGTGCAAGTTGTTGTTACTGTTGAAGGCAATGCAGGAGATGGCAACACTTCAGACCTAGTATGAACATGAAGGAAGCTGGCAGTATGCCCTCATGTGACTGTTCTCATATATCAGCGGGTAGCACCAAGCCAGAAGAGTGTAGAATCAATTAAAAAGGAAGAATGACACAAGTGAAGAGCTTCAAAGTTTTGAGTCTCCAGAAAAGAACGTGTTTGAGTGGGGGATTGTAGGATGAGATTGGATTTCAACATTGCAAGTATGTAGTGAGGAAGAGAAACTGTTTCCATTAGCCAGAGAGCCGGTAACAAGAATACCCAGATTTAAGATATTTGACAAAAGAGCCTGGAGGAGATGAGGAGATTTTTTTTTTAATGCTATGAGTTGGTATGATCTGGAATGCACTACCTAAAAGGGCAATGGAAGCAGATTAAATAATAACTTTCAAAAGGGTATTGAATATATACTTGAAAAGAAAAAGATTGTAGGTGTTTGCAGGAAAGAGCAGGGGAGTAGGACTAATTGGATACCCCTTTCAAAGAACCGACACAGGCAAAAAGGGCCAAATGGTCTCCTTCTGTGCTGTATCATTCTTGAACAGATGCCTCATGAGAAATGGCCTGAAGGGATGACAGACCCTTGGCTTTGAGTTTAAGTCAGTGATTCTATACAATGGAGGGTGCTGGGGCTCTCCAACGTCTGTTTGGTGGAGATAATGAAAGACAGCTGGATATACCAGAGTTCAGGACATAGCTGTCGAGGCCTGCCTGTAAGTTAATTATATAGCCACAGGGAGCAGGGGGCTTCAAGCAGAGCTTTAAGAAAGGGGACTCCAAAGCACGGGTCTGAGCTTTCTTGATATAATGCCGTAGTCACACTAGCAATCAGAAAACAGAGCGGTTCAAATTTCTCACACATTCCAGATGTAAGTGAAGATGTATGTGTACAAATGCTAAATGTTCCTGAATTCTGAGAACCCAATTCAGAATTTTTTCCCTTGTTGTTTCCCAATTCTGTTTAATTGTTGACGGACTGCAATGATGTCACTGCACAGAGGTCATTGCTGCAGTCTCACCATGTGAGCACAAGTGACTGAGTTCATGGTTTGAGGCTAATTAAAGGTTCCATAAATTTAGTGTGAATTGATTAATGTTGGTTCAGATTGCCCATCGCAGTGGTACTTTTAGGCTTTTAATATATCTGTTAGTAGATGCTGATAAAATGTTTCCCCTACAATTATTTCTTATAGGGCAGGATTTTTTGTCCCGCAGGTGGGCGCAAGCCCAACCCAAATGGGAGTAAAATAGTCTGCAATATTTCGCTCAGCAAGCACATGTGGGTGCCAGAGCAGTGCCCGCCATTAATTAAGCAGCCACTTAAGGCCCTCAACAATCCAATTGACTGTGATCGTTCCTTGCCAGGCGATTTTCTGCTCGTCACACGGGCAAAACGGGCTGGTGGACAGCCGACATTTTCACAAACCTCATCCAAGGGTGGAATTAAAAGGGTCAGCAGCATTGCCAGTGTGAGTAGTGAGGAGTTCTGGAGTTAGGTTGCAGCTGGTTGCTTATTGGCAGCTTCGTCTCTGTTCGGGGCTTCATTCTTAGCATTTCCAGGCTTCATTTCAGGACTCATTGCTGTCTGCCAGGGCCCCCTGAGGATTCAGACCATGTGGACACTTCCAGGCATCAGGCAACCTTCCCTTAACCTGGTAATGGGGATTGTGGTCTCCGCCTCTGAGGCACCTCCTCTGAGGAGGAAGAGAGGGGCAGAAGGGAGAGGTCACGTGTCCCTGTGCAGCTTCCAGGGGAGGGACCTGTGGGAGGAGAGGCGCAGGCACAAGGGGCGCAGGGCCAGTAGGTAGTCCAAGGTGGAATGGGCCACAGAAGACGCCACTATCCTGCTGCCAAGTTTACAGGCGGCAATGCAGCTACCTCAATAAGTCCAAGGTGCAATGCCGAAGGAGGCTCCGCCTCTCAAGCGAGAACGCAATCTCCATTTGCCAGATGATTGGGCCTGAGATCAGCTCCAACTGTGTGGGTGGATACCCCATGTCAGTGACTCTAAAGGTCACAGTGGCCCTCAACTCCTGTGCCTCCAGTTATTTCCAGGGCTCAATGGCGGATCTGTGTGGAGTCTCCCAATCAGCTGTCCACAGCTGCGTCAAGCTGGTGAAAGAAGCTCTGTTCAGGCGGGTACTGACATTTATTCTTCACCATACGGACAAGGCCAGCCTGGCTGAGAGAGCCAGAGGGTTTGCAGCAATTGCTAGGTTCCCCAGTGTCAAGGGTGCCATTGACTGCACACAAGTGGCCACCAAGGCACTAGCAGGTCAGCTAGGTGCCTTCGTCTACAGGAAGGGATTCCACTCCATGAGCGTGCAGATAGTGTGTGACCACAGGATGCAGATTCTGTAAGTCTGTGCAAGGTACCCTGGCAGCTCCCATGACGCATGCATCCTCAGACACTTCCAGGTGCAGAGACTCTTCAGTGCTCCAGCCCGACTGGATGGATGGCTGCTGGGTGACAAGAGTTATCCTTGAAGAGCTTATGATGCCTCTCCGCCACCCAAGAATAGAGGCAGAGAAGCATTACAATATGAGTCATGCCTCCACAAGGGCGATGATAGAGAGGACCATAGATCTTCTCAAGATGCACTTCCGATGTCTGGACCGTTCTGGGGGAACACTACAATACCCCGTAGAGTGGGTGTCACTGATCGTGGCTGCACGCTGCGTTCTCCACAATCTGGCACTGGCAAGGGGGCCCCACTGGAGGAAGAGGACCTTGAGACAGCTGCACAGGACACAGATGATGAGTCCAGTAGTGAGTCCGAAGATGAGCATGATGAGGAGAATGCTGAGGGCGTGGAGTCAGGCATCGGTAACCTGCAGGGAGGCAAGGACACCAGGGATGCCTTGATCCAATGTTCCTTCAGCTAGGCTACCAAAGATTAGCTTCAAACACATGCCAGGATTGCCACCTCCATCTCAGATGTCTGAAAGGAGCCTTTCATTTGAACCCAAAGAACACTCAGTGCCTGTGCAATAAAGTTCAGAGCCACCTACATTGAGCATTACATACTGGCGTTCTATCCTCAGGCCATGAAGAAAAAAACACAATTTATGTCATTCTGACAATTCAATAATCTTAACAGAAACGTTTCTGGTATTCTACATCGGACCAGCATACATAAAGTTAATAAAAACAAACATAAAATCACCCATCACCTGTCCCTCTTGTGCTCATGGTGCCTTTAACTTAAGTTTGCAAGTGCTACATCTAGGTGCTCCCCCTTCGCAGGCACCAGCATTGGAGACAGCCTGCTGACTTTGCAGTCTTGTTGGCCTCGATGACCTTGGCAGTCGTCCTCTGGCCAGTGGAGCCTGTGCTGGCACCGCCTGGGAGGGAGCGGCCAGTATCACAGCTGGCATCTCCCCAGTCGCCGCCGCCTCATCAGATAAAACGGTTTCTGACAGAGGGGTGGAGAAGCTGCTGCAGTCATCCAGAGCACCACAACAGAAGCCCACAGCGACAACAGGCAGCTCGTGCGCCAACGTGAGGTCACTGTGGGCTTCCCTGCGTACCACTGTTGGACAGGCACCTTGCTGGGATACTAGGTGCCTCATCCATCTCCCACATGGACACTGACCACCTGAGGTCATTGCCTGTGTGAGGGTTTACAAATCCAAAAGCAACCCCAGGAACCCTTCATTCTGTCCCTGGAGCTGCCTCTCCATGAGAGTCACCACTCTCCATCGATCCACGACCTTTCTATATTGTTGTGGGCAGTCTTCTCCTGAAACAACAGAGGAGCATTGATTAGTCCACCCTGTATCTGCAGAGCCATTGCAGTCTGGCCAACCCCAGCTGATGAGCACCTGACAGGACACTTGCGAGTCGTAGCCCTTGAGCCGCAAGGCACTCATTCCAAGCAGCCAGGGCTCACCCCCTTGGCCATCTCTGGCGTGATTGACAGTTTGCACTCAGACTCTAGCACCGCTGAGGTCCATGGAGACACGGCCAGACCTTAACACATATGCACACTGACCCATGCCAACATGGTACCTACCCTTTCTGAGTGCAGCAGGTCATTGAAGCGCTTCCAGCACTGCACCCAGGAGCACCTCACCACATCATGGCTGCTGACCAGCACTGCCGCCTCCTCCCATACCCTCTTGGTGAGGTGCAATGGCCTCCTCCGCCCATCCCTGGGACAAGGGTGTCCCTCCTGGCAGCCATCTCCTCCTGGAGGACAACGAGGCACTCATCAGAGAAGCAGGGGGCCGAGTGCCCACCCGACCTTCCCCCCCGCCTGCCGTGTCTAGCTGCACTTGGGTCAATCGTGCCAGCTCAGGGAACGTCCTTAAGGGCTGCCTGCGCCACTTTTAAACCAACCGCCAGGTCGCCATTGGACCCGGCGGCCGACAAGCCCCCGGCCCCACACGCCCCTTCCCGGCCAGCGTGGAGCCGCATTTCATGCTAAGTGGCCCGCCAGTGTGAAATTGCAGTCAGGCCCGATCACAGGCGGCAATTTGTTTTGCGGCTGCTCCCTGGCCCGCCTGCCGCGCCTGCCCAACGAAGGGAAAATCCTGCCCATAAGAATCCCCCCTGCAGTTCCTTTGGCAATTATCTTAAATAAGATTTATTTCACCCTATCGTTTCTTTTCATGGAAAACGTTGAAATAATGTCTGATTACTGGTGCAGTGGCCTGTAAAGGATACGTTTCCAAAAATCAAAAATAGCAAAATACATTCGCCTTCCTGTATCCTTGATGTGGTAAAATTAAGGGGGTAATTTTAACCTAACAAGCCCAGTGGGAGATGCATGGAAAAAGCTCAGCAGTTCTGGCAGCATTTGTGGAGAGTTAACATTTCGAGTCCGTATGACTTCTTCAGAGCTAAATAGTAGGAGAAATGTGATGGATTTTATGGTGAGATGCGGTAAGTAAATTGTTCATTTTTTAAAATCCTTTTTACCCAAACCACCCCCCCACCCCCACCACCACTCAACAGGGCCATCTGTCACTTGTTTTTATGTTGTGCTTTCACAGAGTGCTGACCCTTGTTCTGCTATTAACACCTTCTGCTATCTTACCTTTATGCCACTATCAGCACCTTCTTTACTCTTTACCAATACCATTAACACTCCCCTCGTCATGTGTCCATGACATCTTTGTCAATCTCTCCTTAGCTGTCCCCTCTCCCTGACCTTCTATCTTATCCCACCTGCTCCACCCCCCTTTAACAGTATAAAATCCATCACATTTCTTCTTCTCTTTAGCTCTGAAGAAGAGACATGCGGACTCGAAATGTTAACTCTGTTTCTCTCTCCACAGATGCTGCCAGGCCTGTTGAGATTTTCCAGCATTTTCTGGTTTTATTTCACATTTCCAGCATCCGCAGTATTTTGCTTTGCATGGGATTGGGTCAAATGCTGGTTTTACACACCTCCTGATGTTATTCTCTACTGAAGTGACAGAATGAAATGGGGCGTGGTAAAATCGAATGGGGTATAAAACTAGCGTCTGACCCCATTCCATCCATTTCCTGCCAGGTTGGTTAGGTTAAAATTACCCCCAAAGATTAATTTCCTACTTTGACTCATTCTTTGCCAATGGCCTTTAAGCTGTGGAACTCCTAACCTTCCTCGATCTTCCCTTACCCACCTTACCTTGGGGGGATTTGAACCCATGGATGATAGTTTCGGATGAGTCAAGGTTACGTAGGGTGGAATGTGGGAGGCCAGCTGGACAAACATTGGAAAAGTATTTGTTAGAAGACCTGGGAGCAGGCATCCATCATTGACTCTCCTATCTGAGAAAAGTGAGCAATGGAGGAGGGAAGAAGAGAACCCAGAGAAAGACAGGGAGGACTATTAGCCTTTGAACTTGGGTATTTACACTGGAGAAGTCAACGTTTAATCACATCACACTGGGCTATGGGGCACTCATCTTCTGAGGAACACAATGTAAAGGTTTACAAATCCATAGTCAAGCCCTTTCATTTGGAACTATTGAAGCAAACTCTTACTTAGCCTCTTGAGCACTAACCTGATAATTTGCAGCATGATTATCCCCCCTAAACATGTGCTTCAACATGCACAATAGCCTGAAGCAAAAGGCAACAAGTTCAAAGAGTAGGACCGTGGGATTTTCAGATTGGTCAATAATTTTGATACTAAGGGATAAATTCACTTTGCATTTTTAGGAGAAAGAAGTCTCACTCCTTCTTTTCTTGTGAGATGCCTCTAACTGGAGCAAATGCTTGATCCCTTGGCTGGGGAATGATGTCTGAATTAGAAATAAAGAAATGACAAATCCCAAGTATGAAGTTCAGGTTTACTACTTTGCTGGTATACTCATACAGTAGTGTAGGGGTTATGTTAATGGAAATAATAATCAAGACAGCGGAGTTCAAATCTCACCAGGGTGATTTGAGAATGTGAATTCAGTTCAATACAGTAGAGAAGTTATATTAAACTTGTATCAAACCTTGGGTCGGCCACACTTGGTACTGTGGTACAATTCTAGCTGCCATATTATAAAAAGCACTGGAGAGAATGGAAGAAAGATTTACAAGGATAATACCAGGAATATGAGATTATACCTATCAGGAGAGGATGAATAGCTGGTTCACTTTTCTGTTGGAAAAAGAAGACAGGGGGATGACCCCATAAAGATCTTTAAAACGATGAAAGCTTTTAACAGCTTTAGACACAGAACAAGTTTTTCCACCGTGGGATAAGCAAAGTTAGAGAACACAAATGTAAGACCTAGAAATCAAATAGAGAATGCAGAAGAAACTTCTTCACACATGGTGAGATTGGGAAACTGGCTATCATAGGGAGTGGCTGAGACAAATAGTGGAGATGCATTTACACTGAGGCTAGACAAGCATTTAATGGAGAAGGGAAGCAAGATAGGAGACTCAAATGGAGCATAAACACCAGCATGGACTGGTTGGGTGGTATGGCCTGTTTCTTTGCTGTATATTCTATGTAAGTTTACAAAATAAATCTGGAAATAAAAATCAGTAAATGTGACCATGAAGCTATCAGGCCATAATAATCCCAACTGGTTCACCAATGTCCTTTAGGGAAGGAAACCTACCATCTGGTTTATATATGGCTCCAGTCCCGGACACCAACTTGGTAACTTTTAACTGCCCTCTGAAGTGGTCTAGCAAGCCAATCAGTTGTATCAAACTCTCATTTGGTTTCACCACTTCAGGGCAACGAGGGATGAGCAATAAGTGCCAGCCTTGCCAGCAACATCCACATTCCAAGAACGAATAAAAAGCAATAAACAGCTCCCACTTCTGGGGAAGATCACATCCCTTGTGCTGCTCATATTTAGCAGGGTCAGAAAAGAGACTAAGAGGGACATATTTTGACTGTTAATGCAGGAGCCTTGCCAAATGCTCTCCAAACAGCAGTCAGCACTCAAAACCATTACACAATTAGTCAAGGAGATCACTCCTCTATGCCAGTTATTATCGGTCCTAAAAATAACAGGTTTCAACCAGGTTACCAAGCTGCAAATTCCAGAGTAAGTCACACGAGGAAGACCTTTTAGGATAATATGGAGATAATGTTATTGATTTAATAGGGGGCCAATGATAGTTGCAGTTGTGGAGTCAAGTCAGTCATCTGACAGCACACTCCAGATATGTAAGTTATAATGTGCTTTACGTTACTGGTCCGCTTAGTTATAATGTGCCTTATGTTACTGGCCAATTTAGATATAGTACCTTATATTACCAGTCAGTTTAGTTATAGTATGTCTTATGTTGCTGATTGATTTAGTGTACCTTGTACTGACATTAGCTCTACTGTTGCACCAAATCCTTTGTTAATTCTCCAGGAAAGACTGGTCTGTTGACCACTACTGAGTTCTTTTTGATTTCTGTTGCACGGTTAGGGTTTAATTCTCAGGAAATGGCTGCAGTCCTCAGGAGAAGGAGGCAGTGCTAATCACTCCTCTTTTGTTTCACTGTCTATAGGAAATTGTTTCTGCTTAGGGGGCAGTGATGTTAATGTTACACTGGGGCTACTTCATTTCCCAGGACCGGCAATGCCATGGCAACAGAGTGGGTGACTCACTGTAGGCGGACATACCATCTCCGGGGCTGGGCTGGATTAGCTCAGATGATGCTGCACTTGGCAGGGACATAGGTAAAGTTTTTAACTGATGGAGGGACTGAATACAGGCCAGTTAGATAGGCTCTTTGAAATGAATATGGACGATAGGACAGTGGTCATGACTAGAAAGTCTATTGGCAAAGAATAGACAGATTAGCTCAGGGGCACTGCAGATATATTTGTGTCCCATTGATGTTCAGGCTCGGCAGAGACCATAGATCGAACTTGTACCCTCTCTGCTCTGGCTGGATTTTCAAAGCAGGATCGGGAACCTGACACCTGGATGAATTCCGGATCCCAACTCTGCGCTTCAGCTGCCTGGCAAGGGTGATGCAATTTTTAAATGCAAATATTCTAATTGACCAGTAGGCGAGTTCAGCGTTCAATTAGTGGTGCAATGCGCCTCCAGGAAGTGGGAGCTGCCTACCTGGCACCAGTGACAAGGGCAGGTGACAGCCATGTTGGGAGCTGCCTCTGCCTTGCCGATGAGAGTAGGTAGTTCATCAGGTTGCCAGAAAGTCGAATGTGGCAGTAAATGGCCAAGGAGGACATGGTCAGGAGAAGCGCCCTTGCCGGCACCAGTTGGCCCCATTTCAATAAATATCAACCACAAAGAAACTTACTTGGGCCCCCCAGGGAATCTGACAGCTGTTCCAGCTCGCCTGAAAAACATAGATAGTTGCAGTGCTGAACGGATAGGCCCCTTAACAAGCTCTTTAAGGAGCTTAAGGGGCCATTAATTGGCAGCAATTGTGTTTCCCACTTCACCCCCCTGCCAGCCCTTTAAAAATTCAAAGCTGTTCCAAAGATGTCGAGATCCCGAGATGATCTCTGGGACCGCGATTCTGAATTCCCACCTGCACAGGGTTCCACCTCTGTGGCCCATTGAAAAGCCAGCCAGGTAACATCAACCTTGAGTTAATGGAAGCCATGAAGTATGAATTATCAAAGGTCATACTGCACCTCCAAAATCTCATTCCCTCCCTCATCACAGGTGATGTTCCACTCATAGCACATCCGGGCAATTCTGACCCCTTATCCCTTCCGATTCTCATGCCACTGGGCTTTCAGCCTACTTCAGTCCTAAAGTATCTAAAATAGAGGGCAAATGCCTGCATAGAGGCTGAAAGGCCCTCAAACTGAATCTGCATACAGCATTCTGGAAAGACCAACTGCAAAGGAAACATAAGTGCTATGTTCAAATAGCCCTGTCCATGAGAAAATGGAGGGAGAATGAATATTACCTCTCCCTTCCCCAGCAAGAAAATTATAAGCTATACAGAAGCAATCCATGGATGAACAGGGACATCTAAAACATGGGGGCATTACCTTAAAATCAGAGCTTGGCCGTTCCGGGTGATCTCCCCACCACCACCACCACCATGACCACCCCCCCACCGCTCCCCCCCGCCCCCCCCCCCCCCCCTACCCCGCCCCCCCGCCCCCCCACCACCCCCCCCCACCCCCTCCACCCCGCTCCCCCGCCCCCCCCACCCCGCCCCCTGCCCCCCGCCCCCCGCCCCCTGCCACCAAACTGAACTGGAAATCTGGAACTCTTTCCTTCAAAGAGCTGTTGAGGCTGAGGGTCAACTGAAATTTTTCAAAATTAACTAAAATTTAAAGATTTTTGCTTTACAAAACCAAGGCAGGTAAATGGAGTTAAGATACAGGTCAGCTATGATCTAATTTAACAATGGAACAGGCTAGAGAGGCTAAATGGTTGAGTTATGTTCCCAATTTTATATTCCAATGACTAACAGCTCACAGCCTAGGGATGAAGATTACTGAGATAAAAACAAAAAAACTGCGGATGCTGGAAATCCAAAACAAAAACAGAATTACCTGGAAAAACTCAGCAGGTCTGGCAGCATCGGCGGAGAAGAAAAGAGTTGACGTTTCGAGTCCTCATGACCCTTCGACAGAACTTGAGTTCGAGTCCAGGAAAGAGCTGAAATATAAGCTGGTTTAAGGTGTGTGTGTGGGGGGCGGAGAGATAGAGAGACAGAGAGGTGGAGGGGGTTGGTGTGGTTGTAGCGACAAACAAGCAGTGATAGAAGCAGAATATCAAAAGATGTCAACAACAATAGTACAATAGAACACATAGGTGTTAAAGATAAAGTTGGTGATATTATCTAAACGAATGTGCTAATTAAGAATGGATGGTAGGGCACTCAAGGTATAGCTCTAGTGGGTTTTTTTTTATTTTATATAATGGAAATAGGTGGGAAAAGGAAAATCTTTATAATTTATTGGGAAAAAAAAAGAGAAGGGGGAAACAGAAAGGGGGTGGGGATGGGGGAGGGGACTCACGACCTAAAGTTGTTGAATTCAATATTCAGTCCGGAAGGCTGTAAAGTCCCTAGTCGGAAGATGAGGTGTTGTTCCTCCAGTTTGCGTTGGGCTTCACTGGAACAATGCAGCAAGCCAAGGACAGACATGTGGGCAAGAGAGCAGGGTGGAGTGTTAAAATGGCAAGCGACAGGGAGGTTTGGGTCATTCTTGCGGACAGACCGCAGGTGTTCTGCAAAGCGGTCGCCCAGTTTACGTTTGGTCTCTCCAATGTAGAGGAGACCACATTGGGAGCAACGAATGCAGTAGACTAAGTTGGGGGAAATGCAAGTGAAATGCTGCTTCACTTGAAAGGAGTGTTTGGGTCCTTGGACGGTGAGGAGAGAGGAAGTGAAGGGGCAGGTGTTGCATCTTTTGCGTGGGCAAGGGGTTGTGCCATAGGAGGGGGTTGAGGAGTAGGGGGTGATGGAGGAGTGGACCAGGGTGTCCCGGAGGGAGCGATCCCTACGGAATGCCGATAAGGGGGGTGAAGGGAAGATGTGTTTGGTAGTGGCATCATGCTGGAGTTGGCGGAAATGGCGGAGGATGATCCTTTGAATGCGGAGGCTGGTGGGGTGATAAGTGAGGACAAGGGGGACCCTATCATGTTTCTGGGAGGGAGGAGAAGGAGTGAGGGCGGATGCGCGGGAGATGGGCCGGACACGGTTGAGGGCCCTGTCAACGACCGTGGGCGGTCGTTGACAGGGCCCTCAACCGTGTCCGGCCCATCTCCCGCGCATCCGCCCTCACTCCTTCTCCTCCCTCCCAGAAACATGATAGGGTCCCCCTTGTCCTCACTTATCACCCCACCAGCCTCCGCATTCAAAGGATCATCCTCCGCCATTTCCGCCAACTCCAGCATGATGCCACTACCAAACACATCTTCCCTTCACCCCCCTTATCGGCATTCCGTAGGGATCGCTCCCTCCGGGACACCCTGGTCCACTCCTCCATCACCCCCTACTCCTCAACCCCCTCCTATGGCACAACCCCTTGCCCACGCAAAAGATGCAACACCTGCCCCTTCACTTCCTCTCTCCTCACCGTCCAAGGACCCAAACACTCCTTTCAAGTGAAGCAGCATTTCACTTGCATTTCCCCCAACTTAGTCTACTGCAATCGTTGCTCCCAATGTGGTCTCCTCTACATTGGAGAGACCAAACGTAAACTGGGCGACCGCTTTGCAGAACACCTGCGGTCTGTCCGCAAGAATGACCCAAACCTCCCTGTCGCTTGCCATTTTAACACTCCACCCTGCTCTCTTGCCCACATGTCTGTCCTTGGCTTGCTGCATTGTTCCAGTGAAGCCCAACGCAAACTGGAGGAACAACACCTCATCTTCCGACTAGGGACTTTACAGCCTTCCGGACTGAATATTGAATTCAACAACTTTAGGTCGTGAGTCCCCTCCCCCATCCCCACCCCCTTTCTGTTTCCCCCTTCTCTTTTTTTTTTTTCCCAATAAATTATAAAGATTTTCCTTTTCCCACCTATTTCCATTATATAAAATAAAAAAAAAAACCCACTAGAGCTATACCTTGAGTGCCCTACCATCCATTCTTAATTAGCACATTCGTTTAGATAATATCACCAACTTTATCTTTAACACCTATGTGTTCTATTGTACTATTGTTGTTGACATCTTTTGATATTCTGCTTCTATCACTGCTTGTTTGTCGCTACAACCACACCAACCCCCTCCACCTCTCTGTCTCTCTATCTCTCCGCCCCCCACACACACACCTTAAACCAGCTTATATTTCAGCTCTTTCCTGGACTCGAACTCAAGTTCTGTCGAAGGGTCATGAGGACTCGAAACGTCAACTCTTTTCTTCTCCGCCGATGCTGCCAGACCTGCTGAGTTTTTCCAGGTAATTCTGTTTTTGTTATGAAGATTACTGAGTTGATTGAAACAGTCATGTAATTGCGCGGCATATTATCCATCTCTTACAGTGGACCGGGACTGGTTCAAAGTTTTCACCTTAGTTCAATATTCTGAGTTGCAGTCTTCTGTAAATTCTCCCCCTTCCCCTTACTCCCTGAACCCTGGCAATATAAAACTGTTACAACAGAAGTACATGTGAAATGGAACAGGCACTACTGACCGTATTGGCAACGAGGTCCTTGGAATCCCTGTGGGCAGTGACACAGCTGCGACATTCCCTCAATGCACTTGCCGCCATTAAAGCATACTCCATAACTGCAAACAGCTGTAAGACACAGAGGGACCTCCAATTAGATAAAAACAACAAATGTGAACAACACCCAGTTCGCATAGACTTGACCAAAGCAACTTGGTCTCTGTCAATTACCTGTACATTTCAGTTACAATTTCCACACTTGGATCACAAATTCATGATCAGTTTCACTCCGCAGTGCCGTATCGCACTCAATTGTCACCCTGATTCATCTCCCCTTTTGCTCCTTCCCAGCTGTGTTCCTAATTGTCCCTGGTGTCTGAGCTTGCTGTCTTCCCACCTGACAGAACTCTCTCATTTCCTCTTACCTCTTGTCGTGACTTCTGTTAATCTCCTTTCTTGTCCCATTCCTATTAACACGCTGCCCAGTTTTCCTCCTTTCAACCCTACACCAGATATGCAGTTAACAAACATTTGCCAATAAATGACTATTGCTACATATAGCTCCTTGTAAATTGTTATGATCCCAGCTGTTGTTACAACTGGACAAGCCTGATCCCAGGGTGGAACCCGGCTTGACAGATTTAGATACGTGGAGAGTAGCTACTGAACAGAGTCACCAGAGTCAATTCATGAACTTTTAACAAAAGCATAAAACATTTATTCAACAAGAAAAGATTAACTATATTACAATACTCCTTCACCCACAACTATACCTTTACAGATTTGTAAGGATAGCACAAGTTACAAAAACTATCTTATATTCTAATTTTAACAGTAAGTATACAGTCCACATAAACCAATAGGTGACCTGGTCAGACACGCCACACTCTGAAACCAAGTGACAGATGTCACCCAGACAGATGCTATGGATCTCTCCTCAACTTCTCCTAGATGCTTGTCACACTGTGAGCAACCCCTCTCATTGAACTCTGCCTTTCACATGAGGGTTTCCAATCTCCACTTTCCAAGAACTCGCCTTAGAATCTTCCTCCAAACCGAAGCTTTCTCTTAGTCGCCTCCGACAAGCTCCAGGGTTTTGAACTCTCCTTCTGATGTTCCTCTCCCCGGGTCACCAAATACATTCGAGCTTTCCTCCATGCACTCTCTCTTACTGACTCAGCTGTCAACAGTATACCACTGCCTCATATGCCCAAAGCAAAGAGTTACAGACCTTCAGTTGTCTCTTTGGACTTTCTGGCCTCTCACAAGCCTTTATCTCTTTAAGCTGGAAGCCTTTCTCTGCCCCTCACTCTTCACTTAACAAGACCTTTTCCAGGTTCCTGTCCTTCCTTTGATTAGAAGGTCTGCTTGGGACTTTCTCCTGTTCCACTCCCCTGGATTTGGGGACTTTTTACTTTAGCTTGGAATTTGCTATCTGTCCACTTTGCTCCAATCTTTCTCAGGCAGCTACTTTCAACCAATTTTAGCTTGGAACTGGCTCTCTGAGCCTTCTAGGCTGCTTTGGCCTGGCAGCTGTCTTCAAAACCAATTGAATTTCAGATAGCTTCCAAATCAAACTGCTGTTTCTAGCTTCTTCTGTGTGTGTGTCTGGGGGGTGGGGGGCTGCCTCTCTGGAGCCCTGTTACTAGGCAACAGCTCAGTTTCCCTGCTCTTGTTTTTTTTTACCTTAGCTGTAACAGTCATAAAACTCTCATTAGAAATGCAGGCACCTTTTAAAGTGAAATTAAAATTTAACTTGACCTCTTCTTAACACACAGATATAGAAATACAAATTCAAACTTAAACATTAAAGCTAAAACTTATTCCTAACACCCACAAATACAAATATAACTTAAACTATCTCTATTTCCTAACAAAATAAAACACTGCAAAACCAGACAAATTACAGTTTTTACTTCAGTCTTTTTTTCAATAGAGTTTTACTTACTGAGTAACTTGGGTGAGGGAGCAAAATACACAATACCCCTCAAGTGTAATGGGTCTAAATCTATTGTGTCTCAAGTGAGAAAGGTCAAGGCCCGCAATGCACCACCAGGGCTAATGGCTTAAAACCCACAGTCCAACACCAGGGTGAAGGATCAAGACCCACAGTTCAGGACATCACCAAGGTTGGAAATAATAGAAGCGATAAACTAAATTACAAAGCAGGTTTTTATGAAAAGTTGAGAAGTTCCTGAGGAAAGAGGGAATTAGAGGTCTTTATCAGTTAGTTATATTTTCCCAGTGAATCATCATGGCTAACCATGAATCTTCTGGGATTTGCTTGATTACTATAGTGAATTAGGGAGGAGTTTCCTAGAGTTTTTCCTGAAATTGGTCACACGGTTTTTTTTAATCTCCTTTTTTGTCTCCTCCAGAAATCTGCATTGCTAGCAGTTGGGGACGGCAGTGCAGGAGGTAATAACATCTTGTAAGGAAATAGTTAACTCTTTATATTAACTTTAGGTTTTCCAAAACAACAACTTTTATCTGATAAGAACAGGCCACCAAACTCAGCCTTGAAAAAGCATAATTAATGGGAGTTATTCTTGTTAAAAATGAAGTCCAGCTAATTGAATGAGGGAATACTTAGAAACATATGGTGGATTCTTACATTGCCAGAGTAAAGTAAAAGAATAAAGGGAATTGTGTTATAATAGGTTCTTCAGGATATGACAAGACTTGGGCCAGCTAACCCCATTGAGCTTGAAACGTGTAATGCAGTGAATTCTCTGCTAATTTGTTTTACTGTATCTCAAGTATATGAGCAATTATTATTAGTTGTCATTGTATACGTGTAGCTATTGGTAACAACAGTTATCAGGCTAATTCCTATGAAAGTCAATAAATGCCTTTGAATCTTATTATCTTGTGGAATAACATAAACTCATAAAAAACATCCATTCTCTAACAGTCTTAGACATAGCGCAAACATGAAAGGAGTTGGCAATGTTCTTCGTGTTCTCATGTACCAGTTGGCTGCACCAAGCTTGGCTTTCAAAAGCTAACAGACTGTAGATGCAGAAAGGAAGAACGACATGGATGAGGAGCTCAGAAATCTCGAGTCCCTGGGAAAGAATGTGTTTGAGTGGGGGTGAATCTTGATTTTAACACAGCAAGGATGTAGTGAGGAGGAGAAACAGTTTACACTGGTAGGGGCATCAATAACCAGAGACCAGTGGGGAAGAAAATGCGAATGTTTTTTATGTACCAAGTTGGTAGGATCTGGAATGCACTGCCCGAAAGGTTGGTGGAAGGAGACTCGATAGTAACTTTCAAATGGTAACTGGATATATAACTGGAAAAGGAAAATTATTGCAGGGCTATGGGGAAAGAGCAATGGAATGGGACTAACTTGAGAGCTCTTTTAAATTGCTGGCACTGGCACAATGGGCTCAATGGCCTCCTCCTGTGCTGTCTATATCTATGTGTAGAACAGATGGAGTTACAACCTGGGATGAACAAGAGGGAAAGTTAGGCTGGCTACCATAATGTTGGAGACTGAAGGTGCAAGAGAGGGATCACCTGTCAGACAATAATCTTAGTCTTACATTTGCCCAGAAGTACAAGAGTAGCTTCAGAAAATATTCCTCAGGAACAGCACCACCAGCCTTCTGCCTACCTGCTATTTTTGGGAAAAATAAATCATTTTGAAACAATATGTTTCCAATTACAATCCAAACTGCTCTGGCCAAAACATCTCTCATTATATCAAAGACTGCTCGTACTTTTCTCACTTCTTGTGCCCTCACTGCATTCACCTGACTGAATCACTGTCAGTAAATCATTTGATGGAACTTTTGCTTTTTTTAGCTGCTGACCTTCTCTGTCTCCATATTACAATATCAATCCCTTGACTGTATTTGGTTCAGTTTCTGGAGGAGACTTGCTTTCCAATAAAACATACAATTTCCATTGAAATAGCAGCACATAGCAAGGCAAACTGAAATTGTACACTGTCAAAGGCTACTCCAAATCTCTGGCTTAGAAAACATTACGACCAAGACAGTATTTCTACAAACAGAACAGAAAATTAACTCCATTTTGAAATGACAGTTGATTTTACTTGAGGGTGATGACTGTACCTCTGGACCAAAGGAACATCACTGTCCCAACAATCATTTTCAGGACAACTACAGCACAGGTTACATACAGAACAAAGCTTCCACCACATTGTCCCATCAAACTCTCCCAGTGCTGGTGTACAGCACAGGTTAGATACAGACTTAAGTTTGCTCTATATTGTCCCATAAAACACTTCCTGCAGAGTTACAGCATGGGTTGAACAGAATAAAGCTCCCATTACACTGTCCCATGAAATATCCCAGTTCAAATAGAGTATGAGTCAGGTACGGAGTAAAGCTCCCTTTGCACGATCCCATTCTGGTCCCAACTGTAGTAGCCCTACAACTGCCCTAACTGAGATCATCTAACTCAGACCAGGGATCAAAGCCAAGGTCTTCCCGGTCTGTACTGGTACTAGATTAATAAGGCTTCTAAACTTCACAGCAACCTGTTGCATTTTCATTGGTATTTTTAACCTGCCCTCTAACAAAGGCAAGCGATAATTTTATGACTTTGAGCTCTAGGCAGGCGAGGCCCCTTCTGGCAGCACAGAATCGGAAAGTTATCCCAAATCATGTTAAAATGTTGGTATAACTAGTGAGATGCTCAATCTTCCCATCAAGACAGGTAGCATGCAGCTCATAATCAATCATTGTCCTGCTGTACAGATTTGGCCCAAATTTCAAAGGCATCTCAAGGCACAAACACATTCCTGCATGAGATGGCAGTCACGCTGTTAAGTGTTGAATCTGAAGCAGATGGTAATCAGTCAGTTACCATCTTCATGTGGCAACTGAGCCTCCAAGTAGAAATAAATCAATCTTTATACCGCACATTAAGGTTGCTCATTTGCCCTGCACATTTCAACTGGACAGGTATATTGCATAGGCTCACCATAAGCCTTGTACGATGGTGGGATATAACCATACACATAAATAGACACACAAGCATACAAATAAATGCACACACACAAATGTAGACCTGTATAAATATATGTGCACGCATGCACACGCACAAATATAGTCTTGCTCAGACATGCACATATATAGACACATGCGCACAGCCAAAGAGTGCTTAAACTGTTTTAAATTTATAAGTAAATTGCATAAATTTGACTTGTATTCCTTTGAGTATAGAATATTGAGGGGTTTAAAATGTTGAAAGAATTCCATTGGGAGGTAGAAAAAAACTATTTCTTCTCAGAAGCGCTTCAAGAACAAGGGAATGCAATCTCAATATCAGAGCTATGCCATTCAGGAGCAAAGTCAGGAAACAATATTTTCATACAAAGGGTAGTGAAAGTCTGGCATTCTTTCACTCAAAAGGGTGTGAATGCTAGGAAAATCAGAGTTTTCAAGACTGGGATGGATAGCATTTTGTTGGTTGAGGCATCCAGGGATACAGAGCAAAAAGGTGTAAATGGAGTTGAGATGCAGATTAGCCACAATCTAATTGAATGGTGGTTCAGGTTTGAGGGGCTGAATAGGCTCCTCCTGTTTCTAATGTTCCTATGTTTATTATAGCTGTGAATCCCACAGTCCCAAAGGGCCCCTGACATAAAGGACCCCAGCCAAGCTCAAGCTGACTGGGCCACAGATCTGAATAAAACATTTTGGAAAATTAAACTGGGCCTTATCATTGGTGCAACACAAGGGATGGAATGTGTCTCACCAAAAGTGTTTTGACATGGGTTAGTGTTCCCCATCCCTGCTCTTCAAGAAGCAAAATATGGCAGATGCCTGAAACGAAAACAGAAAATTTTGGAGATGCTCAACTGGTCAGATAGCTTCTATGGAAAAAACAGAAAAGTTAGCATTTCAACCAAAGTTCTGAAGAAGACTCATACGGACTCAAATCGTTAACTCTGTCTTCCTCTCCACAGATGCTTTCAGACCTGCTGAGTTTTTCCAGCTATTTTTGTTTTTGTTTCAGGTTTCTGGCATCTGCAGTATTTTGCTTTTATCTTATTGTAACAAAGTGACAAAGTGTCCAGACCTGAAATGTTGGGGAGAATTTTTCCCCTGTCGGGAGGGGGAGGGGGGGGCGGATTGCAGGGGCAGGGCAGGCGCAGACCCGATTGGCACCCCCAATCAGGTCCACGCTGCCATTTTATGTGGGCGGGCCAATTAAGGCCTGCCCAGCGTGACGTGTGCCTGGAAGTGCTGAGCGCTCCCTGTGCGGGTGGCGGGGGTGAGGGGAGGTTTCCCTGAGTCGGGGCCTGCGCTCATTCGCACATGTACACATGACCCCTTACGTGATAGAGTCACATGAGCTGGGACATATTAATGAGCTCGCCGAACTAAAATCTAAATGACTTGCGGTGATGTCAGGACGCACGCCTGACATCACCCCACGTCATCTTACGCCTTTGGCAAGTGGGCCCCGCCCCCCCTCACCAAGCTGAAAACTCTGGCTGTTAACTCCTCTGTTTTTCTTTCTCCACTGCTGACTGACCCACTAAGCATTTCCAGCATTCTTTTTTGATTTTTTTTCCTGCTCTTCAAGACTTCTGAAAGCACCAACAGGGTTCTGCTACCCACACAGCTGTTAAAACCCAATGTTACTGCTTGTGCTGCTCTATCCAATTGTAAAATGGAAAGCTCACAGATCAGTGTCTATTCAAAACAAGCGACAATGTCTCGCGTGCTCTGTCTGAATATACAGAATTGTGATAGAACCTTTCTCCCACTACCTCTAACCCTGCCTGCCCTTTTCACTGCCCTTCCCCTGCCACAGGGGACCTGCTGTCCACCTGGCAAAATGAAAATGAAAGACATGTTAGCAAAATCCAAACTGAAACACTTCCTGCACCAAACAAGAGAAACATGAAGGAATGGTACATTATTTAATATACAAATTTAAATTTCCTCCTTTTGGTGTTTGCCTATCTAACATTAAACAAACAGGGGAAATCTCATCAATCACACAACAAACAGATATCCATTCAGCATCTTCAACTCTGGAGCTAACTATTGTTTGTATCAAACACTGGTTGTGGGTTAAAGATCACTGCAACCTGGTTTAGGAAACAACACCATTAGCATCTGAGGTCCATGCATATAACCTACCATTGAAGTCCTTAAGGATAACAACCAAAACTTTAAGCAATCTAAAGGAACACAGTAAACTCTCCACATTTCAGCTCCATGGAAGCACTCTCTTCGAGTTAGAAGGTTGTGGGTTGAAGTCCCACTCCACAGGCTTGAGCACACAAGTGGATCTGGTATTGAGGAAGTGCTGCATTGTTGAAGGTGCCATCTTTCAGCTGAGATCTTAGTCTGATATTTTGTCTGCCCTCACAGGTCCCTTAAAACATCTGCAGCCACTACTCAAGGAAGGGCAGGGGTGTCCTCCCCAAGTCCTGGTCAATACTTATCTCTAAAATCAACTAACTATCAACAGATTATCCAGTCGTCATCTTATTGCTGATTGTGGGAGCTTACTGTGTGCAAAATGATTCTCACATTTCTTACACTTCAAAAGTCCAAATGACCAAATAATCTGTAATGTTGGTTGAGGGATAAATAACTGCCAGGACAGTGAGGAAGACACCCCTGATCTTCCTCAAAATAGTTCCATAGAATCTTTTACATTTACCTGAGTGGCAGATGGCCCTCGATTTAACATTTCATCCAAAAGACGATTGCTCCAATAGTGCAGCACTCCCTCAGTACTGCACTGAGTGAGCTGGATTACGTGCTTAAGACTCTGGAGCAGTTCTTGGGCCCTTGATATTCTGACTCAGAAATGTGATAGTGTTACCAACGGAGCCACAGCTGACAGAGGCAAAATTTCTGTGAGGGGCAGTTTGCCCCTTAAACATACCCCAGGGTGAATGATTTGGGAATGTTGAGGGTTGACCTCACACTGGTTTCAGTGGTGTTATCAGGAAATCATCGGCAGCACATGCCTCCAATGACAGAACTAGACTTACCTGAGGAGACAGGATAAAGATGGATTAGTGAGGCCCTTACCTCCAAAGAAAAGTGATAACAGATCGAGGGAGGGCAAGGTCTGGGCTAGAGACAACGGTCTAAGAGATCTCCCCAGATCTCCCCTTATACATGATTAGAATTAATCCGCCATTTAAAATTTATTTTCCCACTTGCTTGCTGCAGCACAGAATGTCAGGAGTGTTTGTCCGGACTTCAAACTATGCAGGAACAGAGGTACCTTTATTGTCAGAGGATGTCACTCAGCAGGGCCGTGGGGCATGTGCGTGCTGAGGTATTTGACTGTAGTCAATTGGATTTATGACTAGTTTAATGAATTGTACCCTTGGGTTCAATACAGCTGGACAGATTTACTGCAGTGGGTTTAATGCAATGTGGCATCGAGTGCAGCTTAGGCTCAAAGCAGTGACGAGTTCTGGACTATACCAGCATTTGACTATTACCACTTTTGTTGCTTATTTAACAGAGAAATTTGACAAGAGCTGTCGTTCAATTCATTTAATTGGTTTCCTCTTCACACTATCTTTATTCTGTTTTTCTTCTGCATCCCACCCTACCTTCTCCACAAGGTCCTGATTAATGCAGCAATATCATCCAGCACCTGAACCTCAGGCACTCAACCTACTTATAGTCTGCAAATCACCAATTTCATAACTTGCCATGATGATATTTATACTCACTCTAGGGCACGTCCAGTTTGACAACCACTAGGCTTCTGTTGCTATGATGAGTACAACAACCCTGCTGCCCTCACTTGTCAACATGCACTTTCCAGCAGTGGCCATTACATGGCAGTCAGGGACAGGAACTCTGCAGGTTTATGTGGTTACCCTAGCCTAAGGGCACTGTAACACCCAATTCTGTTTTGGCCTCGGATAGATCAGCACAGGCGGAGGTCTGGCATAATTTTGGTCTGTGTGGTTCATGAGTGCATTTATACACTGAGGGCAGAATTTTTCCGTCAGTGAGCTGGGGGCGGGGCCCGATCGCTGACGTGGGATGACATCGGGGGCAACCCCCCACGTCATCCCGCCCCATTTAAATATTCAGGAAGGTGGGGGGGCGGGGGGGAGGGGCGAACAATGCGATCAGCTGAATGCCTGCCGACTTGTCAATGCCCAATTGAGGCCATTGACAGGGTAGTTAAACCAATTAACGGCCCTGTCCGTCCAACTTAAGGCTGGTGGGCAGGCCAGGAGCCCCGGCGGGCTTCTGAAAAAACATGAAACCTCATCCGCCGGCGGGATGAGATTTCATGTTTGTTTTAAAAATATTTAATAACGTCTTTGTGATATTTATTAACATATTCCATCTCCTGTGACATTGTCACATGAGGGGGACACGTTAATAATTTTTTTATTTTTCTATTTTTAAAGTTTCAAACACTGTCAGCACTCTCCCTGAGGCAGCACTTAGTCTCAGGGAGCAGTGCGCTCTTTCGCCAACTCCGATAGTTGGGGAATCCCTCCCTCCCCCCGCACAGGAAGCGCATAGCCTTAATTGACCCACCCACTTAAAATGGCGGCAGGGGCCTGTTTCGGGTGGCGGCGGCAATCGGCTGCCCGCCTCCCGCCGAGCCAGTGGGGCCTGCCCGCCCATCAAGGGCAAAATTCTGCCCTGAGTTACAGAAGGCCTTACAGAAGGCGGCGGTGGGAAGGGGGGGAAACCTAGCAATTTGCTCTTGGCCTCCACAGTGACATCTGTGTAATTAAACGCTGCGCATGTGTCTGCACCTCAGCACATGTAGCAGCTAGATTAACCCATCCCTTTCGGGGTTACAGTTTGAGAGGGATGAAAGGAATTTGCTCTTTCTCCATCGTGGATTCACTTTTCTTTTGGCATTTGAGTCCCACATTAACTTTTCAGCACCAAATAAAACATTTAAAATATATGTTTTTAAAAGTTCATGCAACGACAGCTGCGAATTAAGGAATTTGCTTTGGTTTCTTTGCATTTGTTCAAATCCATTCTGCAATTTTAATGATAGAAATGTTTGGGAAATCAGTTTCCCAGATGTAGAGTGACAGGAAACATATGTGCTTGGAAATCTGCTAAGGACACTGAAATACACAAAAGGAGTCACGGGGATGCTTAAAATTCTACACCTCCACATTTTGTGCCCTGAGACCTCTCTGAGGCATGTTCCTACAAACTCTTTCTGCTACAATGTTAATGAATTACAGACTGTCTATAGGTTGCTTTGCTCACTAATAAAGTGACATTTTCCATTGTTATTACTGCAGTGCTGTGATGAGCCCTGGTGCTGTAGTGAATGCTAATCGGTAAGGCACAAAGCCTGGAATGTGAGGGGGCCTTGTGTCCTACAGTGGTATTTCTTCTGTGTTTGTAAAATGGTTTTTGGATGAACATTATGTTCTCCAAGGTGGCGTGTGTCAGTGCTGGGAAATAGAACACTTCCCTATTCGCTTTTAATAGTCAGTTTCAACATCAAAGATTGCTGAATCAGTGATGGAATGGGTTAGAACAGGAGTAGAGCTCTGCTGGGTCAGCAATGTAATGGGTTAGGACCGGAATATAGCTCTGCTGGGTGAGGGATGGAAAGGACTAGACCCGGAAAAAAAATCCACAATGCAATAAACTCACAGTTATGGGTTGGATCCCCACACCAGCTCATGTTCAAAAACAACCTTCTCCTCATCACTGAAACGTTGATGGTCATCCTCACTGCCCTTTCCTGAACGTTTGCTGATAGACCAATCAATTGTGAAACATGAGTGCCAAACATTCCCTACAAATAATCCAAATGTGGCCCAACTGGTGAGTTGTGGCAAGACCTCAGAGCAGCACAGGAGGGACCTGTGGCAACTGAATCAGCAGACCGGAGTAAGCAAATACCGAGGAAATTTGAGAAAATGACAGAGTAAACGCAGAGGTGGAGGGTGTCACATCACAAGGAGGGATGGCAGGGGTATATTACAGGTAAATATTTAATTTAACCAACATAGAACTTAATTAGAACAAGTGATTAAGTATTAAATTTATTTCTGGTAAGTTTAGTTAGTAGTCTAATTGAGGCATAACAGGGCACATCAGTCCCATTGAATGCACATCCTGTGTCATGTGGAAACAACAGGATTGTTCCTGTGTCCTGGGCTATGACAGGTGAGGCAATTATCAGCTGGAGGAGCTTGAGCTCTGGGTTTTCAGGGGTTGAACAGCAGTTGGCATCACTGCGGTGCATACTGAAGGTTTGCCCACCCTCAGAGAACTTTTTCCCAACATAGGTCACTGACTTGAGGATAGAATGCAGGAAGTCAGGTGGGAGGTGCGCTAGGGGTGGTGGGAAAGGTGAAGTATCACTGTGTTTAGTACAGATAAGTGTAATTTTAAAATAAAGGGGCAAATTTTTTGAGTGCCCACCCATTGCGAAATACATGGTCCACCGTGAAATGTACTTGGTCTGCAGTGACAGATACGTGGTCCGCAGTGAGGGGTACCGGGCCCGCAGTGAGAGGTACCAGGCCCGCAGTGAGGGGTACCGGGCCCGCAGTGAGGGGTACCGGGCCCACAGTGCAAGGTATCTGACCCACAGTGTGAGGTACTCGGCCCAGAATGAGAGGTACCTGACCCACAGTGAGAGGTACCTGACCCACAGTGAGAGGTACCTGACCCACAGTGAGAGGTATCTGGTGCAAAGGGAAGGTAGTTTTTGCACTTCTAAAGAAGTCATACTTGACTTGAAACATTAACTCTTTTTTTCTCTCTCCACAAATGGTGCCACACTTGCTGAGTATTTCTAGAACTTTCTGGTTTTATTACCAGAGTGATAGGTACTTGGTCTACAGTGACCGTTATCTGGCCTGCAGTAAGAGGTGCCTGGGCCATTAAAAGATATTTGGCCTGCAGAGAGATACACCTAGCTCATTGAGGTACAGAGGCCCACAGTGTGATACCCGGCCTGCTGGATGTGCAAATTGTCATAATACAGGCATGCAGCTTATAATTTTCTCAACTGTGCCTCCAGTGGACATGGTACTTTGTTACAGGCAAGATTGCACCAACAGTCTAAAACGATTAAAAATCACCAAGCAAATGTCAAAACAGACATGTTGTTAAAATGCATTCATGTGAAATTCTTTTTTTGGATATTTTAACAAGGGATGAAACTCATTGTTGAAGCTGAGACTCAATGCACCAGCTCATACTGTAGTTCAGTCTGCACCAAGGTCTTATTAGAACTTCAGAAGAACTTCATAATTTTTCACTATTAATATTGCCACCTCAATTTATGAGAAGGTAAATTCAATACCACACAAGATAAGAAGGGTAATGTAAAGCATGAAGGTAACTTTTTCTGTTCTGGTTTTACATGCCGTGATCTCAGTGCAGTGTAAGGCTCACTTGCTTCGTGTGATGTGACAGAACAAACTCACAGCTGTTGGGAGCTCACGGTCCTATTTGGCAGATGCTGGCCATGATCTCTCATGTGGGGAACTACTACTTGAATATAGTCAACAACTGAGCATCCACAGCTCTCTAGGGTAGAGAATTCCAAAGGTTCACAATCTTTTGAGTGAAGAAATTTCTCTTTATTGCAGTCCTAAATGGCCGACTTCTTATTCTGAGACTCTGACCCCTTGTTCTAGATTCCCCAACCAGGGGGAAATATTTTCACAGCCTGTGTGTGCATGTAATATATATACTGATCCTACTAAAATACATCACATATATACATGGCTTGTACAGAACTTACATAAAAATAGCAGGGGCAGGAGTTTGGTACAAATGTGCTAAGCATTAAAACCCTAACAAAATTGATGGAAAATATATCATCATGTTGCTATTCTCGTTGAAACAAACATTATTTCTGTTCTATCTGCAATAAACATGGATAAAAGTCCCGCATTCATTCATTTTAGCAAAGGTCTGCTGAGTACAAGTCAATGTTCATTGTATTCCTCAGCTGATTTTCCCACTACCATTGAAATATTTTTTCACACACTGTGTTCTCCTGTTTTTCTCTACTGTTATTGTTGCTAATCCAAGAGAGACAAAGGAGTATGTTTGTTCAGCCGCTTTCACACCCTCAGGATGGTCCAAGGTGCTTCAACTGCCAATCAATTACTTTTCATAACAAAAACAGAATTACCTGGAAAAACTCAGCAGGTCTGGCAGCATCGGCGAAGAAGAAAAGAGTTGACGTTTCGAGTCCTCATGACCCTTCCACAGAACTGAGTGAATATAAGGAGAGGGGTGAAATATAAGCTGGTTTAAGTTGGGGGGGGGGTGGTGTGGTGTGGTTGTAGGGACAAGCAAGCAGTGATAGGAACAGATAATCAAAAGATGTCACAGACAAAAGAACAAAAGAACAGAGGTGTTGAAGGTGGTGATATTATCTAAACGAATGTGCTAATTAAGAATGGATGGTAGGGCACTCAAGGTACAGCTCTAGTGGGGGTGGGGTGGAAAGACTAGCAGGGCATAAAAGATTTAAAAATAATGGAAATAGGTGGGAAAAAAATCAAATAAATTATTGGAAAAAACAAAAGGAAGGGGGAAAAAACAGAAAGGGGTTGGGGATGGAGGAGGGAGTTCAAGATCTAAAGTTGTTGAATTCAATATTCAGTCCAGAAGGCTGTAAAGTGCCTAGTCGGAAGATGAGGTGCTGTTTTCATTGTTGTTGTAAAGGTAAAGGTGTCAGCCCAGCTGCACACAATAAGATCCCTCAAACAGCAATGAGACAGATAATCTAGTTTTGGATCAGGGATGAATATTGATCAGGGCACCAGTGCTAAGGGATTTTTTTTAAATGTGAGAAGCCAGATTGAAGCTTTGGTTTAGTGTCTCATCCGAAAGACAGCACCTCCAACAATGCAGCACTGCACTGAATTTATATCTGTTGAAGTGAGCTTGGATCATAGCATCTCATCTGAAAGGCGGCACTTCTGACAATGTAGCACTCCTGCAGCACTGCACCAAGGTGTCAACTTATTTAATGGGCTGAAGTCCTGGAGAGGAGCTTGAACCTATGACCTTCTGACTCGGAAGTAAGAGCTGCTAATTGAGCTAAGGATTGGTCTCATGAAGCACTCACCCACTAAAATCACACCAGTAATTTCTGAGGTATTAAAGCATGGGCTGAATTATTTTTACAATGTATTCTTGTTCCACGTGTTAGTTTCCATACAAGATATACTGTGTCATATGCTATAATATGCACTGTGTTATTCTTCATTCCAAATATAGTGAATCTGATGAAGGGGCTACAACCAAAACATGAATGTGTCTTTTCTCATTACAAATACTGACAAACTTGCTGTGTATTTCCAGCAACTTCTGTTCTTGAAAGTTAAACAGTACGCTGCCCTACATTAATTCTTCCAAATACATCAACGCGAATCCAAAAGTTGTCCCTTTTTGGAGTGCTTAATGGAAGGATTAGTTAATTATGTCGAAGAATTAGGAAACCATCCATATTCCATGCCCTGAAAGTATATATTCCACTCATCTCCCATAACTCAAATCCACTCAGACTTCACCAGGTAGAGCCTCAGTGAAAAAGAAATTTATCGGAAATGATTACATCCCTGGTCCCCACCTAATACGGCATTTGGTCCTTTGCACAGGTTGATAAGGCACTCGACACCTGTTTTAGGGCCCCTCTGGCAAATTGGGTTGCAGAGCAAGCACAAGACCTGCACCGCTCAACTTTCTCTGTCTTGGATGCAGCCTAAAAAGCAACTGCCACCAATAAAGGCACATAAGTGCCATTCTTTCTTTTTGCCTAGAACATTGATAAATGCTTAATTTTAAAAAATGCTCCATTCCTTGTCAGATTGCTGTCAAAAGCCTCCAATTTAGAAATATCACAAAAGAAGCAGATGCTTCTTGGAACATGACAGATGTTGAAATCATCTCAGTGAGTTTGTTAACATATGAACTGAGTATACTCAGGAGCTGTGGTTATGGGATTAAGGATATTGGCTTCTCTGTCAGGATAACGACACCCTAGCGGCATGCTGTACATTGCTGCATTGATATGTGTGTGGAGTACACACATAATAATCAGATTAAACAGCATGATAACTGGCCCTGAATGAGTTTGCATTTATTTTTTTCCTACAAAATGAATTTTCACGTTCAATGTGAAGAATGGCAGAGACTGAGATCGGTTAAGGCACTGCCAGGAGCAGCACCACATAGGTTTGAATGCATTCTTTCTCAAAATTGACCCCTTTCAATCTCAGTAGAGCACCCCATCCTATTTTACTGCATCAATTAAACAATTCCCATTTCCCACACCTGGCATTCCTGTTGGTTTGCCAAATTTGGGGGGGAAGATGTGCTCCAGTTGCTATGTGTTGCTATGTATTCATGACATCATCTTCTGCTCTGTATTTCCATTCTTTTTAAACACATTTATGCTTTCACTACACCACCACACCCCCTCCAGACATTCCAAATGAACTGACGCCTTCATTAAAATAGCAGAATTAAAATAGAGAAAGCTTCAACACAAGCCTTCATACAATATCATAGCTGGTATTAAATTCTACATCACTGCATCTTCAGCAATCGCCCCCTCCCAAACCTATGCCAAAGTACATCAGCTCTCAGTTCAGCACTGTGAACTTGCACAAAGGGCTGAGGAGCTCAACAGCTGTCAGAGAATGAAGACTTTCCCCAGCAAACATGGAATTCAGACACAAGAGTGCAGAAGTGGAATTGTGGTGCAATGCGCCCAACCACCCAACCTCAGTTTCCAGAAGCTCAGATTACTTGGATAGGGGTCAATAATATGAATGATTTACAGTTCCCAGTACTTAACACAGAATTAACTCATTGGGGTGAATGAGAATCATTAACATTTGCGGTGAGGTTTATCTGCTCTGTGGTCCAGTGTGTAACACTTTTGCCTCTGAGTCAGAAGGTTGTGGGTTCAAGTTTCACTCTAGAGACTTGAATACATATCTAAGTTGATACTAAGTTCAGTACAGAAAGAGTGCCACACTGTCAGAGGTGCCATACTTTGGATGAGAGACTAAACTGAGGCCTCAGCTGCCCACTCAAGTGGATATAAAAGATCCTGTAGTACTATTTCAGAGAAGAATAAAGATGTTTTTCCAGTGTCCCAGCTCATACTTACCCCTCAACTAATATCACTGAAACAGATTATCTGGTTAATTGCTGTTTGTGGGGCATTGCTGAGTACAAATTAGTGTCATATTTTCTACATTAAAATAGTTACATTTCAAAAAGTACTTCATTAACTGTAAAGCACTTTGGAACATTCTGAGGTCATGAGAGGAGCTATATAATTTCAGGTTCTAATATTTTTAAATGAATTTTGCGATGTTGCTTGATATAGGAATATTGGCTAGGACAGTAAGAGAACTCCCATGCTTTCTCGAACTTTTACATTCACTTCAACAAGCAGGCAGGCCTTAGTTTAACATCTCATATAAACACAGTGCAAAGGTTTGGAATTAACTTCATTTGGGACGCAATCACTAACCCGAGGTGCTCAGCCACAGTGACACTTCAACTGTCAACATTAAGAAAAATAAATTACTCAAATGTCTAACTTTAATGCCTTCATTACCACACCCATGTAAAGTTTTGACTTTATCTCTGCTTAAAATAAGTCACATAAAATATATAACTTTGCCTCTAAATGAGATCTCTCCAGGGCTCTTTGATCACAGGATCATAAGTAATAGGAGCAGAAGTAGGCTATTCGGCCAATTGAGCCTGCTCCATCATCCAATAAGATCGTGGCTGATCTGATTGTGGCCTTAACTCCACTTTCCTGCCTGTCCCCATAACCCTTGACGCCTTTGATGATTCATTTGGTAAGGTACTGCTCAATATGAAACTGAGTCATACACCCCAGGGAAGTGTCAGGTTAGTTGGGTAGTCTCAGATAGCAATTATTAAAGTGCTTCAGCACCACAGAGCAAAGAGAAGAAAAATCAACCGTCCTTGCTCCTGCTTCCTGTCCACCAGGTCTCTCATCCTGGTCCCTATCCAGCGCCCCTCCCTTCCTGGTCCCTATCCAGCGCCCCTCCCTTCCTGGTCCCTATCCAGCGCCCCTCCCTTCCTGGTCCCTATCCAGCGCCCCTCCCTTCCTGGTCCCTATCCAGCCCCCCTCCCTTCCTGGTCCCTATCCAGCGCCCCTCCCTTCCTGGTCCCTATCCAGCGCCCCTCCCTTCCTGGTCCCTATCCAGCGCCCCTCCCTTCCTGGTCCCTATCCAGCGCCCCTCCCTTCCTGGTCCCTAGCCGGCGCCCCTCCCTTCCTGGACCCTAGCCGGCGCCCCTCCCTTCCTGGACCCTAGCCGGCGCCCCTCCCTTCCTGGACCCTAGCCGGCGCCCCTCCCTTCCTGGTCCCTAGCCGGCGCCCCTCCCTTCCTGGACCCCAGCCAGCGCCCCTCCCTTCCTGGACCCTAGCCAGCACCCCTCCCTTCCTGGTCCCTAGCCAGCACCCCTCCCTTCCTGGTCCCTAGCCAGCGCCCCTCCCTTCCTGGTCCCTAGCCAGCGCCCCTCCCTTCCTGGTCCCTAGCCAGCACCCCTCCCTTCCTGGTCCCTATCCAGCACCCCTCCCTTCCTGGTCCCTAGCCAGCACCCCTCCCTTCCTGGTCCCTAGCCAGCACCCCTCCCTTCCTGGTCCCTAGCCAGCGCCCCTCCCTTCCTGGTCCCTAGCCGGCACCCCTCCCTTCCTGGTCCCTAGCCGGCGCCCCTCCCTTCCTGGTCCCCAGCCAGCACCCCTCCCTTCCTGGTCTCTAGCCGGCGCCCCTCCCTTCCTGGTCCCTAGCCAGCGCCCCTCCCTTCCTGGTCCCTAGCCAGCGCCCCTCCCTTCCTGGTCCCTAGCCAGCGCCCCTCCCTTCCTGGTCCCTAGCCAGCGCCCCTCCCTTCCTGGTCCCTATCCAGTGCCCCTCCCTTCCTGATCCCTAGCCGGCGCCCCTCCCTTCCTGGTCCCTAGCCAGCACCCCTCCCTTCCTGGTCCCTAGCCGGCACCCCTCCCTTCCTGGTCCCTAGCCGGCGCCCCTCCCTTCCTGGTCCCTAGCCGGCGCCCCTCCCTTCCTGGTCCCTAGCCGGCGCCCCTCCCTTCCTGGTCCCTAGCCGGCGCCCCTCCCTTCCTGATCCCTATCCAGCGCCTCTCTGTTCCTGGTCCCTATCCAGTGACCCTCTTCTCTTGATCTCTATCCAGTGAGACTCTGTGGGAAAATACATTGATGTTTGGACACCAAATGAGGACAGCACTAGTTCTGATTGTGATGCCCATCCTGGCCACAAAGCCTGCTCATATTTGCAACTCCAGGTTCACACGTGAAGATCTCTGGATTGAAATAGTGGAGGAAGTCATTCTCCATGGAACCCAAAACCTGTCACTAGGAAAGAAATTTGGATTGGGAAAAATTGTTAAAAAATACTGACTTGTTTCTCAGCATTCACTTTACCCCAGTGATATAATCAGTATTCTACACTCATAACAGTTACGTAAACAGGATTAGACAAAAAGGACTAATCACTGCATGTAGCAACATTGTGATTCTATTGATGCGCACACAATGTCGCTATACAGGAGTAAATTTTCTACAGAGAAATGCTTAACGTACTCTATCAGTTATACTTTGGGGGGAATTTTCCAAGTCTGTTGGCGGTAGGCATGTTTGGTGGCGTGAGCGGATAATATGGCGAGAAGGCCAAGACATTGTGAACCCAGTTTGCAATTGTCCACACAGCCTGTCAATGGCAGGCCGCATTTCCTGCCGTCGGATGTCAGGAGCTTCATTGTAATACATCTGCATATCATTATTACCCCAGCTCGCCGGAATCATCCCCCCATGCTGGATCATCCGAGCACGTGCCAACATGTTTCACAACTGGACATAAACAACTTCTTTATTTTAGCTTCTATCTTAATCCAATTATAATAATTTATTTCACTATCTGAAATTTTAAATTAAAAGTGATGGATAAATTGCTTTTAACAAACTGGCTTGTTGTCTGTGAGAATGCTTCAATGTGATTGGCTGCTTACTCTGCTTCCTGATAACTGCTGTTGCTTGCCTGGAGATCTCCTTGATTTGGCATCTCTTGATTTAAACAGCTGTTGGGAAAGGGGAAATCTGCTTCTCAGGAATCGTTAAAACTGCTGTGGACACCTTTTTTTGCATTCAGCCGTGAATGCCATTTGCTTCGTTGCTGACCATAAAATCTAACCCATTGGGGTAGATGGCCAAAACTTTATCAAAGAGGTAGGTTTTAAGTAGCAATTTAAAGGAGGGGCGTGAGGTAGAGTGGTGAGGAGATTTAAGATTTCAGAGCTTAGGGCCTAGACAGTTGAAGGCATGGCCAAAAAATGTGGAGCAATTAAAATCGGGAATACTCGGGATGCTAGAATCATAGGATTGTTGGGAAGGAGGAGGTTACAGAGATGAATATAAAAGTGAGCCAAGGGAGGGATTCATCCCCAAGAAATGGAAAAAAAAAATCATAAAAAATGTTAAGCTACTCATAGTTCATTGCTGTTGTTTCGTTTCCCATCCTCATGACAAGACTCAAGTCTTTAATAGACAGACCTGCTCGAAATGACAGCAGTTAGTCTCAAGGTTTAACAGTAAGCCATCTGGTAAAGATATTACTGGCACAGTTCTATGCTGTATGACAGGGTTATATAATATTCAAGCTGAACCATGTTCACAAACTGACATCCTTCCAAGGCCACTTCCTTTTAACTTTTTTTCACAAAGAGGAACCTCAGTGGCCGGAAGCAAAGGACAGCAGCAAGTGACCGGTTCTGATCCTTTGGACAGAGTTTTGACTGGAAGCCAAGCCCTGAGCTGACAAACACTCAAACAATGTGATACATTGGACTGAGCTCCCTCGAAAGCAGACGCCCATTACAAGTACCTGGAGTAACCTGTGTTAATTCGCTTTAAACCAGTGTTGGATTAACCCTGTAATGACTCTGTCCAGCTTGAACAAACAACACAGGCAGAAATCCCTCTCCATTCCCCTCCCCAAATTTATCTACAGTTGCAGGTGTGCAGGAGCACAGACCAATCCCTAGCTCCCGAGAATGCCAATGCATCAATCAACACAAATGCATGCAAACCATGATGCTTTGACGGCAATTTGTCAATCCACTAAGTCAATAGAATGAGACAATCCCTGGTGTGGTTTGGTTTGTTTATTTAATCCTTGCTGTTCTAATATCTTTCTAATTTCTCAGAATCTGGCTTCTTGCGCATTAAGAATTTTCATTGCTTCGCCATTGGCAGACATGCCTTCTTATACCCTAAATTCTGGAATTTCCTTTCGAAAGTTCTGCTTCTCTTTTCCTTTAAAATCTTTCTCTTTGACCAAGTGTTTGTTGACCTATCCTAGTATATCTTCATGTCCTTGGTTTCAAATTTTGTTTGGTGACTGCACCTGGGAGGAGCCTTGGGATATTTTGCTACATTGTAGGCATATAAATGCAAGCTGTTGTTTTACCAATCATCCAGGCTTTTGAAAGGAGGTGAAAGAAGCAAGATATACTGCAATCAAAGCATCGGACAACAGGAACCTACACAAATGAGTGTAGGTCTATTCCGGGCCTGATCAGATAATCGTAAGGAAATACGGTTGGGAAGTGTCCAACATGCTAAGAATCTGCACACTGCCTGAAGGGCTCGTCAAACTCCCGTATTTGAAGCAAAATAAGCAATGCTCAAGGCACAGGACCCCAGTTTCCATTTGACACTTGAGGGGATATCACTAAAAACTTTACTCCTTGGTGGTCCTTCCCTGGTAGGGTCACTATCCTTTGTTGGTCCAGGGCAAGGCTTCAGAAAAACTGGTGGCACTTGAAAAATAGCCAGCAATTCTTTAATAGCTGCTAATGCACAATAATGGGAAACCTGAACCCATGGTATTTCCAGTATACCATTGTGATCTCATTACAGGCCCCTTATTTTTGTTTGTTCCCAATCAAAGAAAGAAGGAAATAACTTGCATTTCTATAGTATCATTCAGGACCTCAGAAGGAAAACACTTTAAAGGCAATTAAGTATATTTTGAAGTGTGGTCACTGTTGTAATGTAAAAGACATGACAGCCAATTTGCATTCAAAGATCACAAAACAGCAAAGGAATAATAGCCAGAAAATCCATTTTTAGGTATTAGTTGAGAGATAAATATTGCCCAGGACACCTGTGTCTTCACAGAACCCCTTATTAAATAATATAATTTGGAGTAAAGGGCCCTCTTTGTTCTTCTATATTGCAGTATCCACAATTAAATCTGGACGACTGAGTTCAGATTAACTGAAGATTACAAAGTAAAGAGACACAATTGATGTAGCATCAAAACTACTAGCAATTAATAAACATGTGGCCCACTATAACCTTCAGGGGCAGTTAGGGATGGGCAATAAATGCCAGCCTCGCCAGCAACACTAACATCCCAAGAATGAATTAGAAACACACGTGGAGTAAAATATTTAGCGAACAGGTGCGCGTCTGACCTGACTGAGTGTAAAATGACAGGCAATGACATCAGACAAGCATCCCAATGTCATTGCGCACTCCTGCATTGTTTTGGTCGGTGGACACATGCCAGAGTCGGCAGCACACCCACCAACAATTAAAAGGCCTATTAAGGCTATTAAAAAGTTAATTAAAAGAAATTGTTCCCTACCCATCCAACCTTACGGTTGGCGGGCAGGTGAAAAGTCCAAGCGGCCTTTACACTTTTTTGGAAACCTTACCAATGGGCGGGATGAGGTTTCCAAAAGCAAATAAAAATAAAATGAAAACTTTAATTTTTCATTGATAGCATGTCCCTGCTCATGTGACAGAGTTACATGAGGGGACCTGTTTCATTACATTTTTATTTCCTTTTTTTTTTATATATCACATTTCATCTCAGAGCTGCCTCAGGGAGATTTGCAAATGGCACTCGCCCGGCTCGCACCCCAACCCCCACCCCCGCCCGCACAGACAGTGCTCAGTGCTACCGCTTGCATTTCATGCGTGTAAAATCGCTGTCCAGCGCCGATCACGGGAGGCGGTCGGCTTCCTGATCGCCCCTGCCTGCCGCCGCTGACATGGGTGAAATTCTGCCCGTAGATTTGATTTCCAGAACTGACAACCAAAGCACAGTTATGATGAAGCTGAGGGTGGTAGAATGGTTAGGGCTGAAAATGAATCATGGAATAACACAGAGGGAGAAATTAAACCCATCAAGTACTGGCTCTTTGAAAGTGTTATCCAATTAGCCCCACTCCCCTGCTCTGACTCATGAGCATACACCCAAAAAGGTATCAAAGTCCTGCACCTGGTGACTTCCCAAATATGCTCCCTACAACATCTGGTGCTCGCCAAGAGAGTGCAATCGTTCCTTTGGCTCCATCAATTTGGGTTAGATTGATTAGAAAGAGATTGTGCACTAATCCCCAGTGCCATCCAGTCCTCCTACTCCCACCAGTCACTTTAACAGCTTACTTTGCACTTCCTTTAAAACTCAAAGAATGCAATGGGAATGTAGAATTTAACAGCAATTAATCCTTGCCTGGATGCCAATCTGATTTTTGCAATTAAGTAATCTACTAGTTCTTATTTGTTTATCGAAATAGCAATGCTAATCTGAATGGCCATTAGTAACCAAAGCACAAGGGATGATCAAGCAGATTAGATGGCCGATGGCTGCGGCCACAGGTTACGGTAATTGAACAATGGTTTATTACATGAGAAGGTGTTTGTAAACCAATCTTTTGAGAATCATACCACAATTCCCTCCACTTTTCCATCAAAATTATACTTGTTGATAACATTGTGGATAGATTAACATTCAAGCTCCTGATATTTCACCATGAGACTACTATTCTCCTGGAGGAACTCCTGGAAAATTAGGTTGAAAATGCCTGTTGGTGCTGTTACCCAATGCGTTCTACGCATTGTCTGCAGGATTTACATGGGGAACTGGTTAAGACGCCTCAAAATTACAGAGCTAAAAATTTAACTATTAAGGGGTGGGGGTTTACTGCTTTTGTAATTTTGTTTCTAATATTTCTCCCTCAACAAACACAAACACAAAAGACAGGGTATTTGGTCATCTATCTCACTGCAGAAAACCACAGGCAATGAGGTGGATTCTTCTGTTTGAGAGCAAAAGGACATTGATACGTTGTTGTGGATTTGAAGGAGTCCAATAAGGACAATTCTGGGATTTAGGATGCAAAATTACAAGCACAGGCTCACAAATCATAGAATCAGTAGGCCATTCAGCCCATTATGCCCATGCCCACTCTTTGAAGGAGCTATCCAATTAATCCCACTCCCTACTCTTTCTCTCAAACCCAACAAATGACTCTTTTCAGGTGGTTATCCAATTCTCTTTTAAAAGTCTTCTTGAATCTACTTCCTGCACTCTTTATGGTAGTGTATTCTAGATCATAACTCTTAAGGTGAACTTATTTTGGTTGGAGAAAAGATTGAGAGGCACATGGTCAATGATCCCCCCTAATTTTTGTCCGTTGTGCACAGCCTGTTTGTGGTGGAGTCCTTTTAATATGCTGCTTGGCTATACTTGTGCACCTTAAAGAGAATGATGGTTGTGCACAGCCCATTTGTTTCACTGCATAGTACATTGTGGATTTCAGCACTATCAAGTGAGTTAGAGGGAACGTTCTACATGATCCAGATTTTTAAAATGCAGCTGATGTAGGCTAAAACAGGCTGATTGAATTGGATTCAAAGCACAAAATGTGGCCAAAGGTTTAGCATTAAAAAGGCTGGTGTATAGATTATTTTTCTTTCCTTAAAACAATAAACATGCTAAGTTAAAAAAAGAAATTACATTTATGTAGCACCTTTCACAACCTCAGGTTCCAAAGTGCTTTACATCCATTGAGGCGTGGTCACTGTTGTCATTTGGGAAACATGGAAGCCCATTTGCACACAGCAAACTCCCACAAACTGTTGCGCGACACTAAGCAGATCACTGACATTATCAGATTATTGACATTAGTTGAGGAATAAATGTTGGGCAGGACTCAAGGAAGAACTCTGCCCTTTGTTATGTTATCATAATGTCTGGTACAGTATTGTTTATTTCAGTATGAGAACATTTAATGCAGTATTAATATTCAGCACAATATTATGTTCTTTCATACATTACTGTTTAGTATAATATTAATATGTCTGGTACAGTATTACAGGGTGGAATTTTCCCAGATTTGCACTAGTAATGGCAAAATGGTATCCTACACACCAATGGCGATGTCGGGTTTTCGCGTTGTATTATCCCAAACCCGCCTTATTTATGCGTTCCTGGGAAGCATGTCGTTTCCATGGTGGGTGGGCTCTCATTCACCCTCCCACCATCACCCCGCCGTTGCATCATGCCAGCTGTCATGTTTAAAAGGCAGCTGCCAGCACAGCGCTCATCATTACTAGCTCACCACCGCTTCCTGGGAGACATGGCCAGCAAAGGGAAAAAGACTGCAGCCCTCCCCGCCCCTGCCTCAACGACGGGTCCCTCGAGCGACTGCTGGATGCCGTGGAGATCCGCCGGGGTGTCCAGTGCCCCAACTCTGGCTACGGGATGGGCAGCAACATCACCAGCCCAGCTTGGGAGGTGGTGGCAGTGGTAAGCAACACAAACGTCCTTCAGAAGAGGACAGCCACCCAGTACAGCAAGAGGATGAATGATTTCTTCTATTCCATCAGGGTAAGGCACTCTTTTCATCACTGTCAACTCACACACTCACAAACCCATCGCACATCCACAGATCCCTCACTCACTGCCAGTTCAAGGGACATCAATTGTCTCTCACACACACCTGCGTCATTCTCAGCCCGTCCATGGGACCACTCACCACCCGCACAAGCCAGGCATGTGTATCATCTGGCCCGGCAGGCGTTCTGATACACTCTCTCCATCTCTATCCATGCAGGACAAACTGGCACACAACAGGAGGGAAAGGTCGCAGAGCAGTGGAGGAATGCCAGAATTCAAGGTCCTTAGAGTGTGAGAACGGAGCCATCTAGCTGGCTGGCAATGATTGGGACCGGTCCTGTGCTGCCGGTGAGGTCAGCACTGCTCTACCATGTGAGGATCCAGCAGTGCAACATGCATCAGACAATCATGCCGTGAGTAAAGTGTTCCATGCCACAGCCACAGAATGCACCACCCTACAAGTTCCTTCACAGAGCTCACCCACAGTCTCCACCAATGCAGGGACATACGCCTTGATGGGACCCAGCTCTAGAAAAGGCACGTGATCACATACTACTGAGCACAGTGCACAGTTTGATCCACAGCAGGCGGCGGGCAGGGACTTCATAGGTCCCCAGCATTTGGAGGGCTGCTGGAGGCCAGGAACCTGTTGAGTCCGAGTCAGATGACAAGCTCTGGACTCGGTTGTGTCACACTTGCTAGAGCTGGGGAACCTCAGGAAGGGATGTTGCTGCACTCCTCAGATTGCAAGGCACGATGGAGGAATCAGTCCATCTTCAGGCTGAAGTGATAGCACCGGCATTGCAATGCACCAAGCTCAACACTGGCAGAATGGCGGCCGCCATGGATACCTTGGTCCAGGATGTCGCTCCTGCACTGCTGCAGGCTTAACTCTATTGCTGATGCCACAGTTGACCTCCAACAGTGTGTACGCAAGAGGGGTGCCAGGCAGCTCGATCTCACTCCAGCTGCCCCTTCCTCTCATGGAGTCAGCCACGGGCCCTTGGGCACCCATAAGGAGGAAGATCAGCATGCGCACACCCCAGGGTCATCCACCCAGGTGACTCCAAAAGGGTCCGGCCCATCCATATCCCCTCCTTCTGTGACCTCCGCAGCTCCAGCTTCACAGGCTGAAGAAGGTGCCACTGTCACACATGACGACCCCAAAAATGGGCCAGGGCTCTCCAAGTCTCGGCCCTCCAGAGGACGCCCACCAAAGTCATCACAGAGAGGGCTTCACAGTCAGTCGGCTGCCTCCACCTCCGCTGTGTATGTCCAGGGAGCACCAAGACGTAGCGGCAGGGTTAGGGCAGTTAAGGAAAAGTAGTTGCACAGCCTGGGCACGGTGTTGGTTACTTGTACATATTGTTCACTATTGTCAATTAACTCCTAAGAATGTCTCCCTGCCTGTGGCTCCTTGTTCTGATGAGCAGTGTTCTTGTCACTCAGATGTGAAACCTTTCTGCACAAGTTAAAAGGCAGGTGTCTCAGTACAGGGCCTCTTCCCTGTATTCTGTGCAGCCTCGGGCCACAGTGGTGGTCCGGCCTCACACTCCCTGGAAACATTACTGATGCCTGCTTCTCGGCGGTGCTGGTCACTGCTGCTAGAATGTAGTGGGCAGGTGTCACATAGTTCTCACATTCTCTCTGTGTGCTGTCAGGACATTTAAGGTGGGGCTGGTCCCCTTTGCACCAGTGTCTGCAACCATTGATGTCGTGCACCAGCTCCTGAAGGGCTCAGGTGGTAAAGGTGGACCCAGCATCGGATGCGTCTAACGTTTCATGGCTGCATCTCTATGAGATGGCCCTGATCATGGAGCCCAAGTGAGCTGCCCTCAGCCAGACAGGAATCAGACATTCACAGAGGCCATTTGAAGATTCATGGAGTATCCTCACTGCATGTTGTCATCATCCTCCTGCGATTGAGCAACTATTAAGGCCTCCATTGCGTCTCCGCGACAGGAGCATTCTCACAGAGGCTTTTGGCGCTGCCATAACCCCAGGCTGGAGTCAAACATTCACAACTGCGATGTGAGGATTTGCATCGTCATCATCATCCTCCACAAGTCTGGCAGCTATGAGGGCCTCCCAAGAATGTCTGCCTCGTCTAGCCAGTGCGAGAGCCTCATCCCCATCATCATCACTACCTCACCCTCACCCCCGCAGCCATCCTCCTCATCCAAGGGGATCTCCAGCTCCTCCATCTACTCCTCAGCCAGCTCCTCTCCCCGTTGGAGCACCAGGTTGTAAAGGGTGAAGCAGATGTCGACGATGATACGAGACACCCTCTGTGGACTATATTGCAGGGCACCGCCAAACCAGTCCAGGCACTGGAACCGCATCTTCAGTATCTCGATGGTCTGCTCCACCAAGTTGCGAGCTGCAGCATGAGCTTCATTATACCATCGCTCTGCTGCAGTCTGAGGCCGCCGCACGAGTGGCATCAACCACGGCCTCGGCAGGGAGCCCTTGTCCCCAAGGAGCCATCCTGCTGCTTCTGTGAACCCTGGAATACGTCAGGGATCTGCAAGTGACTGAGGATGTAGGCTTCGTGCACACTCCCTGGAAACTGTGCGCACACCTGCAGGATGTATTTCTGGTGGTCACATACCAGCTGCACGTTCAGTGAGTGCAAGACATTGCAGTTAATGCCTTGTGTAGCGATGGAGACCTGAGCGCCACATGGGTGCAGTCGATCGCACCCTGCACCTGTGGGAATCCCGAGATCAGGGGGAATCCAATGGCCCTTGCATCCTGGCTGTCCTGGTCCAGGGTGAAGCGCACAAAGTTGAGTGCCCTCAAGAAGATGGCATCCGTGACCTCATGGATGCATTTGTGGGTGGCGGCTTGTACGATCCCACAGAGGTCACCTGTGGAGCCCTGAAAGAAGCTACTAGCATAGGAATTGAGTGCCGCAGTCACTTTCACAGCTACTGGCAGTGGATGCCCTCCATGTCCACTTGGCATCAAATCCTGCAGTAAGGGGCAGGTATGAGCAACCAGGTCCCTAGTCATGCACAGTCATCAATGACACTGGTTCTCAGTCACCTGCAGGATTGAAAGGCGGTGTCTATAGACCCTGGGTGTCGCTAAGTGCCGACCAGCCACAGCTCACTGTCTGTCCTGGAAAGTGTGTGCAGGAGCCCCAGCAACCCCTTCTTCCTGAGATTTCTGCTCCTGCCTTTGCATGGCCAGGAGCCTCAGTCGCTCTCTCCTCCATCTTCTTCACTCTCTGTAGGCCATCAGACATACAGCTAGGTCACCAGGATCCATGATCCTGACGTGGTCCTCCTGCAGCATGAAAGAGAGAGAGAGAGAGAGAGAGATGTGATTAGCATGGGTGTCCTTAGCATCCTTTCTTGGCCCTGCGTGACCAACCCTCAACGCTTCCCAGGAAGTGCTGGCCACCCCTGTCAGCCTGTGACATGGGGACACTGGTCCAAACCAGGAGGCTGAGATTGCAAGGGGCTGTGAGCTCCTCCAGCAGTGACTGCTACATGGCCAGCATTGCCGAGGAGATTGTACAACGTGTGCAGTCCAACGGTTGCGCAGTCCAGTAAAGTGGTCGTAGACTCACAGTCTGTGCCAGGGTGGTGAGGGCTAAGGTCTGGAGCACTTGGTGCCCCCCCCCCCCCCCCCACCCAACCTCAATTGCTTGTGCACAGGATCCAACGCCAGGGCAGCAGTTGCCCCCGGACACCCCACACTGAGTACAGTCGCCTCCGAGGCCAGGCAGCAGTTGCCCTTGAACACCACCTCCCCCCCACCCCGAGTACAGTCACCTCCGGGCCTGGGCAGCACTTCGTCCCAGCCCCCCAGCGCCCCTGAAGCTTGCAGAGCAACAGGTGACCCTGGTGAGCTGTGTAAAATGATGCTGTTCACTCACCTCAGTTCCCCAAAAGTGAAGGCCACCAAGTGCACATCACCTGTGTGACATTGTGAAGCACGTCGACATACTTTCCTGCTGACGTGGATGGGCCCGGAGCCTGGTGGGATGGCCTTTTAATGAGATGCTGATGTATTGCAATGAGCTCCCCGCCGAACATTGGCAGGAAATGTGGCTCACCATTGGCAGTCTGAGCGGAACTGCCTTCCCGTCGTCATGAAGCCATATTGCCTGCGCCCACCACCTATCAAGCCGGCTGCCAGCGGGCACGGAAAATTCCACCCATAGTGTTTTTTAACCATATAATAGTTCAATACAATACAGTAATATAGTTTTAATACAGTTAGAAAGCGTTCAGGACAGTGTTGGTGCTCTCTATGGTATTATGTTTGGTGAAATCGTAAAATATTCAATGGATTATTGTATCATTCAGCACACAGTTGAAATGTTCAAAGTTTTCTTAAAATGCCTGGTGCCTTATTATCTTGTTTGGTAGACATTAGTGTTGAGTAAAGTATATAGTACCCAGCATTGTTACACAGTATTCATTACAGTATTAAAGTGTTAGTACACTATTGAAGTGCTCAATACTGTATTAAAGTGTATATTACATGTTATTATGAATTAGTATGTCTTCCTTCTTCCTTAACCAAGGTTTTCCGCCCACGGTGGCTGACAGGGCCCTCAACCGTGTCCAGCCCATCTCCCGCGCATCCGCCCTCACACTTTCCTCTCCCTCCCAGAATTGTGATAGGGTCTCCCTTGTCCTCACTTATCAACCCACCAGCCTCTGCATTCAAAGGAAAATCCTCCGCTATTTCCGCCAACCATGATGCCACCACCAAACACATCTCCCTGTCGGCATTCCGTAGGGACCGTTCCTTCCAGGACACCCTGGTCCACTCTTCCATCACCCCCTACACCTCAACTCCTTCCCACGGCACCTTCCCATGCAACCGCAGAAGGTGCAACACCTGCCCCTTTACTTCCCCCCTCCTCACCGTCCAAGGGCCCAAACACTCCTTTCAAGTGAAGCAGCATTTCACTTGCACTTCCCTCAATTTAGTCTACTGCATTTGCTGCTCCCAATGCGATGTCCTCTACATTGGAGAGACCAAACACAGACTGGGTGACCGCTTTGCAGAACACCTTCGATCTGTCCGCAAGCATGACCCAGACCTCCTTGCCGCTTGCCATTTCAACACACCACCCTGCTCTCATGCCCACATGTCCGTCCTTGGCCTGCTGCAATGTTCCAGTGAAGCTCAGCGCAAACTGGAGGAACAGCACCTCATCTTTTGACTAGGTACTTTACAGCCTTCCAGACTTAACATTGAGTTCAACAACTTCAGATTAAGAACTCTCTCCTCCATCCCCACCCCCTTTCCAATCCCCCCCTTTTCCAATAATTTATAACTTTTTAAATATATTTTTCTTTTCCCATCCATTTCTATTATTTTTAAATTTATTTCCATCCATTGTTTTATCTCAACCTTTTAGCCTATTCCGATCCCTTCCCCCCAACCCACCCCCACTAGGGCTATCTGTCACTTGCTCATCCTGCTCTCTACCTTTAATGTCACCATTAGCACATTCATTAGCTAATTTCACCACTGTCAACACCCCTTTGTCCTGTTGTCCATGACATGTTTGGCAATCTCTTCTTTGCCTCTACCTATCACTGGCCCTCTATCCAGCTCTACCTGTCCCACCCCCCCTCAACCAGCTTATATTTCACCTCATTGCTATATTCCCTCAGTTCTGATGAAGAGTCATATGGACTGGAAACATTAACTGTATTCCTCTCCGCAAATGCTCTCAGACCTGCTGAGTTTTTGCAGCTATTTTTGTTGTTGTTATTATGATGAATTGGGTTGAGTCTCAAACCTCAGGAAGATTAGATTCAGGCCAATTCTGCTGCATTATCTATCAGAGGGCAATGGGAGAGTCGATTTTTTTGCATTTACCTATGGTTATGATGTCCTGTTCATACTTTAAATGAGATACAAGTTTAATCTAAAGTAGTAGATACTTTGCACCCAGTTAGATAGGACTTGCATTTATATACCACTATATCACATCCTCAGCACATCCCAGAACATTTCATAGCTACCGAACTGCATTTGAGTGTAGGCACTGCTGTTACTACCACAATTACAACATGGATTAATGTAGAGAATATGCTTTAACCAGTGTCAGCATCAGTTACAGGCAGGGATGAACAAGGCATTCAAGAGTCTTTCAGTCCCCAAAGAGAAGTTCAGCAATAGAATCATAAAATGTTCCAGAACAGGAACAAGCCATTCTCCTCACCATGTACCTTTCTTAATCAAGTCTAACTGCACTTTCATGCTCGTTCTGACAGGCCTCAATAGTTGAGCAATGGCAGCACCAAATTTGCTACAGTCCTCCACAATCATTATTCAATGTTGGATGGCGTGCTTTGTATTTGTGAACACTGGATGAGGACAAGAGTCAGGATTCATTGTGATATTCTCAACACTGACACTCTCTCTAGACTCATGTGAGATATAAAAGGGCAGGAACCTGTATCCCAAGAGTCAGTGAGCTCAGGAGATGAACTGAGACAATTAGATGAAGGAATAAAACAAAAATTAATGTGATGATGCCCCCCTCCCCCCACTGCCCTGCAATTCCCACCCAAATGATTATAGAGAAGCCGCAGCTTCAAAAGGGGAAAATAACAGACAAGAGAAACAGGTACACTGACAGATTCATCATACATGCAGTACTGTAACAGTAACTGAAGCAGAAAGTGTTGGACTGACCCTTAAGGGGTATCACTTCACACTTGAGGGACTAGGACCGCAGACAGGATTTCAGGAGTCTCCCCTACTGAATGCAAAAAAGGCTAGCAAGTCTTTGAAAGGCCGGGGCCCAACTTGGCCACGGAAGTCAACCACACAATAGCAGCATTCAATCTTGAATGCCTCTCCTAATGAGACCTTGTTGAAATACAGAATTTTGAAACCCTCCATCCTATCTGAGGATTTAATCTTTCTTGCACAGTGTAACATCATTCGCTAATAACCCGCAGCTCAAAGTAGATAAAACAGCTCATTCACAGCACAGCGGAAGATGGGAATCCACCAAATTGACATTTTTGCACAGGTTCTTTGAAAAACATTAAGAGGTTCCTGTGCACGGGACAGAAATATGTCTGCTATGTGAAATGGGGCCTTTTCTTGTTCTGATAAAAGCAATCACAGTCTGTGTCCCCAGTGATAAGCTCTTTGATGGTGTATTTCACCATTCGGACACAGAATCGCATCAAGAATAAGCCATGACCTGAAAGGGATGAAGTAGTCTCTGGATTTAAAGAAAAAAAATAGAACTTTTGGAAACAATCACCCTTCCTGCTCTCTGAGATGCACTAATCCTTCCAAGGGATACATACTGTATGCCTCTGGTACCTCAGTCATTCTTCATGTTTGACCCAGTGATAATCAAAAAGCTACTTGAGTGAAATCTGAACTTGTATTCAATGAATGCACAAATATACACTCTTGCCCACATAGCATCTATACACATCCTCACCCACCCCAAACATATAAACCTCTCAGCAGGATGTTGCTGGATAGCAATCAGCAAGGAACCTCTGTCGAATTTTCCCTTTCTCAGCCCAAGGGCACAGAATTCAATTATGCCACCCGCAACAGCAGAGATCAGCTAACTCAGCAGAGCCCAGATTCCATCCTGGGCCCTGGACAGTAGATTTATAAGAGGAATATCGGTTCTCTGAGCTTTTTCATTGTGAAATACACAGCACATCCTGCACATCACAATAGCCATGTAGCTCACTGCAGAAACACGGCACAAGATGTAACCTGTTCGTGGAAGTCTTCAGCCATTGGAAACTGTCACTGAAAGACCATGGAGATCACATTAACCTAACCCACTGGACGGGAAACAGGCAGGCTCTGGTTGGCCACTGGATTTTGTGGCCACTACCCTACACTGGATTTTATTTTCTATTGAAGTCATTGAAACAATGCTGTCACCTGGAGTAAGTACTATAGTTACAGAGTGACACACTGATTTCAATGGTGTGCGGGTGTGGCCAATATTCCCTGACTACATAAACTCATCATACTTTGGTTACATCCTCCTGCCAGGTGGTAGCACTGAAGTTCCTCCACTTGTGGGGGTCAAAGGCATAATTACAATGTGATGAGCTTTAGACAGATTATTTCCATCTAAATATGGGCATACAAATTTATATAGAAAGTGCATACAGAAATAAGAGTTTTAACATAGCATAAGTAGATAATTCTGTCATTCTCACGCTGGTGTGCATTTTGTTTCTACTGCAAGGGAACAGCACCTATTCAAGGCCTGGTCTTCACAACGCCAACTGGGCCATTAGGAAAAGGAAACCAATTTTAGTCACAAAGAGAGCTGGTGCATGGGTATGGCCCTCCCACAAATCAATTAAGTGCCAATGAGGAAGCCTGATGACAATTACAAGCCGTATCTGCAGACATGGGACCTCAGTCAAACCACAAAATGTAACCACAAAAAGAAAAATCAGCAAATAAAACTGTCAAAACATCAACACAAATTTAAATTCTTTTCCTCTGATTTTTTTTTGCCAGTGATTCATTTTCCTAATGGCATCTGTGAGGAAAGTTAAGCCTAGGAAAATGAAAGACAGTTAATTATAGCGGTCTGAATGAAGAAAAGCACACTCCACAAAAAAGTACAGCCAAGGCGATTAAAGTAATCTAATTATAGTGAGGTCGATTGCAGCCGGTCACAGTAACAGTTCCAGTTAAAATATTTGGTCGGCTGCCTCCCTGATTGTATCCCTGGTGTTAAGCAGAAGTATGAGGATCGGGTTGAGTTTATACAGGGTGTCTGGGCCACTTCCTCCAGAGTCAGCGCAAGGGGTAAACTAGTTTTACGCTGTTGATTCGGGCACCAGATGAGCACTGCACAAGCAGAAACCCACAAAATACAAGCACCACTCTGCCTGTTGTAGCTTACAATATGCAACCTCTCTCATTAGGAGCACTTATATAGCACCTTTCAGGATCTCCAAAAGCACTTTACAACCAGTGAAGTACTTTTTGAAGAGTAATCACTGTTGTAATTTAGTAAACACAGTAGCCTATCTGCACATAGCAAGCTCCTACAAACAGCAATAGTGACCAAATAATCGGTTTTGTTTTAGTGATGTTAGTTTAGGGACATATATCGGCCAAGACTCCCTGCTTTTATTCAAAGTAGTGCCATAGTATCTTTTAGCTCCACTGAAAGGGCACATGGGGCCTAATTTAATGAAAGATGAAATCTTCAACAGTACAGTGCTCCCTCAGTACTACACTGGAGTGTCAGCCTAGATTATGCTTTCAAGACCCTGGAATGGAACATGAAACCATAACATCCTGACTCAGAGGTAAAAGTGCCATTACTGAGCCATGGCTGACACATTGGTCATGCTTGAGCTCCATAATGTTTGGGTCTCATTTCCATCACCGTCTCTGATGCAACTCTCAGCAGCCAGGAGAAGAGCTTCGGGATGTCAAAGACCTTTACATTGGCCAGAGCAAAAACCACAGGACTTCTTCCAAATTTGTACAGTGGAACTGTCATATCTAATTGTCCTGTACTCTTGAAGAGTTTTCTTCCCATTCCTCTTTCCTTATTGGATCTCCCCCTTACAGAGTGGGTAATAAACCTATCCACGCTCCATTTCACCCAGCACATTCCATCAATGTCAAGTGAAGCAAATATATGGAATAGAAACATGAAGTACAAGTTGTGTCTCATTACTTGCAATAGACCTCATATGTGAGGTCTTGCTAAATGAAACAAGGACAGGTTGACTGACCGACCCACCTTCTAGCCTTGTTCCTCAGTGGGTTGCATCCTCACCTCTGATTCAGAAGGTTGTGAATTCAAGATCCACTCCAGACATTTAAGAAATTAATCTAGACTGACATTCAAGTGCAATACTGAGATAATGTTACACTGTTGAAGGTGCTGTCTTTCAGATGAGATGTTTAGCCCATCTGCCAGTTCAGGCTGACGTATAAGATCTCACTTTACTATTCAAAGACAAGCAGGGAGCTCTCCAGTTGTCCTGACCAAATTTTATTACTCAACCAGAACCAATAAGAACTGCCAATGTGATCATTTATCTCAGTAGTGTAAGTGGGACCTTGCTGTGTATATATTTGGTTGCCATATTTCCCCACATTATAACAGTGACCTCATTACAAAAGAATTTCATTGGCTTGAAAGGTTTAAGATGTCCTGAAATCATGACAGGTTCTATATAACTTTCCTTTCGCATCCACCCTTCCAATCCTAAAATGCTCCTAAAGTTGCACAATTAACTTATTAGTTTACATATCAGTGCATGGTGCATGGGCCAGTACTGCTATGCACTCTGACATTGCAAGTAAACCTCTCTGTTCAGTAACACAGACACAGAGGCTGCCAAGGGTAAAATGTTCTGAATTTTCTGCATTACAGACAGGAAAGTCATTTCCTATGTAAAAAGAAACTTATTTACTGTGATTTTAGTATATTTTATCTGACTTTGGAAAAATACCATCATGTAACTTTGTGGGAGAGAAAGGTCAAAATTGTAATAAATACAGGCTAGTAACTATGAACTTGAGCATAGCCCCAGATACAGCATTACATACGTCATCAACAGAATTGGTGCAGGCTACAGCTGGGCTAGTCGAACCAGGAAAGAGTTTGGAAGCAGTCACAGGGGCTGCCAGGTGTGGAGGCGGGCTATTTAAAAGGCCCGCCCCCGTGCTGCAGGATTTCATCCCAGTTATAATGAAAAAGGTTAAGGCCCTCTAGCCCTCAACCCTCACATCTCCCATGCACCACCCATGCCACTTCATGACCCCCCCCAACCACCCCGTGGCACCTCATGCCACGCCTCATTACGTGCTCTTGGCTGAGAGCTCAGACAACCACAAGAGTACTGAAACACCTGAGCCCCAGGGAAAACATTGCTTGATTTACAGCTCTGGTTCTCTGATCACTTCTGTCAATTGCACAATGTTTATTTAGACAGGAGAAAGAGGTTTCAAGAGCTTGCAGATTCAGCTATTGATACTATAAATGGTCTGGATGATTGACACTTATAGTGGGCTGTAGTAAAAAGGAGTTTTTTTTTAAGAAAGTGGGGAGTTATCAGCGAATTATTTTTTAAAAAACTTTTTTATATGAACATTGTTGTCACTATAGGGTTCATTGGTTCTACACAGTGTATAGTGGGCAAATGGACATACCTTGGAATAGGCCGCATGAGGGGTCATAGAAGGTGGGTGGGGAGCATTCCTTGGCATGGGGGTACATGAGGAGGACTTTTTGGACTTACTTTCAAAAGATTCCCTCATGCGGACTATGACTGATACCCGACACCTGTGAGGTATCGTGAATCATGACACCTGGAAAAGCTGGCCCAACTCCATGTAAGTTGCAGAGCACTAGGATATGGCTATCTCTGCAATGGAGCCAGCCAGGTCAAGCATGCAGGGTGCGGGCTCACAACCCAAACCAACCCGCAACCTTAAAAGGCACTCCTAAAAATCAGAAACCCCAGGAACAGGGTCAGGAATCCAGGAATTGAGTCCCAGTTGCCACTTTCACCCTTCCAAGGAACCAATTTGTGCTCCTACAAATAGTACTGTGTTAATGACCAGATAGTCTGATTTTAGGTGTTGGTTGGAAGATAAATATTGGTCAGGACTTTTGGTCGTCTTAGAGTAAAAAATTCCATTGCACTACTCAATCTAAAGGGGCTGACAGGGCCTCAGTTTAACAAATGGTGACATCTCCACCAATGCAGCACTTCCTCAGAGTTACACTGAACCATCAGCCTGGATTTGGTGCTCAGGTCTCTACAGTGGAACTTGAACCCACAACCATCTGCTCAGAGGCAAGAGTGCTACTGACTGAGCCACAGATTACAGCTAAGAGGGTTCAGTATGGACATTTTGCCTCTAGATGGGTTAAATGTTCTTTGGAACTATGTAGCAGGGTTTCTATGAATAGTGCTAATGACACCTAGAGTTACAGTACCAAACTGCAGCAATTGTTTTTTCCCCTAATTGTCTGAGTTAGCTAGGCACTTATTTTAACACAACACAAAGTAATTTTATGCAAATGCATTAACCAATCCATAACACAGGAATTAACCCCCTAGTTAAATGTCAATGTTTGTTGCCATGGAGACATAATGATACCTGTCTCCAACCATGACAATCTTTAGGCTCCCACCCGCCATGCTAAAGGCCATCATTGTGCCAGTGGAACAATGCTAAGGATCTTGTTAATGAAGCTCAAGACAAAGCACTGAACGGCCTTTTGGCAGGAACGGTCCAGTGCTGCTATTTAATTCCCAAAAGACAACTTACGGTACAGGCATCCAGATTCATTGTTAAGCTGTATCCACCCAGGACAACACTTGTAGACAACCTGAAAGTCCATACTGTAAACCTGTCTGTACGCTGTGTAGTATGCAGTTCTGTAAAGAAAAACATACTCATTTATAGTCAAACTCAGATATCCTGTCTCCTTACCCCATAACCATGCTGCTATAGAAAGAAAGGTTTGGATTAGAAAGATGTGCATTTGTATAGCACCTTATTGTATCTCAATTATTTCAAAGTGCTTCACATTTTTTTTTGCTCGGCAAGTTGTGAGTTGGAAAGCATAGCCAGAAAGGTGGTGGAAACAGATTCAATCCTAATTTTCAAATGGGAATTGTTGTTTGGTAGTATAACTTGAGTATTGCTGAAAAAAGAGACATGTCAAAGCCTTTCGTCTTGCCCTCATCAGGACACTGTGCAAGAATACTAATATAAGGGGAAAACAATGATTTATACTGTATGAGTACAGAGTGCTGATTGATTGGTTAGTGGACTCTGACTGGTAGAGGTGTTGCTACAGCGAATGCACCAGTGATGGTGACTGACAGTTAACTGCCAAGCATTATTTGAAATTTAAACTAGGCAGCCTGACACTGATTGGTTAAGGCATTGCCCTGAAGAATGAGTCAGCGAATGGCTGTTACTTATTTTGTTTAGCTGAAACAGGCACAATGTGTGTACATGTTCTTTCTGTCTGGAAAGAACAGGGCCCTGTGTACTAATATATGTAGCTTCTGCTACACACAAATACATCACACTGTGAGCCCGACTGACAATCTTATATTGGTTGTCAATGTAATTCTTAGCAGACACAAAAGAGAATTGAATAAAAATGTGTGGAAAGAGCATGGGAGTCAGACTAATTGGTAGCTTTTACAGAGAGCTGACATAGGAACAATGAGCCAGATGGCCACCTTCTGTGCAGTTTGATTCTATGATTCTAAATAAACAATTACTGAAAATACAGTGACTAACTGGTTTACTAATGTCCTTTAGGGAAGAAAAACTACTGTCCCTACCTAGCTTGGCCTACATGTGTCTCCAGTCGCTTCTTACCTGTCCTCTAAAGTGGTCTAGTAGGTCACTAATATGTATCAAACCGCAACACTGCAGATTCAAGATTTGTCACCTTTTATGGGCAGTTAGGGATGGCAATAGGTGCCAGTGAGGCCCACACTCTCAAAATGAATAAAATAAATTGTAGGCAAACACAGCAGCACAATAACAGCTCTTTTGTACACACTTTGGTTCCACAGCATCAATGATAATGATTGCATATTTTTAGATAGTTTTTGCTGAGGCAGGAATGTTGGCCAGGAGAACTCTCTGCTCTGCTTTAAGTAGTGCCACTAAATCAGTATCATCTACCTGAAGTACAGGAGCAGGCGAGCACTTTAAAGTCTCATTTCCCACTGCCTCAGAGCGGCTCTAGATTCTGTGCTCCTAAAGTGGGGTTTGAAACCACAACTTTTGCCTGCAGAGGTGAGAATGCTACTAACTGAGCTGAGCTGATTCAGCGAGTATCTCTTGCATGGAGCTGAACCCTGTTTTCATCCAGCATCCATACGGATCTACAATGGTCAGTGGTTTGCAGTGGCGGCAGAAACCAAAACCAATTTTCTCCTCTCTAAAAGAGGCACAATAAAGGTTAATGAGTGTCTCTGCCCCCCGAATTCTCTAACCAGACCTGTGTGCTTACACTTTCCCACCCTTTACATAAAGATTTCTTACTGCTTTGTTGTGACAATGTGTACAGAAATGGACTGTTTCTGTACACGCGACACATAGCAACAGGAACAGATGTACATCGTATTGCCCAATGAACTACCATAAATGGATACAGGGCTGATTGTTAACCCTTATCTTGCTGAATAAACAAGAGCAGATAATGAAGAACCAGAAAAATCTAAATATTTACAAACCGCATGTTTACTCCAAAGGAAGGTCATGGAACTAATATTTATTAAATCTGGACAGTAGTGGAGAATTATGCCTTTCTAGAAGGTTATAGAAACATAGAATGGTTATAGCACAGAAGGAGGCCATTCAGCTTGCTGTGTCCATGCTGGCTCTCTGCAAAAGCAGTGAGAGTGGGATGAAGAGGGATGGGTGGAGCATAAACATCGGCATAGACTAGTTAAGCTAAATGACTTTTAAAATGCTCTAAATTAGGGTACCAGGGAGAACCACTGAGTGAATTATGAGTAGGGTAAGTGATTTGGTGCAATATGGCATCATCTAATAAATCTATGAATTTCTACATTTGGATGCACATTGGATTGCCATCCATTAAAATTGCTGGAGGCAGTGAAAACATCGGTTCCTCTCTTTAACAATGAATTTGACTGGAGTCAATGGGCACACGACTCAAACAGAAGCAAAGAACAATTGTAACTATCAACATCAAAGGGAACTTTCCAGCTTCCCCTGCCCAATGTATTTTCATGGTCACAAACTCTGATACTGGCTTTTTTATTCTAAATTTATTCAATTAATTGAACTTAAGTTCCCCAGCTGTTATGGTGACATTTGAACTAATGTCTCTCAATTGTTATTGAAGGCCTCTAGATTACCAGCCCATTCGAGGACCACTATGCTACCATGCTCTAGAGTGAGTGAGTACCCTTAATGGAGTGAGCAGGTCTCAGCTAAGTGTAATATTTTCACCTTCAGCATCCCTCCACATTTGTTGCACTGTGCAACTCATTCGTTCAAATGTATGGTCCTTCAATTTTTTTTTGTGCAGTTGTGCACACCCGGTAATTTAAAGTGGTCAATTTACATGCAGCCTGCACAGGGACTCTTGAGTTGCTGACTCACTCCGCAGCTTAGAGGGAACATTGCCAGTGACCCCTGCTGGAAGTATGTGTGATGCTGGCAGAATCAGCATCTTGATTATAATGCTCTACACAGTTGAACATTTTGCTAGTACCTAACTGTTACAGGTCCCTTGTAAGCAAAGCCCATTTAGGTGAGATACAGTTCAGTAGGAGGAGAGAGGGAGTGGTAGTCTATATCTACATGGGGATGAGGATCTGTACCTCAGCACGAGTCACTACATTCAGGAAAAATGATGAAAAGAAACTTCCATAACTATCCAAGGATTTACAACCAATATGACTCAATCAACAGGTGTGGACAGAAAATGGAATTGGATTTTTAGTTTCTGTTCATTTCAGTAAACTATTCACGTCTGGCTGTTGATTTCAGAGTTCAGAGAAGGTTTGCTCAACTGGTTCCTGGGTTGAAGGTGTAATCTTATGAGGAAAGATTGAGCAAGTTGTTTCTATACCCATTGGAATTTAAAAGAATAAGAGATGATCTTATTGAAACATATAGGATTCTGCTGAGAGGATATTTCTCCTTGTGTGGAGTCCTGAACTAGAAGACATTGTTTAAAAATCAGAGGTCTCCCATTTAAGATTGAGATGAGGAGAATGTTTTTCTCTTAAAAGGGTTGTTAGTCTGGGAAGAGCAGTGGCAGCTGGGTCATTGAATCTACTCAAGGCTGAGTTAGACAGGTTTTTGATCGACAAGCAAGTCAAAGCTTATGTGGGGTGGGGAGGTGGGGGGAAGCTGACAGGGAAGTGGAGTTGAGGCCACAATCAGATCAGCCATGATCTGTGAAGCAGACGCTGGAGGCTGAATGGCTTACTCCTGTTCCTAATTCTTGCGTTCTTGTGATTTGAATGATGTTGCTGTGATAACATACCTCCTCTCATGTCCCACGCACCACTTCTGTCCTCCACACCCTTGCTTCCACACTTTAGCCATCCGAGTGAAGGCCTGGACACACGGTTGCCTGTGGCCAATCATCATTACCTCCCTCTCTGCACAAACATTGGGCCTAAACAATAAGGATTAAATAAGGATTAATTATAGGCAATTCCTCGTACATACTATCAGACAAACATACGACAATGACGGGTAGGAAAACACCAGCTGGCCCATCAAGCCCACTACATAGCACATGATGGTCAAGTGAATTGTGATGAGGCACATCTTAACCTTTGTATATAGAGGCTAAAACACAGAAAAACCCAGGGCCAATAATGGGGGTGGGGAAGGTTGGAAAATTCCTCTCTGACTCCCTCAAGCAATCAAAACTAGTCCAGGAGAATACATGGATTAAGTATTATCTTCAAGGATACTTACCTTCAATATGGTGCGATCTCTGCCCTAAAAGGCAGTCCAACTGCCTCTTGAAGACAATGCAGAGGCTCAGCATCCAGCACACCAACTAGCAATGCATTCCAGAGGCTCACCACTCTCAGGTTGTTTCAGCTCCTTTCCCAGTGGTCCTCACAGCAGACCTAAATCCTTCTTGGTTACAGACTAGCTGGATCCAAATATTTCCCTCTCAAACAATGAAGCAAGTTTCACCCCACAGGATGCGCAGTAAATTTAGGAAAAGGCAATTTCACTACTGCAGGAGGAGCAGGCCACTCTGATCTCTGCAAACGAACAAGCCACATCTCTCAGGGATTTTCCCACCTGGAGAATAACACCAATCCCAATTTTTCCACACTAGCAACATGTACCAGTTACCCTTTCCTCTTGCAGACAATAATTCAGTTAAGTCCTCAGATGGGTACATGAATTATCTTCCATCAAGGTCAGTGAGAAAAGTTCCCTCCTAGGTCCAAAAAGGCCATTCTATATACTTTTCCTCCACTTTCTATCCTTTATCGCGTCAAAATCAACACAGTTCATACTGTCTCCTTCTCTGAGTCTCTCAAAACTGTCTATGCTCACCTCCCTTGGTCTTTCCTTCTCCCTGCACTCTACAGGACTTAAAACACAGGTTTTGTGTCACCTAACAACTACTGTTTGATTTAACCTCACCTCTTCTCCTACCCTTTTCAAGCTTGATGGCATCCTAAGCTAGAGGTTTCATCTCCTTGGTAACCAAAGGGAAGTATAGACTAAAACTTGGGTCTCACATTTTTGCCACCCATCTGTTTTTTGAGCAGTTTGTCTGATTTTACTGTAAGTCAGAGAATGGTTAGTCATTTTTCATGTGCTGTCTTGCACTAACATATTCACAGATTTGAATGGCTCCTGAGGTTATAAACTACCGTGACCTTAAAATTATATTCAGGTCATCCAGAAGCAGAGGGCTAGCTGATGAATAACTCCTGCCCCTTATCAGCATAGGTTTTATAATATACCTCCTTGCAATTTGTGTAAGAACTTCTGTTAGCAAGTCTGGTCCCCTGACCATCCATCATCACATTTGTCATTGCCTTGGTCAAAGGTGGTGGTCCTTCAACTTATATCTTGTATCAACCAAGCATTAAACCAGATTGATCATTGATGTAGCAGATATTCAGGAACAATGTTGGCAATTCAAAGTATGGGTTACTGGCTTTGCTAAAGCCGAGGTAATCAAACTCAGTTGCAATTAAAAATGGGTTCTCAAAACAGCCTCATTTCTTCTGAGCTATGGGAACGGAGAGGAATTCAGCCCAAACTCTCTTCTTCTTGAGATAGATCTTGACTTTGTGTGATAATGTAAAGTAAACAATGATGAATCAGTTTTACATCACTCCTGATTTTTATCCCTGTTGACTTGAGTGGGGTATGATTTAAAACAGGTTGCTGACTAGCTATCACCCATTTTACACGACTGCACAAAGTCAAGACAGACCCCCGTTGTCATTACTTTCTTTCCCTTTATTCTGTCATGGGATGTGGGCGTCACAGGCAAGGCCAGCATTTGTTGCCCATCCTGAATTGCCCTTGAACCGAGTGGCTTGTTAGGCCATTTCAGAAGGTAGTCAAGAGTCAAGCATATTTCTGTAGGTCTGGAGTCACATGTAGGCCAAATGAGGTAAGGACAGCAGATTTTCTTCCCTAAAGGACATTAGTGAACCAGCTGGGTTCCTACAATAATTGACGATAGTTTCATGGTCACCATTACTAAGACTAGTTTTCAATTCCAGATTTATTAATTAAATTTAAATTCCACCAGTGACTAGATGAGGAATTGAGGATTTTAACACATGTCCCCAGAGCATAGCCCGGGCCTCTGGATTACATAACTAGTGACATTGCCTCCATTATCCAGAAATTCCTGCTGAAAGGTTCACATGTGAATTTTGGACAACTGTCGGAATGCCTCTTCACAGTCAAATAGCTCGGTAATACTCACAAATGAAAAGTATGCAACCGAAAGTATGAACATTGGACATGGAATCGGTAAATTCAGTCCCTTCAAATGAGCAAGGGAGAAAATTAGAGGAACAAATTTTTTAAAAATCACTGTATCAAGCTCAGCTCACTTTCAGAGCCTTGTGATCTCATGCCAGGCAGTTCTATAGTAGGTTCACCTCAAGAAGCCAGTCTATATAATTAGAGTTCAAGTAGGAATTCCTGAAATGCAGATCCTTACCTGCAGGCTATGGGTCTTCCTAACATTGATTAGAAAGTAGACGGAGCATCTGGAATTTGTCTATCTCTACACTGAGGAAGTTAGAACAAAGTTTACTTTGGTCAGGATTTAACTGACTTAGGAGCAAACCTGCATCAGGATCACATCCTTTGTGTTCCATTCAGAAGTAAATATCTCTGTAATGTGTAACATCGGTCATTAAAACTAGAACCATCTATTTAAGATAGTTACACATAAATCCAATACGGAATTCAGGAGAAATTTCTTTACCTAATGAGAAGTTAGAGTGTGGAACTTCCTACCACACAAAGTTTTTGAAGTGGAAAGCAATGATAGAGTTAAGAGGCAACTAGATAAGGAATTAAGGTTGTTGAATATGCTGATAAGGTCAGCTAAGAGGGTTGGGAGGAAACTAGTTTGCAGCATAAATTGGCATGGGTCAATTGGGCCTGTGCTGCACTTTCTAAGTAAAAAGTCTAAACCACTAACACCAACTTTCTCTCCAACCCTCCCTCTCAAAAATAACGGGAATCTCAGACAATCCAATAAGGGCCTAGAGCATCAGAGTCGAGAGTAAGAAACCTGACGTCACATCCCAGTCTCAACACTTTCATCTTCAGGCTTTGTTTCCAGTTTTGACAGGCTGCTTCAGCTACTCTGAATGACTAAGGAAAGTTTTCTGGTGGCTCCCCACCTTCAAGCTTCAAGTCTGAACTGAACAAGATATCATAGATGGGAGGATTGGGGGCAGAACCAGGAGAAATGTAGCAGTGTAACACGTTAAAGTAATATGCACCTGGTCAACAGATTTGCAGTAGGAACCCTCTGGGAGGGTTGATTAATCCTTTTGATTATTGAGCATCTTTAATGGCCTACACACTTATTTCTTCTATTTTCCATTCATCTCTCACCTCCAAAACCAACCTAGGCTAAAAGACTAAGTTCCTCCGAGACCTCTGACATTGGCCCTCTACAATTATCTACTCTTGAGTGAGTAAGAGCTGGTGGGAGCAAGTTTTTCTCTTCCCCGGCATCGCAGAGAAGCACTTGGCCTCTCAGCACAGTTGGGTCGGCAACTCATTGTGTGAGATATTAAGGGCATGCAATGCCACCTTTCTGTCAACCAAGTTTGTGATACTGAACATTATATATTTTCTAAAGAGTTACAAAAGTGAAATACAAAAACCCAAAGAATTATTCTTGGGTAGAGGTTATTGGGCCATTAAATTTCTCACTCATTGTTCACATGATTAAATGATTTTCACAGGTACTACACAAAGTGTGCCTTTGAGTGATTTGAAACACAGAATATACCAAATTGCTTCTCACTCACAAATCTAACTAGGTTTTACTATTTGTAATTGTAAATGGCTTCCTCTCCTCAAGAACTGACCCCCTCCATTTCAAAACCACTATTGTCACCCCCTCCAAAAAATCTGCACTCAATCCTTCTGTTCTCATGAGCTCCTATCCCATCTCCCACCACTATTCCTCTCCAAAGCATCTGAACATGTTGTCACTCAGATACATACCTAACTGCCCAACAACTCCCTGTTATAATCCTTCCAGTCACCACCCCCTTCCCACAATGACATTATCATTATTAATGACTGTAATTATTGTGTTTGGCCCTTCTCATCCTTCTTGACTTCCCTGCAGCCTTCGGCCTAGCTGACCACAACATGCTCCTCCAATGCCTCTCCTCTGTAGCCCAGCTTTTGTTTGGCTGCACACTTGCCTATCTTATCAAATGTAGGAACATGAGTGGGCCATTCAGCCCCTCAGGCCTAATCTGCCATTCAATTGGATCATTACTAATCAATATTTTAACTCTATCTACTCGCCTTGGTTCCATATCCCTTAAAGGTCATGCCTAACAAAAATAAGAGGTTTTGTGGCGCAGTGGGTAGCTTCCCTTCCTCTAAGCCAGTAGCGCTGGGCTTGAGTCCCACTCTTGGACTTGATGGCTAAGGAAGGTATGTTCATAATGCAGCCAAAAAGGTTGATTATCAACCTGCAAATCCTTTCAATGCATGCCAATGGCAGGCAGTAAGAGCAGGAGAGATTCCTGGTCAGCAATGTGATCAAAGTAAAGCTGGAGCCTCTACCATCAATATCCATGGCTCCAGATTAAAAAAGCATGTAAAACTGCATATTGACACAGCAACTCAGACTTCAAGTGATCTGCGACACACCACCACCAATGAAAATACAAAAAGTAAGGGCATCTTCAGCAATGGCTACTCTCTCTATCCCAAATGTTGTCATCTCAGGAGTAACCCAAGGATATTCCTTTGACCCCACTTCATCTTATTCAAAACACTGCCCCTTGGTAACAGCATCCAAAGATATGGGATCAGTTTCCAAATGTGCGCCAATCACAACAAGCTCTACCTCTCCATTACCTCTTTCAAGCCTTTATCTTGGTATGTTTTCTATGTTAAAGGAACCAAATAAATGCAAAATAGACTGATTAACTTTACCATTGAAATAACGGACATAGGAATTTCACTCATGTTTACAGTGTAATCCTGCTGCAGGTGCATTCCATGGAGCAGCAAGGGCATAACATTCCTCTTTTAACAAAAACAATGGAGAAAATAACATTTCAGTTAATTCCCAACTAACAAAGCAATTTTGCTAGTGGGTCAGAGAAAATTTTCCTGTTTCGGATTAAAAACGTAATGTCAGACTCACCCCCTCCCCTCCTGCCCTCTTGAATTATCATGATTCCTCATCTCTCTCTTAGCAATTTAATCCCCTCCACTCCTGCAGGTGCTGACTCTTAATTATTCCCCAGGTTCTAGCCACAACAAGCGGCCATTCTGTCAATGTTCAATGTGGCAAGATATTCCATCATGGGAGGAACCGCTTTTAGCATAATTCTCTCCCTCAACCGACTCCATCTGCACATGGAGTTTTACACGGATTTTGACTCATGCAGGATGATGTGAAGGTGCATGCATGTACATTGAGCAGGGGCAAGAAAATATTTTTAAAATACTTTACACCAGGCAATTGTTAGGAGGGAAATCTTTGGATTCATTTCGTAATCAAGTAGCAATGATTCTCACGAGATTTATATTACAGTCCCAGTTGACTGTGACAATTGAATATGTTGGTTGCCAAGTCTCCATATATACATGATGCGTGTGTTGTATTAAGTTACGTGCCTGATGGATGCAATTTTTTTTTTCGCTGCACAAAATAACAGAACATTAGTTTGAGCTCCTGAGATCCAGGCTATTTCAAATCCCTTATTTGGGAGCTCAGGTACGTAAACCAGCCTGCTGCTGATCCCTTATATCGTAGACCAGTTACATATTTCTGCCAAATTGCGCATAGCAAGGTTCCACAATCGCCATTTGATAATAAATGTCTGTTTTTCAGGTATTGGTTGAGGGTTATATATTGGCCAAGACAATGGGGAATATCTCTCCTGTTCTTCTTCGAAATAACAATGAAATCTTTTAAACGACCAGGGAAGGTTTCAGTTCACATTATCGTCCCTTTAGCTCAATCGCCAGGTGCTCTCTGCAGTCCCCATACGCTACCGGCAAACGCGTTTGCTCTTGTGAAAAGGTTCGTTTTGAGGACGCTATATTTTACTAAACAATGATACTACCGACCAAATCTGGTATCAAATCAGATTGTTAAAAGGACACGTTTGCAACAGGTAACATATTTTAAAAGTTGACCGAATGATTAGGTTATAATCTATTGTCACTGAGTAAGTGATCCTTTCGCTGGATCTGCTTGGTGCCCGGACACCACAGATGTTTGTACAATCCTGTTTACTGCCAGGTTTACTGCTCCTGATCGCTGTTCTGTAAGATGCAGATGTTTGGAGCTCGGCTCTGATGAGCCCTACACACTCAAAACATCCTGCCCTCACTCACGATTGACACATCGAGAATGGTCATTTGGGCAAAATACAAGGGAGCATTCTGAAGGTTCGAGCGAGGAGCAGCACATTCTGAGAAACGGGGCAGAAAATTGGAGTCAAGGTAGATTTTTTTTTTAAAAAAGCAATAAGGAATTAATGATATGCCTTTTAAAACATCTGTATTACTCTCATAGGAAATGCCACAACATATGGGGAAAATGTAACAAATTAGCAACTACTAAGAAACTTCTCTAGAAGTTTAGTAACTTTAAAGTAACGTCAGCAGGGTAATGGAGAAAGATGGGGGGGATAGGGGTGGGGGGACTAATTGGATAGTTCTTTCAAAGATCCGGCACATGCACAAAGGGTCGAATGGCCTCCCTTCTGTGCGGTATCATTGTATAAAGTTATCAAACTAATAAAAACAAAAAAACTGCGGATGCTGGAAATCCAAAACAGTTATCAAACTGTTGCCTAAAAAGCTAAGGAGTTATAAGTGAAATTCACCAGCATCGAACCCATCGCCTCCCCCCTCGGCTCTACGTCATGTCCCGATCATGTCTCAGACTCCGAAATGTTTTCTGATCCAATGGGCAAGCAAACCAGCGCTACTGTTTAAAAAAAACTGTCCGAGTTGCACAGTTGGAAAGAACATTTCAATATCCAAATTAAACCAATAAATATTTTTTAAAAATCAGGAATCCTAACAGCGTTTAAATTCACTAGGAAGTTTTAACTATTGTCATATTTAAAAATCAATACTTACATGTGACTCTGGAGTATTCCCGAGTTAATCGCAGAGGTCACACCGAGGAGCAACATACAGACACTTGCTGACACTTGGTCCATTTTATGGCGTAGAGTTTGTGGTACTTGTATCTTAATTTTTAAAAGATTGTTTAAAAATCCTGATTTCTTCCGCTTGTGAAATTTCAGAATTGCAAAACTTTCCCAAAAGACGAAAAGAAAGGTTCAGCTGCTGTTCAGTGTGACGTCCCCGCCAGATCGCAAAGGCATCTTTTCAGGGGAATTCAAATATTTCTCAGACTCTCTGGAATGCTAACATTTAGTGTCTCTCTTTTTGTTTTCCTTTCATTAAAAATCTCTCCCAGTTACAACAAAATGAATGAATAGCCTAAGTTGACAATTTCACAGGTTCCCTCTCAAGTTATTGGTAGGATGGACATTTAATCTAGAAATGCCTTGTGATGACCAGCCATTATGGAGGATTCAGCTTCGATCGTTCCTATGACTTCGCAACAGCTCATATGGAAAAGGTGTTAAGGACAGCAATATTCTCTCACACACACCGTTGTGCCTAATAGTACGGGGCTGCACGAGCAGTCACATCACTGCTAAAATGCACCCAGTCCTAAAGCCCATCCGACTAGCATCCACCCTGGAGGAGGAGTTTCGTATCAGACACACCCCCTCATCCACTCGGCGAATTCCACCCTCCCTCCAGACCTGAACCCAATCATGCTTCACTGGAACAGAGAGGGGGGAGGGACGATTCAGCCCAATACAGGTGCCTTTAAATCGGTTTATGTACATACACTGCGTTAGAATGAAATCCAGGTTCAAGACTGACTGGCTTGTGTGGTCAGGGATCATGGATGGGGAGGGGACTGGAAGTTAAAACATAACACAAGAAAAATCAGCGGGAAAATATAATTGTGGTGGGTATCCTCTGAAAACATATTTTTGTTTATATTTGTCCCGTTATCACAACCTCTTGCCTTGCATTATCTTTGTCATTTAATCACTCCTTCCCTCTACAGATCCTCTCTTGTTCTTTCCCTGTGCCCTCCAACCCACCCCCCCCCCCCTTTCCCCTGTCTGTGTACTTGCTTAAAAATGGTTCACCTCTAACATCTTTCAGTTCTGATGAAAGATCGACCTGAAACGTTAGCCCTGTCCTCCCTCCAGAAATGCGGCCTGACCTGCTGAGTGTTTACATCATTTTTATAGAACGGCTACAGGACAGAAGGAGGCTATCTGGCCCCTTGAGCCCATGCTGGCTCCCTGCAAGAGCAATTCAGCTTTTCCCATTCCCCTAACATTTCCCCATACCCCTGTAATGTTTTCCCTTCACTGGATTATTCAATTCCCTTTTGAAAGTCAAGACTGAATTTTTTTTTAATGGGATGTAGGCATAGCTGGCTAGGCCAGCATTTATTGCGCATCCCTTGTTGCCCATGAGAAGGTGGTGGTGAGCTGCCTCCTTGAACCGCTGTGGTTCATGTGGTGTAGGTACATCCACAGTGGCGTTAGGGAGTTTCAGGATTTTGACCCGGCAACAGTAAAGGAACAGTGATATAGTTCCAAGTGTGGCTTGGAGGGAAACTTGCAGATGGTGGTGTTCCCATGCATCTGCTGACCTTGTCCTTCTAGTAGATGTTCTGGGTTTGGAAGGTGCTGTCGAAGGAGCCTTGGTGAGTTACTGCCTCAACCACTTTCTCAGACAGTGCATTCCAGATCCTAACCACTTGCTGCATTAAACATTTCCCTCATGTCGCAGTGTGTTCTTTTGCCAATCACCTTAGTTTCCTATGGTTCTCGACCCTTCTGCCATTTGGAACAGTTTCTCCCTATCCATTCTGTCTAGACCCCTCATGATTTCAAGCACCTCTAGCAAATCTTCTTTCAACCTTTCCTTCTCAAGGAAAATAACCCCAGCTTCTCCAATGAATCCTTGTAATTGAAGTCCCTCACTTTCTGCTTTTATCCATCATCTGCAGTATTTTGCACTTGTTTCATTGTGGTTGGACATTTTTTAGCTTGTAGGTTAAAAAGAAAAATCGGTAACTAACCAATGACCAATAGAGAAACAGGTTATCTGCTGGGGTATACGTGTACACAGATATATCATTAATCTGCAACTGATTCAGACTTTGCCTCTTGGTACTGCAAGAGGAGGTTCACTGCTGTTGTCAACAGGGAAGGCAATATGAAGGAAAGTCCAAAATACGGAAAGTGTCTTCTCTTCCAAAACTCTAGCAGAATGCCTGGGTCACATCACCAAACTTTCTGTTCCGGACAGAACAATGGGAGATCCCAGCCACTTCTAGACTCCTGTAGACACTGGTTCATTCTAAGGCCTGGTTCCACAAGGAGACAGCCACACTCTGGGGCTCCACGTAAGTGGCCATTCCTCATTTGCAAGGAAAACAGTGAGCTTTTCAACCACAAGAGGAGCGACATTGCAAGTTTGATCCTGTCTTCACCTAGTATCTACACACATTTATTGCACAGATCAGTAAGCAAACCTTCTTGGATATAGTACAACAATTAAAAACAGTCAGACTAGCATTCACATAGTGACTTTTATTACCTCAGGACACTGTATCCCAAAATGTTTTGTAGCCAATTAATTATTTTTAATTTGAAGTGTAGTCACAGTTGCATTGTAAAATTAGGTTTTGCAATGATGCCCTCCAGAGGTGAATACCTGTTAACACTCACCATCTCGGCTTACCATTAGGGTGAGATAACAAAGGCTTCCATGCCCTATGGAAGTGTAACTCAGTCAGAGTCAACACATACAACAACTACTTTATTTATATAGCACCTTTAACATTAAAATATCCCACGTGCTTCACATGTGTTGTAAAACAAAATATGACAGCCACATAAGGAGATATTAGGTCAGATACCTTAAAGCTTGGTCAAAGAGGTAAGTTTTAAGGAGTGCCTTAAAGGAGAAAAGCGAAGTAGAAAAGTGGAGAGGTGTAGTGAGGGAATTTTAAGGCTTTGGACCAAGGCACAGCTATCAATGTTGGAATGATTAAAATTAGGGATGCACAAGAGGCCAGAATTAGAGAAGCATAAATATTTCAAAGGGTTCTGGAGCTAAAAGAGATTACAAACATAGGAAGAGATAAGGCCCTGGAGGGATTTGAAAACTAGGATAAAAATTTTAAAACTATAATATTGCTTGACCGGGAGCCAATATAGATCAGTGAGCACAGGGGTGATAGGGGAATGGGACTTGGTGAAAGTTAGGACACAGACAGCAGAGTTTTGATTGAGCTCAAGTTTGTGGACATTGGATGTAGAAAACCAACCAGGAGTGCGTTGTAATAGTTGAGTCCAGAGATAACAAATATATGAATGAGGGTTTCTGCAGCAGTTGAGCTGAGACAGGGGTGAAGTCGGGCGATGTTATGAAGGTTAACTGCCAACCCCATAAAAGATCAGTGAAATTGAATATTTAAAAGGAACAGTTCCTCATCAATGAACTTTGGTAGTATTAGTTTCAATACCATAATTCATTTAAGCTTTCCCTTCCCTCAATTGGTAAATGCACTGCCCATGAAACCGGCTAACCAGGCCAGGAAAGTCCCACGGTTCATTCCCTTTCTGAGCCAAGTTAACTGAGCTCAGCTGGGCTAGCAGTCTGGAATTATAACTGGTTAGGAAGCTCGGGGTGCAAGCGAGAGCAAGGTAGAGGTGGAATGATCAGCCAGTATGCCTGTTGTGAATAGGAGATGGGTTCAGTGGTGAATAAACTGCCAATACTCTATAACAAATCACACACATGAAAAATAGCCAAATGGCTGTCCAGCACCCTTGCACTTGCCACCCAGCAAGAGTCAGTATCTCACAGGACAGCAGGAGAGCAAATTAAGAAGTGGGAGGTGGTATGGGGGGGGGGGGGGGTATTTTCTTTCTAAATATATAAAACACAAAGATAGTTGGCACTGAACTGTATGTCCACACAGAATATTGAGGGGAAGAATATCGAGGTTGACCACATAAGTTCAAGGTTCCTTTTAAGCCTGTGCAATAGCACTGTGCTGCACTGAGCAATGACAGCATACAAGAGACTTGAAGAATTAAGCCGTCTCCCCCTACTTGACATCATGAGCTTTTTTCTGGAAATCACTGACAGCAATGCCCAGTCCTTGCGTGCAGTAATGCTGCAAGTGCCTTTCTGATGATTTCTTTTGGTCAGTGTTTCTAATGAAGACACAAGGACATTCATTTTAACGTGTTCATGATTATTCTCCTGATGGCACCCAGGAAACATCTCATAGGGTAGAGTGTTAGGAAACCTTCCCATAAGAAAGGCAGTGTTTGTTGACATTTGGGTGAGAAATGAATAGAAAGCAATTGTTGTTTTGGGAATGATATTCATCACCGTTAGCACATTTGGTCAGCAGTGTGGTTTAATCGCAGCCTCTGAGTCTGCGGTGTCAGAATGTCATTGATACAGAAGCTGGGTGAATGGTTTCAATGTTCTTTAACGTTGGATTATTGGAGTGATAAGGGATGTAACAAAGACTGGTAATGTAGAGAGGGTTTGCATGTGTTTTCAGGACAGGGGAATGAGCAGGTCACTGGAATCAATTGACAATTAACTATTCCCTCATTTCTCTTGCTACCCCGCATTAAGATGGCTCTCCTCTTCCTCCTGGTGGTTCCTTGCCTTCCCTCTGATCTCACTGTCCAATAAGGGCTGCTGCATCTGCTGTTCTGTCTCCTTCAAATGCAGGCCTGTGCCAGGGTTGTGCAGGATACAGTCCACCACTCTACCCTGATGAGGAAGAGCTTTTGTGGCGCATATCAAAAGGAGCCCCCAAATTTTCAAGATAGTTAAGCCTCTGCTTCAGCACACCCATGGTGTGCTCAATAATGTTCCTGATGGTCCCCTAGCTTTGATCATACATGTGTTGCTCAGGAGTGCAAGAAGCCATGTGTGTGTGGGATAGCACTTGTGCCCCAGCAGCCATACTGCCACATTTCTGTAAGGGTCAAATATTGGGAGGGATAGCCAACTGTTGTAGGATAAATGTGTCATGGCTATTGCCTGGGCACTGTACATAAACTTGTGCAATGCTGTTTCTGTGATCTAGCTGGGCATTAAAGGATTGGTGCCCTGATGGTAATGTGTGTACAGTCAATTATGCCCGGGACACATGGGAAATTGTGGGAGCTTGCTGGAAGAATATTGGCTGCCTCATTTCCCATATTACAACAGTCCTAATTAGGGGTCCAAATTGCATTATAGGACCCAAATTCACTTACACTCATGAAGCCCCTCTGACTGTCACCTTGACTGACTCAGGAAACTGTACAGTTAAGATATCAGTGAGAGGGAGTACATCAGAGACATGGCAGCAATACTCCAACTTGAATTCACCTTCCACTCGCCACATTACTGTTGGCCATAGTTGGTTAAAATCCATCCTAATGTGTGAGAAGCATAAGAGACAGAATAAAGCACAGTATAAATGCAACTGCCTTTCTTTCTCTTTCCCTTCTTTCTGATCCAAAATGTCTTCTCATACAACGAAATATTTATGGCAAATGCACACCATCACCAAGGAATGTGTTCACTTTAATCTGAATTGACAGAAATGTTAATAAAAGAAACTGCCTCCCAAAAAATGATCTGGTTTAACACCATGCTTACTATCGCAGTTTTCAACAAGAAAGATTTACATTAAAAACATTGAAATCCAGTTTCCGAAATAAAACCTGGAATTGGAACCAGGCCTGGCTCAATTGGCTAAGAAATGCAGTACTAGGAAATATTGACACAACTTGCATGTGAACTTGCTCCCATTTGACATCGCAGGACTAGGAAATAATGGTAAGGTACTATTAGCGCATATAATTCTTCATAAATATATACATTCCTTGTTTCAAATATAAAAAATTGGCATCTAGTAAAACTTATACTTCAGACATTACACTTTAAGTTTCAAAATATGTTTTTTAAAAAATAAGAAGGGTGGTTACTTCATGCTAGTTTCTTCTAATCTAGACCAGGAATTTACAAGCACCTGTGAATTTGACAATTTCCCTCGCTTACCTCAATATACACCTATTTTCCTTATCCAGCAAGAACTGTACCACCAGCAGGAGTCTGTGTAATGAAGGAAGCAGATTATTGTGAGTCTTCTGTTCTTTCAAAGTTCTTTGTTGTTCAAGTAGATTTATTTTTGCTCAGGATTTACTGCCCCCTAGTGTCAGCACAGGCTGGTACCGCTAACTGTTGAAAAACTTTTCACTGTATTAGGGTATACCAGGCCCTTTAAAACCCAAGATGATTAATGTTTAGAATATGAAAGGGTGGTGGTGTCATAGTGGTATTGTCACTGGACTAGTATTCCAGAGACCTAGGGTAATGCTCTGGGGACCTGGGTTTGAATCCCACCACGGCAGATGGTGAAATTTGAATTCAATAAAAATCTGATGATGATCACAAAACTATTGCTGATTGTCACCAACCCATCTGGTTCACTAATCTGTCTTTACCTGGTCCGGCCTATATGTGACTCCAGACCCTCAATAATGTGGTTGACTCTTAAAAACCCTCTCAACAAGGGCAATTAGGGATGGGCAATAAATGCTGGCCTAGCCAGCAACACCCGCATCCCATGAATGAATAAAAAAAATTAAGTGCTTTTCAACCTCACTGACCACTTTCTCACCATACTCTGCAATTTGTTCTCTGTCCAAAAATATATCCAATGTCTGTTTGAATATCCTTCCTTTGAATGTCTGTTTGAATATCCTTCTGTTTCAATATCCTTCCCTAGTAACGTTTAAGTGAAAAATGTTGCACTGGACTTCCCTTCTTATTCTTAACTTCTTATTGTTTAAGTTATTCTTTTTGGTGGAATGGGGTAGGAGTTACTGTCCTTGACTTGACCATATATTGAATTTTTGATCTGGGGTTCTCCACTATCAGAGGCAGTCTTTCTAATGAGACGTCGGCCCTCTCAAAGTGGACTGAAAAGATCCCGTGCCACTACTTTAAAGAAAAGTGCAATTTCCCTGGTGTCTTGGTCAATATTTGTCCCTCAACCAACATCACTAAGTCTAGGTCATTATCACATCGCTGTTTGTGGGATCCTGCTGTGTGTAAATTGGCTGCAGATTTTCCAATATTACAGGGGCTACACTTCAGAAAAAATATACTTAATTTGCTGCAAAGTGCTTTGGGGCATCCTATGATTGTGAAAGGTGGTTAGGTTAGGTTTTGTGTTGATACCTGTTGAGAGGGGACTTGAACCCATAACCTTCTGACTTAGAGCAAGAGGGCTATCAACCGAGCTACCGCTGATTAATTCACATACAAACAGGTGTGTGGCGTGTGCATGTTCATTGTGTGGTGAACACACAGTACATTTATCTGACCATGTTTGACCGCATCAATTGTAGAGAAATAAAAGAATAGAACAAATTGTCCAGAACAAAACTGAGCTATATGAGGTCAGCAAGGTACCAAACTCGATAGTTGATTCTGCAGAGTTTGCTGTCCTTACCAAGGGCAACAGTAGGGGTCCTGCAATTGGCTTTGTCGGCCCAGAATTGTGGGCGGACAAACCTCACTTACATCTCCTACTGACTGCTGTCTTTGAATCTTGTGGAAATTGGGCATAGGTGAGCATAAGGTGGATTTGGCTGTGATACCAGCCACTGACCCAGGTAATTAGATTTAGGGTGATATAGGACGAAATGCAATTTGATGAAATACAAATAACTGGTGTGAATGAAACTGTATGCTTGCAATGAGGCTACACCATCAAGAGAGAAGGGTGAGTTTGTAATAATTCAATAATTTAAGAGAATTGCAGTTAATTCTGCTTGACCCAAGTTTGTTAAATAGATTAATAAAGGAAACTCTGTCATCTTGATCTGAGCTATCTTACTGGGGTTAATACCTGTGGAGATCATGTTCCAACTGACCTTGCCCAAGGACCCTGCCCAGAGCTCTGAAGAGGAGTTATACGGACTCAAAGCATTAATTCTGTTTCTCTCTCCACAAATGCTGCCAGACCTGCTGAGATTTTCTAGCATTTTCTGTATAATGCATGGGGACCTCTGCTTTCTGACTGATCAGTGGTAGCTGTGTCTTCAGAATGCTGGCTGAGTCAGGTCAAGGGAGCTTTTTGATCTGCCTGACCTTTGGTTACCCTGACCTGAACGAGGTCCATGGGTTAATATGTGGAACTGTGAGCACCATCTGTATCTTACTTGATGTGAAGATTGGTTGCAAAATTAAGAAAATGAATGCTTACCTCAGTACTGTTGCACACCATGTGAGCTATCACAAGATTACATATAAATCACTAAGAATACACATGGTGCCAATTCATTAGAGCGACAGCAATGAAGGAAGTTCTCACTTAGTTATTCAGAGATCATTAGCTACAACAAATTACAACTGCCTCGATACAGAACCCTTATGTTATAGCATAGCGGATGGTAAATGCAAAGCTGCTCAAATCCCAGAGGGAAACTTGAAACAACTCTCAGCTGTTCTGCAATTTGTATTTTAATTTTGAGATACATGCCTTGAATTCAGTAGTAATAAGTCCACTGAATCTTAGAAGCTTTTTTACAAAACTAAATTAAACATTAATAAAAAAAATAATTTTAAGCACATACATAGGTCTACAAATTATTACTTTGATAACTCCTAGGTCCCCTAATTAATCTAACTCCCAGTTACACCCCTGTTAAAGCAACAGTAAGAACAAAATAGATTTTAACAGATCCAGGCAAAGCACACGATACCCTGGACAGGGATATTTACAATGAATTATCTTAGTTTCGGTTCCTATAGGCAGCAGCTTGGTACATAGAGGCCGGAGGCTTTTCACACTTTAGATCTTAGAATGTCTTCTTCTTACACATAACCTTCTCTCCTTTATACAGACTTACCCCTTTGAATGCAAATTCCATTGTTTCAATATTCTTTGGACTTTACCTTACTAATAATAAAAATTTTTCATAGTATCAATTTTATCAGTAAGCCCCGGGAAAAATAAACACACTGTTTGGCTTCTTCTGGCTAAGTGTAACATTTCATCCTCTCTTTTGAAATTCAAACTACTCTGGTTTATCTAAAAATGCAAATTTTCCTTTCCACCTCACATTCTAAAACTTCAGCCATGTTTACTTAGTTAGCATTTCAAATCTAGCTTCTCTTCTGATACATCAAAGCCTTCAGACCAACTATTTTTAATTCAATTAAGTCCCCTCTCAACCCTCCCATACACACACACACACACACACACTATCCAGGCCCCACTGTTCCTACTTTAGAGTAATTCCCATTATATTTTCATAACACTTTAACATCGTAAAGCATCTCAATAAATTTCAGGGGAGCATTATCATACAAAATTTGTCATTGAGCCACACAAGGAAATGTGCACAGGCAATAAAAAGCCCAGTCAAAAAGGTAGCTTCTAAGGAGCATCCTATTAGAGCAGAGGTAGAAAAGTCCAGTTGCTTAGGGAGGGAATTCCAAAGTTTAGGGCTTTGGCAACTGAAGGCCCAGGTCCCACTAATGGTACAGCGATGAAAATCAGAGGTGTGCAAGATGCCAGAACTGCAGAGATCTCGGAGAGTTGTTAGGTTGAGGAAGATTACAGAAATAGGGAGGAGCGAGGCCATGGAGATATTTAAAACCAGTGAGGAGAATTTTAGAATCAAAGTGTTTCTGGACCAGAAGCCAATGTGCATCAATGAGTAGAGGTGATTGTAATACATTATTTACACCAGAATTTCACTGCCAGAATATCTTCCCCATAAAATGTCAGAATAGTGCACCCTTGAGGCTTCAGTGAATAACTGCATTGCCCAGCACAACACTCAGCCATTCAAATCTACAAGGCCCCAAATTCAATCCTCATCTGTGTCAAATTACTTGATTTCACCTGAAGCAACAGCAGGGGATGTCAGCACCTTCAGTCTAGAAAGTAAAATTGTTATAGGTTCCCAATCCTGAGTGGCTCAAGCGAAATTTGTGTGGGCATCATGTAAGGACAGGATTGGCCTCAGCTGTGTTGCTGGCACTAAACCTATGGAGATAGGTTTGAATGAAGGAAAAAACCCATGATCAATTTGATCTCATTCTCTCAGGAGACCAATTCCATTCTGTCCAGATACGGCCTCAATCTCAATTCCTCCCAATCCTTTTCAGCTGTGGAGTAAAGAAATAGACATTTTCTGTCCCAGATTTGCTTTTCGGAATCCTGAAAATGAGCCCCATCCCATCCCATCCCCAAGCTCCTGCCTTAGCATATCCAATGGCACTGTGCTGACTTTAATTTAGCAACCCCCCCACCCCCCTCCTTGTTCTTTTCCAAGTTCCACCACCAATCACCAGTCACAGTACAACCACTCACTCCCTTGGTACCCAGGCCTACCATCAATCCTCACCCTGATCTCTCCCAATCACTGTGCCCACTCCAAACCTTCTACAATCCCTGCCCTCACTCCAGGCCCTCTCCAATCTCAGTCCCATAGTGCAGGCACTAACTTAATATCCAGGCTCTGTCTCAGTCACAAACTGATCCCATCTCATCCCTTTCCCAAACCCCAGCTCTAGACCCCGGCACTATCTCCCTTAGCAACGCACCCCCCCCAGCCCGGTATAGTCTCTCCACTCCTGCCCCGCCCCCATTATCCTGATCTCGTCACAGGCCCCGCCCTGGCCCGCCCCCGATTCTCCGCCCCGCCTCGCCTCCTTGCCCCGCCCCCCGACTGGCCACGCCCCCGACTCTGGCTCCGCCTCGTTGCCCCCCACCCCCCCCCCCCCGCTGCTGCGCTCAGCCCCCAGGCCCCTCCCCTCTCCCCAGGCCAGGCCAGCTGTTGTCTCCCAGGCTCCTCCTCCTCCCTCCTCCTCCTCCTTCTCCGGGGTCCCGCTCTGCTAAGACGGCCATGCTGCAGATGGATGATTCGGTGGAGCCGGAGGCGGCTGTGCTCCCCACCGAGGGCATCGCGGGCCCGGGCTTCCCGGGGGGAGTCGCCGCCGCCGCACGAACTGAGCCGCCTCCCTCACAGCCCGCGGCCGCCGCCGTCAGCAGTTCGGAGAGCGCCGTTCCCGCAGCCCATGGGGCCGAGACCCTGACTCCGTTCAGTGTGAAGGATCCCACTCTGCAGGCCAAGATCAAGGATTACTTCGTGTTCAGGGTAAGGGGGTCGAGCCGGCCGCTATCCCGATCCGCCTGTATTTATACCTAACTAATCATTTGTTTACATTGCTGTGCATTTGCATATTTATATATAGTTGTATCTAAATTTATATAGATCAGCCGTGGTCATATGAACATTTTTTATGGCTCCATGTCTAAATCTTTTTACCTATATTTATACTTGTGAAACATTACATACGTATAATTCTATTTATACCTATACGCGTATGCATAAGGTACATATTTGTTTATATCTTTATTTTTCTATGTTTTACTCACTGCAAAATTGTCTATTGTTGTTGCTCCTAAGGAAGTTATGGTGGGGGTCTCCAAATGGCATAGTAGAACTCGAGGGGCTTGTTTGGCTACTTCAGAGATCAACCATTTTTGTGTGGGCCTGGAGTCATGTGTCAGATTGGTTAAGGAAGGTTTTCTTCCTTTTGGGTTTTGCCAATCTGACAACTTCATGGTCACTTTTACTGATACCAGTTTTTTTTATTTCCAGATTCTTTTCAAACTGATTTCTCAAACTGATGGGACTTGGAGTTGCGCTGAATTATTAACCCAGGACTCTGGATGACTAGTCCAGTAACATAGCCCATTACAACCATTTTAATAACCGTGCAGTCTTCTAAATCTATTTAAATAACTAATTACTGTCAGCATCAAAACCTGTGTTTCTTTATCTGTAAACATCTGATTATATTTATTCAAATCTATCTTAATTTATCTCTCTGGTTTATATTTCTAGAATTTTACCAGATCTATATCTATCACTGATAATACACACAATTTTTAAATGTAAACCAGACCCCAAATTCTGGGCAGAGAAAGGGCTGCTCACTTCATTGTCCAGGAGAGACTCCTTATCATCTTCTAGTATCTATGATGCCCTGTTCAATGTTTGCCTGCCATGGATTTGAAATAAGATGGCCTATTATTTTATGTCTTTTTATTCCTGTTCTGGCAGCTACTCTGAAGAATTTTTAAAGAGAGAGATTGTAGCCCAGGCTTCTGTCAAGGAATCGATGTTGGATTGAGCAAAGTGTTGTGATAACTCAAAGGAAAGATGATGCTAAATGCTCTTTAAATTATTAATTGATGTGTTTAAGAGATTGTCACAGTGTGATCACCTTCTCACTTTTCTCCTAATCACAGTATTTAATTTCAGATAGTGACTCTTAGTCACAGCCTAACAAAAAGATTAGGGGATGTGAATACTGGCTTTTAAGAAAATATACACACCAGCTACCCATGGGTAATTTGGGGTCTCTAACATGTTTGTGATGGTTGGCTGCAAACCCAGCCTGTCTTTTCTAAAGAACCCCTTGGGCCTACTCTTGTCATTTAGTTAAATTGTGGTTGATCTGAACCTCAACTCCCATTTACCTGCCTTTACTCCATATCTCTTGATAGACTTATCTAACAAAAATCTATCAGTCTCACTCGTGAAAGTTCCAGTTGTCTCAGTCTTTTAGGGGAGAGAGTTCCAGATTTCTACTAATCTTTTTTGTGAAAAAATGTGTTCTGAATGGCCTAGCTCTATGCTTGTATCCCCATATTTTTGATTATAAGACAGAGGAGATAGTTTCTCTGTTTCTACCGTGTTGGATCTGTTCGATATTTTTAAACAGCATGATCATCCCTTGCTCTTCTGCACTCAAGGGAATGTGAGCCAAGTTTATGTAACCTGTTCTCATAATTCAACCCTGCAAGAAATCTGCAGTCACGAAAGCAGTGGTGAAAATGCTATATTACAATAAAAGATGAGTTTAAATTTGATTTTAATCTTAAATCAGTGTTATTTTTTAATTTATTCATTCACTGGATATGGCTGTTGTTGGTAAGACCAGCATTTATTGCTCATCCTTCGTTGTCCTTGAGGAGGTGGTGGTGCCTTGAACTGCTTCAATTTGTGTGGTGAAGGTGTTCCCACGGTGCTGTTAGATAGGGAGCTCCAGAATTTTGATCCAGTGCCGATGAAGGAATGTCAATAAATATCCAAGTCAGAATGATGTGTGACTTGGAGGGGAACGTATAGGCAGTAATGTTCCCACGCAGCTGCTGCCCTTGTTCTACTAGATGCTGGATGTCACAGGCTTGATAGAAGAAGTCTTGGTGACTTTGATCACCTCACTGCCAAGCTGGAAAGAAGCCCAAGTTTTGGATGTTTTCACTGATGTTAAGATAAAAAGCCTCTGAGAATTTGTCATTCAGTTGCACAGAATGTAAGTTAAGCAAAGGAATGGAACCAAACTACATGCATTGATAAACTGATAGTTCCTTGCGGAAGTGACCGTTATAGTGGATGGGGGGAAATGTAGTGAATATGATGCAGATGGGCTTTGAGAAAGCCTACATCAAGGTACCTCAGAAATGACTATCAGAGAGGATTGAGGGATATTGAATTAGTGGAATGGTAGCAAATTGGTTTAAAATGAGAGGAAATGAGTAGGAGTTAAGAGGTGATTTCTTAGAGTGATTGGAGGTGGGTAATGATGTAATGCAGGATTCAGATGTCAGAATATTCCTGTTCAGATGACTTCAATGATTTACATGTCGGGCAAAAGAGATGAGTGTCCAAATTTGCAGATGATGCTCAAATCGGAAACACAGTAAATATTCTGAAGGTCAAAGAAAGCTGCAAAGTTATATTGATAAAATGGTGGAATAGGCAAAAAATTGTCAAACTTCAACTTCATTAACTGGGGACCTGATTGGCCTTGGCTTTGATATCCAACAACTTTCCCATCCAGTCAGCTAACTTGCTGGCACTCATCATTTTAGACAAATTGAATGGCATCTGTGGGTGGTTACCCATGGAACCGTAGCAATGAGTTAACAAGGAGGCAGAAAGCAAAATCACCAATTAGGTTTGGGTGAAATCTAATTGAAGCAAGTGGAATAAGACCAGCCCCACAAACCACACTCATGTATTACACAGACTGATGGTCACCTCTTCTTCTCAGGCCCTTGGCTGATATGCTTGCTCCTTGTGTCTCATTGGCTTCATTCACAGGCTACTGGGCTGGGTTTCAATGCTGTCCTTTTCATTCCCAGCAGAAGTTGCTGGTGGACAGGTTGTAAAGACCTTGATAAAAGTTTTTGAGTGAATAGTTGTAGGTTGACCTTGACATTGTGGTGTTATAAACCAACATTTAACCTCTTGTTAAAATTTCTTCTTGGCATAGTTTTTCACTATAAACATTCTCTCTTCCTTCTAGCCAGGGACCATTGAACGGGCTGTTTCTGATATTCGGTCCATCGCCATGCCAACAGAGGATGGAGGTGTGCAGAGTGTGTGGCTGCTAACTGAGTAAGTGATGAGACTTGTGGCCTTTTCACAAGTGGTATTGTATACTGCTGTATATGGTTGCTATGTAGTACTGTTACCAGTATTATAACATTATACAGTTCATTCCAACTTCCACTTCTAGTTTGTCAGGAACTTAATATTAGATTTGAAGAGTCAAAGTGTTGAAAAAGCTATTACGTGATGTATCTTGCAGTTTTACAGTGATACCCAGGATCTAGCAAGTGAAGTGGCACCATCTAGTGGAAAAACATCAGCACTATTTTCAAATATATACACACACTGTCTAATTTGATTTATTTCCATAGTATTAAAATGGGATATCCAATGACCATTGTATATTTGCTCATTCAGTTAGACCTAATGTTGCTTTGGTGGATTTCACAAGGAGTTGCAACGCAGTGACTTAATGCCAGGTGTCAGCATATTCAGTGGAGGAAGGAACGCCTTGTCAAGTAAGCAAAGCTCTGTTGTGAGCTCCACATTATTGCCATTCCTCAGTTAAGATGAATCACAGAATCTTTGCAGTGTAGAAGGATGCCATTGATGGCCCATCAGGTCTGCACTGGCTCTCTGAAAGAGCATTCTACCTAGTCCCACTCCCCGGCCTTATCCCCATAATCTTGCACATTCATTCTTTTCAGCCTGCCTCCACCACCCTCTCAGGAAGTTCGTTCCAGACTCCACCCACACTCTGGGTGAAAAAAATTTTCCTCACATCATCATTACTCCTTTTGCCAATTATTTTGAATCTATGCCCTCTAGTTCTTAATGCTCTCTTGAGTGAGAACTGTTTCCTACTATTTACCTGGTCCATACCCCTCAGGATCTTGACTATCTCTATCAAGTCTCCTCTCTGGCTTCTTTCTCCAAGGCAAACAGTCTCAACCTCTCCAGTCTATCCTCATAGCTACAGTTCTTTATCCCTGGAATCATTCTTGTGAATCTCCTCTGTACTCACTCCAATGCCTTTGCATCCTTCTTCAAGCATGGCACCCAGAACTGGACACAGTACTCCAGATGAGGCCTAACTATAACTTTATATAAACGATGACCCAAGGCCCTGCCTGTCTGTTCCAGTGTTTCAGGATAATGTAAAATCCCTGATAATATTTGAACAGAGGGTTTTTCCCAAGGTTCAGATTTCAGCTGGAACCCCCCAGGAAAACCCAGGTTAAGTAGTTCACCTTATTGCTATTTGTGGGACGTTGCTGATTTTTAAAAAAAAACATTATTAATGTGTAGGCATTGCTGGCAAGGTCAGCATTTATTACCCCACACTTAGCAGTTTCAGCATATTTGTGAATCAGCACATGGTGGTTGCCTTAAATCCTTGCCACAAACTGTTCCCTAGCCATCCCCTCCATTCCTCTCTTCGGCAACTGTCTGAAGCTGAACCAGACTGTTTGCAACCTCTCTACCTTTCTTTCCCCTTTTAAGATGCTCCTTTGATGAAGCTCTTGGTCATCTGCACTAATATCCCCTAATGTAGCTTGATGTCATATTTTGTTTGATCAGGCTCCTGTGATGATCCTTGGGATGTTATATTACATTAAAGGTGTATAAGATGTTGGTGGTGTTGCACTTAATAAAGTTTTGTTTGTTAGTTATGAATGAACAAGAAACAATACTGTGCTGAAACAGATAAAATACCACCTCCATCATTTTATTGTGTGGCTTCTCACTAGGTTATAGTCATATGATATTAGCCAGCTTAATCCACTGGCATGGTAGCATAGCTTGGATAAGTGTGCATACACATGGTTGCATATAATGATGTGTACACATCAGGCACAGACAGCGTCTGGTTCCGTTGCGATGCCCTCCACAGTCACAAATCCTGCCAATGCTCAGTTTCTAGACTTACACTTAGTATTGGTGAGGTGCTGGGGCGAAGCTATGTTCCAACAGGACTTGGTGTCTTCAAAAGAGGGGAGAAAGAACGAACTGATTTCTATGGTGTGAAAAATATTTTGGATGATATATTTGTACATTTTTTTAAACATGAATGTTTTCCATTGTGTTGCAGAATTGACCATTGGAACAACGAGAAGGAACGCCTGGTACTGATCACTGAGCGATCCCTACTCCTCTGTAAATATGACTTCATCAACCTCATCTGCCGACAGGTTATTCGAATTTCACTCAATGCAGTGGATACCATTTCAATTGGAGAGTTTCTGTTTCCTCCAAAGTCTCTGAATAAGTGAGTACTGTAGTGAAACCTTTGTCTTATCCAGTATTTTTGAACGAATCCTGTGGTGAGTCCCACACCAGATTCTGGACTAATACAGTGAACGCTCTAATAAAGCTGGAGGCCATATTTAGAAAATAGTCACTAAAAAATCCAATAAGGAATGCAGGAGAAGCATCTTTTTCCAGAGAGTGGTGAGCATGTGGAACTAGCTACCATGTGGAGTGGTTAAGGCAAATAGCACAGGTGAATTTAAGCAGAACCTTGATAATTAGATGAGGAAGAAAGGAATAGAAGTATATGCTGATAGGTTGAGATGAAATAGGGTGGGAGGAGGCTTATTGGGCAGAATGGCCTGATTCCATGCTGTAAATTGTACACAAAAGTTTGTACATAAATTTGCTACGTATTTCAGAGTCCTGGAGCATCAGGACCCCATCATCAATGCAAAAAAACCTGTATATCTTGAATAAAATCAAAAAATGCTTGATGTCCACAAGAAGTCCAAAGAATGTGTGCGGTAGTTTACTGATGATGGAACTGGATCAACAACCTAGAGAGATGAGTTCAAATTCCACAATGCCTCACTCGATAAGTCTGGTAATTTGTCAATTGGCAAATTAACCATAAAAGCTACCAGGTAGTTATAAAATCAACTAGAGCTTGCCACCTACCAACAACAGCCATAGCTCATTGATAGAACTCTGAATCACAACCTGGGTTCAAGTCCCACTCCGGGACTTGAGCACAAAATCAAGGCTGATGCTCTGGTGCAGTACTGAGGGAGTGCTGTACGTCTTTTGGATAGGACATTAAACCAAGGCCTCATCTGTCCCCTCAGATGGTTCCAAAAGATCCCAAGATATTATTTTGTAGAAGAGCAGGGGAGTTATCCCTGGTGCCCTAGCCAATATTTATTCCTCAACCACCATTGTTAAAAACAGATTATCTGGTTATTATCACATATTGCTGATTGTAGAAGCTTGCTGTGTACTAATTGACGACATTTCCTACAACAGGGACTGCATTTCAAAAGTACGTCATTGGCTGTAAAACACTGAGACATATCTGATGGTCTATATAAATGCAAGTCTTTCTTTAACATATGACTCCAGTTCCACACCATGTGGTTGACCCTTAATGGCAATTGGGTTATATTTGATTGCCTGATCCAAGTCCCCAAACTCTACCTCTGATATGGGCAATAAATATGCAGCCTTGCAAACTGTACCCACTTCTTGAGATCAAATATGATATAGTCCATTACTGCCTGTAATGACTGATTTACTTTTCAAATGTGAAATTAGCTAATTCCGAGGAAAGGACGGAATTTGGAAAGTTAACCTCTCTTTCCTGTTTGAAGATGCCCGCCAACTTGCTGTGTCTTTCTCACACTCAGTTTTATTTCTGGTATTTTTCTGCCTGTACCCACTGGCATATTTAGCAGTGTCTGAACCATTCAACCCCTTTTGTTGTTGAATATAAGCCTATTTTTACTCTTTTGTATTAAGCCATAAACATTACTTCCAAGAGGCGTATTGTACTACTTTAAGTGGTGGCGTCATTTGCCTTGTTTGTTTCCACAGGAGAGAGGGACATGGGATTCGCGTTCAATGGGACAAGCGGGATAGACCTTCATTTATTAACCGCTGGAATCCATGGTCCACTGACATGCCATATGCCACCTTCACTGAACACCCCATGGCAAACGCAGATGAGAAGATTGCATCCCTCTGTCAGGTAATAAATAAGCCAAGTGATTTAATGTTTCATGGCTTCTTCTGCCGCACAGTGCTACTTTCTACACTTGGCACGCAGTATGGATTGTAAATTGGCATTAAACTAGAAACTAGTTTCTAAGCTTAGCTGACTAACTAATCAGAGCTTAATAGAATTTCATAGAGAAGCATTACAATAAGCCTTTTGGCCCAACTGGTCCATGTTGGTAAATATGCTTCACATGAGGCTTCTCCACCCGTCTTCACCTAACCCTATCAGTATATCCTTCTGGTCCTTTTACTCTCTTGTGCTTATCTGGCTTTCCCTTAAATGCATTGGCTTCCTCTTGCCAATGCTATCTGCTTCACAACCAAATGAATCCAAGTGGGTTCAGATTGAACAAAATTGTACATTGATCATAGAACACCTGTATGTGCACTGTAGGGTTGTCTTTGGCTTAATTAGTGTATAGTGTGTCATTATGTAATTATAAGAGTAATCATAGGGGTACTTCCTCTTCCAGCACAAGATAAATCTTTAGTTCACAAGCTCCAGTTGTTGAATTTTAATAAGTTGCCAAATTGCTTTTAATTTCCAGTGCACACTGTCTAGTCAGTGACCAATTTTGAAACAAGTTGACTTTTGTTGCTTTTCCAATACTGTGACACTCTCTTTATTAAATTCCAGCTCGAGAATTTTAAGACCCAATTAATCCAAGCTGTGAAGAAGGCTCACAAAGAGGCACCACTGCCAGGCCGGGCTAATGGAGTGCTGATCCTGGAGCGACCCCTTCTCATCCAGACCTATATTGGTCTAATGTCCTTCATTAACAATGAAGCCAAACTGGGCTATTCAATGTCAAGGGGGACAATTGGATTTTAAACCAAAGGGTTTTAAGCTTTGCTGTGCCCAGTTGGTAGGATCTTCCACCTATATGGTATTTTACATTGCCTCTTCTGCACCTTTTCAATTTCTATTAATCCAACCTTCAGTCAGGAACTGGGCAGTTTTGGATGCATATTGTAAAGGAGTTGGATACATCAGGCCAGTTTGTATTCTATCCTGAGAGCACATTATATATACTGCAGCATGTGGTACAATGTCATTTTTAAAAACAAATTGCTTCAGAATTATTGCATATTATTCACAGGAAAATATAGCATTGCAATCTGGAAAATGATGAGCAGTGTGCCCTGCTTGTATTGTGGGTCTATTATCATTTTTGATGATCTGCTTACTGTACTTAAGCATTTGTGCTTTTGAAACCTAATGGAAACAGGACATGTTGGAGGGATGGAATGCTATTATGTCCACTAGGAGCCTGAGGGAAATGAAAGTCTGTGCTTTTATGAAGAGAAAGTGCGTAATGTAGTGAGTTACATTACCCTTTCACCTTCAAATATAGACCAATAATGCATTCTCTATCTCTGAGGGAAGGTGGATGTCAGGATTCAGATACAATCTAGATCGTGGGAATATCTTTTCTGATAGTTGTCATAATGAGGGAAGTTTGAACAGTCACAGTTCACTATGCAGCAGCTGTAAAACAGATAAAGAACTGATTGTCAGGATTTCCAAGGGAATGCAAGTACTGAAGCTGCACTACTCCAGTTTTGTCATGGGTCTGAAATGATGGCCAGGTGCTGTACTACGACAGCACATTTGTGGATGGGGTGGTTAAGATCAGTAATGTTCAGAGTCGCAGATGATTTCACACTTGTTGAATGAGAATTGTTGTAATGCTATGAAGAAAACCGGCATAGGTTGTAAGCAGCATTGTCAGCCTAAAAACAACAGCCATGTATCTCAAAGCTAGAACGTTGCAATACAACCAGCACACCCCCAATCTACAGTGGTTTGCTCATTTTCCCAGTGCCTTCTGTTGAATGAGTTTCCAGATTGGTTCTGAGGCAGCACTTTTATTAGACATAAAATCAAACACAGATGACTGAATACTTTCCATCTCTATATATCTTACTGAAATGCATTTCCTCAAGTGTCACATCAAAAAAGCAAACGATGGAATACAAATCACCAGAGACAGAATGGTTGCAGCCTCTTTATTGACCTCTGTGTTTATTTAGCAGCAATTAGGCTTTGACATTTTAAAAGAATACATTGTTTTACACAGTTTTCCATTCTTAAAAGTTTTTTTTCTCTGAATTGGGAACAGCAGAAAATGAATTGTGAAAAAAACAAGCAGTTAAAACTGTAACCAAATATGGCTGCCATTGTAAGTGGCTGAAAGCTTATTTTAAATGTCTAGCCTAGTTTAACAGGCCCCAATATTGACCAACTCAGGTGTGCCTTTAAGTAGTCATATTTGTCTCTATAGTTGAAAACCTCTGCTTTGATCTGTTTATGTATATTCAAATTGGCAGATTGAAGTACTATTTTAATAAGTCTTGTGCAAATACTGAAAACCCTTTCAAGTGTTGAGTATCTTGTTACAAATTTTCAGAAATCTTGGGTTCTGAATATTCCATCCTTTTGAGATTTGAAATATAATTCAGACAGTTATAATCACCTGCTGAACACAGGGTACAGTACTGGAGTCACTTATTGTTATTTGTGAGCAATTTTAATTTATAATGGTGCCTCACTAAGATAAAATAATCACAAAAAAACATGGTTGATGTGTCAGTATCTCGGTTGTAATCCAGAAATAATGTGTAATTCATTATAAGGAAGCTATTTCCATTACATAACAGGGTGTTGCAGTTGTTAGTAGTACCCTGATTGTCATACAAGGGCTAGAGTTTTCTTTCATTCTAAATACTGAGCAATAGTGATAAATAGGGGTACAGTGGTGTAGTGATTATGGTACTGGACTAGCAACTTATGGCACCAGAAGATCCAATTCGACCACAAGAAGTTATGAAATTAAGTGGTTGAGTGGCACAGTAATAATGTGACCACAAAAGCTGCTGTTAAAAAAACCCATGAGGTTCACTACCACCTTTCAGGGAAGCCTGGCCGCCTTACCCAATCTGGTTTCTGCTCCTAGACCAGTGCTTCCCAAACCTTTTCCCACTGTGACCCCATTTTGAGGCTTCAAAATTGCTATGACTGCAGAGTGTGTTAAATCACCTACCTTTTCACTAGCTTCTAGGAGCAGTAAACAGACCTCAAAGAAAAGTCAGTTAGGCCATGCCCTCCAGTGGAAAAAGAAATGCTGGGATTTGAAGAGGCCTTGCAGCTGTTAGCACTCAGTTCAAGTTCCGCGGCAGCCATTGCTGCCTTGGAACTCACGACCCCAAAATCTCAGGATCCACAGTTGGAGAGGCCCTGTCCTAGACTATATGGTTAATGGTTAATTTACTCTAAAGTGGTCCAGCAAGCCAAGCAGTTGCAGGCAATCACTATTAAGCAAACTTCCACCCCTTCAGACTGACTAGCAAAGCAACAAAATCTTTCAAACATTTAAAACGGCAAATAGTGTCACACTGGTGCAAATATTCAGTGCTCCTTTGTATCTGCCACACTCATTGGCCCTATCTGACCAAAACATTCCAACCTTTACAAATTCAATTAGCAATTAAATGTATCTGCTTTAGGACCAAGATGGGGAAGAATTTCTTCAGTCAGAGGGTGGTGAATCTTTGGAATTCTCTACCCAGGAGGCTGTGGAGGCTCAGTCAGTATGTTCAAAGCAGAGATCAAAAAATTTGTGACCAATGACATCAAAGGATACGGGAATAGTACAGGAAGATGGCACTGAGGTAGAAGATCAGCCATGATCCAGTTAAATGGCAGAGCAGGCTCCAGGGGCCGAAAGGCCTACTCCTGCTCCTGCTCCTATGTTCCTAGTAGCTCCTAACAGTGTTTTATTCTCTAAATAATTCCCCTCTTCCTCCATATGTTCTGTAAAAAGTAACTCATTTAAAGACTAAGGAGTGAGTCAGAAATGAAAATTTGTGCTTTTTCTTAATCTTACCTTTACTGAAACTCTGCTCCCTCAGTAATAATTTAAGTAAGCAGCAAGGGAGTAAAGTCCACTGTTGTGAGGGGAGGGGGTGGAGACATGTGTGGGGCAGGCTACATCACAATAAGAATTCAACACATTTTAGAGAGTCTTGACATATTTGCAAACACATTCACAGGTAGCTCTGGTGTCAATAGTTGAATACTCAGCTATGTACAATGACATCAGTCCATTTAAAAATGAGAGATTAATGAAGCGTGCTCATCAAATCCAGAAACTGGGAATGATTGGCAAAAGATGCTTAGACTGTGTTAAAGTATAGTGATAACTATAATCCAATCTTTTGTAAGCATTTTTGTGTTTTATTTAAAGCCATCACAATTGCTAATAAAACTGATCATTAAATATGCAAAATTATTGTGTGTGGTCATTTTCCAAAACTTAGTGGCATGTGAGAATCAAATTTAAGAAGCCAGGAAACCCAGAGTTTACTAATCCCCTTGTGATCAGAATCACATTTCATTTCCAATGGCCCATGGGTGGAGATTAAATATCTCTATAACCTTCCATTCTTTGACAGCCATTGATCCTTTTTTTAAGTGATAATTGACCTCAACTCAATTCCCTTTTCTAGAACTCTTTCTTCCTTCTCCCCCACCCCAGTCCACTGGTCTGTGGAGAAATTTTAGCTCCAACCCTATTCAAAGCTGATGAATTTTCTACTTGTGTTCTCTCCTATTCTCATTGCCCAGGATTATTTAATTCAACTTTATCTGGGCCTTTCATTGTTTTGAAGAACTGTTTCATCTTTTCATAATGTAGTCTTGAGGTACAGAACATTCTAATCAACTCTTTGAACCTTTTCTAATCCATCCATGTCTTTAAGGTTGGGTGATTAAAACCATATTTTGGAATTGGCCATTAACCTGTACAAATGTTCATGAAACTTGTTCAGACTTGTAATCCAACACCCAAAACAAATCCATAATTACGATGGTGCATTCAGATCAGGTTCTTTCAATGATTTCCAATTGAGCTGAAGGTTGTAGGTCAACTGTCATTGATGGGGACAGGTGACCCAGTCTACTGCAGACAGCTTTTCTTCATCTTGCTTCCAGCTATTCACCCAATATGACTTTCCTATTTAATAAGCTCAATTATAATTTCTAATCAAAGATGGAAAATTAAACAGGAAACAATTAATATTTGATGCAAACCCTTGAGTTTATAACATGTTGTGCTCAACACAACTAACCTCATGGCAGTCCACCAGAGTGAGGAGGGCGCTTACAACGGAGTCCTAGAATAAAGTGAGAGAGAGAGAGAGAAAAAGGGAGTGAGAAAGGCTGTAAGAGATAGATGAGGTCAGTGCAATGTAAAGGTGGGGAAGTAAAAGGCTAACGGAGAAACAAATTTTAAAAATTCACATCCCACGTCGGCAGTCAGTCTGTGGGTGATGAGGGGATGTGCACCTTCTTGAGCTTTTTTCTTGCCCTCCTGTCTTTGTACTAATCATCAGCCCTGCTTCAAAATCAGCTACGCTTTGAAGCGGTGCTTGCCATTGTGGGTGGTGTAGTGCATGCTCTTCCCAGCTGTTGAGGTCAAAGCCAATATTCTTCAAGTAAGCTTTCATGGTATCTTTGAAATGTTTCTGTTGGCCACCCTGTGATCTTTGATCAATCACTAGCTGAGAGTAGGGGGCACACACTTTGGAAGGTGTGTTCAGCGTTCTGCAGTGGCCTGTCCAGTACAATTGCCGAGTAAGAATGGTCATTTCTATACTCAGGACATCTTACTAGAGGATGCCATTTTCATAGTGATCCATCTGGGTAACGTGTAGGATCTTCCATACGATGGTATGTCTTAAGCTCTCCTGGGTGTCAGTGATATGTCATCCAGCTTTGAGTCAGGAGGACAATTGCATTGTATACTGCAACTTCTGTGTCCATTTGCAGGTGATGATTAAAGATGATTTGTCTGAGCAGCTTCCCAAAGAAGGAGCTTGCACACTGGATCCTGTGCAGAATGGCCATGTCAATGGTTGTTAACTGGAACATGTGGATACCTAGACAGTTGACTTTCTGCTGTCTACAGGAGGCGACCTACAGCTGTGATGTGGGGAATTTGTTGCAAGCCCAAGTTTTTGCTGGAGGACAACCTTTGTCTTACTGGCATTCAGATGTAGCCCTAGGGCTTGATAGTTTCTTTGAACAGGTCGAGGGTAGTGCATAGGTCATGTGTGCGCACACGCGCCAGGATATGTCATCTGCATACTGGAGGTCTTGCATGAGATTCTGGTCTTTGCTTTCAGCCTTGAGGTTGAAAATCTTCCTGTCAAACTTGTACTCAACTTTGTATTGCAATATGTTCCTTTCTACTCAATTTATAAATCCCAAGTTCAGCATACCTAATTTTCTACTCTTTTCAACCTTATTGATGGCCAGAAGGGCCTTTTTTCTTTCATATTTAAGCTCCTCGGAGGAAGTGTGGTTTCAAACAACCAAGTGGAAAGGTATGGCAATCTTAAATGAATTGGGTGATGAGTGGGAGCCAAGTCAACATTCAACAGAAACAAGCTGGCACACAACTCTTGCAAAGACAGAGCATTTGCAGTGTTGTGAAAAATTACCACAGTTGTTCTTGCTATGGGAAGGTGCTTAGAAGTTGCTTCCCTCCAGGATGATCAAGCCTAGGGAAGGAAAGCAGCTTCATTCTATATTCTGCATAGAATGAGCACCATCGGCTCCTCTATGCAGATGGAGTGCTTTTTGTATTTATTTTGACACACAATTCACCTTGCTACATAAAGCTTACTTTTTAACCTCTTCTCCCTTTTGTTTACACCCTAGACAACAAAATAGCCCTTAATTCCAAACCTCAGCTAACATCTCAGGTTATACAACTGTTATGATCCTGGACCAGACTCCAAAGTTCTTGATACAATCCAGTTAGACAAAGTTTGAAATTCAAGACATTTGCTAAGAGAATAAAGCCAGAAGATTCTAGAGTTTTTGGTTGAATAAACTTTACTATGGAAGGTCAGAAAATAATTTACAAAATCTATTTTTATCTTATACTCTTAACATTCACTGTTAATATGAGGTGTATGTGAATTAACTGGCAAACTGGTCAAATACACTACACTGCCCAATAAATGGCAAATGCAATCAAGACAGATCCCATGGATTTCTCAGCAACCCACAGAGACATCAATAATGTCTCTTTCACAAAGGATTCCAGTCTTCACCTGCAAAAATCTAGCCTTGGAAATCACTCAAAGTCACTCCGACTGACTGCCTCAACGGCTCGCAGAGCTTCAATCTCATCTCCCAAAAACTCTGTTCCCCTGGGATTCCCGAGTCTGCACACCAGCACCAACTCAAGCACAACTTCAGCTCTTCCAACCATGTTCGGCCTGCATTACGGAATCACCAACATTCTGCTGTCTTCTCAGATTTCCAAGGCTTTGCCTGAGCCCTCACTACTTAAAGCCTTCCAACTACAGCACTTATACTGTTTGATGCCTCTGTCTTTGCTCTTCTCCACGGTGGTTCCTTCCCTGGTTCTCTTACTTTGGAACACCTCTCCCCATTCCCTCTCTGGGATTTGTCCCTGCCCGGGACTCATCTGCTGTATCATACGATCCAGGGTTTTCACACCATTTTCTTCTTTCACACATCCACACTGGGCCCTTGTCCTCCCATTGCTCCCATTCTGTGCGTGCATGGAAACTCAAGCCCTGTCAGGACTTGGAGTACCCAACCTTTGCCTGATGACAAGGTAAGTTTGGATCGCTTAACACAATATAATTTACATACAGCATACAAAGCGAGTATACAAACAGATTTTAGTGCAAATTTTATTAGAAAAACATACCATAAATAATTATAAATCCAGTGCTACAAATATTTCAACTAATATTCAGTGATGTCATGTTTCAGTAATATACTGTTCTGCCCATGTAAAAGAAGAAAATATTTTCTGTGCTTGGTGCAAAGGTTTTTATTATTACAAAAGTATGCATTAAGGGCTTAATCTTAAATATTACCTATGAATCAGTTAAGAAATGCATGATCCACACACACTACTTTGTGCAGTAATATACAATGTTAATTGTGCAACATACATTATGGAATAAAAAGACTCATAACATCATTAACTCTCTTGCAATGTCCAGGTCCAATGATGTTTCATTATTGGAATGCCCCATCACAGCGTTAAAGCTAGTCCTGTACAATTACGAGTAGGTATCACAAACATCAAATGACCTGTCGTTTGCATTAGGTGGAGTCTCCCAGAATTTCAAACAAGGAAGTGTGAATCTTTGAGAAACTGTGTGTGATACGTCATCTTAAATAACAAAGTTGCATTTTATATAGTACCTTTCAGATCCTTGCGATGTTCTTAAAGTACTCTGCAGCCAATTAAGTACTTGAAGTTATGTTCATTGACTTTTAAAGGCAATGATCCCAAATCTTCATTTTGTTGAGTGTTCAGGTTGATGAACACAATGGCCAAGTCCAGAGACAAATTTACAACTTGAGATGATGTTTTGGTCAACAGCCACTGGTTCTATCCCTCTAGCTCGTCAATGATTACATGGACTTCTTTCCAAGGATAACCTAGCAGCTCTGTCTCAGTTGTAGGAAGTGATGCGATACAAGGGATTGAGCAGACAGAACAAGAATAAAAAAAATGCAATTCCCAACAAGAAAAAAGGACCTCAATAAAGAAATGAGATCCTATAGAATACAAACTCCAAATACATTTTTAAAAATTACTTTGCTATTGAATCTCTCCACCTAATGGTTGTAAAAGCAAATTTTTCACATTTGTTTTGAACAACAAATTTCCATCATAATATGCATTAGTATTTGTCACTGTTGCAGTCAGCCTACAATGCTCATTTGCTCTCAACAGGAACACACTGCAATATGGCAGACAACTGCAGCCAGACACTATGGTTCACTTGCACCCTCCAGCTCCAACGTTAAAATGTTTAACTTTCATCTGCGGTTTCTAAGTAGCACACGCACATTTGATCTTTACTCAGCAGCATTATAGAATCTCCACTGGGATGCCAGTGCAATGATAAAACCTGGAAACTACCTGCAGAAAGGACAACAGAATTCAGATGTTAGAAGACAAGTTCTTCAGAGGTCAGTATCATTTCTGCCATTAGTTAAGAAAATCTGAAATGCAGTCCCCAAGTCTTCAGTCCTGTTTCCCTCCCCTTACCTTCAGCTGGAACTTGCACTGACAGACACCCTGCAGGAGACCAAAGATACACCTTGTTGCTGCCAGTACAAATGGCCAGGCGGGCTCTGCATGGGTCCCACTGGAAGCATTTGACAGCAGACAATTGCTCTAAAACCACATACTGCTTCAGCTTTTGGGCATCCCATATCCAGAGAGTGTTTGGCATATTATCTGGAAGAGGAGAAAAAAAATTATAAATGAATATGTGTTTTATTTGCTAAGATAAATGAGGAAGGCAATTCTGTGGAACAGGATCATTGAAATCATTCCCATTCTTAGGATTTAATCAGCACAGAGCCCTGTAACAAAGTAAACACCAAAAATATCCAATGTACAAATCACCAAATGGCTGTGCACAAGATGAAACTATTAAATGTTCATAAGTGACAGTAGTGGGAGCGGCTCATGATAAGCACCATGGTAATGGTTACTTGCATTTATTTAATTACTTTCCCCTTAAATAAAAATAGGAATAGTCTAAATGTTGTAAATGGATGTTCTACTAAAGTTCTGTGATCTAAAAGAACAATTTTTTACATCAGTGAGACATTGCATTGATGTAGTTGAGGTCAACATGAAAAGGAACAGCAAAATGTTGAAAATTACTGCATTTAATAGAACTGAGGGTATCAGCAGTTCATAAAATGTTGAGAAACCAAATGAAATTATTTTAGTGCAGACAAAAGCATCCCCTTTTGTAGATATGGTGTGAAGATAAAGAGTGAAGAGAAGAGATAGTGTGAATTGCAATGTTTAGTATGATGTTTTTTGTTCACAAGAAGTGGTCCAAGTTTATAACTACCAGATGAGGAGGACAGCAGCAGGGAGACAAGTCATTGGTCCAAAAATATACTGAAAATTAATTACTTTGACCTTATAAACAAAGTTACAGACTGCAAAAACTCTATACACGAAGCTTCCAGTACAGAAACAAACTGAAATGACAAGGTGTAGAACAGCCCCAAGGATGATTCTTCTTCAATCTTCCCCTCCTTCCATGTAGGTGGTGTTTTGTCTCTACCTGGTTTCTTCACAGTGACACTGTTGAATCTTAAACTTTTTCCACCACACTGCCATTCCATGTATAGGTGGTGTGCAAGATCAGCAGTTGTTCCAAACCCCATCTGTGAAAAGGTCTAACACACCTGCTCAAACCTGACAGCCTGAATTGTGGATTTTTGTCCAAAATCAACGAGCTACCAGCCGACCTTTAATCCACCGCATGGGTTTTATTAACATACCATTTCTAGTTGCTAAGAAACGGTTATCTGGACTGAAAGCCAACATCCCGACACCCAATTTGGGATTTGCTCGATCTGGATCGGGCTTCACTACAGGTACCTCAACTGGAGGCTGGCAAATTTCATCTGAAACAGAAAGAAAAATCAGTAAAGATAGAACACTAATTACAGTGACCCATGCAAAGACTGTACTCGAAATCCCATAATTTGTGCTCTGATCTTTAAAAGAAATGGTAAAATTCCTTTAGTACTTCAGTCATTAAAAAGAGATTGCTGAATGTATACATTTAAAATTTAAATTATTACTGTTCTTCAGCCAAGAAGAAATTAAATCAGAACTCAACAGCAACCCCACCAAAAACAATGAAGTTTAGAATGTACGACATAGTAACCAGTCATTCAGCCCGTAGCCCTTTAAGTCACTTACCCTTTGGTTTTACCTGGAAATGAAATGAATGTGTGACCCTTCAGCTGAAATCGCAGAGCAGAAGGAGATTATTTAGGATGATAAAGCAGGAAGCTTTTAAGTGTTCATTTTCTTGAGCTACAAGCTCAGATACTAAAACAGGAAGAGGGCTCTCAAAGGGTGCTAATTCATGGGGTTTCTGCTTAATGATGTGGCCAGGCAACAGTGTAGAGTAATGGCATGCAAGTGGCTCATAGTCTAATTCAGCTGCACTTCTATGAGCGCAATCCTTTTGCTCAGCACCCTGAAATAGGTGTTGGGGAATAGAAAGGTCAGAGCGGATTTCTGTTGCTGATGACAATCTGCTGCAAACAAAGTGTGAATTCTGGGTGAAAACTGATTAAGCTCAACTGCAATGGTGAAATATGTCAACAACTTTTGCTGTCTAAGCTCATATGAACTATCACTTTTTTCAGATATTCTAGGGCAGCTGGTAGCTGTGAGAGTGCAGCTTTTTTTGAATGTGGGGAAGAAAACCTCAAAATGCTCTAAAAAGTCAACATAAACTACACTATCTCAAATGTTGCGAAAAAGAATCCAACAAATGTTTAATTGATATCACAGGCTCGTCCTTCCTCTAAGCTAGGCCAATGAAGAGCATAAACAGATTACTACATCCCTTCCCCACATTACTTACATTTACTCTCTGAGCTGAATAAGGAACATTTTTCAGTTGGAATTGGAAGAAAGGACAGGCCATCACCACCCAGCCGTGGGCAGCTTTCTACCTCCTTATAGATAACCTGTAGGCAGAAAGGGAATGGTTAGTGGTTCTGTCACATTTGTACATTTCTTATGATGGCTTTCTTTAGCCAGCCACTGCATGAAGCTAAATATAAGCAAGATAAAATATAAGCGCACATGGAGGCTATCAAAGCAACTGGGGAGGCCATGAACAGCAAGGGCTGTTCATACCTATTTGTTTAGGCATGTGGGATTTTGGGTGCTGAGCCAGTTACTTCTAACTGGTCTGTTCTTAGACTTAGGAAGCAAATTGTCCTGCAGCACACAGCATGTTCTACTTTGCAGCCATTGTGATTCAGTTACCAACTTTGCCTCATCCACTCATCCTGGACTGCACTATATTAAAGAAAATGGATTCTAGCTCTAGAGGATAAACCTTACAACACAACAGAAATATAACTCTAGATCACAAGTGCAATTACAATTTGGTTTTAAAACATGTTATAGACCTTAAAATCCATTTAACGTACATCACAAATTACAACTGTCAATTAGGCCGATAGACATTTAATAGCATGTAATGTCAAAATATCTTAAAGTACTCCATATAAATAATTATTTTTAGTTCACCAACTTGTGTAGCCAAAATGTTACTATTTTACACTAACAACATTATGAACAGCAACAAGGTTAAATGTCATTTCTTGGTGGTATGGGTTATGGAATGAATCTTAGTCAAAATAACAGGAGACATTTCTGCTCTTTGGATTGTGCCACAGATATTTCACAAATGTATGGACCACAAAATAAATCCCATCTATTGTAGAAGACAATAGAATGTGCACTCAAACCTTCATGTGGAGCTCAAACTTTTGAACCCAAAGGGAGGTATGTTACCCTCTCATTTCAAACAATTCTCCTTTCTCTCTCTCTCTCAAAAGAATTACTCCAACTTACACTTTTCGGGTTTCTGATGGTTGGGAGATGTTCCAATTCCACAAGCTTCCTCCAGGTCACATGGTTTATGATTCTTACCTAGTTGGTTAGATCATTTCAATTAAAATTTACTCCAACAAAAAGAAACCTTCACCTAAGATAATTAGTGCCAAAACTTCTCAAAAGAGGAGCTTATCTCTTCGGAAAAAAGGCGGATCCAGAGCAAAATTTAACAATAATGCAAGTCAAGCTGCCAGAGCAGCATCCCAGGTGCTATAGGTAATTAGGAGACAACTTATTAAACAGTGCATGATAGACTTTAGGGCTCTTTACTTAGAAGAGAACAGTAAACTTGAATTAAAAACAGAAAAAGTCAGTGAGTATCTGAAAGAGAAATGCGATGGTTTCAGTGTGACCACTCAGAACTGCAGTTAATTTATTTTTCCTGTTTAGATACTGATCAAATCTGCTTGCATTTTAAACATTAAAAGGATGCATTACTTAAAAACCCACCAGCTGTTCCAGCAGCAATGGTTCCCACTAGTGCCAATTTGTTCATGCAAATATGCACTTGCCTGAATGCTTGCTAGCAGCTTTGTTTCACTTGTACGTATAACTTAATAATCATGTTTGCATTCTACAGTGAATTTTCCCAACCAGTCAAATACAGGTGGGCACTGGGGATAACTTCCCTGCTCGTCTTTGAAATGGTGCACTGGGGTCTTTTATGTCACCTGAGGGGTTAGACATTAGTTTAACATCTCAACCTAAAGATGGCATCTCAGAGTGCAGCACTCTCTCAGTACTGCACTGAAGTAATAGCATTGATTTTTGTGCTCAGGTCATGGAGTGGGGCTTGAACCAACAATCTTCTGAAAGTGCGACCAAGGGTGCCATCAACTGAGTCAAAACTGCCACTGTCAAACTGGTTAAAGATAACTTTAGGACTGATGAATATTCATCCTGACATAGATACAGAGTCATGGAATAAATGAAGAGCCAACTGGATGTTGTAATAGCCAGAAGGAGGACTTAATTATAATTTGGCTTAGATGGGAAGAATTGGCATCCTCATCTTAAAGACTTTGGTGCAACCAAAACATAGGAACAGTCTTGTGCTTAGATAGACGAAAGTCTTGTAAAGAAAAATTTTGATGAAAGCTAATACAGGGGTGAGCATTAAATCAGGTGTCCATTTAATTAGTATAAATGTGTAAAGGAATAAAACATTTTTTTTGCAATGACATCCAGAACTCACTCAAGTAAGCAGTAATGTGGGAGAGGAAGAAATGAAACTATTAACCATTCCTGTGCATTGATAATTGGCAAAGCAGTCTGTATCTTTAGTTTGAAGCTAAGGACACTAGAAAACTACAGATTAAAATCATACCAGTTTTATAGTGTAATCTGGGTCTTGAGACTGTGCCTATCTCTCATGTAGGGTGATGCAATCAGGCTTCCTCTAATCTGGCCTAATACATGGCCAGTCTATGCATGCATGATGCAAATACGTGTAGCAGGTTCAAAGCTCTAGCATAACACTGCATCATGACTTCACTAGGGACAAAATAAACGTTTGTCCCCATTATTACATAATGGCTGTCACAATGTAACCATATAGAAATCCATAGCTCACCGAAGAGTGAAACAGGCTTAAGGGACTAAATGGCCTACTCCCATTCTTATGTTACCAAAATAGTGCAATGATTGACCCAGAAGGGCCAGTGCCAATCGGAACGACCTTTGTTTTTAAATATAAAATCTTCTGGATATGGGTTCTAAAATTCCATTAAGTTTATCTTTATATACTGCCTGACTGAAATCCAGTTTACAGATTGATCTAGGGACTTTTTAAAAAGAGCCATAAAAGCTACATATAGGTGCAAGTTGTTGTTTTAGAACAAATTTTAGCCAGCAGAATTTCAGATATAAGCCAAAATCAAAGTATTGGGGCTTTAGAAGATCCTGCAAATGCCAGTATTGTAATGTGAAGAAACCCACTTAGCTCAATCAGATTCTAAGCAATCTTGGTGGATAGATGATTTGAATAATTTTATGCCTCTCCACCATGAGCTATCTCAGGCCCAAGCTCTAGAATTCCATCCCCAAACCTTTTTGCCTCTCCACCTCCCTCTTCTTCACACACTGGTTAAAACCCACCTTTTTGTTACCTCTCTTAGTATCCCCTTTTTTGACTCAATGATAACTTTTGTCTGCTGTGAAGCACCTTGGAACATTTTTCTACGTCAGTACTGCTATACAAATATCAATAATTACGTGTAGTGAAAGATGTCCTAAACTTTGCCTTCATCAGTTTTAACTGATTCCAGCCTAGGTCTGCTGATCGATTATTTTATTCACAGACCTGCGTTTCATCTCTTACCTTTTCATCATAACTGCCAATGGCTAGAAACTGGCTGCTTGGACTCCATGCAACAGACTTCACACCAAGAGACCACTCGTACGCACTATATGTGGATAACAGGCGCCCATCCAATGAATACATGAGGACTTTATACTAGAAGGAACAAAAAAAGCTTACTCAGTACCAAGGGAGAGAAAGGGAAAAAAACAATTCCAGAAAACAAATTCATACTTTTATTTTTAAAGAAGGTGCAGAAATAAGAGGCATTCCATGTAGAATTGAGAGCTGTACAAGATCAGCTCTAACTTTCCTCTAGAGAGATTGCTTTTGGGAAATCTGTATGCTTGTGCTGCTAATCCTTGACCCTCACCCACAGTTAATGCTGAAAGAAAAATAAATCTTGCATTTATGTAGCATCATTCACATCTTCAGGACATCCAAAGCATTTCACAGCCAAGATAGTTACTGATGTAATTTAGGAAACATGGCAGCGAATTTGCATACAGTGGGGTCTTACAAACAGCATCAACATAACACAAATTTTGGTAATTAAGTGATGTTGGTGGAGGGATAAATGTCGGCCAAGAGAACCCTCCGCACCCCGTTCAAATCATGCGATTGCATTGTAATATCCATTAATGAGGCCAGATGGAGCTCAGTTCAAATGTTTCATGAAAGATGGCACGTTTGAAGGAGCTGTATTCCCTCAGTACTGCACTGATTTGTCAGCCTAGATTACGTGGTTCAATTTCTGGATTGAGAGCCTGAATTCACAACCCTTTCGTCAAGTGGCACTGCACTGAATGAATGCTGACATTTGAAGAGACCGAAGTGTACTTTTAGGCACACTTCCACATATCAACAGCTCACAAACAGACTTCATTTTACCTTCTTAAAATTCTCTGCTCTAACAAAAGGCCAAGAACTCACCACACAGTACTACAATCAAAACCCTGCATCTTGTCAATCAGTAGACCTTGGACTCCAAAGTTGCTTTAAAAAAATTAACATATTAAAGATAAGAAACTTTCAAGTTGCAATATCCCTTCTTAGAGCTGCCACTCACCTCCAAACATGAATCCCAGACTGCCAGCACACAGCTGTTGGGTGACCACTCGATACCAGCCAGATCCTGGGTCTCAGTCTCAAAATGCTGAACAAATTATATGCAAGAGGATCATGAATAAAAGACAGCTACCGAATCAATTTAGAAAAGCCTGACATTTGACTGTAAACAACAACTTATTTCAGACCACTAAAAGGAATACTAAAATGTAATAGATGACGATAAATATTCGCTACATTACAGACCCAAGGAATTTGGGCATTGCAGCACAGATGTTGGGACGTGCATTGTAGGAATGCAAATAAAATGCTGCATTGTACAAAAGAACAGGTTGGGCCCAGACCCATTGGAGTTTAGAAGAATCAGAGGTGATATTATTGAAACATATAAGATCCTGAGGGGACTTGACAGGGTAGGTACAGGAGGATGTTTCAACTTGTGGGACAGACTAAAACTGGGGGACGTAATGCAGGCTGCATGATGGCTTACAGTAATCTCACTCTTCTGGGACAGGTTCAAATCCAGTTCAAATGAATAGCATAGAAATCTATGGCTACAATCTAAGCTAAGTTCCTGGAATGTACAGATCCATAGCCGACATTAATTCACAGTCCTGCTCAGATGGCTGGGGAAGGAATTATAGATTTCCCATTGATGCAATTGGGAGTTGATTAATTTGGAGCAATTTGAAAAGCAGCTTTACCCTCCACCTAACCCATTCTCTATGTGATTCAAACTACTTGACACAAGCACCTGGTTTGGAGGTGTTGAAAAGTTCCATTCCCTAACACTGGAAACCCTTCACCTCTTGAGTATATAAATAATCTCATTTCTGATAGACTAGCAATGTAGTGCTTGTAATAATAGTAGTCCATGGGCGTTGTGCACTTTTTGAAGTTCCTGAAATCAAGCATGATTTCAGTGGTAAGTTTCTGGAACACCACACAGTATAAGAGTCAACACTGGGTAACACCGCTCTCAATGAAGAGTGTTTTTTTTTAACGTAAAGTTAATTACCCGCAGTAGCTGCCACTCACTGCAGACAAAGATACTGATGTGATCCTTGCAGTCCCGTCTCTCTGCCAGCGCCATGTAGTGCCCATCCTTGGTGAAATCCATCCCTAAGGCCACAACGAAACATTTAGTTTGTGGTATTTTATTAGATTGTCAAAGCCTACAGGATTTTAAAGAAGTCACACAGGGAAATCCATCCTCCACACAATCATCTACAGTTGAAATGGTTAAACTAAAGCTATTTAAGAGGTAAAATGTCTAATAAAACCATATGGAAAAGAAACTTTCAAATAATTATTTGTATCTTCCCCAATCTTATTCCATTCCTGGCGGCACTGAGGTACGCTTCCACGGACATCGACAGCCCTGAAATCCCACTTAATTGATTTCTCTGAATGTATAAGTCTCGTCATTGAGGGGGTATTTAGCCTTATCCACAGCAAAGGAACTGATGGATTGGCTGCTCGTTTTACAATGTAAGTATAAAGCAGGTGGCTGATAGTCAACTAACAGGATTGTGTCAGGCAGATTAGGTTAAAATTACAAAGTGTCAGCAATCTATTGAACTATGGAGGACATCACAACCAAGCCCACTTACGTCCTCCCTCATTTTTTAGCCAGAGATCACCAAGGATCCTGCCTGATTACCCCTTTCCTTCGCTCAGAGGCACTGAAGCCAATTATGGTATGCAAACGGTAACCCTGTCTCAACAGCAACTCTGGCTCAAATGAGCTAATAGCACACACATCACCACCACCCCCCCACCACCCCACCCCACCCCCCCAACCCAGAGCTGCTCAAACATGAGGATTTCATTTTTCTTTTCAGAATGTATTAAAAAAAAAGTGTTGTTTTAATTACCACTTTGTCTGGAGTTTCAAAGTATAGCATCCAAAAACATTTAGAAAAAAAAAATTATGTCCTATGTAGCCTGCTCAAATCAAGACTCAAACAAAAAAAAACTGTTTAAGATACAATTGGCAGAATCACTGGATGTTAACACATATTATTTATTCTCTAAAGGTGGTGATAAAAATGCTTTGTTCAGAACCAGCACATCAATTTGCTTTCTTGAAGAGCTGATCAATTCTTCAAAGTGACCCAATCTCAGTCTGGAACCCTGTTTGTGAACATTTATATTTAGAATAACTCAGTTCAACACAATCAACTCTGCAACTGGTGGTGCTTGCTGAGGAATCTTAACCTAAATCTCTGGAAATCTAAGGTAGACCTAGGTGAGGTGATTCATGAGCGCTGCTGAGAACCAGACAATCTGCAGAAATATTATCATTTCTTAGAAACTGCAACATTTTGTTTCAATGATAGCTCACCACCAGCTTCTCAAAGGCAACTAGGGTTGGGCAATAAATGCTGGCCCAGCCAGCAAAGCCCACATCCCGTGAATGACTTAAGGTAGCACGTCAAAACAAAATGTTGCAGTGCTCCTCAAATTTATATACTGCTGAACTACTAATCCAGAGACCGTGGGTTCAAATCCCATCTTATCCAATCTGGGATTCCAGTCCCAAACTAATGCCCTCTGAGGTGGTCTAGCAAGCCACTCTGTTGTACCAGAACAACTAGGATAAACTTTAGAAAAAAAGCAAACCAAGCACTAAGGTTCATTTTTAATAGGTCTGGAATTGTAAAGCAGAGATGTTATATTAAACTTCTGTAGAACTTTGGTTAGACCATACACAGAATGATGTGCATAGTTCTGCTCTCCTTACTACAAAATGGTTAGCAAGATAGCAAAGGTGCAAAGCCAATTCTCAAGGGTGATACCGAACTGAGACTATAATACTTATCAGGAAAGGCTAAACGGGTTGCAGCTCTCTTCGCCAGAGTAGAGAAAGCCCTGAGGTGATCTGATGGAGATCTTTAAGACAATGAAAGGATTTGATAGGGTAGAGGTTGATACCATGTATCCACTTGTGGGCAGTCCAAAACTACAGGACATTAATTGTAAGATAGTCACTATGGAATTCAGAAGAAACTTCTTTACCTAAAAAGGGGTAAAGCCAATTCTATAATGTTTTTGAGGCAAACACCATTTAAGAGGAAGCTAGCTAAGCAATTGAAGGAAGGGGGAATAGAAGAATATACTGGTACTGTTAGATGAAGAGGGAGCAAGAGAAGACTTGTGCGGAGCATAAACACTGGCAAAGACCAGCTGGGCCAAATAATTTGTTTCAGTGATGTAGACATTGCATATAGTTGTTTATGACCAAGTTCTGCTCATCGTATCTTCCAAAACCAACACTTCTCACTCTCTCCCTCATCCCTGCCAATTCTACTATGTAGCCAATCTCTAGGAGAAGCACAGAACAGCCTGAACAGGCATGCACTCAATCTCTCTTTCTTATGGGAAACCCTTCTTCTCAAAAAACAGCCTGATTAAAGATCAGCAAAGTCACAAGAAAAAAAAAGTGCAGGCGGACAAAAGTATCCTGTTTGGAGGAACAGCACCTCATCTTCCGACTAGGCACTTTACAGCCTTCTGGACTGAATATTGAATTCAACAACTTTAGATCTTGAACCCCCTCCTCCATCCCCACCCCCTTTCCGTTTCTTCCCCCTTCCTTTTGTTTTTTCCAATAATTTATGTGGATTTTTCTTTTCCCACCTATTTCCATTATTTTTAAATCTTGTATGCCCTGCTAGTCTTTCCACCCCACCCCCACTAGAGCTGTACCTTGAGTGCCCTGCCATCCATTCTTAATTAGCACATTCGTTTAGATAATATCACCACCTTCAGCACCTCTTTGTTCCTTTGTCTGTGACATCTTTTGATTATCTGCTCCTATCACTGCTTGCTTGTCCCTACAACCGCACCACTCCGCCCCCCCCACCCCACTTCTCTCCCCCCACCTCCCCGCCCCCCACCTTAAACCAGCTTATATTTCACCCCTCTCCTAATATTTACTCAGTTCTGTTGAAGGGTCATGAGGACTCGAAATGTCAACTCTTTTCTTCTCCGCCAATGCTGCCAGACCTGCTGAGTTTTTCCAGGTAATTCTGTTTTTGTTTTGGATTTCCAGCATCCGCAGTTTTTTTGTTTTTATCAAAAGTATCCTGTTGTTTTGTGATCTCACCATTAGGATTCAGGGTATCCTTCAGGGATGGTTCCTTTCAAATTTTATTTTTTTTCTACAGATATCATTGAACAATGATCTTTGGTAACCCCCACAAAATAAAATGGGTTGAGAAACTATTTTGCAAAACTAACTAACTATCTAATGAAGGCACCAAGGACTGTGGATATAATCAGAATCACTGAACAGTTTACAACAAATCCTTCTCAATTTCACTTAATTCATTCTTATATTATCCTTCAAAACAAGATTGCTCATCCACTTACCATGCTGACAGGACTTGGGATACTTTATATAAGATACTGATTTGGTGCACAATGACCAGATGGTGATTCTCAGCTGTTGAGAGAGATAAATGTTTATTTATTTTGTCGCGGCAGCAAGCATAGAACGCCGGAACTCCGACCCAAACCTGACCTCAGAAATTAATCTATGCAAGCCTGCAGGCTACACTTTCACACTGAACAAATCTCTTCTCAGCAGCTGAAATTACAAGAACTGTATGCAAGAATGTAATTTACAGGACCCAGCCCATTAAACTATTAGCCATAAATGTACAATTTGATCAAAAATTCAACTTTTTTTAAAGAAAAGACAAACACCAGCCATGTCTATCTCAGTCAGGGCTTTTTATAATGACCACCATTTCTCTGAACAGTCCAACTTTAAGTCCCTTTCTGAAGTTAGTTACAGGTCATAGAAACTCATCATTGTAATAAGTTTGATGACAAAATCATACTGGATTTGAAATTAGATGGATGGCGGTAAACTAATAAGTTTATATTGGAAGGAAGCTTCCCCCATATTCAGTGGATAAAAGGCATAGTTCTGAGCCAAACAAAGAATACCAGGTACACCTCATTACAAGTTGGCTGGAGCAGCAGAAAGGGTGCTATAATTGACCAAGTAAGGGAATAGGGAAATGGAAAGAAAAGCAGAAGTGGCTGGGCTTCTGCTCAATACTTACCCAATGGCCTGATTGAAAAATGTATATCAGTGGGCATCAGATGGACACAGCATCAGACTTGTGATGCCCTTCCACAGTTGGCACACATCCCCTGAAGAATGGCCACTCAAATGAAATGCCAGTGGAGTGTCCAAATACTGCACATCAGTGGATTCAGATATAAAAAAGCAGAAAACAAATAATGCTAGATGAAGGTGTAAAAACTTCTACCAAACAATGCCAGATCCTGTAGTTTTTTTTTATTCTTTCACAGGATGTGGGCGCCACTGGCTAGGCCAGCATTTATTTCGTATCCCAATTGCCATTGGGAAGGTGAGGGTGAGCTGCCTTCTTGAACCACTGCAATCCATCTGGTTTAGGTGCACCCATGTTGCAGTTAGGAAGGCAGTTACTGGATTTTGAGCCAGTGACAGTGAAAGAACAACGATATAGTTCCAAGTCAGGTGGATATGTAGCTTGCAGGGGAACTTTCAGTCGTGATGCTCCTATGCATCTGCTGCCCTTGACCTTCTAAGTTTGGAAGTTGCTGTCAAAGGAACTTTGGTGAATTGCTACAGTGTATCTCGTTGATGGTACACACTGCTGCCATTCTGCATTGCTGGTGGAAGGACTGAATATTTCAGGTGGTGGATGGGGTGCCAATCAAGTTGGCTGCTTTGCATCCTCATTGGCCCTGAGGTTAATTTTATATTTGAGGAATGTCAAACCTCTACATTATGATAAATTTCATGTTTTTTTAAGAAAAGTATTTTTATAGTTTGCTTATATTGATAGTTTAGCTTCTATCTAACTCAGATCATTTATTTTGCTCTCAAAATTTAAATTTAACAAAAAATGCTTTTAACTTCCTGGTTTGCTGTCTGAGAATACTGTGGTTAGCTGCTTACCTTGCTTGTTGATATCACTGCTGCTACATGCCTGGAGATCGTCTTGACTTGATGTCAGGTTTAAACTTGTTGGGAAAAGGGGAAGTCTGTGCCAAAGAGATCTTTGTGGGCATCTTTCTTTCAAGGTCAGCCGCAAGCTCTATTGCAAAATCTCTCTCATGATGTTTTGGAGCAAGTCAGGCTTAAGAGTTTTTGATTTGGCAAAATAGGGAGAATTTAGATTTGTGTTCTGTCTGTGCCAGCATTATTCTTGTTGATCCAGGGCAAAGTATGTAATTAAGGGACACTTGTCCCTTAGTGAACTTAATGGAACTATACAGGGACAAGTGTCAAGGAGACATTAACTAAAGGGAATCTTTATTGTTGGGACACATTAGGAGTGGTAAGTCTGAGATAGTCAACTTCTATGATATCTCACTTAAATGACATTTACAGGCCGTATCCATTTCATTGCAAGTGGTGGGAAAGCAAGCTTGAGATCAGATTCTACAATTTGTACTGCCTCTGAGACACACATTCCTTTTTTTTTAAAAAAATGGCTGCATTGTTACTTTTGCTTCTTGGTGCAGGCGAAACCATTCAATTTGGCATATGGAGCAGTATCAGCTGTGTTTGGCGATATGAGCAACAACTGCAGTGGATTTTACGTGGGTTTCCCAATCTGCAGCAACAGTGGCAGGCCAGAAAGGACAGCATCCCTTTAACATGAAAAATATTTTTTTTTCATGGTCATTTTATTTTTAATAGGGTCACTGGTTTATGATGACTGAATAAGTTCAATTTCATTCAAACAATTGGGATTCCAGACTTCTACTGGTGATTTTGGGATTGCATTCTCTGATTTCCTTTATTTATCTATGAAAATAGAAAACTAACGACCTTAATCACTGAACTCAATTAAAATTGAGGCTTAATATCTCCATAGTTGTAACAGTCTGGGTTTAGTATCCTTCAAACTGTGCCAGTCTTGCCTTATCAAGTTACCCTGCTTAGAGTCTCAGCAACTTTGTATTCTATTTTAGAAACAGCCATATAGTGGCAGATTTCAGGATCATTTACTTTTGGAAAACAACAGCTGAGATGCCTCTTCTCCAGCTGGAATTAAAGTGCTCAGGTTTTTACATTAAAAAGAAATCACAAATATCTCAGGGGTCAGGGTATCTTGAGATCTTAAAAATTAGCTTTTATATGTTAGGTATGGCTTTAATTTTTTTTCCTCATTTGAGATGCTTTGCTAGCAAACTCCACTATTATCTCCAATTTTTTCCCCTTTTGCCCATCTCTCATGCAGGTCCATGGACAGAAGTCAAAGAATGAAATCTTGGCTAAATTGCCATTTGTCAAAGGTGATCATGGGTACTGAGCATGAGGGCTAGTCATGGCTTCATCTTCATCTAATACATTTCACATTTATTTGCAGCAGGGGAATGCTGGACCAGGAACTGTGTTCTTGGTGTGTCCCCCTAACACAATGTGCCAAGACCATTTGTTGCAAATCTAGTTGAGTTTGGCTAGCTTGACACTTGTTGGCAATCAACTCTGGGATATGTGGTCTGTTTTGATTCACTGCCACTTGTAGGTTGTATTTACCTGCTGGGGAGGAAAGGGAAGGTTGTTGGTGAGGGGCGACATCATATGGGAGGCACCATTTAGATGCTTATTTTTAAATCCCTGCTCCTTTGTGTTGCTTGCATTGCCCTGGTACTGAAACATGCCAAGTCACTATTGCATCATTATTGTGTGCATATGCCTATTGTATGGTCTGGTCTGGTCATCTTTGTATACCAGTTCCAATAAACAGAAATACTATGCTAAAAATTAAATCAATAAAGACCTTTCAAATACAATATATGCAACCACTAATTTTTGCAGAAGGTTTAAAAACCTTGTTCCGTGATTCACCAGGTTACTCTGAAGTGCCAAATGGATGATCCATCTCAGCCTCTTCCTGAGGTCCCCAGCATCACAGATGTCAGTCTCCAGTCAATTCAATTCGCTCCATGTGATTTCAAAAAATGGCTGAAGGCACCTAACACTGCAAAGACTACAGACCCTGACAACATTCTGGCAATAGTACTGAAGACTTGAGCTCCAGAACTAGTCGCGCCCCTAGCAAAGCTGTTCCAAGTACAGCTACAGCACTGGCATCTACCCGGCAACATGGAAAATTGCCCAGGTATTCCTGTCCACAAAAAGCAGGATAAATCCAACCCGGCCAATTACCACACTGTCAGCCTACTCTTTATCATCAAAATTATGGAAGTTGTTGATGTTCTACCAAGCGGTACTTGCAAAGCAATAACCTGCTCACTGATGCTCAGATTGGGTTCCACCAGTACCACTCGGCTCTTTACCTCATTGCAGCCTTGGTCCAAACATGGCCAAAAAAAGCTGAATTCCAGAGATGAGGCAAAAGTGATTGCCCTTGACATCAGAATTTGACCAAGTGCAGCATCAACGAGCCCTATCAAAACTGGATTCAATGGGAATCAGGCGGAAAACTTTCCACTGGCTGTGATCATACCTAGCACAGAGGATGAAGGTTGTGGTTGTTAGAGGTCAATTGTCGCAGTCCCAGGACATCACTCAGGGTAGTGTCCTAGGCCCGGTTATCTTCTGCTGCTTCAATGATCTTCCCTACCTCCATCAGGTCAAAAGTGGGAATGTTTGCACAATGTGCAGTATCATTCATGACTCTTCAGATACTGAAGCAGTCCATGTCCATATGCAACAAGACCTGGAAAACATTCAGGCTTGGGCTGACAGGTGGCGAGTAATAGATGTGTCACACAAGTGCCAGGCATTGGCCATCTCCAACAAGAGAATCTAACTACCTCCTCTTGCCAATGCCATTACCATCACTGAAGCCCCCAATATCAAATCTTGGGGGGTTTTCATTGACCAGTAACTGATCTGGATCAGCCAAATAAATATTGTGGCTACAAGAGCAGGTCATAGGCTGGGAATTCTGCAATAAGTAACTCACTGACTCCCCGAAGCCTGTCCACTGTCTAAAGGCACAAATCAGGAGTGTGATGGAATACTCCACTTGCCTGGATGAAAGCAATTCCACCACTATTCAAGATGCTTGACACCACCCAGAACAAAGCAGCCCACTTGATTGGTGCCACATCAACCAACTTAAACATTCACTGCCTCCATCACTAGGCAGTATATGCCACACAAGATGCACTGCAGCAACTCACCAAGGCTCCTTCGACAGCACCTTCCAAACCTGTGACCTCTACAACCTAGAAGGCCAAGGGCAGCAGATGCATGGGATCACCATCACCTCCTGGAATTTCCTTCCGAATAGCACTATGGGTGTACGTGCACCACATAGACCGTAGCGGTTCAAGACGGGGCTCACCACCGCTTTCTCAAGGCTAATTAGGGATGGACTACAAATGGTAACCTAGCCAGGGACACCCATATCCTGCAGAAAGGAAAAAAGCTTTTGGATTTCCACATAACTCTGCGCAAATGTGGATTCCAGAAGCTGCTTTCAGTTTCAATGGAGTAATGACAGTGGATGTTGATAATTTTGCTATCATTACTACCACAAAATCTGGACCATTTTGAGTTTGTACCTTTTAAAAACTCTTTACACAGAAGTCTGGTTTTGTACCATATGTAAATAACATCAGATGGCTAGTCATACTCCAGGGCTGGTTGGCACCAACCACTGTTGCTGAAATATTCCAACAGGTGCAATGTTGATAACCATCACTATACAAAACAATAAAAAAAATGGCAGCTCAAATAGCCTTCACTTTGTAAACCATACTCTGCTCGGTCAGAGGGGCTCTTTGCATAGCCGTGTCTGTCAGCAAGGGATTTTGCAGGATTATTGATTACACATTCCACAGTACAAAGCATTTTAACAAAGATAGAATCATAGCCACAGCCAACATCACTTCAACTCCAAGTTTATTTTAATTTTGAAAAAGCCTAAGAGCATGATAAAAGTAAGTTAATTTTGTTCTGCTGCAAAACACAAAGTAATTTTCTAATTGTGCAATACTAAATGTTAGGCTTCTCTGATGGCTCAGTCGGTAGTCAGTATGTAACTAGGCCAACACAGATTGTATAGAGATTATTGCATGGCTGCGGGAGGAAGAAGATGTTTAGTCATGATTCTCCAGCTATTTTGGTGTTCAGAGAAGGCTCCCTTGACTGAAATCCTGAGATGAAGGGTTATTTTATGAGGAAAGGTTGAACAGGTTGGGACTATATCCATTAGAGCTTTTTAGAAAAATGAGAGGCGATCTTATTGAAACACAAGGTACTGAGGGCAATTGACAGTGTGGAAACCGAGAGGATGTCTCTCCTTATGGGGGAGCGTAGAACTGGAGACAGTTTAAAAATCAGGGGTCTCCCATTGAAGATTGAGATTTAGTGAGTTGTTAGTCTGTGGAATGCTCTTCCCAAGAGAGTAATGGAGTCTGGGTGAAGGGCTGAGTGAGGTAGAATTTTGATCAATGGAGTTAAGGATTATGGGATGCAGACAGGAAAGTGGAGTTGAGGTCGCAATCAGGTCAGCCATGATCTTACTGAATGGCAGATCAGGTACAAGGGGCCAAATGGCCCAGTCCCACTCTGAATTATTGTGTTCTTGTGTTTGGAGCAGGTTTGATGAACCAGCCGGTTTTTTTCCTGCCTCTCAATTTTGTATGTTCATAAAAGTTGGAAGGTTCAATCCTTAGCCTTTGCTGAATTAGATCTCAGCCAAGATGACAGTAGGGGCACTTGCTGGAACATGAAAAAAGTACACATGCAAGATGAGGACAGGATCAAGCCTGGCTGTGCTAGCCAAAGCTCATGGTTGTGCCCCTGCCAAGGTCCAAAAATGAACATTATTAATTGGCATAAAATACTAGTGTGCTGGGCACCACTGGAGTCATACCTCAATGGAAATGTGGGCATTCCAACTGGAATAGTACAACCACAAGTTAATAAAGTGGTGAGGGTCTATATTTCAAAAGATATTTAATATTGAGCACTTTAATCTCTCACTTCTTATAGGGCACAGCCATCCAAATAAAGAGAACATTAAAAAAAATTGCTTTGTAGCCTTTCTTTTGCCACTGGAAACTGGCCAAATAGGCAGCAAGAAATATTTTCCCACACCCTTGCACATCTGAAGCCAGTTCCTGGGAGAGAAGTCAGGACAGCCCAGGGTGACTAGCTTTTCAGTTCTCCCTCCTTCATCACAATAAATTTACCCTCAAACTCTTCTGTAATCTCTTCACTAATTACCTGGGCAATGAGAGCTAAGAGTTATGATAACTAAAATACTGAGAGATAGCAGGATATAGCCAACTGATTTTCTCCCCTTCCAAAAAAGAATAAAGGCTCACTGGGTACAATGCACTGCTTTTTTTGTCACCCAGCTATACATAACTCCATCCCAGATTTGTACCATGTTAGCTGATATCAGTGTCCCTATGCTGGGGGAGTAAATCAATAAACATCCAAGTTTGGCAATAACCCCAAAATTACCTATATTTTAAATTAGTAGTAGTTATGGTGCCTCTTTGTCTGAGTTGAACCTCATCTTTTCAGTGGCTATTAATCCTCTTTCACCAGCATCCAGTGGGTACTAAAACCCAACAGTCTTCTCTCGCTAAGTGTTTAATGAGTCTCTGAGTAAAATGATACCAGCTGAATTAACAAATTTTTAAAATCCTATCAAGTCAACTCATTGTTAACTTCTTTCACCCTCCTCACTGATGATTGCACAATGTTCAGCACCACTTGCGACTCATCAAGGTACTGATGCAGTCCACGTCCATATGCAGCAAGACCTGGACAATATCCAGGCTTGGGCTGACAAGTGGCAAGTAACATTTGTGCCACACAAGTGCCAGGCGCTAACCATCTCCAACAGCTGCTGAAACTATACAGTTTGACTGCAGTGAGAAAGATCCCAGTACATTAATTCTGAACAAAATTTGAGAGTACATTACTGACTACATCAGTGAGACAAAATTACTGGTTCTGAAAATGAAACACTTTTTGGATTGTAGTCAGTGAAGTAATGTAGAAAAAGTGGCAGCCAACTTGCACACATCAAGGTCCAACCAACAAATTAAATAACTGACCAGGTCTGTTTTAGAAATTGATTGAGGGGTAACATGTTGGCCAGGACAGCGGAAGAATTCCTCTGCTCTTCTTCAAGTACTGGCGCAGGATGTTTTATACCCACTCAAAAGAGCTGCATTTCACATTTTGCAATTATTTGTACACTGTTCAAGAATCATCTGAGGATGTCAAAACCTCTATTGAGTGAAACATCGTCAAATGAAAACAATTCTGGCTTCACTGCATTTCAACTCCTCATGCATGCTTTTCAAATACAGGGGAACATATGGACAACAGAGAACTCAGGACAGTGATTTATACACACAGTTCTTACTGTAATGTATTGATGGGGCAGGATTTTGCCCTTGGCGGGGGTGCTCAATGGAGGCGGTCGGGAAGCCAACCGCCGCCCGCAATTGGCTCTGCAACGCAATTTTACGGGGTCAGGCCGATTAAGGCCCGTCCTGCGTGGACCATGAGCAGCAGCGCTGCCTGTGCAGGCAGGGGAAGGAGGGAGAGCAGTTTGTGCATGCGTGCAAAAGATCATTTCAATCTCCCTGAGGCACAGAGCTGCCTCAGGGAGATTGAAGTGTCCTTTAAAACAATAAAGACAGTAAAAATTTAATAAAACATGTCCCCACATGACTCACATGAGATGGGACATGTTTTTAATTCCAAAATAATATTTTTATTTAATGTGTATTAGCTTTAGGAAATCTCAACCCGCTCATGGATGAGGTTTCCTAAAAAACGTAAAGGCCACTTGGCCTTTTCACCTGCCCGCCAACCGTTAGGTTGGACAGGCAGTGTAAATTTCAAGTTAATGGGGTTGTTAATGGCCTTAATAGACCTTTTAATTATCAACGGGTACGCAGCCAACTCCAGCGCGCGGCCACCGAATGTAATATCACGTGAGTGCGCAATGAATTTGGGATGCACGCCCGATGTCATTGCGTGTCATTTTACTCTCAGGTGTGTCGGGCATGCCAAGCGTAAAATTCTGCCCATGAAATCTTGAAGGGGTTTAGTAAGGCAATGCATATTTCTCCATCAGACAAATCACATACTTACTACAAAGCAGTTCACAATTATTGAGCGGTTGACTAAAATAAACCAATACTCAAAGACCAGTCAGTTCTAAATAGGTTCTTGGAATACCATCTGTGTGATGCTTGTTTTAGGATACAGTGCAGAGTGGGGACAGTCTGCAGATTTTCAGACATGAATCGCCGTTTTTAGTTGCATCATTCTAAACAGGATATCTCTCTACTACAACTAAAATACAAGCTGCAAATGTAATACACCCAGAATTATGCAAACTGAGGATTAAAGAATTAACTCAGAAACCTATGGCATAGGAGATCATTCAGCTCATTGTTGTCTTTGCCAGCTGAGAGTGGAGCTATCCAGCGTAAACCACTTTCCAGCTCTTGGTTCTTAGCCTTCTAGGTTATGGCGCTTCAAGTGCGTACCAAAGTACTTTTTAAAAATGACAAGGGTTTCTGCCTCAAACAGTGAGTTCCAGACCCTACCACCCTCTGGGTGAAATAATTTTTCAACTCCCCTCTTTTTCTACGCAATCCAGTCATTGACCTCTCTAATAAGGGAAATAATTATTTGAGCAATTCCAACTAGATCCCTCATTTTCATACATTTCAATTAAAATTCCCCTCACCCTCCTCTGTCCGAAAGAAAATAACTCCAGTCTATTCAATCATTCTTTTCTTTTGAAAAAAAAGGTAAATCACTGGTTTGTCTATGAGATTCCCTAACACAGAATATAACAGAACTTCAGTTGGAATTCTTGAAACAGATCAGAATACAAGGTGAGAGAAAGAGGGACAGAGACCTCCACAGTGTGGGTGACCAATCCAAAAGGGCAGTGAATACATTCCAAGGTCTGCCTGTACCCAAACAAAGTTTATTGTACTTGCAAGAGCGTAGATGAGAGTGAGGCCAGAGAAAGCAAAGTCTCTGCACTGCAGTTGAGACTTCTTCCACTTGTCCCCACTTTTTCCAGCTCCTTTCTCCTCAAAGCGCTCATCTCATTTTCAATGCTATCTGAAATTGCATTTGTGAATAGCGCAGGAATGGCCAGGTAATGACGGTTACCTTGACACCATCGTAAGTGAGCACCGTAGGACCAACAGCTTACTCATTAACAGCTCCATTTCCACCACTTCCCACCCTACTCCCCTGAATACCAGAGCATTTCCTAGTTAATCTAGCATTATGCAGATTATTCAATTAGTGCATTTTTAAAAAGATCTGAAATGAAAATTCCTAACTACTGTTCTTTCTTTTACCCTGTAAAATAAAGGTGTGAAAAATGAGCATAAAAAAACCAGATCTGTTTGAAACCACCGAAAGTTTTAGAGATTAGTTACCCCTTTGCCAATATAACAGGAATACACATGTGAATTCAAAGGGCACAGCATTAACCATAATTTTCAGGTCAATTTATATTTTGAAGAAAGTCCAATTTAATTGCTTATTGAAGCCAATCATAGTGCTCAGGTAATACTTCTGTACTAAATTCTGCAAGGCACATTAGGGGCATTACACAAACCTACCCTGAGCACAGGTTTAGGAGGAAAGTTTCCAGTAACACTGACATGGGGAGGAGGTGGGGAGAAAATAAAGCTGGGGCTGTTTGAATTAACACTAGGGTCCCAGTACTGTCTGTAAACCAAACAGAGCAAAAGGCTAGTAAAATAAGCACAGGATGACTTTCTGACAGATGCCAATGCCACTTTGGTGTGTCTAGATTTGAGAGGTCAAGGCAAGTTCAGACTGCAGCAGACACACTGCCTCCAAACCCTACCAGCTATAAGAGTTTCACAGCACATGTGTCAAGATGCTGTGGCCCACGTTTTCAAAAAACAGTTACACTAAAAACTTTCTAAGAGCACCTGTTTGTAGTTCAGCCTACTCTAGGTCATAAGATATACAACTTCCCTGGCACCCTGCCCAAATCCATTGAACAGTCTCACTGGAGCAAAGATCTGTGTTACACTTCAGGGACGGACAGAATCTGATTCCTTACATAGTAACAAAAGAACTTCACATAATAAAACATTGTTCAAAATTTGCTAGTATGCGCCCAAAGATACACTGCATCACCAACAAATTATGAGGATAGAAAAGTTTCCTACACACTTCATTCAAAGCATTTCAAACCAATTAAGATCAGCAGTTCCTCTCAGTTGTCAACATTTGTGAACTATGATAATCTCAATCTTGGGGCAGTTTATCAGCTTGTCCATAGGATTCTAAGCATCGCATGACTGAAGTCAATACAATTTAAAGAGTAACATGTATTACGTACCTATTCAGGGGTCTGATTAAATCTCCAATTCACAGAATCACACTGCAAAAGAGGCCCTTCAGCCCATCAATTTGCACTGACAATTGCAATATAATAAAAGAAACTCTACAAAGACATCATGAAAGCACTAGACCAAATGCACCATCATGAAATGACGTTTCTCTAGTAATAATCAATGCACTTTAGGTTTGTGTGCCCATGCCCCAATGCTGGAGTCAGGAATCAGTAGTACCCAGCCAGATAAGAGGTCAGTGGCAGAAGAAAATCTTTTATTAGGCAAATATAACATCAAACATTGTATATTATCTTGCCAAAGCTGATGCTCTGGGTACATTTTAATCTTACGTAGCCTCTGCTTTTACAGGGAAGATTACTTGCATGGGAAACTTGCACAGACTGATAGCCACATTCTTCTTTCACAAATGGATGGTAATCCGAAAAGTTAAGACCCACTTCCTTGCCCCAATTTATCATACAAAACTTAGTGTTTGCCTCAAAAGGCACCAAGCCGTCTAGCTGCTCAACTGCCTGAAAGAGAAAACAAATAATGTACAGGTATCCCCATTTAAAGTGCGTTCTAATAGCACTTTCGGTAAATTAGGAATCTGCCCTGAATAGTGCTGCCACTACTTTTGTTTTAGCGCAGTTACTGAGCAAGGTCAGTCTTTTTCAAAAACAATCTGCCGCTTCGCCGCCTCCCTCCCTCCCAGGCCCTCCTGTTTGCGACCTCCAACCCCCCCCACACACCACTCACAGCTCCTCTCACTCACTTCCTCCCTCTTGCCATCCTTCTCCTGGGCCTTCGTGCACAGCAAAGGTTTGGCAGGAGATGGCAGCAAGCAAGAGTGGTAGAAGGAGGCAAAGAGATAGCAAGTGGTAAGGTCGGGGAGTATAGCAGTGAGCTAGAGGGATGACAAGCAGGAGGGTCAGGTAGGAAAGTGGCAAGCTGCAGGTGGGAAGTAGCAAGCATGAGGTGAATTGAAAGAGTTAGCAAGTTACTAAGAGTAAGCAAGGACTTTTGGGCCAGTTAGGTTGAAGGAAGCCAACAGGATTTTAATGTGAAGATTTAGGTCAGGAACGTAACCCATCCTTATTACATGTTTTCTTATTGGAAAGGTGATTTTCATTTAGCATGTCGTTTTTAGCAACACATTACGAGTGTTAAATGAGGGATAGCTACAATATCAAGCAGAAACAATCTGAAAACCTGTGCTTATTTTAATTTATGAATAGCAGATGAGTTGAAATGTTCAAGTGGGCTATTGTCATTTGAAGCAGAACACCCGTAAACAAAAGTTGCAAGTTTCCTAACATTTTTAAAATCAAAACATAAAAATTAATACTTCAACCCACAACCCTCTTCTTTCATTTAACAAAGTAGAAGGGAACGAAGATAGATTAGTAGAATTTAATTGGCAAAGTACTGTGCACTTGGTCCTTTTCAACCTAGACACAGTACATAGATTGAAGGAAGAGACCTATGGAACTGACAAATCCAATCCCACACTGTGTACTGTATGTTTTCAAAACCACAGGAACTGGATATAATGTAGCCATCACAGGGAAATGCACTTTTCAATTTTCCTTTCCACAGTAAGTCAAAGAGAATGAAATAGTGTCGATCTCCATAAATACTGCAACTGCAGGCCCCAAATGCACATAGACAATTGCACCATCCAGGATTGTGCAGAATCTGATCTGTGCCAAATTAACTGACTTCAGTCAAGATGCAAGTGCTATTAGCTTCAATGATGCTGGACTATGGGATTGAATAATCAACCAGAGTCCTCGATCCACTTGGGTACCCAGTAAACGAACTTGAAAAGTTTACACATGTGTGTACATTCAGTAAGAACTGTACCTCCAATCTACCTTTGCTCTTGTTTAAAATGTCTGAATTTCTCGATGTTTAGTTTTCCCAAACTGCAACAGTTTTCCACACTTATTTTGCACATTTGACATAGGCAAAAACATCCCAAGGCACTTCAAGGTCAAAAGAGAAATTTGGGAGTCAAACAAAAGAAGAGGATATTGGGTGGATGATCAAAAACTCAGTCAAAGAAGTGGATTTTATCAACAGTCTTAAAAAAAGAGAGAAAAAATGAGGAGGATGTGTTTAGGGAAGGAATTCCAGGGAGCATCCAAAATAAGTAGTGAGACACAGGAATGGAGAGTTTGAGGGAGGTTGTGTTTATAGGCTGGAAGAAGTTTTGTTTTAAAGCCCTTTGTATCTTTTTATAAATTTGAGAATTTTAAATCTGAGACATTTGGGGATTAGGAGACAATGTAGATCAGGGAGGACAAGTATTTTGAGTTAATGGAACATGGTTCAGGATAGGAAACAGGCAGCAGAGTTCTGGATAGGCTGACATTTACCAAAGCTGGAAAATGGAAGGTTCACCAGGACCGTATTGGAAATGCTTATTTTATTATTCCTTATTATATATAGAAGTAACACTTGATGTGGTAATGGAAATAACACTGAAGCTCCCCAACAGCAGATACCCTCATCTGTACCAGGCTTCAAACAAATTGTGGTATTACACCACATTCCTTCCTCAGTAAGGGACCAAATTTCAACAATATTAGAAAAAAACCCAGAATATTTTAAAACTATACATGTTGCAAAAGACACCCTGTCGTTATACTTTATGTACTTTTCTAAAGCTTATGGTATCATTGAGAATGCAACTTACTTTAAAAAGTCACATTTTAAGTTCTGGTCGCCACACTACAGGAAGGGTGTGATTGCACTGGAGAGGGTGCAGAGGAGATTCACCAGGATGTTGCCTGGGCTGGAGTGTTTCAGCTATGAAGAGAGGCTGGATAGGCTAGGGTTGTTTTCCTTAGAATAGAGAAGGCTGAGGGGGAACCTGATAGAGGTATACAAAATTATGAGGGGCATAGAAAGGAAGAAACTTTTCCCCTTGGCAGAGGTGTCAATAACCAGAGGGCATCAATTTAAGCTAAGGGGCAGGAGGTTTAGAGGGGATTTGAGGAAAAAAAATTTTCACCCAGGAGGTGGTTGGAATCTGGAACACACTGCCTGGGCGGGTGGGGGGATGGTGATAGAGGCAGGAATGCTCAACATTTAAGAAGTATTTAAATGAACACTTGAAATGACATAACAAACAGGGCAATGGGCCAAGTGCTGGAAAATGGGATTTGAATAGGTAGGTGCTTGATGGCCAGCACAGACACGATGGGCCAAAGAGCCTTTTTCTGTGCTGTATAACTCTATGACTAAGATCCAGGACACTTAGACAGTTCAAGCTGTATTATTAGTTTATTGTGGTATCTGAATTCCATCACCATACAGAAGTCTTTTAACTCCCTCATAACCATAGAATATTGCGTAACGTAAGCAGAACAAGTGGCAAGCAGCTGTCTAGTTACTATTTCAGCATAAAACTACAGACAGCAACAGTTGATTCTGTACTGTGGGGGCGTTAACCTCACTTACATGGAACTCTGTAGTGTTGAGAACGTGACGTCCATCTGGACTCCAGCGTGAAGCCACTAATCCAGCTGATCCCTCGTCAATCTTGCAGTGCCAATCAGGCTGCTCCAAAGACCAGACCTGTTTTTTAAAAAGCCATAATCTAAATATAATCACAGACTACATAAACAATGAGAATGTGTGTGTGCGAGAGAGAGAGAGAGAGAGAGAGAGAGAACGAGAACAGCTACTCAACCAACATTGCAAACCATAGAGAATTTTAGAAGACAATAAGCTGGATCATGAAAGATTGGCGCTGGATGCTACTGCAAAGGTAACGGTGTCCTTAACTGCAATGCCTTTCATCATATCATGATTTGGAATAGAATGTTGGTAGATTAATTCTCAGTTTTGTTCACTTTGGCTAGCAGATGACAGACTTGAGAAGAGTCTGCATTCAATGGTGAATAAAGTTCATTCACGTGTAGATGATGTATCAATTGTCTAAACTTTAAAAACGTAATTAATATCCACAATGTAGCTTGAAATGCACATTTTGCATGTACAAGATAGCTGCAGAATACAAAGCCAATCAGCATGAGCAGTCAATTTGTTTTTTGCCCATTGTGTAGCAAATACTTATTAGGCAGAAGTTGCAACTCCTGGAGTGCATTAGCAATATAAAGCATAAAATCCACATTAGGGCAGCTGTTCCAAAGAACATTAGTAACCTGCCAAGGACTGTCTGGTGATAGCATTTCTGTTCCAAAAGTAGTCTAACTAAATCTTACATTTGCAACTTATTAAAAACATTAAAATCCTGCAATGTTTGCATCTTACTGTATTTTATAATATTCAACATTAAGTATCACAGCAACCATTTCAAGAAAATGATAACAAGTGAAAGCAACTGAGCTGCCAAGTGTATAAAAATATACCATCTGATATAGAACTGTGGCATAATGACTACAAAGGCCCCAGGTTAGGTCACTTATCTTTACTGAGTTAGTTGGATGTTCTGTTGACAACTACTGTCAAACCTCACACATGAGGAATGACCGCTTGGGTGAGGCAGTAGAGGGTATTGAGTGCCTGGGGAATTGTGGAATACAGGTCACGGTCTTAAATGATTGACTAACACTTTGAAAAAGGCAAATGACACACAACAAATAATATTTTTTAAAGTTTCACGCCCATAAGAAGGGTCATTCTACAATTTTCCATGAAATTATGTACAAATTATGTACTATTTTTTGGATTTGCATGAAGCTGCAATTTTCCCTTAAATTTGCACTTTAATACAATAGGGCCGTAACTTTTGGCTAGTCTCGGAAAGTGCTGGCCCACAGCAGTTAGAAGAAATAAATGCACACTTACTTGGTCTTAAAAATTGCATTGTCACTTCCGTCCGCCGGAGCTGCTTGGGGCCTGCATTGAAAGGCTCCTCAAAGGCCCCAGCGAAATCCAGCTCCGGTGGATTCAAGGAAGCCACGACCCCTTTTTAAAAAAAAATAGCACTTACTACCGTGAAATAGGTAAGTTTAAAGGGCCAGGGGGAAAATAAGTGTCTAAGTTAAGTGGGTAGGTTTTGGGGGGCTAGGGTATCCAAGAGTGGTCTGGTGAGGGGTGGGTCGAAGATCCATAGGGAGTAGGGGGAGCGGGGGGGTGGTTGTGTCCAAGGTTGGGACAGAGGTCAGACGAAGATCGGGGGTGGGGGTCAAAAGTCTGTGGGGAGGGGGTATCGGAGGTTGGGGGTTGGGGGGGTAGTCCGTGGGGTTGGACTAAGCCTTTACAATAGTTACTCAGAAGTTAGAAAAGGTTTTAATTCTTCTACTTTTTTCTGAGTAACCATTGGCATAATCCTGGTGGAACCATCAAAGTCTGTAATTTAAACCACATTTTCAGATGGTTCCCAGTGCGGTGCAATTGTCCAGAGGAAGAGTGCACTTCTGGGCAATTGTCGTGCAAACCCTTACTTGGGAACTTCCCAGAGGGATTCCTCAGCACATCTTTGGGTACCCTCCCAAATCTGATACTGGTGAGCTCGGAAGTTATGGGCCAATGTACATTATATGTTCTGAAATATTTTTAATTCTGCACAACTGCAGAGATGCTCATATCTGAACATTGCCAAATTGATTACCTGTTTGTCACGAGGTGTGTAAACAGATCAACCTAACACATTGTTGTATGTTAAAATATTGAGGTGACACATTGGTTTTATTATGAGTATCAAATAACTGCAACATCTTAAAACCACCATTGCCTTCTTGGATGCGTATGTTCAGATCGGATTTTAAGTGAAGCAGTAGCAAAGCATATTAATATCACATCAAAATATTATCAAGAATGCAACCTTGATTTTTCCCACATGACACTACAGCACTAGTTTTCAGCACATTTGTAGTCAGTGGACTGAAGATTAAGCTCTATCCATCATGTCATTAATGTGGATGGACATCAGGGAGACACAAAATGGGAGTCTGGCCAACTCAAAAGCAGGTGGTCCCTTCTGCATCTTACTGCAATATAAACATTTTGTTAGTAAATTCCAGAGATACTGAAGCGCAAATTTGTTCCAGTCTATTTTTGGCACTCGAGATACATTTAGCAGGCCCACCTAGACATTTTACATCCCATTCTACGGTTTAGAAAAACCTCTCCTTGATAGCACAGTCAAGTGTTTAGGAACTTGGTGAAAATTTATGTCCTATCACTTTCTTGGTCTATACATCAGGAGTATGAACATGCTGCTGATTTTAACCTTGGTTTTAAAGCAACTCCCTACCAGTTTTCTACTCTTCCCACCCAAAGTTATTAACTCCCTCAAGGTGTACAAGAGTTAATGTTTCAGGCTGTGACCTTTCAAGTGATCCAGTCAAGACCTGAAACGTTAATTCTGTTTCTCTCTCCAAAGATACTGCCAGACCTACTGAGTGTTGCAGCATTTTCCATTTTTATTTCAAATTTCCAGCATCCACAGTATTTTGTTCTAGGAAAGAGACAGTTGAGGGAGGGAATTCCAGAGTTTAGGGCCTCAACAGTTCAAGGCATGGCAGCAATTAAAATTGGGGCTGTTCAAGAACCCAGAATTTGAGAAACACGAATCTTGGAGGGTTGTAGGGCTAGAGTAAAGACAGGGCAGGACAAGGCAATGGAGGAATCTGAAAACAAGAATGGGATTTTTTTTTAAAAAAGCATTACGTAACCGGGAGCCAATAAGTCAGTGAGCAGAGTGGTGATGAATGAATGAAACTTGTGCAAGTTAGGAAACATGCAGCAGAATTTTGGATGATTTCAGCTTTTAGGTTTATGGAGGATGGGTAGATAGGAGGTCAGCCAGGAGTGTGTTGCAAAAGTCAAGCCAGAAAGAACAAAGACATAAATGTACATGCATGAGCTAAGGCAAAAGCAAAGTAAGGCAATGTTACGAAGGTGAAAATAGGTGATCTTTATGAGGGCATAGATGTGCGGGTAGACATTTATTTCAGCGTCAGATACAATACCAAGGTTGTGAACAGTCTGTTTTAACCTCAGACAGTTGAAGAGAAAGGGATGGGCTCAGATGCTTGGAAACAGAATTTACAGTAGGCGCTGAAGAAATGGCTTCAATGTTCCCAATATTTAGTTAAAGGAAATTTCAACTTAGCCAGTACTGGATGGCAGACAAGTAGTCTGATACTTTAGAGGGTGAAGGTGTTAAGCGAGGTAGAGCAGGGTGTTTTCAGCGTTGTGTGAAAACTGATACTGTGTTTTTGGATGACTGCACTGAAGCACAGCAGGTGGATGAAAATAGGAGGGGGCCAAGGATAAATCCTTGGGGAGTTCTAGAGGTAATGGTAAAGAAGTGGGAGCAAAGCCATTCCAGGCGATTCTCTGGCTACAATATAACAGGTAAGAATGGAACCAGGTGAGCACAGTTCCACCCAGCTGTACAAGAGTGGGGAGATATTGAAGGAGGATGGTGTGATCAACGGTGTCAACAATAGTGTCAAAGGTGGCAGACAGCTTAAGAACAAGGAGGGCTAGTTTATCTCTGCCACAGTCATATAGGGTGCCATTTTTGGCTGTTAAGAGCCATTTATGGCAGAGGCAGAAATCTGATTGGAAAGATTTAAACATGGAGTACAGGCAAAGGTGAGCACTGATTTAAGAGGTGAAAGCGCATGCAAGGACTTGAGACCGAAGAGAGATTGGAACTGGTGGGAATGGTTTGCTATGATTGAGGGACCAAATATTATTGTTTCTGAGAAGAGAAGCAATGACAGCAGATTTGAAGGACCATTAACAATATCAGTTAAAGGGGTTGGGGGGGGGGGGGGGTGGTGTGTGGAGGGGAAGTTCGGTGATCAGTTTACTGGGAATAAGGTTGAGAAAGCAGAAGGTAAGTCTCATTGACAACAGGAGCTAAAGAGGGCATGGGGGGAGATAGAAGAGAAGCTAGAAAAAGGTGCAAGTTGAAGGCTGGGATAGGGCAGGGAACCTTAGAGGAAATTTGTCCTGTTGGGCAGGGGAAAGGACAGGAAGTCACAGAGACAGACGAATAGTTGGTCACGATCTTTGTGACAAAGAAGCCCATGAGATCCTCAAACATCATTTGAAAATGGAGAGGAGGCATGGGAGAAGGGTTTTTTTTTAAATGCTTGCAGTAGAGAAAAAAGCTAGGGGTTACCTTTCTATTCCAGGATAATCCTGCAATGCAAAGTAGTTTGTTAGAGCAGAGCAGGACCCGATATGTGGTCCAGCCAGATCTCCCGACGAAGGCTAAGCTAGTTGTCTGCCACTGATATTCAAGTTTGTGTCCCTTGAATGCAAGAGAGCAAAGATGATGCCCATTGCATATTAATTCACATGTAGAAGAGCATCAGTCCATCTAGCCCACATATCCATGATATGCCCTTGGTATACCTCTAACTCTGAATACCCTCATATCCTCCAAGGAGATCGCAACAGTGAAGTAACCTTATGTTGGCTCCAGCACAACATTTCTGCAGAATCGATTGTACATCACAAGTTGCATTGTACCCATCTATAATGGCATAGATCCAAACTCCTGAAGAGCTAAACAGCGAGCTCCAGGGTAGCTTTAATGTGTGTACACAAAGCAATGCTCGTCGAAGACATCAGGCAGAAGTGTCCTTCAAAGGACACTTTGAAGACATATACAGACACATAGAAGAAATGCACATGCTGACATGCAAAATGGCTAGAGATATTTTAGAGAAGGCTGAATATCCTGCTTGTGCAAGGTGAGCATTACCTGGCTGAAGCAATAAATGACTCAAGTGAGTTGGATTATCGGATGAATAAAATGGATAAATCAATTTATACAGTATCCTTCACAATCTCAGAAAGCCTCAAAGTGCTTGCAGCAAATGAAGTACTTTTTGAAGTGTAGTCGTCATTGTAATGTAGGAAATGTGGCAACCAATTTTCAAACAGCAAGGTCCCACAAACAGCAATGAGGTGATAACTAGATCATTTGTTTTTATGATGTTGGTTGAGGGATAAATATGGGCCAGGACACCATGGACAACTTCCCTACTCTTCTTCAATGGGATATTTTCCATCCATCTGATGGTGCTATTAGTCAGTCTAACATCTTATTAAAAAGATGATACATCCAACAGTGCAGCAGCTGCTTAAAGTCAGCATAGATTATGGATTTATCTGGAGGGCAACTTGAACAACACAACCTTCTGCCTCAAGGCAAGAGTGCTGCCAGTAAATGAAGGCTGACACCATAAAACGATGGGCAGAAATTAAAAAGCGCTCCTCAATAATTCCTCATTAGATCCTAAACTGATTTCAGTGGTTCTTAGCATCAAGAAAAAACTCCAACAGATTTGAGCCTGTGCTACAAATATTCTGACAACAATCCTTATTAATTTACATCAAATTAACCAATTGCCCTGGCTAATACTTTTTCAGGCTGAAAAGCTGATCACAAACAAAATGGGCAGTACCCAACCAAAACTTGCTTTTATATATGTTAATAATAAAATGTTTCCAAGTCATTTAAATCTACTGCTCAAATCTTGGTTTAAACTAATCCACTATGCAATGCCTAAAATAGTCACATTCCACCAGTTCACGAAACACCACAGAGTCAGAAACAAATGAAAAAATATTCAGATTGGGTCATGCACAGGAGCCAAGACGGGCTAAATGGTCTTTTCTGATTTCATCATTTTCAGTAGCAGACCTACCCATGGTTAACTAAAGGCATATACTGGAGCAGACATCTTACAAAACTATATGGCAAACAATACTAATTTTTCTGTTGAAAGATGAATGCATGAAAGTGAGAGGGGTTCTAAACAAAGAAAAATAATCACACATAGACCCATTTTACCTGTACGAGTCCACGCTTGTACATGGCACACAAGACGAAAAGAGAGTCTGCAGACCATTCAACATATTGAATCTGGTCCAGACATGTGTACAGGTGCAGGACCTGCAAGGTGTGCGCATCACGGATTACCAATCGGTATTGGACACAAACAGCCTGCACAAAAAGATCAAATACATTAAAAATAATTATGTTTAGCAGAGATGTAAATAATTTATAGTTAGATTTTTATTCTCCCCCACAAAAATTTCACACATTACTCAGAGTGGTTATTCAGTCTTGTTGCCTCCAGAATAGCGGATATTACCTCCACTCTCAAGATGAGATCTTGTGGGAGTACATCGTACTTTCACATAACTGACCTATACATAAATCTTGCCTACACGCAGTGGCACAAAAACCTACCTTCTCCAAGTTAAAAAGGGCGAGAATGCTTCAGTTATGATCCTTAAGGTTTACAAATCTGCAAAGTTTCAAACTTGCCTCCAGGTGACTATGTGCAGATATTGACAATTCCAGGCAGTTGTCCTGATGTTCAGAAGTTTGTCAGCATCTCAAATGGAAAACAGTACTCTCATTGTAAAAAGATTTATTGATATATAACAATATGATACTGAGTCAGCAAATGCAGAAATCTATTAAATCTGTGGCCCCTGCAGACACCTTCATGCTTTAAACCTGTCAGTCTCTCTAGATTAGCTGGGGGTATTGTGAGGAAGTGGGGGGTGGTGGTGGCATCTAGCAGTGAGTCTGCAACTATCAATTTAATTTGGAAAACAGCAAACGAACAACAAAAAGGGGAACTGAATGAAGGAATACCTACTCAGTTTCCTGAATTACATAAGCCTTGTCATGTAAAATCAAGTACTCATAGCATATCACAGCACAGAGTTCCTACAAAAGCCAGCTTCCAACCTCTTAATAAACCTATGTGGCCCTTTGTCAAATGCCTACCAAAGGTCCATAGTACAGCAGATGTATCAATCTTCTGTTAATTCTAAGAATGTAATCAAGTTCGTCAGTCACAATTCGACTTAACAAATCCATGCTGGTTCTTATTGATTAATCCATACCATTCTAAATAGAAGTTTTTGTTTCTTTTAATGGTTTCCAAAAAACTCCCCTCCACCAATGTTAGGTTGACTGGCCTGTAGTTTCCTGGGTCAACCCTCTCCCCTTTCTTGAATAGCAGCACATTAACCACCCTTGAATTCCACAACTCTTCATAGCTAATTAATTTCTTTCAAAGAATCGTAGAAATTTACAGCACAGAAGGCCATTCAGTCCACCATGTTCCCACAGGCCAACAAATAGCCATCCAGCCTAAAGCCACTTTCTAGCTCTCAATCCCAGCCTTATAGTTTCCAGAACTTCAAATGCATATATAAATACTTCTTAAATGTTATGAGGGTTTCTGCTTCTACCACCCATTCAGGCAGTGAGTTCCAGATCTCCACCACCCTCTGGGGGAGGAAAAAACCCATCTAAATCTCCTACCCTAAACCTATGCCCCCCCAGGTTATTGACCTCTCAACTAAAGGGAATAGGGCCTTCCTATCTATCTAGACCTCTCAATTTTATACATTTCAGTTAGGTCCCCATCCAGCCTCCATTGTTCTAAAGAAAACAACCCTAGCCATTCCAATTTTCCCTCAACTAAAATTCTCCAGTTCAAGCATCATCCTTATAAATCTCTTCTGTACCCTCTCTAGTGCAATCACTTCTTTCTTACAATGTGGTGACCAGAACTGCACACAATACTCAAGCTGCGCCTTATCATTTTATACAGTTCAAGCATAATCTCTCTGCTCTTATATTCTATAAACTTGGCTAATAAAAGCAAATATTCCATATACCTTCCTGACCACCTTATCTAACTGAAATAAAAAGCAAAAAAAAAGTTCTGATGAAGAGTCATTCGGACTCGAAACGTTAACTGTATTCCTCTCTGCAGATGCTGTCAGACCTACTGAGTTTTTCCAGGTATTTTTGTTTTTGTTTTTGACCTTATCTAACTGTCCGGCCAGTGGACATGCACTTCTCTGTGCTTCTCAGTATCAAAAGTACACTCAATGTTCTGTAGGCAAAGGTGCCATCATAGCAAGGTCTCTCAAACTGAGATGAATAATCAAGTCTGGCAGCATCGGCCAGATGCTTTAGTTCTTTAGTTCTGCTGAAGGGTCATGAGGACTCGAAACGTCAACTCTTTTCTTCTCCGCCGATGCTGCCAGACCTGCTGAGTTTTTCCAGGTAATTCTGTTTTTGTTTTGGATTTCCAGCATCCGCAGTTTTTTTGTTTTTATATATGAATAATCAAGTGTCTGTTTTTGGCAGCGTTTGGAAGGACCAAAATTCTGCAATCGGATGGTTTTTTTTAGTGGACAATGTGAGAATTTCATACACGAAGCATTACACTGGGGCACCGACCACAGTACTGAACAAGCCCACCTGTGAATGAGGGAGGCGAGTTTATTCATGATATTTAAAGGGGAAGCAAAGTGGCCGACTGTCCACAGCCAGTCTCTGACCGTGCGGCGATCCAAATACTTACCGAATACCTGCCGTCAGGAGACAGTCTGCAAAGCTGATTCGACTGTTTGAACAGTTCAGAGAAATTCATTGCGACTGGCCCGGTCTGTTCACGCCGGGCCCCCTCGCCCTTTCCCCCGGCCTATTCACGCCGGACCCCCTCGCCCTTTCCCCCGGCCTGTTCACGCCGGGCCCCCTCACCCTTTCCCCCGGCCTATTCACGCCGGGCCCCCTCGCCCTTTCCCCCGGCCTATTCACGCCGGACCCCCTCGCCCTTTCCCCCGGCCTGTTCACGCCGGGCCCCCTCACCCTTTCCCCCGGCCTTTCCGTATCAGCACCGGGTCTCTCACACTGTCCGCACTTTGACTGAACTGAATCCCCAACAACACTGTCTGATTCTATCGCGATTCAAGTTTCCGAAAACCGTTTTAAACCGCCATTTGAACACAGCGAACCTGCCGGAAGAGTCAGACTTTCTGCTCTGATTGACAACGATATCCGCCAATGAAATTGGGGAGATAGCGGAAGCTGCCGCCGCTGCACTCTGGGAGTTGTAGTTTCTAACGATCGGCGGGTGTGAGGAACCAACGGTTTTCCGAGCGGGGTTTCGCATTTGGGAATGAGATTCCTCCAGCAATGTAAAATATGAGGGGAATCAGTCATAGCAAATTGATCGAATAGAAGATCATCTGACAGCACGTTATTTTTTTCCTGGTAACTTGCCCAAATGCATTATTTTATATGGTCAGATTTAACTCATGCCATGGCTTTATACACAACTATCGCTTTACAACAAACTATCCTCAATATTTGCAAAAGCATGTGTCCTTAATATTTGTTCAGCATGTTGTTTTTAACCAGATTCATGCAAACTACAATAATGTTACCGTACAAGATGAAAATGTCACTTCTTTAAAGAAAACTCTAAATCCCCAGAGAATGAAATGCAGTACATCTTAAAGTACAATGCCCAATATTATGAAGAAATTATATTATTATTTAAACATTTGTAGGAATGACTTGACGCTGCAAATTGTATCTACAGGATGCATTGCAGTAACTCGCCGAGCTTAGTTCTCTCACTGACGGGACAAGAGCATTAATATCACAGAAACGTCATCCCTCTCGAGTTTCCTTTCAGGTCATTCACCATCCTGACTTGGATGAATATCACTGCTCATTTGTCATCACGACCAAAATCTTGGGGAATTCCATAATTCCATTACAACAAGAACTGCAGTTGTTCAAAGAGATGGCACACCACCATTTTCTCAGGACATCTGTGGTTGGGCAATAAACGAAGCGTTGCCCACACAACAAGAGAAAGTGTTAGGGGACAGCAGGCCTTTCTTAATAGAAAAGAACTGTCATCCCCTAGGAATCCCCTGCGTGTGCTAAGATAGGAGACCAGGTAAAGATAGCAACCAAAAAGTATAGAAATTTGACAAAAAAATACTTTGTGACATTATAAAGACAGCTAATACTTTTTATCCAACCTAAACTTTGACATTTATGTTGATCATATGCACTTTGCGCAGGACTTAAATGCAGATATTTATTTTCCTGATTCTTATCTTACGTTTTCTCTACATTATTCTGCACAGTTTTGTGTTGCTCTCTTAGTACTTAAGGTCTGTATAATTGTTTTTGCTTTGCTCAGTTGCTATCCAGGATTTGTCTATAACCGACGCCAACTGTTGCAATATGAGGGAATGCTAAACTGTCGAGGTACCAATCCTTCAGATAAACCATTGTTAAACTGAGGTCACGTTTGCCTGTTTTATGGAAGCTAAAGATCTTTTTGCATTATTGGAAGAGGAAGGATTGCCCTGGCCAGCATTCATTCCCTCAACCATCAGAACTGAAATTAAATAGATTAATTGGTTATTTATCTGATTTCCGCTTTCAGTGTTGCTGACACATCATGATTGCCATCTCATCCCCCCACCACCATTTGTCTATATTAGAACAATCACTAAACTTGAAAAGAGACTCACTTTGTGAAACACATGCAGACATTTTAGATGATGTAATAAGGTGCTTTGTAAATGCAAATGCAAATCTTGCTCGTTTGCTTCTATTTTGCAAACTTCCCTAGAGGCTTTCAAAGACCAGCCAAGAGTTCCGAAGGATTAATATTTCCCATCATATTTGGTTCTGCAAATCCCTTTTTGGGTCTGCTTTGTTTCTTTTCCACATTATTTTGTCTTTAGATTTAATTTTTTTTTAGAATCACTATTGAAAGTGTTTTTTGTCGTTTCTTTGTTCTTTACTGAGCCTTTTCGCTCCTCCTGTTGATTGTATTTTCTTCCCGCCTGTATAAGCCCGAGTGGCGGCTGTTCCTTTCGCAGACGTGACTCTCCCACTCTCTCTCTCTCTTGTCTCTGAATGAATCAGCCTTTATATACAGTATATATATAAACAGTCAGAGACTCTCCCTCTGGCCCCCAGCCAGGCGGAGCTGTCAGTCTCTACCGTCTCTTTCTCCAGCCCAGGTAACACCAACCCATCTCAAATGCACTCTCCGGTTGCTGAAGCGACGGAGACGCCTGCTCTGAGTTCCCTGAAACGTTTGCAATCGGACAATGTTGATGAATTGAACTCCCGGCAACATACAGTCCGTCTGTGACCAGCAGGGAGTCAGACGGTGTCTTGAATTTTCATTCGCAAGGCGACCGCAGCAAGTCGCCTCACTCCAGGTGAGAAAAGGGGATTTTGGCACCCGGTTTCTGCACTAGATATCGGTAGATACGGGGTGAAATGATCCACTTTTCTTTTACTGTTTTTCATGTGTAGCATTGAAACTGCCTGAGGTATTTTTAAACTTTGAAAGTCGGCTTGGTCTTTATTAAAATGTTCTTATTAATATTGTATTTTCCCTTGCGATTCTCTGTAACTGTTCAGGCTACTTAATAACATTCAGTATTTTGATACAGAGTTACTCTATATTTAAATTATTTCCTCCGATATGGAATGGTTTGTGTGTATATTTATAATGCTATATGGCAGCAGGAAAAAAGTGTTTTATTTCCTTGTCGGCTACGTATTGTGCTCAATTTCAACCATACGAGAGTTTAGGCATAATTTTAGCTTTTATTCGATTGCAGAATAACGCGGTGTCTTTCGCTTACTTTGCTTTAACCGCAAAGGATATTTATCTAATTAAATAATCGTTGCACATTGGTTATTAATTGCTGAATATTTACTAGCATTCTAAATAAGCTGTAATGTCTAAGTACGAACTTCAGTTGATAATTCTTAAATATATTTAATCTTTCGTTTACAAATTATGGTTTAAAATCTTGAGTACGTTAAACGCTAAATTTCCCCTTAAGAATCTCAGTTAATTGAAGGTGTGCCCTGCGAATTTAAAAATATAGTCTTTCATATCTAGCTTATATAACCAACCACACAATGCCATCATGGATATTATGCATTTTGCGTAGGTGTATGTCAGAAATACTGTAAGATCTATCATTGTTGCAAAAATGACTTAATTTCAATAAGATACTGGAGAACAATTTATTCCTTTTAAGTCAACAGAAGGTGAATCCTATTGGAATGTTGTTCCAGTTATTGGATGCCAGTATTGTACATCATAGCACAGGGAAACTAATGTTCTAAAAGCAAAATAGTGCAGATGCTGGAAATCTGAAATAAAAACAGAAAATGCTGGAAAAACTCAGCAAGTCTGGCAGCATCAGTGGAAAGAGAAACAGAGTTAACGTTCGAGTCCATAGGACTCTTCAGAGATCCAGCATTTTCTGTTTTTATATTGGTTTCCCTGTTCCTTTTCCATGAGAATGGGGTTCCTTACTTTATGTAATGGGGGCTAACGGACAATTAATACATTGTATGAGAGTACTGAGACAGTGTCAGTCTTAGAATGAAATGTATATTACTGCTAAAATATGAGAATGGCATATGAATTGCAATGGCTATTCCTTCCAGCCAATGAATAACTTCCTCCAGTTATTACAGACTGTGCCTTCAGTCTTTTTAAAGATGCACTGTTTTCGTGAAAAAGTATCTGAGAAGCCCTTTTTCAAAATTTGTTTGCAAACACTTTAGCACAATGACATAAACTGTGCCAAAACACCTCCTCATTTCAACATGACATCAACATAGTAAAAAATGGCACAAAGGCAGACTTTGCCTCAGCTTCCCAACAATGGAAAATAGGTTTGCAAATGCTTTTTTCCATTAAGATGGTTTCCCTTTAAAGGTGCAGTCACTAAAAGGGCTGTCTGCAGGAGGCTTCAACTGTCACAGGCAATAAACAATTTCACTTTCTTTCTACTAATGCTGCTGTAAACTTCCTCTTAATCATTTTCAATTTGCACATGTAAGATTGCCAGAGCTAGGATTTTTTTTGTGTTTCAGGCAGTTGGTAGTGTTTGAGAAGGAGGCGAGTCTGTGAGCAGGAAAGTTTGTGAGTAAGGAAGAAAGAATTAACTTACAATGTAGCATCTTTCACTACCTTGGGAGGTCCCATAGCACTTCACAATAGGAACAGCACTTCCTTGGTTTAATGTAGGGCAAGGCAGCAGCCAAATTGCACACAGCAGTGCCCACAAAAAGCAATGCAATAAAAGGTCAAATAATCTGTTTTGATGTTGATTAAGGGATAAATACTGGCAAGGACCCTGGGGAGGTCCGCTCTTCTTCAAATAGTATCATGTTATATTTTATGTCCACCCAAGAGGACAGCAGATAGAGCATCAGTTTAATGTCTCCTTCAAAATACAATACAATACAATCTCAGTACTACACTGTCAGCTTGGATCATTTACTCAAAGTCTCTGGAGAGTATTTGAACCCACAACCTCCTGACTCAGAGGTGAGCATGCTACTAAATGAGCCAAGACTGACACCTTAGAGTGAAAGTAAAGTTTTATCAATAGATGAAATGGACTCAGGTAGATCAGCTATTTACAAGATAATTATTGATGATGAAGACCATTTGGCCAATTCTATTTTGTCTTTCTAGTATGATTCAAAAGGCCCTCCATTGCAAACCCAATTGGTCTTTAGATAATTCCATGGTTTTCTCTTCCACTGCTGTATCTGGGATGCCATTATATCTGTTAATCACTTTCTCTGAGAGGATATTAATCCTAAATTTGCCTTTGGTGGCCTCTTGTCCCACTCTATATTTAATTCCAACATCAAAAACAAAATACAGTGGATGCTGGAAATACAAAACTAAAAAAACAGAAAATGCTGGAAATATTTAGCAGGTCAGGGAGCATCTGTAGTGGGAGAAACAGAATTAACATTTCAGGTCAGTGACCATTTTTCAGAAGTGGAAAAGGTTAGCGATGTAATAGGTCTTAAGCAAGTACAGAGATAGGGATAGGGGGAGAGGGGAAGAACAAAAGGGAAGGTCTTTGATAGGGTGAAAGGGAGGAAATGTTAAATGACTAAAGGGATGATGGCTCAAGGCAAAAGGAGATAGTAATGGGACAAGTAAAGAAACAAAAGATGAGTCTAGAGAAGGTGTAAATGGAAAAAGTAGAATCATCACTAATAGCTGCTGTAAAAAAAAAAGGGAGGCAAGAGTTAAGGTCTCAAATTATTGAACTCAGTGTTGAGTCCAGAAGGCTATGAGGTCTCGTTCCTTGGGCTTACCTTAAGCTTCATTGAATAGTGTAGGAAGTCAAAGACAGAGAGGTCAGAGTGGAAGTAGGATGGAAAATTAAAATGACAGTAAACTGGAAGTTAGTGGTCATGCTTGTGGATCAATGGAGGTGTTACATAAAGTGGTCACTCATTCTGCATTTGTTCTTCTCAGTGTAGAGGAGTCTGCCTCATGAGCAGTGAATGCAGTATACTAAATTGAAAGGAGTACAAGTGAGTTACTGTTTTACCTCCAAAGGAATGTTCAGGGCATTGGACGGTGGTAAAGGAGGAGGTAAAAGGGCAGGTTTTGCATCCCCTGCACTTGTGTTGGAAGGGGATGGGTGATTGAGGAATGGCCAAGGATGTCACAGAGGGAGCACTCTTTTTGAAATGCTTAGTGGGGAGGGGAGGGAAAGATGTGTTTAATGGTGGCATCACATTGGAGGTGGCAGAAATGGCAGAGGATGAACCATTGGTTGTGGAGGCTGGTGGGTTGGAAGGTGAGGACTTGAGGACCCCTATTGTGGTTCTTGGAGGGAGGGGAAGTGATGGGAGCTAAACTGTGGGATTTGGAACTGATATGGTGAAGGGTCCTATCAACTATTGCAATGGGGATTTCTCAGTTGAGGAAAATGGGAGGCATATTGGAAGCACTGGGGTGGAAGGTGACATCAATAGAACAGATGAAACAGAGAAACTTAGAATGGAATAGGGTCTTTACAGGAAGTGGAGTGGGAAGAAGTGTAGTCAAGGTAGCTGGGAGCCAATGAGCTTACATTAGATAGTGATCAATAGCCTACCCCCAGAAATTAAGAGAAAGAAGTCAAGGACGTGAAAGGATGAGTTAGAGATGGACCATGTAAAAGCAAGCAAAGAGTGGAAATAGGAAGCAAAGTTGATGAAATTTTCCAGTTTGGAGTGAGAGCCAGAAATGGGAACAATATACTGAAAAAGAAGTGAAGGTGGGGATATGAATAGGACTTGGACAAGTAATGTTCTGCTTATCCCACAAAGAAGCAGGTATAGCTAGGATCCATATGGGTTCCCAGAGCAACAAGTTTACTTGGAGGAAGTAAGTGGACTCAAAACAAAAGTTGTTTGATGTGGAAATAGTTCAGCCTAGGGAAAGACGATGGTGGTGATGGGAACAGGTTTAGGCCCTGTCCAAGGAAGAAATGGAGATCCCTCAGGTTGATGTGGAGGGTAATGGAGTTTTAATGGGATTGGACATCAGTGGAGACAGTTAGGGCTATGAAACTGGAAACCAGTAAAATGGCAGGGGCCTTCAGAAGAGTCCTGAATGTATGTGGAAAGAGACTGGACAAGAGGAGAAAAAAAATAGAATCATGCTAGGATGAAATCAGTTCCTTGGGGCAAGAGTAGGTTGAAACCATTGGTCTGCCAAAGCAATCCTGTCTGTGAATCTTGAGAAGGAAGTAGGAGTGGACTGTGCAGGATTAGGGGTCCAAGGCTGACAGCTGTGGAGAGAAGATCTGCAGAGGAGATGAGATCAGTAACATTCCTGAAAACAATGGCCTGATGTTCAGTGGTGGGGTCATGATCCCAGGGGAGGCAGAAAAAGGTGCCAGAGAGTTGGCTTTTCATCTCCACTAGGTAGAGATTGGTTCACAAAACAACAACAGTTCTACCCTTGTCAGTGGGTTTAATGGTAATGTCAGGGTTGGACCTGAGAGAATGGAATACTGAAAGTTCTGAGGGAGATAGTTTAATATGAGTGAATGAATGGGTGGAAAAATTGATGCAACCATTGACACACCAACAGTTCTCAATCAAAAGATCCATGGTGGGCTTAAGGCCAAAGAGAGGTATCCAGGTGAAACAAGAATTCTGAAACCATGAGAAAGAGTCTAAAGTGCAGGTGCAAGACTCTTGGCTAAAGAAGTGGGCATAGAGGTGAAGTTGATGGAACAACTTTCAGTGTCATGCTGTGAGCTCAAAATTCATTGAAGTGGGGGTGTAAGGGGATGAAGCTGAAGCCTTTGCTGAGAACTGCTGAGAACAGAGGAGAAGGTCAGAGGGGATAATGAAACTACAGCAAGGTGTGAAATTGGAAGAAAGGACGGGGCTTCAGGAAAATGAAGGGGAAGGAGGATCTAGAGGTTCATTGGTATCCAAGAGTTTTTGGAATTTGTGATACTTGAAAGGAACAAAGAAAGAAAGATTTTGTTAAAGTTCAGATGAGGTGAAGGATCAATTGGAACTGTGGACTAGGAGAGCTTTGAATCAGTGCTGCTGAAGAGAGAAGTTGAGAGCATGGATATAGTGGCGCAAGGCATCGAGCATGGATCTCAGAATGTGATGAGAGCAGTCTTTCAAGGAATGATGAGCGTTTTAGAGATACCTGTAATCATTGGTGGATCTGAAACATGAAGGGGGAATTTCAGTTCTAATCCATGTGGAAAAAGTCTGAGATTGCTGAGGAAAGAGTTATGGATATGAAAGTGGGTTTTGGTAAATCCCTGACCAGACACAACAGAACCGGAAAGCAATGAAGATGAATAAGGTAAGAGAGACAAACAAAACTTCGGTCAGCGAGAAAAGCAGAACTTCATTAAGGTGGGCATTCCTGGAAGAAATGTGTCAATGAATTAAATGCTAAAGCAAAATACTGCAGACGCTGGAAATCAGAACTAAAAAATTAGAAACTGTTGGAAATACACAGCACAGCAGGCAGTATCTGTGGAAAGAGAAACAGTTGACATTTCAGGTCGATGACTATCAGAGCTAGAAAAAGTTAGAGGTTTAACAGGCAAATACAGAGGGAGAGGGTGAAAGGACGAAAGCAAAGATCTCTGATGAAATGGAAGGCAGAAGAGATTAAATAACAAGAGGGATGATGGTGCAAGGCAAAAGGAGATGGTAATGGGGCAAGTAAAGAAAGAAAAACATATGAAGGCTTTTAATGGAGCCAGGAGTCTTTCAGTGCATAGGCCAGGTGGCTATTCTTATAAGGTAAACCATAGCTTGTGGTAGCGCTCTCCCACTCGAGTCCAAAGAGTTGAAGACATAACCTAGGCTTTTAAAAAATTCTTGCACGGTATATGGGCATCGTTAGCTAGGCCAGTATTTATTGCCCATCCCTAATTGCCCTTGAGAAGGTTCTGGTGAGCCAGTTTCTTGAACTACTGCAGTCCATGTGGTGTAGGTATACCCACAGTGCTGCCACTCCACTGCGATACTAAGAGAGTACTTCACAGCCAGAGTGTTATGTTTTAAATTAGACATTAAACCGAGGCCACATCTGTCCTCATGGACAGAGGAAAGAGGTCCCATTGCACTACTCAAAGAAGAGCAGGGAATTTCTGGTGACCTGGCCAACGTTTAGCCACCCTGCCCCCCAGCCGGCTATATCAAATAGGTTAACTGCTCATTTATCTCACTGTTGTTTGTGGGACCTTGCTGTATGTATTTTTCCTGCTGTATTTGCCTACAGTACAAAGGTGGTTATATTCAGCTGGAAATTTGTCTTCAGCCCCAAATAAGGCCACCTTTCTTTGATGCACCTCCTCAGCAAGACATCCAACTCTTCGGCATCAAAAGAAACAGCGTTGTTCTCATGTGCCATTGGAAATAACTAGTCTACTTTTGCTTCCGTGACATCCCTTTATTAGATAGCTGCATCCCTTTGAGAGCTGCTGCCCTGATGGATTTTGCACTCCTAAACCATGTGTGCTAAAAGCAAGTTCTATGGGAAAGCTTTTCAAACTCCAATAGCCTTGAGAGGAGGGACTCCCATTAGAAACTTTGGTCCGGTGTGGCTTCGCAGCTGCCAGCATACATGCACTGAATGTGAAGAGTCAGTCTTTATTTTGCCATTTTCAGAAAATCAGGGCTGTAAAATTTACACTCATTCCCAATAACTTTGATAAGGTCTAGTTATTGGCAAATCTGGATGATCTGTTTTAAGATTCATCCACCAACAAGCCATTTCCAAACCTCCAGGCCCATGACATTTGCAGGACAAAACAGTGAGTCAGGAAAATAGAATTGGATTGCCTGGGTAACTGGGCAGGATTGCCATTGTTCATGGGTTGCATATGGGCTGCAGGTTATAATTAGGAAACTCCAGGCATAAGCAGAGGCATAAGTACAGGGGTAAAAGCAGAGGTAATGCTAAACCTATGCAAATCAATTATTAAGTCACAGATTTGGACAGGTAGATTTGGTGGTAGAAGCAAAACCCATAAAAGCTTTTAAAGGACAGTGGTTAAATATTTGAAAAAGAAAATTTAAAACCGTATGGCAATAGGGTTTGAGTCACAAGCTGTTTCTCATTGCAAGGGTTGGAATTGCCTCCTGTAATTTTGGTAATTAGCCATAATCCACAAAGGAGCAAAGGCATCTCTCTCCATTAGAGAGAAACAATTGGTTATGCATAGCTTGAGGGGCACCACTTCACAAGTGCAAAGCAAGGTGAGGAAGCAGATCTCCATGGGCTACCACAGCTGGTACAGAGATTGAACCCATGCTGTTGGCATTATTCTGCATCACACTCTAGTCATCTAGCCAACTGAGGTAACCAACCTCCACAATTGCCCCTCTGGTGTGCTGTAAAATTTTATAATTCCAGGTCTTATGATCTTGATTGTGGATGATATGTGGCTTGGCTAGACCATCAGGATGGTAACGGGAGGATAAAATCGAACACCATTTGGGGGATAAAAGATCTCCAGAAGTCAGTAGTTGTTCTATGTGAAAAGTATCTTTAAAGGCTTAAATGAAACAGTTCCTAATTCAGAATGAAAATCAAACAGGTAACTCATCACATGTTATGTGTCATCACACTTTGAAAGGATTAGGTTGATCTTTTCTGCCTGATTTTTAGATTCGTTCAATCTGTTTCTTAAGAAGAATACCGAAGAAGAATAGCTTGTTCCTCTGATGAATTATAAATTTCTGGACTTTTAAGCTCCTAAGGAGATATGATGATTCCAAAATTAATCCTTCACAATCACACTATTGAATGGTTGAAGCCTATAGACATTTCCCCAGATGCTATAAATCCTCTCCATAGTCAACGAATCAGGAGACAGACCTCAACATTGATGGAAACTTCACATATTCCCTGTCCCCACCTAACTCTTCAAGAAATGCCAGGAGAAGTTTTAAAAACAAAAAATGCTGGAAATGCTGAGCAGGTTTGGTAGCATGTAGAGAGAAAACAGAATTAACGTTTCAGGTTGTGACCTTTTATCAGAACTAAGGGAAGATTTGTTGCCTAAGAAAAATCCAAGCACAGATCCCATTGAAGACATATATTGAAATTCTGGCCTCCTTAGAAAAACTAATTTTATTGCAGGAGAGATAGAATCACATTTTTGTTTGGAATTGCAAATAAATGCAATGGTTTACAAACTAACATAACTTTACTAGGTGAAATCTGATTTTCCATCTCTTCACCTATGAGTGTCATCAGAAACTGCAGTGAGAAGATAGGACAAAGCACAGGTAATGATCATACAGTATACACTGTACCTGTATTAGACAGGTCTAACACATTGTATACATTGTTTGACCTGAATAAGGACAGGTAGAGCACATGCAGTACCTGTACAGGGACAGGCCTCACATAATAGTACATACCTTCCTTGTACTAGGAAAGGTGCAGCACTTTTGAAATGTTGCAGATAACTTTATTATATAATTGCAAAAAAATTAAATGCTCCACAAACATTAATTGTAATTGAAATTTGTAATTTAAGTGATCTTTGGGGAATGGCAGACTTGGCCTGTTAATCAGGCAAGAAAGTTGAGAGCAGCTTACTGGTTGTTGGTGCTAGGATCAGGGAAGTTGTGTTAAACCGGTTATATAACTAAATAAAAATAGGCACCAGATATTTTTGATGTAAAAGTAGGTCTGTTAAATGACAAATTTCAATTACAATTAATGTTTGTGGAGCATAATAAAGTTATCTGCAACATTTCAAAACTGCTGCACCTTTCCTAGTACAAGGAAGGTATGTACTATTGGAAGAGTTAGGAGAAATTAAGTCATAGGAAAGATTTTCTGCTGTATTAATTGAAACAAATGGAAGATCATTGGCTAGGATACCCAATTTCCTGTTTTGTGCCCCCCAAGGCCCCATGAGGTGCATGGACTGTGCCGAAAAAAAAATCTTCCTACACATTTCCATTCATATAAACGTGGGTGTTAAGCTTCAATATTTTTCTTTGCACAGTTCTGTTGCCCACATGTATGACTTATTCGTACTCATCACCAGTGTGGCTTTGCAGTTGAACAGAAGCTGCTTCATGTTAAATATCTCTTTTTGTAATCACTAGTTTCTTTGTTGCTTCAGCATGCAGACATTACTACACCACCCCAATAACAATTTTATCCGTTGCTCTATTTCCATATTACTCACTCTAAGGGGAGTTTTTGGGAGTCCGTCCCCTTTTGTCATTACCATTGGCTTTATTTTTTGCCACAAAGTGTATTGTCTTTGAAACGCTCCAATCAGTGTCCTTTCTTATCATTACACCAAAACCTGTCTAGCCAAAGTCAGAAATTATGCTCCTTAAGACTATTTATTTCTGTGGTTTCTCATCCTCTCTGTGCTCTTTGACACACCACCCTCCTTCAAAGCCTTTCCTCCATTGTCCAGCTCACTGGGATTACCCTTGATCAGTTTCACACTTGCCTATCTGATTGTAGCCTGAGTATCTACAGCAATGGTTTCTCTTTTTACCCCAACATAATTACCTCCCAAGTACCTCTCCTTTTTCCCTAACTCTTCCACATCTGCATCTACATCTGGTGAAATCATCCAGAGGCATGGAGTCAGCTTCCCCATTTAGGCTGATGACAGCAGATTTATGTCCTCGCCACTTCCTTCGACCCTTCCATTGCCTCTTACTGTCAGACTGCTTGCCTGATATCCAGCTGTGGATAACTATAATTTCTTCCAGTCAAACATTAGTAAGACTGAAGCCACCTGTCACAAACTCTGTACCCTTGCTGTAATTCAACACCCCCCTTGAGCCAATGTCTCAGTCTGAACCAGCCTGTTTGCAATTTTGGCATCTTGTTTGACCTTGATCTAATCTGCTAACCCCATTTACTCTCTGTCAAAAAGCCTACCAACTTCATTCTCCTTAATATCCACTGCCTTTACTCTTGTCTGAACCCCTTCAAACCCTTATCTATTCCTTTGTCACCCCCAGACATCACGATTCCAATGTTCGTCTGTTCTCTGCTTTCTGCAAACATAAGTTCATCCAATCTCATATACTAACCCACATCTGGTCCTTCTTGCTATCATCCAATGACCTACATTGGCTCTCTGTTCTCTATGGCCCGCAATTTAAAATTCTCACCATTGTTTAAGTCTCATCATGGGCTTGCCTTCCTATCCCTTTACCTCCTCCAGCCCTACAACCCCCACTCTTATAAACTCTCTATTTCTCTGACTCTGACCTTTTGTGCTTTTGCCCATTCACTAGCACCTTCAGCCTTCTAGGCCCTATGCTCTGAAATTTCCTCCCTAATTTCTTCTGCCATTCTATCATCCTCTTTCCCGTTAAGACTCTCTTTAAAACCCACCTCTGACCAGCCCACCTCTCTTAATCTCCTTTGATCCATTTTTTGCCTGTTTATACCTGTCTGAAGTGCCTGAGAATGTTTTTTTACATTAAAGGCACAATATAAGTGCAAGTTGTTGTTGTTGTTATTGCTATTGAACTACTATACTGGAAATTGGGGTTTTTTTTACAGAATGTCAAATCTACTCATTTGGTTTTCCAGTCAAAAGAGTATAAGGTCATGTTTAGCACTAATGTCGTATCTCGAGCCTAGACCTTCCCTAGGGATCAAAGGCCATTTCAATTAAAGGTGTGGTGTTTTGGGCTTCTGTAATCAGGTTTGGGCATATAGAACAAAAATAAGTGAGTGTGAATTAACACACTGTACTTCCTAGCACGTTTATCTCCATTGCTGTCTATCTCTTACTCACTGTTTAGGCAACCCCATTGCTCTATGACAATTGAGAGAGGTGGCTTATAAGCATCATCCAATCATGATTCTATATGCGTGTGTTAAACTCCATATGCTAGGATTGGTCACACTTGCGTCATCTCATTTATCTAGGCTTGATTTAAGACAGCTCCTCACCAGTAATTCAAAAATTTCTGAAGAAGGAAATTGGCTTCTTGCTAAAACAATGGAGGCCAAAATCCTGGAAGCATTTAAGAAGTAGTTGTAGGCTGCACCGAGGACATGGTAAGGGCTACTTCAGTAGTAGGGTGTGTTTTGAAACCTGAAAACAGAAAAACATGAGAAATCATGCAACAAGAAACCTACATTCGGCCAGTCAAAACTGGGTCTTTCCTCTGTCGAGTGCAATTTGTATTTTTATAGGCTGTTCCCAACTTGAAACTCCTGGAGAAATTCTGCTTTTTGGGAATCTGTCAAGAAGATAAAACTGATAACTGAGCAAAAAAGCCTGGATGTCAGTTGAACTTTACAGGCACATTATTCAACCCTGACCAAATGTAATCTACCAGTAGCATTCCTGAAGTTCTAGCAGACCCAGAACCCAATTGACCCCAGGATGTTTGATGCTCTTTATCTAATTTCTCCCTTGTGAGCATTATTTTTGTTGACAACTAGGTATTACTCCAACTCATTTTTCAAAGATCCAAATGATCTCTCTTGAAAGGAAAGCGCGAAGGAGAATGCCTTTAGAATTGTAGCATTTAATCGTCAGGAAGGAAGCCATTTGGACCATTATGTCTGTGTTGCCTCTCTGAAAAAAGCTCTGTAGTCTAGATTTTCCTGTCTCAAATACCTTCTGATCAGGATTGAGGACTGAGAATTTTCATCCACCAGATCTCCCATGATTGTTAATGCTCCCACAGTTGACTAGCCAAGCAAAATGACCTGATGTGACAAGTACATGTGGGCATGAAAACAGCACCAGAAACTATTAGTATTTTAACCTTTTCACCAAAATACAGTGTAATATTTAGAAAAGAACTCCCCTACACATTCCTCTTTAATTATTTTCAATGAGAACTGTTCCATATATGTATAATCCTGAGGGAAACAAAATTCTCTCACCTGAGGCTTGCTAATTTAATGATTGCTGTTTGTGTTAACTATCCTGCTAACGTCCAGCTCCTTCAATCTTTAGGGTTGTATTTGCAAAACGATAATAGCATTGGTGCCAGGCAGTTTCACTTTGCACCAATGCTAAGAAGTTCTAAAGAGGGGATTATTGTGAGGCTGCAGCCTGTGGAGTTTTGCTAAAAGGAGCCACAAATTGGAAATTAAACTATAACTCTATATAACAGATTCTACTACCAGACACCCCATCTAATTAGGCTATATGTTGGGAGAAGAGATTTGCAAAATTAACCCTTTATCACCTGACCTGGGAGTGTCTCACCAGTGTCACACTGCTTCCCTTTGGAGTTAGGTCAGCCCCTGACTCTGGATTTACATCATAGAGATAATTTTGTGAGGCTCACCTGCTAGACTGTAGCTCACGTCGCAGAATCTTCCTTTTTGGAATAATAACTTTATCTTTGATTCACACACTACCTTGAATCCATAGTAGGAGAAGAATGTTACAAAATAACCCCTTAATTTAGGATAGGTAGAAAGTAAAACTGCCCCGCACTGGTACAATGCTTGCACTATAAATACAACTTTATTGTCATGGGTCATACCCCCAGTTGATCTTTTGAACAGCCCAAAGATGAACAAGTCCAATTCTTTCAGCCTTTCCTCCAATTTGAATCACTTCTGCACATCAAGGGTCAATAGCATACTGTACCCCACCAACTGCAGTCAATGTTTCTTTTCTGTCTGGTTTAAAACATTCATTTAAAATGGAAGAGCATGGCACTGGGGCAATAATAGGATGCATTGCAGAGTGGTGGGGTGTGACTTCATACTTCTTGAAACCCAAACCCAGCCTTTGGGGAGGCAAAATCAGAATGGCACATCCATTAAATTTAAGCTTCTCCCTGCGTGTGCTCCCAGAGCTGACTCAGCAGAGGCCTGGGATTGATGTCCAAGTCAAAAGAAAATCATGTTTTGGCATGTGCCCTTTTTCACTTACGGGATCTCAGTTGGCGAGATGCTCCACCAGAAGTGCAAAAATCAGTAATTTACTCTCTTTACATATTTAATATTGCAACTGTAAAAGTAAAAGAAATGGAATCTTTTGCTACTAAGACACATGCCCTTCAAACGTAATGTTGTTAAATTGGCGTGCAGTGTTTTGAAAAGGAGACGAGGTCAAGAGAATCACAGGAACTTTGGTTGAGTGGCGATACATGCAGATTATTTCAGTGTTTTTCCTTTGCATAAATGATCTTGAAATTTCAACATTGATCTTCTGAGATTGTGTAAGTGACCCAACTAGACAGAGTTGTGTTATGTTACTATGGATGTTACCAAGGAGATGTGTGTAACTAACTAGGAGGGGAGCAGGTGAACCCAAGCTAAAAGCGTAACAGCCCTGGTTAGAGAGGTTAGCTAAAATATAACTTCTGCTCCTTTAGTCTTACTGATTGTAAAGTGGCAAGTGGCAGAAAATTGAGACACAGTGAGGATTTTACCATGCAGCCTTTTTTTAAAAAAAAATGCATTAACAATACTGAAAGTAATTAAACTTTTTGACAGCAACAGTAACATTTCTTGCACTGGGACTTAGCATTATTTTTGCATATAATGCATAGTATTTTACACTGTAAATCTCTGAAACCCATGTGTTCTGAACAGAATGTTTTATGTGAAAATTGTACAAAAATGTTCTGTGAATTCATTTTCATATATAATCTGCATTATTTTGCAATTAAAAATTAGCTGAGAAACTAGAAACAGCTCATTTTATGCAAAGATTGTTTCCTATAAGAAATATGTGCAGATTGTGTCATAGCCAAGAAAGGATGGTAATCCTGCACCATTTTATTCTAAGAAAACTAGGAAGTCATAAACATTTTAATGTTTTATAAGTCAGAGGTGTCCAATCTGCTGCCCCCAGCCCTGGTAATCTGGAACTCGAAGCTCAGACAGCTCAGTTATTCACCGGGTTCAACAGTCAGTCCTGAATGAATCTTGTGGGTCTAGATGTTTGGAATGGACAGATACCTCACTGGTGGATAAATCCTGAGGGTAGCAACGTATTCACGTACTCTGGTGGGGAACTTCAAAGTCCATCACAAACAGTGGCTTGGTAACGTCGCAACTGACCAAACTGGCCAAGTTCTGAAAGTCATATCTGTCAGACTGGGCCTGCAGTAGGTGATTAGAGAACTAAAAGAGGGAGAAGCCTATTTGATCTTGCCCTTGCCAATCTACCTGTTGCAGATGCATCAGTCCATGACAGTACTGGTGGGAATCACCACTGCATAATCTTTGTGGAGACAAAGTCCCTTCTTCACACTAAGGGCACCCTTCATCATGTTGTGAGGCACCACTTATATTGTGCCAAATGGAATTGAATCAGAACAGATCTAGCAGCTCAAAACTAGGCATCCAGGAGGTGCTGTGGGCCATCAGCCGCAGCAGAGCAGAATTATATTCAGCCACAATGTGTAACCTCATGGACTGGCATATCCCTCACCTTACTATTACCATCAACACAGGGGTCAACCCTGGTTCAGTGAGGAGTATAGGAAAGCATGCCAGGAGCAACACCAGGGATACCTAAAAATGAGGTGCCACCCTGGTGAAACTACAACACAGGACTCCATGTTGGCTAAACAGCATGTTATAGACAGAGCTAAGCAATCCCATGACAAACAGATCATGTCAAAGCTCTGCAGTCCTGCCACATTAAGTCGTGAATGTTGGTTGGTTTGCCTAGCTGCCCTCTGTGTTGTCTTCTGGCTCAGTGAGGCTTCACTTACTCTGCGTGACTTGAATGTATTAAGTTTTTCTTGAAACTATTAGAATTATTTAAATCCAAGACCACATGGTAAGTGTTCTGTGTCTTGTTCTGTTGGAGTCTTTTGGTCATCTGACCTGACGCTGATGTCATGCTTTCATCATAATTAACATCATTGTCTAATTAATGTAACCATTAACTCTTTACGCATCTCCCAAGTTTAAACTCAAAACTCTTAAGTTATTTTGTTAAACTACTTATTACATTCCACTGTCTTTTAACCCCCATGATTACAGTTTCCACTCCAACTCCTACCTCGGCCCCCCATCCACCCCACCTCCTTTAATCAGTTTAGCCAAAGGCATCAATTGCTCAGTGTTCTCGGCTCTCTGGAGGATGTGTAGGACGTACGTGTTCCCTTATCTTCCCCTTGGGAGGCAGACAAATTAGAGTGGGATAGCAGTTTCTCATGACAACTGGCTCCTGTGCTGTGACTCTTACAATGACCTGAATGTTAAGGCGCTGAAAACCAATCAAGGAAAACCTGATTCAAAAGAGACTCGAACGATCACAATCTCTGGAAAAGGAAGACAACAAGTTGAAATTCTCTCTGTTAACTTCTGCATTGTATACTGAGTTCTAGAAGAATGAAGAATATCCCAAAGACACTGCTGGATACCAGGAAAGGAGATCTTCCCTACCACTCCTAGGGTAGGGATTTCATTTTCTGTAGACAGTGGTATCATTACCACACTTGCTGCAGCATGAGGCAGCTCCACTGCAGTCAATACGATCTCAGTGTTAACAGGAGAAAGTAGGATTGCACCATCATCAACAGGGATTGGGATCTTTGGGAATTTCCTGCACAGTATCTTGGACTGCAGACTTGCTTGAATGTTCAACATCAGCGTCGGGGTTTGTTACTACAAGAGTCTCCATTGTAATAGGAAAGACAGCTAGTAACTCTTTCGAGTACAAGCACGTTTCCATCTGTTCCTATTCAGATGAAGTTACATTGTTTCATAGTTTGCCATTGTGAGATTTGAATATTGATCTTGGGGTTACAAGCCCAGTACCATAACCACTTGGCTATTTAGGCCAAGCCAAAAGACAGCTAGTATTAATAATATTTCAGATTGTTGATCTGTGTTAATAAGGCAGTCACCTTGTTAAAGACAATTGCTAGTTAAACTGGTGATGGGCATTGATTATCCCATCTAAATAGAATAAAAACATACAGCTAGAATACTTTGTGGAAAACTCCTTGTAAGTCAGTAGTACTGAGGAGTTGTCTTGAAAATAAACCAGCTTGAACCAAAAGACCAGCCAGGATTAATTCTTCCACCACGACCTCTTATTGTGATTAACATGGTAGCAAAGGATGAACTTTAAGCTTTGCTGATTGATTGTATATGAAGATTTCTGTCTCAATCCTCTGAAGGGAAAAGAAGAGCACTTGTGCTGATAATTTAAGTTATGGAATGGTAGAAGAATGGTGCAAAATTGCAAGCTTTGACTATCCACCAATTTTTTTCTGACTCTGAACCTTACCAGCAATGGAAGGCTGAAGTTGAACCGTGGACCCAGGTTATTTCTATACCCTGGAAGAAGCAAGGTATGGTTTTGGTGTTTTCATTACCAGCCAAAAGTAAGGTAAGCTGTAAGGTATTTTCTGAGTGGAAAGTGGATGATTTGGGATTAAAACTCCTGTTATAATTTTTGAATAAGTTTTACAAAAAGGATGAGTTATTGGAAGCGTATGAAGCTTGCATGAGATTTGATAGGTTTAGGAAATCAGATGATCAGTCCATGGAAGAATATATCATAGATTTTGATACATGGTACGGAAATTAGAGATTTGAACTTGAAATTCCAGAATTGGTATTATTACTTAAATTACTGGCTGTGCTTGCATTTCCCTTGTTGATAGTCTTTTAATGCTAACAGGAGTTCAGTTCCAGGGGAGAGAATCTCTCTTGGATCAAATGGCTGCTGCTCTAAAAAAATTTCTGGGGAAACAGTCATTTACTGCTACTTTTTTAGCAAACGCGAACAGCAATGCTGTAAAACAAAGGTTAGAGAATTCAATGGTGGCTGTATTTTGAGGCCAACCAAATATTAGATGAAGATTCCAATACAAAGTTGGGGTTAATGACAAGCGGTCTGAAAATGGTTGTACCCCTAGCCATTTTGAGAGTCGGGACAAAAAGCGTGTCTGGGATGGTGACCATAGGTGTTTAAACCCAAAAAAATGCATGGGGAATGGTTAATCTGCGTTTTCAATGTGATTCCTAGTATCGTTACGTGATGAACTGCCCACAGCGAAGGAATTGTGTTTTTGAAGTAACCCATGAGATGGATTCATCTGAAACTGAAAATGATGATGGTGACTGCCATGATGGAATTGTATTGATCACTGAAAGTTTGAACCTAGTGGTGAGTAACTTGATGGTAGATTCCTTCAACTGTGCAGTTCTGGACAGTGGTTGCACTTCTAAATGTGCAGCATGGACTGCTTGACTGCTATCTGGAGCCTCTCGATGAGGCAGACTGGCAGAAGGTTGAGGAGTATGAAAGCTCTACCTGCTTCAATATATTAACATCCTCCAAATGAGTGGCCCTCCCTTGTAAGATAGCAGGGATCAATCTGTTTTTCAGTACTGATGTGGTCTCTGATGAGATACCGCTACTGTTGAGTCGATCTACGATGAAGAAGGCTCAGATGATGAATGATCGAGCAGTCATGTTTGGGAAAAATGTGGATGTACATTTTACTCAGGCCATTACTGCTTGCCACTAAGGATGCCAGAGATTTCTCATCAAAAAGCTCATTAAGTTTTGTTAACTGCTGGGAATAAGAATTTGGTGGACAAAAAGATGATCATTTAGAAATTACATAGACAGTTTGCACATCTGGTGCTGCAGAAACAGAAGACTCTACTTGGAGATGTGGGAGTGGTCGATAAAGGACATGATGACCTTATTGAATGAATCACTGCTCAATGTGAAATTTGCCTTAAATATCGCAAGACACCGCTGCGTCCTGTTGAGATCTTGCCACTAGCCAGGGAGTTGAACGATGCAGTGGCAATGGACTTGAAAGTTTGGGACAAGGGGAGGGGTTTTACTGCACTTTATAGATATGGCAACCAGATTTAGCCTATGCACTGTGATACATAGTAAAGACAAAAGGACCATTGTCGAAAAGGTCATGGAGAAATGGATAGGAACAGAATTAGGAACACCAATGAAGTTCCTCACTTCATAATGGTGGGGAATTTGCCAATGAGGAATTTGGAGATATGTGCGAAACTTTAAACATCATAGTTAAGCACATTGCAGCTGAGGTCCTGTTTAGTAATGGTCTTTGTGAAAGAAATCTTGTGGTAATAGGTGACATGTTACATAAAATATTAGCTGATCAACCAGATTGCCTATGCTAGCGCTGTTTGCAATTTACAATGTAAATTGCGGACAGTGCTAGCATGGGCGGTGCATTGCAAAGGACTCACTGCAAATGGTTAGGGGGTACAGTCTGTACCAGTTGGTGTACAGAAGAAATCCGGAGTTGCCTTCGGTATTGTCAGATCCTCCTCTTGCCCTAGAAGGGACTAGCATTAGCTCCACCTTTTCTGCTCATCTGAATGCTTTGCATGCAAGCAGAAAAGCTTTCATTAAAGCCAAGGCTTTGGCGAAAATTCGGCGGGCCCTATGGCACTGCAAAAGACCACTGGGAATGCAGTTTAGACAAGGAGACCTGGTATATTATGAAAGGGAAGGCCAGAAAGAGTGGAAAGGACCTGGCAAGGTTATAGGGAGTGATGGGAAAGTAGTAATTGTGCAACACGGCAATCAAACTCTTAGGGTACATTCTTCATGGTTAATTGGTACTGACTATACTTTTACGGGTTCTGAACAGGACATAGAACGCGAGGAGGCACCATGCACCCCACACATACACACTGTAGTTATGAGGAGCAGACGACAGCAGATACAGGGTTGACTGACTGAGTAAAGTAATACTGAGGTACAGGACAATGCTATTTGTCCAAAAGGGCAACTACTCAAAGTGGGAACAAAGGTAACATACATGCCAGAAGGGACCAGTGTATGGATGGATGCCACTATCATAGGGAGAGCAGGAAAGGCCACTGGTAAATACAAACATTGGCTAAATGTGCAGGATTAAGGACAGGAGACAAGACTTATCAATTGACAAACCGAGGTAAAGATGTGGAAACCCAGAAAACGCAGTATGAGTTCTGACAGTGGACCAGAAAGTGGTCGTGACCCTAGAAAAAAATCAGTTCTGTTTGCTTGGGAGAATGATCATAATAGTAGTAGCCCAGAAAGGGAGAGGAATGTGAGTAGAGGCCATAGCTTAGCAAGGAGGACTAGAGAGCAAGCTAGCAATCTCAATAGAAGTAGAAGTCCTTATGTGAGATATTCTAGTAGCTGCTAATAAATTGGAAAGTAAGCTGTTATAGCAAGCCAAATGGAAAGAGTTAGAGTTGGAAGGAATTTGGGGTATATTCTGAAATACCTGACACAGAACAGCCAGCATTATCTCACATATAGATCTGTACAGAAAAGGTACTCCCAGATGTCACACATATAAGGCCAAAGCGAGATTAGCAGCCCGAAGGTTTGAAGAGAGACTAGGAGATTAGATGTCAGAGTGGACTTACCTACTGCAGAGAAAGTGAGTTTGAAGATTTTTTTTTAGCCACTTTAGCATCCTATTCCTAGGAGTGAAAATCGATTGATATGAAGACTGCGTTTTTACAGGAAGTTTTTTTTTTAGCCACCTAAAGAAGCTAGGGATGTAGAAGGAAATCTATGGAAATTGAACAAGTGTTCAATGGGTTGAATTTTGCATCAAGGGTGATATTTTTCCGTGAGGTCTGGCCTGTTAAAAACAGGTTGCAGTCAATTAAAGGCAGACCCTGTGATTTTCTCCTGGTACAATAAGGCTGGAATCTTTATCATGCATGTTGATGATTTCCTGTGGGGATGCTCTGTAGAATCTGAACAACGGGTAATCGAAGATAAAGAAGGAATTCTAGGTCGGAAGTCAGGCTTCAGGGGCCTTTAAATACATAGGTTTAGACATTAAGCAGAGCAAGTTAGGAGAGACATTGAATCAGCAATCTTACCTAGAAAATGTTAATCATATCCCAATAAGTTATGGTAGATCCTCACTGCTACCAAGGAAGAAACAGGACAGTTGAGAAGCTTGATTGGGCAGTTGAAATGGTTGTGTGCTCAGACTAGGCCTGACACTAGTTATGTTGTGTTGGAGCTGAGTACCATGTTGAAACATGCTATAGTTGAGCAAGTTCTGAGAGCAAATAAAATTCTTAAAAAAAAATTAAATTTTGAGAGATGTGCGCTCAAGTTTCCAGCCTTGAGTGATTCAGAAGATGAAGTTGGTCATTTTTAGCGATGCTTCACATGCCAATCTTCCAGATGGGTACTCTAGCACAACAGGGTTTATTATATTAAGCAAATTGATATAGGGAGTGACAAGGTATTGGAGGTGTTGGCAGGCTTAAAAGTGGGCAAATCTCTAGGTCCGGATGATTTGTGTCCCAGACTGCTGAGGGAGGCAAGGGAGGAGATCACAGGGCTCTGACCCAAATTTTTAATTCCTCGCTGGCCACGGGGGAGGTGCAAGAGGACTGGAGAACAGCTAGAGTGGTTCCGCTATTTAAGAAGGGTTGTAGAGATAAGCCAGGGAACTACAGGCCAGTGGAGTCTCACGTCCGTGGTAGTGAAACTATTGGAGAAAATTCTGAAGGACAGAATCTACCTCTAGGCAAGGTTTGATCAGGGATAGTCAGCGTGGCTTTGTCAGAGTGAGGTTATGCCTAACAAATTTGATTGAATTTTTTGAGGAGGTGACCAGGTGTGTAGATGAGGGTAGTTTATATAGTTTATATAGATTTCATCAGAAGAATGTGATTGCACTGGAGGGGGTGCAGAGGAGATTCACCAGGATGTTGCATGGGATGAAACATTTAAGTTATGAAGAGAGGTTGGATAGACTTGGGTTGTTTTCGTTGGAGCAGAGAAGACTGAGGGGTGACCTGATCGAGGTGTACAAGATTATGAGAGGCATGTTCAGGATGGATAGGGAGCAGCTGTTCCCCTTAGTTGAAGGGTCAATCACAAGGGGACATACATCCAAGGTGAGGGGCAGGAAATTTAGGAGGGATGTGAGGAAAACTTTTTTACCCAGAGGGTGGTGACGGTCTGGAATGCACTGCCAGGGAGGGTGGTGGAGGCGGGTTGCCTCATTTCCTTTAAAAAGTACCTGGATGAGCACTTGGCACGTCATAACATTCAAGGCTATGGGCCAAGTGCTGGTAAATGGGATTAGGTAGGTAGGTCAGGTGTTTCTCACATGTCGATTCAGACTCGATGGGCCGAAGGGCCTCTTCTGCACTGTGATTTTTTGTGACTAAGTAGACAAATTCACCTCTTTATTACCTCCTTCAACAAAAGGGTGTTTGCTGAAAAGAGACAACAAAGACTTCTTGATCATTGGCAGTGCAATCAAAAAATGTAGTAAGGCCTACGACCTCTTCTTCCAACAGATCTTCTGCCTCTGTGGGGGCTTCATTCTCTTGAAACTCTGCCCTTTTGTTTTTTTTTTCTACCAAAGTTAATTGACTTCACACTTATTCACAATATATTCCATCTGCCATGTTCTAGCCCATTCACTTAGCCTGTCCAAGTCCTCTTGAAGCCTCCTTGCATCCTCCTCACAACTCATGTCCTCAGCCAGTTTGGTGTTATCAGCAAATCTGGAAATATTACACTTAGTCCCCACATACAAATCATTTGGATTGTGAACAGCTGTGGATCTAGCATGGATCCTTGTGGTACCCCACTAGTTCCAGCCTGTCATCCTGAGATTAACCTGTTTATTCCTAATCTCTGCTTTCTGTCTGATAACCAATTCTCAATGCATACTCTCATGTTTTCCCCCAATCCCATGTGCTCTAATTTTATTTACTAACCTCCTGTGTTGGACCTTATCAAAAGCCTTCTGAAAATCCAAATACACCACATCTACTGGTTCTCCTTTATCAACGCTCCTAGTAATATCCACAAAAAACTCCCAAGTTTGTCAGGCATGATTTCCCTTTCATAAATGCATGTTGACTCTGCCCAATATACCATTCCTTTCTAAATGTCCAGTTATCACATCCTTAATAACACATTCTAACATTTTCCCTACTACTGACATCAAACTAACAGACCTTCCTTTCTTCCTCTTCTTCTCCTCTTAAATAGTGGGATTACATTTGCTTCTTTCCAGAATCTAAATTTTGAAAGATGATCACCAACGCATTCACTATCTCTGTAGCCACCTCCTTCAACACTGGGATGAAGCTCATCTTGTCCAGGGGATTTATCAACCTTCAATCCAGTTAACTTTTTAAGTACTACCTCTTTACTAATACTAATTTCTTTAGCTCCTCAACTTCACAATTCCCTTGGTTGCCGAGCATTTTTAGGAGATTTTCTGTATCTTCTCCTGTGAAGACAGACGCAAAGTAATTGCTTAGTTTCTTTGCCATTTCCCTGTTCTCCACTATAAATATTTCTGTGCCCACCTATAGTGGGCCCACACTTGCCTAGCTAATCTTTTTCTTGTGCCTAAAGAAATTTTCATAGTCCGCTTTATGTTCTTTGCTCATTTGCACTATTTTCCTTTATCAGTTTCTTGGCCTCTGCTGGGTTCTAAATTGCTCCCAATCTTCAGCCTTACCACTTTTCCTGGCATCCTGAAAAGCTATTTCTTTTAAGTCATGCAATCTTTAACTTTTGTTATTCATGTTTGATTTACCTTTCCCTCTGGGTGTTTGTGCCTTAGAGGAAAATATAACTGTTGTAGACTATGTAATATTTCTTTAAATACTAGCCATTGCCTGTCTACTGTCAAATCTTTCAGTGTATTTTCCCAATCCACCATAGCCAACTTGCCCTTCATGGCTTCATAATTTTCTTTCTTCAGATTTAAGACCCAAGTTTCAGAATGAATTATATCGCAGTCAAACTTAATACAAAAATGCGATGATCACTATTTCCTAAAGGTTCTTTTATAGCAAGGTTATTCATTAGCCCTTTCTCATTTCACAACAACAATAAATTCAATATAGCCCAATCCCTTGTTGGCTCCTCAATGTATTGTTCCAGAAACACATCTCATACACACTCCAGGAATTCCTCCTCCAGAGCATTAGTGCTGATTTTGGTTAACCCAGTCTGAGTAAATCGAAGTTGCCCATTATTATTACTGTATTACCCACATTATATGCACCTCTAATTTCCTGATTTATACTGTGCCCAACATTACCACTTCTGTATGGTGGCCTATAAACCACTCCCACCAATGTTTGCTGAAACTTGCTGTTCCTTAGCACCACCCAAACCGATTCTACACCTTGATCCTTCGATCTAAGATCATTCCTTATTAAGAGTACTACCCACCTCCTTTTCTATCCCTCCTGAATGCTGAATATCCTTGAATATTTAGTTTCCAATCTTGGTCACCCTGTAGCTACATCTACATGAAGGCAATTAAATCATACCCATTTACCTCAATTTGTGCATTCAGATAGTGCCTTTAATACTGCTTTTTTAACTTTAATCTCTATTCTGATCCTATTCTATGCTTGCCTATTCTTCATCTGTCTCAGGTTCCCATCCCCCTACTGATCTAGTTTAAACCCTACCCAACAGCACTAGCAAAATCTCCCTGTGAGAATGTTAGTCCTGGCGATTCCATGATGCAGCCCATCTATCTTGTACAAGTCCCACCTGCCCCAGAACTGGCCCCAATGCCTCAGAAACTCGATGGCCTCCCTCCTACACTAATTCTCCAGCCACATGTTCAATCGCTCAATTTTCTTATTTCTATCCTCACTAGCACGTGGGACTGGAAGTAATCTTGAATTTACTGCTTTAGAGGTCTTGTTTTTCAATCTTCTTCCTAGCTTCATGAAAATCTGCTTTCAGGACCCCTTCCTCCCTAAGCCATTGGTACTGATGTGGGCCATGACTTCTGGTTCCCCCAGAAGAATGTTCTATGGCCGCTCTGTGACATCCTTGACTCCGGCACCAAGGAGGCAACATACCATCCTGTAGTCATGTCTCCGGCCACAGAAGTGCCTGTCTGTTCCTCTAACTAACAAATCCCCTGTCACTACTGCTGTTCCCTTCTTCCTCCCCTTCTGTACAGCTGAGCTGCCCATGGTGCCACAAACCTGGCTCTGACTGCACTCTTCTGAGGATCCAACACCCTCACCAGCATCCAAAACGAAAAACCAATTAGTGAGCGGGACCTCGGACTCCTGCACCACTTGCATGGTTCTCCAACTGCCTGGCGGTCATCCATTTCCGCTCTGCCATCTATTCTTCGAGCTTGTGCTGTGACCACTTTTCTGAACATACTATCCACATAGTTCTCAGCCATGCTAATGTGCCACAATAGCTCCAGCTCCGAAATCCAGAGCTCAAGTTTCTGCAGCTGGCGACACTTCCTGTGCATGTGGTTGTCTAAGTCACTTGGCAACGTCCATGACTTCCCACATCCCACATGACTGAGCTGCCCTTCTATGTCTTAACTTTACTTCACTAATGTTAACTTTATTTTACTTTGGTTAACTTATATTAACTTAATTTTACTTGGCCTTAACTTAATAAAGCTTACAACCTTTGATAAATCTTATTAGTACTGATTAAATCTAATATTTCACACATTTTGAATTGCAATAAACCTTACATAAAGCACCTCTTTTCCCCCATGCACAAAATTCCCACGTGAACATAATTTGCTACTCAGCTGGTCTCCATTTCATTCAGCTGTAGTCTCCTGTCTCCTCATGCACACCTTACTACACAGCAATAAGCTGGGGATGGGGTGGGTGTGCAGTTGGGGGAGTGGGGGCGGGTAGCGGCTGTGTGGTTGGGGTGAACCTGGGTTTGGGGGCTGTGGAGCATGGGGGAGGTAGAGATGGCTGGCATATGGCATGGGGGTAGGTGTGTGGTTGGGGGGCTGGGGTTGTGTGGGGTATGTGTTGGGGGTGTCGGGGTGGGTGGATGTAGTGGGGGGGTGCGGTTTGGGGGTGGGGAACCTGGGGTCTGTGGGGGTGGGGTTATGGTTGGGTGTGGGGGCATGTAGGGTGCGTGGTTGGTGGGTGGTTGTATCTGGTTCTGGAGCTTGTGGGTTGGGGGTTGTGAGAGCCTTTGGGGATGGGGGATGTGTTGGGGGTGGGGGACGGGGACTGTATGGGTGTGGGGTGGGGGTTTGTGGTTATGGGGGGGATTGGATGGTGGAGGGAGATTGTTGAGGGTGTGCTGATGTGGTGGGGGGGGGGTCATTTTTTAAGCTTTAGTACTACATGAAGTACTGTACCCTCAAAATTCTCTTTTGAGTTTAAACCAGCATATAAATTTCTATTATATCCTAAAGTAGACACAATTCTGATGACCTGCTGATGACTTGTGAATCTTGTGCCTCATCAAAATAAATGTAAGAAACTATAAATCAGCAGTAATGCAAAACAGGGTGTTGACTCACCTATTACCATTTTATTACCCTTGAAAAGTCTGGGAATGAAATCCATATTTGTCCCTAAGAGATTGGTTAAATAAAGGTTTTACAAATCTCTACTCCATCCTAGGTTCACCTCACCCTGTACCACCCTGTTTACAACTCTAGCAGAAGGTGGTCATATTGTGGGACTAAAATTTCTGCGGTGGTGAGGATTTCTGATTATCCATTGTGACTTTGGCAAAAAAAAACATTGAAATTCCATGGCTTTTACCATAAAGGGTCTTTATAAAAACCCAATCTAATGTCTTAAGTACTTCTAAAAATGATTTATCTCTGGATTTTGCTGTCAAATTTTTTTGCTGTTGGAGTTTCTTATTTATTAATTACATTTTTTCACTTAATTTGCATGTTTCTCATACCTCAAGCAACAAATAGGGCGGAATTTTCCATGCCTGCTGGCATTGGGCGTATTTTGCAAAGTTGTGAAACCAGTTTGCAGTCGCCTATTCTATCTGTCAATGGTGCGCTGCATTTCCCACCATCGGATGTCAGGAATCTCATTGCAATACGTTATCATTAGATAGGATCATCTGAGCACGTCGATGTGCAACATAACACCATATATAAGCCATGCACATGGCAGGCTGCACATCGAGGGGAACTCGAACATGAGTGCATAGGAATGTTGCACAGTGCTCGTGAGGGTTGCCTGTTGGACTCGGGGTTGAGGCACTGCATATTCAGGCAAGGGCATAGGCAAATTGCTTGTTCCCAGCTGACAGTCTGCTGCTGGTGCAAGGGCTGCACTGCGGTTGAGGTGATTTGTGGAGTGGGGATGCAAGGGCTGCACTGCAGTTGATGATAGTGCATAAGCACATGTGGGGTGGTGGGGAAGGAAATGGCCATACGTTAGGGAAACCTTGTATAAAGTGACCATTCCTCTGCAGCTGAGACAGTTCAGACGCAGCCACATTGATATGCTTGGAGTCGGGTCTCTAGCTTATTCTGCCCACTCTCCGTTGCAACAAGCGGTCAACTATGTCAATCGCAAGGGCTTCCACTTGCTGAATGTTCAGCTGTTGTGCAACCACCACAAATGCATCCTGCAGGTCTGTGCATGCTTTCCAGGGAGTGTCCACGACTCCTATATTCTCAATCAGTCTCAGGTCCCTGACATCATCCAGGGTCCACAGAGGCACCAGGGATGGCCCCTTGGGGCAAGGGCTACCTGCAGAGGACGTGGCTGATGACATCCGTGCAGCAGCCTCAGATTGCAGCAGAGCAAAGGTATAATGAATCTCATGCTGCTATTCGCGCCTTGGTGGAGCAAATCATCAGGATGCTGAAAATGAGTTTCCATGCCTGGACCAGTCTGGTAGAGCACTGCAATATAGTCCACAGAGGGTGTCACGCATCATTGTCAGCTGATGTGTCCTTTACAACCTGGTGCTGCAATGGGGAAAGGAGCTGGCTGAGGAGGAGATGGAGGAGCTGGACATCTCCTCAGATGAGGAGGATGATGGTGAGAAGGTCATGAACCTATGCTGGTGGTGAGTCCATTGAACTGTCCAGATGAGGTAGGTGTGCTTGGGAGGCCCTCAGGTGCTAGATTTGTGGAGGAAGATGATGACATGCGGTGAGGTGACACTATAGATCTTCACATAGCCTCTGTGAATGTCTGACTCCTGTCTGGCTGAGCGCAGCTCATTCATGCTCTACGATCAGGGTCATATCATGGAGATGTAGTCTTGAAACTTCAAATGCACCTGATCCTTTGTCAGCCTTCACCACATGACCCCTTCAGGAACACAGCATCATCGGTCGCAGATGCTGACTGGATGGGGGCCAGCCCCACCTTTCAAGGTGCCGAGAGCACACCGAGAGAATGACAAAACTCCGACACCTGCCCACGACATTCTGGCAACAATGACAAGCACCGTCAAGGTGCAGTCACCATTAATGTGTCCAGTGAGGTCAGACCATCACTTTGGTCTGCAGGTTGCACAAAGTACAGGGTATAGGCCCTGGATTGAGAAACCTGCCTTTATCTTCTGCAGGAACCAAGATTTCACATCAGTGACACAAACACTGCTCATCAGAACTAGGAGCCATAGGCAGGGAGACATTCTTGGGAGTTTATTTATAGTGAACATTATGTAAAAGTGATTAACACCCGTGCCCAGGCTAAGCAATTATAGGCTGCACTCCCTTTTTCAGTTATTTGAAAACCTTCGACTATTGTTTTGTTTGCACTTCAGCCCCACGCCCCTGATCTAGGGGCACCCAGTGCAGAGGGGGGCAGGGAGGGAGGAGGACCTCCTTGTGCACCTGCTCCTGGGCCTGGCCAAGTTTGTGATCAACAGGCCCAGGCAGTGGACGATTGGGTGGGGGGTCGTCTGGCCTGACAGTCTGCCCCTCTTCTATGGCTACGTTCGCAGCCAGGTGTCGCTGGAGAGGGAGCATGTGGTGTCTGCCAGCACCACCGAGGCCTTCCATGCTCGGTGGGCACCGCGGGGACTGGGGTGCTTTATAGACATCTTCAGTCTCATTTTGATTTAATGTTGGTAAGCTTCCTTTTGATTTTTTTTTTCCTTTTTTGTTTTTGCAGTTTCCCTTTTAAGGGGCTGCCTTTTTACTTTGTCCCTGGACTTTGTTAATTTAGTTTATTTGTTTGTAACAAAAGAGTGACATCTTCCTGACCTTCCTAACCCTGCTGCTACATCTTGGTGCTCCCCGACCTCCACAGCGGAGGTGGAGACGGCCTGCTGACTGCTACGCCCTGTCTGCGATGACCTTGGTGGGTGTCCTCTGGAGGGCCGAGACCTGGAGGGCCATGTCTGCTGTGTAGCAGTGGCACCCTCCTCGGCCTGTGGAGCTGGAGTTGCTGGGGTCACAGGAAGAGGGGATTCGGATGGGCCAGACACTCCTGTAATACCTTGGATGGATGGCCTTGGGTAGTATACTTGCTGATTCTCCTCCCTATGGGTTCCTGAGGGCCCCTGGCTGACACCTTGAGAAGGGGTAGCTGAAGTGAGATCCCTCTGCCCTGCACCCCTCTCTCTCAAACACTGATGGAGGCCGACTAGGGCATCAGCAATGAGTGCAGCAGTGCAGGATCGATGTTCTGGACCAAGGTCTCCATGGAGGCCGCCATCCTGCTAGTGTTGTCCTCAGTATGTTGGCATGCTGGCACTATCACCTCAGCCTGAAGGCCGATGGACTCCTCCATCGTACCTTGCAATCTGAGGAGTGCAGTGGGCATCCCTTCCTGATGTTCCTGAGCTTGCCTATGCAGCCCCAGCAACTGTGACATGACCGAGTCCAGAAGCTCGTTATCTGACTCGGACTCAGATTTCTGGCCTCCAGCAGTCCTCTGAGTGCCGGAGACCTGGGTAGTCCCTGCTGCCACCTGCTGTAGATCAGACAATGCAATATGGTCACCAGATTGTGACACTAAAGCTAGGTCCCGCCGAGGTGTGTGTCTCTGCACTGGTGTGGTTGAGTGCTTTAACAGATCTTCAATGAAGGTGCCTTCAGATTCCCCTTCAGAGGTTTCTTCGGGGCTTGATTAGAGGCCCTGGGTCGTGGACTCCGTTGGCTGCTTCCCAGATGTGCCTGCAAAAGCAAGGAGAGATAATTAGTGCATGGCAGGGGACTGCGGAACAGGACCATCACTCAAAGCATCGTTGTCTGATAGATGTTTCACTGCTGGATCCTCACTTGGTAGAGCACTGCCGACCTCACCGTCAGCACAGGAATGGTCCAGATCCTCGCTGGTCAGCTGGATGGATCTATTTTCAAAGTCAGAGGGGACTTTGATTTTAGGCATTCGTCCACCAGTCTGTGACCTCTCCCTTTTTCTGTGTGCCAGCTTCTCCTGCATGTATACGTATGGAGAGTGTAAACCCGACACCTGCCAGGCCAGATGATAAGTATGTCTGGCATGTGTGGGTGGTGAGGGGTGCCGTGGACAGGCTGAGGACAATGAAGGTGTGTGTGAGAGTGAATGGTGATGTCCCTTGAACTGGCAGTGAGAGATCACTGAATGTGTGATGGGTTTTTGATTGTGTGAGCTGAGTGTGATGAGAAGGGTGACTTATCCTAGTGGAACGAAGGAGATCATTCATCCTTTTCTTGGCATTGGGTGGCTGTCCTCTTTTGCAGGGCATTGGTGCTGACCACTGCTGCCAGTGCCTCTCATGCTGGATTAGTGATGTTGCTGCCCCTGCTATGGCCAAAGCGGTGATAGACGATATCACGGCAGGCTTCCAATACGTACAAAAGGCACTCGAGGGATGCATCATTAAACTGGGGGGCTGCAGTCTTCTTGCCTTCTGGGGCCATGTTTTCTTTGCAGCAGTCCTGGGCTGGAAGCACTGAGAGGTGTTTGCATGGCTGCACTTTAAATATGGCACACTTTAAATATGAAGTGGCAAAGTGATGGCGTGGCGTGCAATTGAGAGCCTGCCTACCATTGAAACACTGTGTTTCCTGGGAATGCATGATTAATGAGGTGGGATTGGGATAAAAAGGCATGAAAAACTGCCATTGCAGCTGGGCGGAGTAAAACGTCATTTTTCCTGCCTGCTACTGCACTTGGTGCAAATCTGGGACAGTTCCCCACACAATTTTTAAAAAATACTATATTCACATTTCCTTAGTACAAATGTAATGAAATATCATGTGGAACCTGTGGAAAGGCTGTAAATTCAGTGTACAGCACAATTGTATGTCAGTGGGTAGTTGCCAGAAATCATGATGGTGAAGTTGTGTTAGGTACAGAATTGAATTGTTTTGTAAATGTAGTGATTTCTTTGTAGCCAATTATCCTTAGACTCCGCATTAAGCCTCCAATTTCTCCACTGCTACAGTCACTCTGCCTACTAAATGTGGGTGTAATGAAAGAAAGACGAAACCTACATTTATACAGTACCTTTCATGATGTTCCAAATCGTTTTACAGCCAATTGAGTAATTTTGAGTTGTAGTCACTTGTATAAAATGTTGGCAATGTTATCAAATGGCAGAGCAGGCTCGAGGGGCTGACTGAATGGCCTACTCCTGTTCCTAATATGAATGTTTGTATGCCATTCTGGATGGATGAGATGAGCTGGGCTATATGGCCCTTGCCATCCATAATTATCTTGCGAACAGTGGGTGGAATCATGGCTGGAATTCTGTTTATTTTGTTGCTAATGAAAGTTTACTGTGAGCAGGCTTTGTGAGGTGAAATTGCTAGGACAGGATTGCATAATGGACTCAAAGGACCTTTGTGTTTGTTTGGTGAATCTTGAAAGGGGAAAAATATCATGCACGATTGGGGTGTAGGGTTAAAGTGGGGAGGGGGAAATAGGGGGCCCCAGAAACACGAGAAGCACCAGGGCCTATGATTTCTCTCCCTGGCCCTGGTGATCTTCATGCAGAGAGCCATTCTTAATTGAATAATGAGTTGACTTCAATTTCTACTGCAGTTTTCAGTTTTCCAGTCCTTGGAACAGCTTTGGAAATTCATTCCTGTATATTGCTCTGCTGTCATCCATTATTACTCATTGACTTTTGTAGAAGACCAAGTCCTGAACACACTGCCCTGCTGAATAGAGAAATTTGCTGGTTCTGTAATATATAAAGAGTTTTGTTAATTTCTTTATCTTTGTGTCTAAGAGTTGGAGTGAACTGACCCTTCACTTTGGCCTGTGGCCCCTGGCCTCCTGCAGTTTTATATTAGATTGCTGGATGTCTACTTCATGAAGCCAGTCCAATTTGTCTGATAAGACTGTGACCTCAGCCCAGATGTCCAGTTTAAATTCTGTTTTGTATCCTTGGACTTCCAGCTGTACAGACCAGAGCTGCTTATTGGGATTTTTGAATTCTCCTAGGAAATCATCAGGTTGAAATGCTGTATTTCTAATTTCCAGGACTTCAAAATGGTTGGAAGCGTGTTCCAGCTTTCTTCCTTTAAATTGTACTTTAGACCTGCAAAGTTGTTTAAAATGTCTGGTCTTGCCACAGAGAAAGCATTCAGTTCCCCTGCTGGGCATTCTTTGTGGTGATGCTTCTTTTTGGCATTGTATCTGGATCAGTTTAAAATAATTGGAAGGGTTCTTGCAACTCCTTCGGCAGTTTTGGCAGACCTGTTGATGGGTGGGTCTCCTGACTTAGGGCCTACACACTGGATTAACCCATCCCCAGCCTCGACGTCTCCCTGAAGTGCACCCTGATTCTGCTTTCGCAGCTTCCTTTGCCTTGTAAACTGTTTGGCCTTCTCTAACATTAAATCCTCCTTGGTTTGCAAGAAGTCTGACAGTGCCTCATCAAGCACGTTGACTAGAATGTGGTCATGGATTAATTCATATTTTAAAGCTCTGTAGCCGAACTACTGGCCAGTCTATACAAGTCATTAAGAAATGAACCTTTGAATTCACCCAGTCTTTGGTTGAATCTTGCCCTTTCAGTGACCAGATTCTTCTTAGGGCTGAAGAAATTATCAAAGACCCTCAGGTATGTAGGATGCCAAGGTCTCTTGACTCCTTGTCTCGCCAGGATATCATCCGCTATGGTCCAACCACATATAAAAGAGTACTGACATGGTGTTTTTGTTCCCTGTCTCGTAAGCCTGAAGCTGTTGGGTACCTTTCAAACTGTCAGTGTCGGAGCGCCCATTGTTGTCCTTGCTGCGGACTCTTGATGTGTTGGAAGGAATAGTGGCTGTTCAACGGCTGTAAAGATCATGAATGGCTTGCTCATTGTCCCCCACCAAAATTCAACAGTCGAGCTGTTCCTGGGTCTTCATCCCTGAATTACCAATCTGTGGCCTCCAGCATTGCCATCATGGTTTGTTGTCCTTCACTTGTGTTGTCTTCTGGTTTGATGATGTTTCACTTACTCTGTGAGTGACTTGGAGATAGTCAGTATCAAGTTTCTTTTAGAACTATTTGCATCCAAGACCTAATAGTAAGTACATTATACTCTGGACACCCGAGTGCTCTGTGTCTTGCTCCCTTTGAGCATCTCAGTCAGCTGACCCTGATGTCTTGTTTACTTCCTCATTAACATAATTATCTAATTTACATAACCATTTACCCTATACTCTACACTAGACAGTTAAACAACTAACTGGAGGAGGAGACTACAATAACATCCCCATCTTCAATGATGGTAGACCGCAGCACATCAGTGCAAAAGATGAGGCTTAAGCATTTGCAGTCATTAAAAGTGCTAGGTGGATGATCCATCTTGGTCTCCTCCTGATGTCCCTGGCATTACAGGTTTGATTCGCACCACGTGATATTTCAAAAAGGGCTGAACACACTGGATACAGCAAAGGCTATAGGCCCTGACAACATTCTGGCTGTAGTGATGAAGATTTGTACTTCAAAACTAACCTTGCCCCCGACCCAGCTATCTACCCCAACAATGTGGAAAATTGTCTGGGTATGTCCTGTCCAGAAAAAGCAGAACAATTCCAGTCTGGCCAATCACTACCCCATCAGTCTACTCGCAATCACCAGCAAAGTGATGGAAGGGCGTTGATACTTATTTGGCAATAACCTGTTCATTGATGCTCACTTTGGGTTCCACCAGGGAGACTCATTACAGCCTTGATGCAAACATTGACAAAAGCTGAATCTGAGGTGGGGTAAGGGTGACTGCTCTTGACATCAAGGCAAGTGTGACATGAAGGAGCCCTAGCAGAATTGAAGTCAATAGGAATTGACAAGATAACCTTCCTGGTTTGAATCATACCTAGCACAAAGGAAGATGGTTGTGGTTGTTGAAGACCAATCATCTCAGACCCCCAACATTTGGAGTTCCTAAGGATGGCATCCTAGGCTCAACAATCTCCAAATGCTTCATCAATGACCTTCCCTCCAACATAAGGTCAGAAGTGGGATGTCTGTTGTTGCAGTGTTCAGTATGCTTCACAATGCCTCACATATAGAAGCAGTCCATAACAAGTGCAGCAAGAACTGGATAATATTCAGGTGTGGGCTGATAAATAGCAAGTAACATTCGCGCCATACAAGCGCCAGGGAATGACCATCTCCAATAAGGGAGAATCCAACCATCTCCCCTTGATGGTCAATGGCATTGCTATTGCTGAATCCCTGACTATCAACATTCTGGGGGTTATCGTTGACTAAAAACTGAACTGGACAAGCCATGTAAATACCGTGGCTGTAAAAAGCAAGTTAGAGGCTGGATTTTCTAAGGCGAGTAACTCACCTCTTGGCTCCCCGAAGTCTTTCCACCGTCTAGCTGACACAAGTCAGGAGTGTAATGCAATATTCTCCACTTGCCTGAATAAGTGAAGTTCCAAAAACACTCCAGAAGCTCAACATTATCCAGTATAAAGCAGTCACTTCCTTCACCACTGCCATACAGTGGCAGCAATGTATGCCATCTATGTGATGCACTGCAGCAACTCAACAAAACTGCTTCGACAGCACATTCCAACCCCACAGCCTCCATCACCTAGAAGAGCAAGAGCAGCAGACACATGGGAATACTACCACCTGTATGTTCTCCTCCAAGACATACACCATCCTGACATGGGACTATATCGCCACTTCTTCACTGTTGATGGGTCAAAATCCTGGAATTGCCTGCTTAACAGCATCATGTGTACCTACAGCAGATAAACTGCAGCATTTCATGCAGGTGACTTGCCACTACTTTCTCTCAATGGTAATTAGGTAAGGGCAATAAATGCTGGCCCATGAATATAAAACCGGGATCTGTTCACAAGCAATTTGATATGTATGCAAATTAATGGGATATGGACTTGGTTTATATCTGGTGAGGGTTTGGGGGTTGTGCTACATAGTACACAATATGCAGAACTGAAAAGTCTGATGTCTGTTATAACTGGGTTTCCTAATTGTTAATGTACTCCTAAGTCTGATTTGTGCAGTCAGCAAATAAATAAATAGGAAAAGTGCAACACCCTATTATGCGTTGTGGGCTCAAGTCCCAAGTCAGAGGCATGAGTAGAAAATCTTATGTTCGCTACTTCCTCGTGTTGCTTACATACAGCACATTTCAACTGCTTGTTCTGATGGATTAGAAGAAAGATCTGTCCTCAACATCATCAATACGCGGTTTTGATCTGGAATGTGTACCTTGAGACTGAGTTGGAAGATTCAATCATGATCTTTAAAGGAATTCAATAAGGACCTGGAAAAAAATTGCAGGGCTTCAGGGAAAGGACTCGCTGAGTTGCTGTTGCAGAGAGCAGGAATGGACATGATGGCCCTCCTCCTTCTGTGCTGTAACTGTTATATGATTATTTACATGTAGAATTTATTTTAAATACATATATTACTCTGGTTTTCAATGTTCTCATTACTTCCTCCCTTTTAGTATACATGTCTCCATTGTCCCCTAATCATGGATGTTCAATACGTGCAGTGAGAATTGGGTTGCTGTTGCTCACTCCCTAAAGTCAGGTAATGAAACAGCACTGATAAAGGACCAGAACTTGGACTTGGCATCACAGTTGTGAATCAGACACATGGACGAGAAAAAACAAAATCTGTGACACTGACCTGCATTACCTGCACCAGTTCCATTTGGATTTGAATTTAATAATTATACCTAATTCATCAAGTTAATTGCCTAACAGGTAGCAAAAACATAGCATAGAATCTACAAGCTCTTCCTGCTCTATGTATCCTCGCTGTGTGAAAGTCAGAGGTAACGCCCTCTTTCATAGGATTTCAAAACTGGAATGCCTTCTCTCCGTCCTACAACCTACAAACTTTTAAATACCAAACTTGTCATCACCAAACCACTAATTTTGATTTATCTCATCTTATGACTTTTCAATCTTAGTGTGTCCTGCACCATGGATCTTGGTCTTTCATCTAACTTGCTAATTACAAAAAACAGACCAGTGTGCTACGACCTATGTTTCATTCAAGTTGCTAACCATAACTAACATGTAACTTTAGCACTCATGAATTATCAGACTTCCCACTTAGGGATATAAATTCTTACCAAAAGACCTTTCTAATTACCTACTGATCAAAGGTGGGTGAAAGCCAACAACATAGAGCAGAAGGTCACAAGTTAATTCTTGATTGAGCTGAGTTAGCTGGCCTCAACTGAAATAGGAGTTGGGATGTTACATTTGACTCAGTGCCACTTGGTTAAGAAGCGATTTAAAAATTCATCATGGTTCCCATCCAAATTGTCTCCTTATCTGTGAATTTTGAATGAGGTCAAGATAGGGCTCAACTATGCCTTTTTTATAGTAAAATAACCAACACCCATTTACTGTATAGACTTGCATACAAAGAATAACCCCTTGCCTAAGCCATCAGAGGACTTCCTGCAATCTTGGAACTGGCCCATCACCAAAGTTGCAGAAGGGTAGAGGAGGCCAACATTTATAGAGCTTTTGAGAGATCCTGTAATGGGGTGGATGACAGTTAGCATGGATTGAATGGTCTTTGTCTTCCATACTTACTTCAGGGGAGTGGGGAAGGAAAATTTTTGAAAATTTGACTAAAATTACCAGAATGAGAATTCCAGTGTATTGTTGCATGCAAAGAGTTAAATGAATCAACAGCCAGCATGTGAGGTCACAACACACGCTGAATTCTGGAACAACATGTTTCTCAAGTTAGGTCCAAATGGAAATTCAATTGCTCTCATCACCTACAGGAATCGCTGTTATTTAATTGTCATGTTGCTGTGCCCAGCCTGTGTCTCTCCGGAGGGCAATTACTTGGGGAATGTGATGGTGTAATTGGGCAGGTGTGTGGAACGTAATCACAGCTAGCTGCAAATTAATGTTGGAAGTGGTTGCTTTTACATCCGTGGTGTGTGTGTGTGAGTCAGTGTACCAAGTAGCAACACAAAAGCAATATACTGCAGATGCTGGAAATCTGAAATAAAAACAAAGTGCTAGAGGTACTCTGCAGGTTTTTTTTAAATTCATTCACGGGATGTGGGCTTTGCTGGTTGGGCCAGCATTTATTGCCCATCCCCAGTTGCCCATGAAGGTGGTGGTGAGCTGCCTTCTTGAAATGCTGCAGTCCATGTGGTGTAGGTACAGCTACAGTACTGTTAGGAAGAGAGTTCCAGGATTTTGACCCAGCGACAGTGAAGGAACAGCGATGTATTTCCAAGTGAGGATAGTGAGCAACTTGGAGGGGAACTTCCAGGTGGTGGTGTTCTCATCCATCTGCTGTCCTTGCCCTTCTAAATAATGGTGGTCCTGAGTATGGAAGGTACTGTTGAAGGAGCCTTAGTGAATTCTTGCAGTGCATTTTGTAGATGATACACATTGCTGCTGCTGTGCCTTGGTAGGTGGTGGGAGTGAATGTTTGTGGATATGGTGCCAATGCTTTGTCCTGGACGGTGTCGAGTTTCTTGAGCGTTGTGGGAGCTGCACTCATCCAGGCAAGTGGGGAGTATTCCATCACACTCCTGACTTGTGCCTTGTAGATGGAGACTTTGGGGAGTCAGGAAGTGACTTACCCATTGCACGATTCCTAGCCTCTAACCTGCTCTTGTAGCCACAGCATTTATATGGCCAGTCCAGTTCCATTTCTGGTCAATGGTAACCCCCAGGATGTTAATGACCTTTCATGACCTGAAATGCTAACTCTGTTTCTCATCACAGTTGCCCTCTGACCTGCTGAGTATTTCCAGCATTTTCTGTTTTTATTACTGAACACCAATATAGGCTAATAAGGCCATTATAATAAGCCTCTTCTTTGCCTTCCTCTAAACATCAAAAATTGTCACATTATACTATAATTCAGTATTTCAAGAGCATTATTTATTATTTGCCAAGCCCACTGATGTGATTTTCATCTACAGGAGTGTATCAGGAAGCCCAGCATGTACCATTACATGTGAAAGTCAGCTGAAATATCACTCAAATGATATCTCCTGTATTGTACTCCCAACTCTGTCAAAGAGTCAAGCTGTCATCCTCTTCCCTAGTCCTGTTAACCCACTTCATATCTGATAGTAAGATATATAGATGCTTGGCATCAAGTAGCTCTCTGAACTTTTCTTTCCTTAAGACAGTGAACAAGCTTGGAAAGAGTTACATATGGGATAAGGAATGAGTTGAAGAGTTACATATGCAATAATGTACAGGCTGGAGAGTAGTACTGGGTGAAGTGTGTTTCTTGCAGCTAAATACACAAGTTGGAGAGGATATATTCTTTGAATAGCACCAGGGGGTCTTTTAACATTTACCTGAATAGTTAGGATCACCATTTGATATTTCATTTGAAGGACAGCACCTCTGACAATGCAGCAATCCCTCAAAACTGCACTGATGCATCAGCCTGAATTATATGTTGAAATTCTAGAGTGTTACTAGCTTAGCCAAGTTAACACTTCTGCCTTATGATATCCAAAAGTAATTCTCTCCTGTCCTTTAAAGTGACTGATGGCAATTCGACATGGTGGGAGGAGGGGTAATTTTACCCTCAAGGAGTACCTGAGGTTTGGTTGCAGGTGAGGAATGACAACTGGGGAAAATGCACATGTGCTGGGAAGCCAGTTCTGACCTGCTGACTTTTGTATTTAACTGGACTGTGATAGACCCACTGTGTGCAACCTCCTCAAGAGAGCCAGGTTGCCTTTAAATGTTTTAAATGCCTTAAAAGCTAATCACTCATTTAAATGATATTTCATCTCTCAGGGAATCAAGGGATATGAGGAACAGGCAGGGAAACAAAGTTGAAGCCCAAGATGAGCCATGATCGTATTGAATGGCGGAGCAGGTTTGATGGGCCATATGGTCTACTCTTGCGCCTTGTTCTTGTGTTCACCAGCAGCAGCATCAACAGACTGCTAGTAAAAGAGCAGTAGCTGGACATCAGAGAGGGGACCAGCAGCAGTAACAAATTGCTGTTTTGAGTCCTGCAGCCAGATAACAAGAGGTGTGTAGCAGAGGGTTGCAACTTGTAGGAGGCACCACCCTCGACCACAGGGTCTACAGGTAGATGCTGAGTTTCTGTGACATGTCGAAACAGCAGTGTTTCAGAAGGCTTGGGTTTACTGAGGTGGTGCTGGACAGAGCACCTACTGCCTGTTGGACCTGTGCCACATGTTACCAGCTGTCAAAGTTGCCACCACCCTCAACTTTTTTGCCACTGGATCCTTTGGTTCTGCTGGAGACATGCACATGATCTCCTAGTTGGCAACCCATGAATGCAGAAGGCAGATGACTAATGGGTTGTTTGCCAAGGCCGGCGATTATATGAATTTTGCTTTCTTATGATGCCAATCAAAATAAGTAAGCACTCAGGTTTGCATCTCTGGCTAGTTTCCCATACTGTCAGGGTGTTGCTGACTGCACATAGCTGGTAATGCAGGCATCCAGCAGATCAAATAGACTACAAGGCCTTTCACTCCATCAATGTGCAGCTGGTTTGTGCAACTACAAAAAGATATTTCTGTAGGTGTGCATAAAATCCCCAGGGCACTGCCATTATCCTTTCGTCTTCCGATGGTTTAAGGTCCCTGACATATTTGGACCTGGAAGCACACTTGAGAGGTGACTGATTGGAGACAAGAGATAACTACTTCAAATTTGGCTGTTGGTTTTTAGGAGTTCTGAACCCCTAATTTTTATGGGAAAGGACTAACGAACAGTTCAGTCATGAGACTGAAATAAAAGTCAGAACATGTTTATTAAGTTTTCAGGTAAACTTTAGCAATAACCTCAGGCGGTGATTTACAGTCTAACGTGGGCCATATACTTCCTGTGCTGACTAGATGGGGGGAGTGCAGAATAACTTCTCTTCTTGCAGCTTTTGGTCTTCGGGCTCTTTTTTTCTCTGTTTCTCTCCCTCTTTTTTATCTCTTGTCTTGTTTTCGTTTCTAGTTTTCTCTACCGCACAAATCTGATGGGGAGGCCCTCTTTTATCCAGGTCCTTGCCCAATTTACCTTACCTCGAGGCTTTTACATCCTGTGGCCTCTTATGGAGAGAGAGATCGATGTTACAATCTTGTCTTTATCTTACACAAACAGTTCTCAGCTTCAAGATCTCAGCTTTTCCTGCAAATAAGCTTTTTAAAACTTGACATAATTCTCCCATGGTGCCACTACCTTGGCATCTTTTCTATATTGTGCCATATTTCTAAGTTTTCCCAGTCTTCTATTCTACAAAGAAAGATATCTAATAAAGTTATACGTTCCTAATAATAGGGGTTAGATTTTAACAATTAGTATTCCAGTTTGTAGCCTAATAATCTTATATGGCTAATGACACCCATCAAAAACCTGACCAATATGCACTACAGCGAATGCCATATAATCACCAGATGCATGTTTGAAAAGCCATTGGCATGCTGAAGATACTATTTGGGTGTCCAGACAGATCTGAAGATGCCCTTCACTTAGTACTAGCCAGGGTGACCAGAATGGTGGTGGTTTGGTGTGCTCTGCATAATATTGCACAGCAGCAATGTTCAGCCCTGCAGAATGAAAAAGGTGGAGTGCAAATCTTCTGATGATTCCATGGAGAAGCAGGAAGATGATCAGGGCAATGCAACATCAAATGTTCACACCTTTGCCAGGGATATTCTTATTAAGGCAAGGTTGCAACAGTGGCCTAATGTCAGAACCACAAGCAATAGCCATTCTTTCCCCTTCTGCCTCAATGCTACTGATACAATAATTTCTGCGAACAGCCAAGCACCCGCTAGGCATTGCTCACAAAGCTTCCTGTCAATTCATGTCTTTCCATTCAACACAAAAGTTAAAAGGCAAATTGCCACCCAAAAAACAAGAATAGACAAGATGGGAAAGTGGTGCAAAAGAATAAAATTTGTGATTGAACTAAAGAACAGAAACTTCACAACATAATATTTTTCTCATACACTGATGTGTGTAGCCTTGTACAATTACACTCCTTTTACCAACCACCCCTACGTGATACAAACCCTGTAGCTTCAGCAGATGTAGAGGAGATCCCTGCATCCTTGCACTGACTGTTGAGATGCTCTTGCCTGACATCATTCTGCACCTTTTGTAGGGATAGACTCAGCCATTGGGATACAAGGTAGCATGTTGGATACTGACCAAAGTGGGATGTGGTTTGTGATAATGGGTGTGATGTGGAAGTGCTTTGAGTGGAGTTCCCACTTCCAAATCCCCTTTCACCATTATCTCTCTTGTTGCACTTCTTCATGATCATTCTACTGGAGAGCACTTGGGTGCAGATCAGTGTGGCACTGTAAGGCTAATGTTAAGGCAGCAGACTTGTTGACATTGAGTCTGCATGGCCACAGTCAAGGCATGCATGGACTCATTTGATTGCTGCATTTGATATTCCACAAAGTTGGCTTCTCAATTCTTGTAAGAAGGTATCATTGCAATGTACTACAACATCAACACACTCATGCTTGAGGCAGACCCCCTCCATTCTCTCTGCAATTGTGGTCAGTGTGCTTGGAAGCACACTTTCTGCTGCTGCTGCTCAATGCCCTCCAGAGTACATCATCTGTGTCCAGCAGAACACAGCATGGAGGGGGCTACACCCTCTGCAAACCCCCTGCTGCTTTCTCTGCCACCATGCTCACTTGTAAAAGGAGTCAGCGGGTGAAAACACTGCTGTCTCTATTATGGTCCCACTAGTGCAAATGCCTGAGTTGATGCATGATTTCTGTGACGGTGCAGCTTCAGAAGGAATCAGTTCCTCTGAGGATTCGTCATCCACGAGGTCTACTGACTGCTGCTGTATGAAAGCCCTGATGGAGATATAAGATAGGAATTAGTACTGGCAAGGTATGAATGCTGTGTATTGTCTTATGAAGATGGCTATATTTCACTCACTGCTGACATCAAGTCAACATGACTCAGTGCTGTATGATATGTATGTGTCACTGATATTTAATTGTCACCAGGTAGATGGGAGATCACTGTCTCCCCATCTCCAAATGCCAGAGTGCCAAAATGTCACTGATCTGCAGTCCTTCCTGCTCTATTCTGAGCTGCAAGATCCAAGGAGGCTTACTTTTCTACCTCTTCCATGTGTTCAATACTCTCTTCTCCTGTAATAGGGTAAGAACAGACCTTTGAGTGATGTAATGGTATGTGATTACTTGATGGATGCAGTGCATTTGGTGATTTGAGCTGACTATAAGGGAAAGGTATGAAGTTGTGTAAGGATGAGCATGAGTGCCAGTAATGAATGAATAAATGAGAATGTGAAGAAGTGCATTGATAGAAAAAGGTAGGTGCACATTCAAGGTAAGTGGGTGTGAGGAGTGAATGATTTGACTTCTTTACGTAAACTCACCAATTACACACAGAATTGCTAAACTATAAGAAGGTTTGATTGATCTGAAGACTACAACTAATATGCATACACCTTTACAAGATAGCTCAACAGACAGGTCTACTCTAGGGGTTTGGCAACCACTATTACTCATAACAACTGCTGCAACTCACACTACTAACTGCTGGTCACATGCTGCTTTACATCCTGGTTCCTTGATGACATGTGTCCATCATTCACCTATTCTTTTGCAACATCCTTTTTTTACCATCATAACATTACATCCATTGGGAGTGAATATACATACTCGGGATGGTTGTGAAAACTATTTACACAGATCTCTGTTCATCAATCAAGAGTATAGCGTATAAGTGGCTTACTAATCCTTACTGAATCTTGTGAAGATATAACCTTCCTGAGATCTAGACTTATCACTTTGGTGTTTTTGACTTGTAGGTGTATTGTCATCCTGTGTATTATTGGAGTACTGATTATTCTCATGGTGGTTTTCCACAATTTCATCTTTGATTTTATCTTGGGATGTGTTCTGAATTCAACTGGAATGCTGAGTGTTATAAAGTTGGACAATTCCCTTAGCTGGCTTCTGTTTCTCCTTAGTGTTGCCCAATTCAGTGTTGTGACCTCACAGAATCTAGGCTCACTGCACACTTTAGATACTTGCATGGGTAACTAGATTCCCTGGGTGGGTGTATGATCAGAACCCCATCACAGAAACCCCATTTATTACCAATATCACCACCTTCAACACCTGTTTGTTCTTTTGTCTGTGACATCTTTTGGTTATTTCCTATCACTGCTTGCTTGTCCCTACAACCACCACCCCCCAACTCCTCTCTCCCCCAACCCCCCCACCCCCCCCACCTTAAACCAGCTTATATTTCACCCCTCTCCTATTTTTACTTAGTTCTGTTGAAGGGTCATGAGGACTCGAAACATCAACTTTGTCCTTCTCCACCGATGCTGCCAGACCTGCTGAGTTTTTCCAGGTATTTCTGTTTTTGTTCCCCATTTATTACTTGTGCACAGGGGAGAATAATACAGCGAGATTGTACCGTCTCAAAGCAGAATACACAAACACTTGCTTAAAAGTATTTTACAACCAATCAGTAAATTTTGCACATCTCAATCCACTTATTTGCACACATTAACTGACCAATCCATGTTTTAGTTAATTTCCACTCCTACACAACAGGTGCAGTGCCTACGCACTTGGTTATCACAACTTTGATTACATTCAGCCCAAGAGAGAGAGACATGAAATGTCTCAGGGCTTATCCTACACAATGGTCAGACAAGATGGTATTGTTCTTCAAGGTTGCAGTATTTTTCTCTTAGGCCTGAGCATTTAATTCAATTCCTCCATTAACCCTGTTAGTAGCAAGTGGGTTCCCTATTTGTCTAGGCCACCACACTTCCCCCACTTTTGTCCTACAAGGACAATCCACCACCCTAAGCCAAGTTCTATGTATCCTAGCCGCCGGGCTTCATCCTCCGTGGAATCCTGATTCCTGAGGAGAGGGAGGGAATAGATAACTGGCTTTCCACCAGCAAGGTAGGCACAGGAACCCAATGGAAACTCACCCACCCGAGTGCTACCCTTGGTATAATTTCTCCTGACGCATAGCCAGGCCTCCCCCTTAACAACCACAAAGGTGGGCTCCCATTTCCAAATGGGCTTAATGAGGGCCCCTGTATTACCTAGGGATCATGCAGAATCTGAGGGGAAAGCCAGAAAATGCATCTCAGAGGAGGAGGGGTTAATACGAAAATGAGTACAAATCCAACATTTAGTCCAATTAACTTGCAAGGCTATGGCCTGCATTCATTGAACCGCAGAATTGGTAGTCCATGCCCCCACAAGGACTACGCAGGACAGGATCCAAATCAGAGTCAGTTAAAGTTCCTGCACAAGCACTTCCATCTGAGGTCAGCGTCCGCTTGACGTGCGATGCGTGGATCCACAAGGGTCGTCCTTCAATCTTCACGGCTGTGTGGGTAGTGAGCAGGACTTAGAATGGCCCCTCCCATCGAGGTTCCAAACAGTTCTTTTCTCCTGAAGGTCTTTACAAGGACTAGGTCCCTGGGCTGGTATTGATGGCAATCTTCAATGGTGGGCTTTTTCTGAGCTTCTACTACTGTATTTGCAAGTTCTTGAGAGAATTAGTGAGCACTATTCAGTATGTAATCATTCCCTCATCCATAGCGTGGATGTCCATTTCCCTAGCAGACAAAGGTGGGGCCACTGGGATGCGCATAGGACGTCCATTACAACTTCATGAGGGGAAAGGGAAGTGATACGGTTAGGGTGAGAGCGCACAGTCATGAGCGCCAAGGGTAGAGCTTCAGGCCATTTCAAACTGGTTTCTTCACATAATTTAGCTAGTTTGTTTTTCAGAATACCATTTTGTCTTTCCACCGCCCCAGTAGACTGGGGGTGGTATGGGCAGGAAAGGTGAAGATTGCATTGTAAAGCCCTCAAAAGTTCCTTTATCACTTTAGCGGTAAAATGAGGTCCATTATCACTGGATAAAATCTCTGGTATCCCAAATCTGGGCATGTATTCACGCAACAACAATTTTACAACAATAACAGCATCATTCCAATGGGTGGGATATGCCTCCAACCATCACGAGAACAAACATACTATAACTAAAACATAATTATATCCCTTACATTTAGGCATTTGTATAAAGTCTATTTGTAGGTGTACAAACGGGCCCCTTTGCTGGGGTCCCGTACCAGCAGTCACTGTGGGCGTCTTGCCTGGGTTATGTCATTGACATAGGTATGACAGATATTACTAATACAATGCCTATTAGCATATTACTATTCACTATACATTCAACATTCATTCTATATACACGTGTTAAACCTCTGAGCTGGCAACCGGTCAAGTCATGATTCTTGTGTCGTGAGAGATTCAATAAATGCTCATTAGTTACCCATAAAGGGACTACCCTTTCTTTAATCTGTCTTAAATTTTCTCAGGCTTGTTCCAGTGCTCAAGATCCATAGATGCTGCATACATCATTTCTGCTCGATTCGTCTGAAATATTTTTCCCTATTTCAATTAATTTATTGATAGCCCCCACATGACTTTCGAGCACGGTAGCCAGGCTTTGGATTAACCAATGATGTCCCTATATTGAATATCGTAGTGGCATCATTTATCAGGCTGCGCTTAACGTGGTTCCCTCCCAAACCTGATTGCATCTCGCCATTGAACTGAACTGTTTCAGTCATCAATTGACGCATCAGAGCCATATAGCGTGCTTGGGTATGGGTTGAGCACCACTGGGGCAGGATGACACCAGATATGTTCAAGACTACGGGTACCAGCTCATGGTGTACATTATCATACAAAACCTCTGATTAACCAGTACCAAACCATTCGTCGGTCCTGGATGCATAGTCGGACAAGATGGGTCAGTCGGTGTGGTTTGGGGCTTCAATTACCTCTACTCAGACTGTGAAAGTAGAGGTGGGAGGTGGCGGACCTCCATGCCCCATCTGAAGCAAACCCTTACTACAATTTGAAAGCACTTGTTCTCCTACTGTTACATTTATCATTCCCCATTGCGTGTTGCATTCGGCACTGTCCGTGCTGTACCAAAGTTCCTCCTGCAGTGCAGAATGAGCAGCGATGATCCCCGACCTTATTGCCAGTACTGATAGGCCCACGACCAGGATCGTAGATCTGTGGAGACATTAACATCGACTCTCGTTCTCATATCTACAAGTGCGCATGTATCACCTGTCATAATTACCTCGTATGGTCCATGCCTGTTCGCTCCAAGCTCACCCTGACCATCACCTTATTCCTCACTTGGGGGGTCTGTTGTTGCTCTTTGGATTTGCCTGTTTCCATATCCTTAATCATCTATCAGTCTCTAACTTCCTCTCTCAACTGATGTAATTGCCTACTTAATTCCCTTACATCGTCCTGTATTTTTCCTTTCAGTGGCCCTAGACCTCCTACTATAATGCGTTCAGGTAATTGCATGGCCCTTCCTGTTATCATTCCAAATGGGGTGAACCCAGCGGTCCTGCTTGGGGTAGCCCACGGCGTATTAGAATATTGGGCTGTTCCCTGTCTCTTGATTGATGTTTTTTTAAAGTTCAGTTCATCCTTTCCACCAGCCCTGTCTCTGAGGGTGGTAAGGAATATGGAATTTCTGTTTAATCTCCATAAAGTTATACACTTCCTTAATGACTCTCCCTGTGAAATGAGTTGCCTGTTCTGAATCCATCGGGGTAGGCACCCCCATTCCTTCCAGTTTACTCTTTCCTGCTGCTGTCTCATGTCAGACCTCAATTCCTTAAACAACTCTACAATGCACCTTCTTATCCTATCTTTCAATGGCTCAGTATCTTCACTTCCAGTGATGGTTCTCTCTGGGAATCACTTAACTCTGTCTGTCATCAAGGTGTTAATCCTGTGGTTTTACTCTTTGTAGCTTGCAGGCACGTTAATATAGTCAGTAATACATTTATTTAGTCTTTTTCCAGCTTTCCCTTTACCTGTATCCATCTTGTGGTAAATTGTTGTTCGGTATTATTTCTCCTTACATTTCAATTCCTGAACTCTAGATTCCACATGGTTTTACCTCTTAAGTTTTTTCCCTGACCATGATCATCCTAAGATTCTCTCGAGTTCAGTTTCTCTATTGTCTTGATTGTTTAAAATGTTTCCTTACTCTTTAGGCCATATTAACTATTCAATTTCAACAGGGATCTCTGTCTCTAGATCTTTGCTTATCTCCCCCTGTGCAGTGCCAAAGCCTCAGTTTATCAAATTCATTTTCCTTAAAACAGTTTGTACATTATGTCCTCTTTCCTTAACTCAGTTTCCTACTTGCCTCATACCATCTTACACATGCAACAGCTACCATCTTATCTTGTTCAGGTTGCCTGGAGACATTTTAAAATAAATAAAATATTCTCACAACAATTTTAAAAACAGAAATCAGGTATCGACATGTTTTGCTTCGTTAACTTCTTCTCAAAAGTAACCCACTAAATTTTGTCTGACCCTTTTTCTTTTAGAATTATCCCAGATTCATTAACTCGGCCAAAAATTGGATTTCTGCCAAACTTTGTCAAGGCCTTGAGCTTAGCTTCATATTTTGGGAACAGACTTACAAATACAAAAGCTTGCAGCATTTGAATTAGTGCCAATTGTTGTCAAACCTTTTAAAATGAAAATTCCCTTTTGAGAACTTTATCAAGAACCAAACCTCAAATTTTTAAACTTTGTAAGGACTGTAATTTACACTATCAAAATTAAAACAACCTCTTTTTCATGTGTAACAATTTGTATCCAAGTTATAATTTTGATATGTTTATCGACACTTTCTTTATCTTAGATAGCATCCTAGTGATTCAAAAGTAACCTGTTAAATTACACTGCACTTTACATCTCAAGGTTGTCCCAAATTCAAATTCCAGTGCTTTTGGAAAGCAGATTTTCTTTAATATTTAATTCATCTCTTCATAAGAAACCCCTTTTAATCCATTGGAACCATCTAGATGTGTTTATGTCTTTTGGTTTTCCTAGAATCTTTCTGAATTTCAAGTAATTTTTTTTCCCTCAATTTTAGAATACGAGCTCATATGTATTAATCCCAATCAGTTTGGAAGCTGATGATGAGGGCTTTTCCCTACTAGTCTACAAGGGTTGGTTCATCTCAAACAAAGGCAAGCTCTGTTTTATCTTTACACTACCTTCAAATTATGATTTTTGCCAGAAATCTCAACTCAAACCTTATATTCAAAACTTTGGAATATTTGAATAAACTTTTCCTTTAATCTAATATGGGGCTTTTGACTCTAAAGTGCTCAACTACACACACAAAAGACAATTCAGGGAAGAAAACAAATTAAAGCTCACATACAAATGCTTCATTGCACACAAACAAACACATAGATAAAGGTATGTATCGATACTCCTATAATATTGAACTTAACTCTAAACGAAGCTTCAAGTAACAGTGGGGGAATAAAGGGATCTTGAAGGCTCCACCAAAGGGACCTTCAAACTGACGAAAGCTCACATTTTCTCTGCTGCTGCTTGTCAATTGCCCATTAACCCCCAAGGGGTTCCGGTTCCCTCTCTCTCTCTCTCTCTCTCTTCAGCACAAACAGCTCTTGTAACTTAGATCAATTCAATTTTTTTAAGTTACAGAAAATTCAGTAGCGGACTATCTACCTCCCTCAAAACATGTTATAAGCGCTCAATTCTGCCCTGATTAAAAGTTCCAGCTGGTGGACTCCTTTACCTTGAGTCCATTTAACCCAATCAGAAACATATTGGACAATTCCAGGGCTATAATGGACATACATATAAGCATTTGGGATTCCCTTCATGTGGGAACCTGGTGTTTCTTTGATGCCATACTTCCCATTTTTACTTAATAATATACGCAAATAACACAGAAATTACTCACTTTTCACCTCCAGGGGATTCAAACCCCTGAGAATAGTACTACTACTTTTTCACCTCCAGGGGACTCGAACCCCTGGGAATAGTACTACTTTTTTTACCTCCAGGGGACTCAAACCCCTGGGAATAGTACTACTACTTTTTCACCTCCAGGGGACTCAAACCCCTGGGAATAGTACTACTACTTTTTTACCTCCAGGGGACTCGAACCCCTGGGAGTAGTACTACTACTTTTTTACCTCCGGGGGACTTGAACCCCTGGGAATAGTACTACTACTTTTTTACCTCCAGGGGACTCGAACCCCTGGGAATAGTACTACTACTTTTTTACCTCCGGGGGACTTGAACCCCTGGGAATAGTACTACTACTTTTTTACCTCCAGGGGACTCGAACCCCTGGGAATAGTACTACTACTTTTTTACCTCCAGGGGACTCAAACCCCTGGGAATAGTACTACTACTTTTTTACCTCCAGGGGACTCGAACCCCTGGGAATATTACTACTATTTTTTTACCTCCAGGGGACTCAAACCCCTGGGAGTACTACTACTATTTTACTTCCGGGGACTTGAACCCCTGGGAATACTACTACTACTTTTTTACCTCCAGGGGACTCGAACCCCTGGGAATAGTACTACTACTTTTTTTTACCTCCAGGGGACTCGAACCCCTGGGAATACTACTACTATTTTTTTTACCTCCAGGGGACTCAAACCCCTGGGAGTACTACTACTATTTTACTTCTGGGGACTTGAACCCCTGGGAATACTACTGATACTTTTTTGTACCTCCAGGGGACTCGAACTCCTGGGAATACTACTACTACTTTTTTTACCTCCAGGGGACTCGAACCCCTGGGAATACTACTACTACTTTTTTTTAACCTCCAGGGGACTCGTAACCCTGGGAATACTACTACTACTTTTCACTAAATTACTGGCCAAATGAATCTCCAAAATGTTTAAATAGATGACTTACCCTGAGAGTCAGCTACTGCCAGGCGAAGGCAGATCGCAGGTCAACAAACCCCAGAAGCCCAAATGGTGCTGCCGCGGACTGAGGAGTCCTTGAATCGCAAGGACCTAACGCTGGCACTCCGTGACTCAACCCAAAGGGGTTAGTCATCTCGGTGGGGGATTAATCACACCAAGGCATTACAGAAACCCCATTTATTACTTGTGCACAAGTGAGAACAATACAGCGAGAGTTATTGTACCGTCTCAAAGCAGAATACACAAACACTTACTTAAAAGCATTTTACAACCAATCAGTAAATTTTGCACATCTCAATCCACTTATTTGCATATGTTAACTGACCAATCCAAGTTTTAGTTAATTTCCATTCCTACACAACAGGTGCAGTGCCTACACACTTGGTTATCACAACTTTGATTACATTCGGCCCGAGAGAGAGAGACATGGAATGTCTCGGCTCATCCTACACAGTGGTCAGACAAGATGGTATTGTTCTTCAAGGTTGCAGTATTTTTCCCTTAGGCCTGGGCATTTAATTCAATTTCTCCATTAACCTTTTTAGTATTAAGTGGGTTCCCTATTTGTCTAGGCCACCACACCTCATTCACTCTATTCCCATATGCCCCTAGTGTAAATGTAACAGTATGTTCTGGTGAAGAGAGCTTCAGGTACAAGCACCTGCACCAACTGGTGTGCTGATCCACACATTGGGTAATGTCGTTACATTCCATGTTGTCCAACTTACTCTTAAGCTTTTCCTGTATGTGCACACTATATGTTCTAGCAGGGTATATCTGTTGTAGGTCATGGACTGACTCAGTGCGATTATTTTTGGCCTCATCTGCCATGATTGGTGTATTGGTGATCTTGTGTATGGTCACAACGTTGAGTTCCATACACACCAGTAACCCTGCTACTGCTGGCCCGCTCATGTCCACCAGGATACTTGTGGTTTGAATGCAGACTTGTCAATGCTACATTTCAATGTCAATGTACCAATGCAATGAACTGGTGACCTGTTGTATGCAATTAGTTAGACTGTCATAGGTTGCATCATTGACTCCCAACAGTCCAAATATATATCCTTCAGGATTCTGACTGGTAAGATATTCACGCTCACCCTGTGTTGACTTTGGCAGTGAGTGTGTATTTGCCGCTTTTCTTTGGGCATATGATACTGATAGTAGCAAAAGTCTCTAACTATTTTACTTCATCCACAGACCATGTCACATTCACGATGGGGTAATGCCTGTTCAGTTTCTGGTTGAAGATTTCTCCACTCTGTGAATCTTCACCATGGCCTGTCTTACCATGAATCTTGCATACGTGCTTACATTTACGTTGGTCTCTAGTGCACTCTAGTGTTGCTGCCAGTATATTTAACATACTTTTTGTTTGTGTGAGGGGGCTAAGTCCTCATTCTGTATAATTTAAAAAAAAATAAAATTGATATAGATGCCCTCATAGCTATTTCTAAAATTTTTAAAACTGGACAAAGACTTTTCAAAATAGCTGAATCTTTGTCTGTTGGTGACCCCTGAACAAAAGGACCTATCCAGCAGTTTTGAAGACATTTACACCTTGTTATCTCCTGCGGGCTGCAGAGACCAAATTCAAAGGGAACTATACAAAGGCCATCTGCATTTCAGAACCTAGGGCTGGTCTGATAGGACAAAGGACCCCGCAACCTTCCTTTCAATCCTTAATGGATGAGACAATTAACTACCTCGGAGAATCCCAGACAAGAGATATACACACCTTGTCAAAGACAATGTGGAGAGGTGGGAGTTATGTGACACGGACCAAGCTTGCGGAACCAGTAGTATTGCCTTGTGGAACTGCAAAGCTCAGTCTGCCATTTTACCACCTAACTAGCAGCAGCGCAGAGAAGGGACATTGCCCAGATTTGAATACCTGGCCCCAGCTACATAGTTTCTACTGGAACTTTGGTACCATTGCCAAAAAGACTGATTCATCTCTGAGTGCCTATGTTATTCAGTGAAGTCGACTCCACTGGAAAAGTAAATTGTATAGCTTCGGTTGTCAGCTTGTCTGCCTCCATGAAGGAATACCTCATTTGATTTTGATTCTGGACTCTGGACCCACATGAAACAATAATTCTTTACTCTGTCTTTGCCCTGTAAATATTCCTTTTCTCTATCCCTCTTTTAATGTATGAGTGCACAGCAGACCAAGCTGTGACCCTCCTCCTGCTTTTGAGTGTCCGCAAATAAATTAATCCATTGAGTTCATCCTATCCCAAGTTTGCTGTGGGTTATTAATGGAAATTGGATCACACCAAAACTAAGGGGTTGGGAAATATGTCACTGCTTATAAAGGGGGAAGCAAACCAAAACGCTTTTCAGTTTACGGATGGGTGGTAAGAGGAGAAATTATGGCTGTTTAAATTAAATCCCCTCCTTTCCGTAACAATTGGTTCAACCTTATTGTAACCCCTAGTGGCACCTCTCAGATTTCCTACATTGGAGAGCACAGTGTCTTCTTGCACTGAATACCTTGCAAAGGTCTTGGAACACAGGACTGCTTTGCAGTAGGTGCAGGAGACCGTACTTCCCACATGTCTAAATTGCTTTTTGTGCCCTGGCTACCATGACTTTACTGGTAGCTGCAACCAATACTTGCAGGTGTTGTTGACCAACCACAATGACTTCACATTTTCTACCATCTTTTAGCAGACCGTTTCTTTTTCTCCTAGTGTCTTTTTGGAAGGCTTTGATTGGCACTGAAGCTATAACTAGCTCCATTGTGCATTTAGACTGCTCAGCTTCTGAAAAATCATAGCCCTTGTCCTTATCACGGCACCTGCTGTCAAACTAGCCAAATGATTCTGGTGGCTGTTGTTTGTAAGTCATCAACTCCAATCGATGGATTCTGAAATTTACCTTTATACAAAAGCTGATCCTCCAGCATGTTTCAAAGACTAACAGGGTCCTTCTAATCCTCTTCAGACAGGCCCAAAGTGTTAACAGTATGCAACCACTCCTTTCCAATGGCTGTCTTTATTTTCACCATTTGTTTATCTGGTTCTGTGACAGATAAATCTAAAAAGCATAATTCTATTCTTTTTTTCAAAGGGGAATTTGGTCGTCATCTTCCCTGTCTTTTACAGATGCTCTTGACTTATAGGGGATTTTTAACCTCTCTACTCTTTGGAGAGATTCAACAATGCTGTTTTTTTTTGTTCTCTTTCCTCTTTTTCTGGCTGTAGTTCAGGTTTTGCCACACACATCTCAGTGATCATTGTTTTCCCATTTTGTGCAAGAATGCAGTTCAAAACTGCAATTCAATTCAAAACTTATTTCACGGTGCATCAGGTATTCCCTGTTCTGTAAAGTATTATCTATAGGGGGACTCTGCCTCCCATCAGTGCGCATGCACCCTCTGTATTTCAGCAAATCTTATCTGGCCGCTCCCTTGATTTTCAAACTCATAATGATGCCACCATGTTGCGTTTCTGGCATCTTTATGCAAATTCACCTATCACACATTCAGGATTGGTAAACTAGGTAGGTTCAATTTATTTAAAGACTACAACTAATGTTTTTGCATATTATACACACAGACATATATAAATAAGATAGCTCAAAAAACAGGTCTAGGGATTCAGCAGACACTATTACAGCAACAGCTACAACTCATTCCTGACTGCTGGTCACATGCTGCTTTACACCGGATTCCTCAATGACACATACATTATTTGCATATTCTCTTAAAGGTCTATCATAACAGTGAAGTGATGGAATAGGCTTGACGAGACAAGAGTAGAGGGTGATGTGGACAACAAGGTGCAGTTGAATGCACAACTGTACTTGCCTTTCCTGACCTGATTAGGGTATTAGAGCACTTCCTGCACTGAATTCAGGAGGGTGGTACAGCTATTCTGCTGACTTCCTGGATCACATCGAACCACATCATCTTTGAGTCAGCAGTAGGTTTCTTTCTCTCATTGCTGGGAAATTTATCTGTCTCGCCATCTCATCACTTCAAGCAGGACATCATTATAATGGTTTCCAGCTTTTAAGCATCCTGATTCCATTGTGTGAGTACTCTGGCCTGGATTTTTTGCTCATTGCACTAAGTATGGCAGCAAGCGTGAAAAACAGCGTTCTACCTGCCAGCCACAATAGTGGGTTTTCACTCCGTATTGTCTGTTTCCTGCCACATTGATTATGCATGCACAGGAAACATGCTGGATTGCAGATGGGTGGCCTCTGATTTGCCTGCCCTGCTGTGAGCTCATCGCTTCTTCACTCTGGGCGCTATATTTAAACAGCACCCATGGACAGCTTTTTTATTGTCTGCAGCCCAGGACTGCTGCACAGAAGAAATGGCTCCCAGAGGAAAGAAGCATGCTGCTCCATAATTCGGTGGTGCCTTACTGGAACTCCTGCTGGACGCAGTTGAGGCCTGCGCGATGTCCTCTACCTCCATGATGGCTGGAAGGGGTCCACCAACCTCACCACTCTCGCTTAGCTGGCAGTGGCAGCAGTGGTCAGTGCCACCGCAGCACAGAAGTGAGCCACCTAGTACAGAAAGAGGATGAATAAGCTCATGAATAATCCCAGAGTAAATCAACCATCTCATCACTCTCAACTCACATTAAACAGCCCATCACACATTCACTGGCATCTCACACGGTGCCAGCTCAAGGGACATCATCACTCACACTCACACACAGTTTCACATATCCATCTGGCCTCATATCCTCTGCAGTTCGCGTCCTCCTATCCATGGCTGTGCTCACCACCCACATGAGGCAGGCGTCCTTATCATCTGCTCTGGCATGCATCCTGCTCACAATACCCAGCAGTCTTTATGCAGGACAAGCTTGCACACAATCAAAGGGAGAGGTCTCAGGCTAATGGTGGAGTGGCCGAAATCAAGGTCCTCACTCCCTACGAGAATCGAGCTGTCGCAGCTGGCCGGAAAGGATATGGACCATGCCAGTTCTGACGGTGAGGTGGGCAGAAGAGATAGGAGAACACCTCTGCCTCAATCTTACACAGCCAAGAATAAACATGACATGACCCTGCAAAGCATGCAAACAAGGGTTGTTCCACAAACACACTTAACATTAAGGCCGAGGCATCACTGATGTTGAGAACTATCTGGAAAAGGGCCAAACACCATACTGGTATAAAAGCACACCATATAGATGAGAGGCCCATGATAGCTACATCTGTGATAAGTGAGAAGAGGGACCATGGTATCACGCCTGTTCCTGTTCCAGCTCATCCCTCAGACAACCATATTGTGAGTGCATTGTCCTGTTTTAGAGTTGCCTCCCATGCACTAATTATCTCTAGTTTATTTAATAGGCACCCAAGGATTTACACAAGCCAGGCCCTCGGCTTCAGCCCGGTAAATACCTTGGATGAGGAACCAAAGGAGAGCACCATTGGAGACCCGTCACAGTGCTCACCCACATCCTCCAGCATCGCAGAAACACACACCTCAGTGGGGCCTAGTTCTAGAGTCACCTCAGGGTCACAATCTGGTGAGCACAGCACACAATCTAGTCCATAGCAGGTAGAGGCAGAAACATCCGAGGTCACCGGCACCCTGAGGACTGCTGGAGGCCATGATTCTGCTGACTTTGATCCGGGTGACGAGCCTCCGAACTCGGTCCTAAATCAGTTGGTGGAGCTGCAGTGACAATCACGGAAACATCAGGAAGGGTTGTCAGCTGCATTCCTCTGCGTTCAGTCTGAGGCGATAGCGCTGGCATGCCAACACACCAAGGCCATCACTGGTTGGATCGGGGCCACCATGGAGACATTGGTCCAGGATATTGGCTCTACACTGCTGCAGGCGCAGCACTCCATCGCTGTAGGCAATGGTGGCATCCATCAGTGGCTACGTGGGAGGGGGGAGAAGGGGGGGACAGGGCACATTGATCTCACTCCAGCTGCCCCTTCTGCTCAGGGAATCAGCCAAGGGCACTCATAGGCAGGAGGACCAGCAGCTGGACGCCCCAGGGCCATCCACTCAGGTAACTCCGGGACTGTCCAGCCCACCCCAATCCCATCTTCCTGTGATTCCATCACCTCCAGCTCAACTGGCCAAGGAGGGTGCACCTGCAGAGCAGCAGGACACCCAAAGGCCAGGGCCCTCCAGGTCTCGACCCTCCAGAGGATGCTCGCCAAGGCCATCACAGAAACAGGATGTAGCAGTCAGCAGGCTGCCTCCAGCTCTGCTGTGGATGTCGGGGAAGCACCAAGATGTAGCGGTAGGGTTAAGAAAGTTAAAAGGATTTAGGAGTACATCAGTGGCACTGGCATTCACAAATGCAAATAGAATTGCAGCCATTTCACATCTCCTCTTGTGTATGCTCCCTTTTTATAATGAGCTGTGTTGCTGTCAATCAGGTGTGATAGTATGGTCCCTCTCCCCACTTATCACAGATGTAGCTATCATGGGCCTCTCATCTATGTAGTGTGCTTTTATACCAGCACGATGTATGGTTCTTTTCCAGATCATTCTCAACATCAGTGATGCCTCGGCCTTAATGTTAAGTGTGTTTGTGGAACGACCCTCGTTTGCATGCTTTGCAGAGTCATGTCATGTTTATTCTTGGCTGTGTAAGATTGAGGCAGAGGTGTTCTCCTATCTCTTCTGTATTCTTGAAAGATGAAGGTGTAGTGTACAAGGAGAGATATGTTCACGCATGGTCATATATCTTGCAACGCCACGTGCTGTCTGTCTTCTGGCAGGGTTTTCATGCTGTGAGCCCATATGCAGAGCTCGTGTGCACTGCTGTCTGCCAATCACGTCTCCAGCTTTCTGGATATACATCTGATAAGGTGACCAATTAGTGAGAGGACCTTGCCACCTCAAGGTGCCAAAGCTCTGCCCATCTCAGCCACATCATTGCCCTGGCATTTGAACCTACAACCTTGAGTATTTCTCAACCTGTTATTATCTGGATTGCGGCCAAAAGGCTCTCATCACAATGTTGGGATGCAATGCTGTGCATCCCATCACCTAAACACTCGCTGAGACGAGTGATGCTAATTGCAAATGCTTATATTTGACGGTCAATAGAGCCTTTGAGCATGCTCAGGAAGTGCACATTGTAGCTTTAGACAATGTTGAGGAGTGCAATGGGATAGGAGTGAGGCTGTACAGAAGCTGAGGTCTACTCTTTATTAGCAAGGACACGTGACCTTGAAGGCTTCATGATGTCTGAGAATTTTTGAGTTCTCAAGGGCCAGGGCTGGCCATGAGGGCACAATGCGTGTCTTAAAGAGGAGGCATTTTAATGTCTGGTACACAAGCGGTTGGACATTGTCAACCTCAGGTGATCCACATGCATAGAAAGGTGATGTTAAAAGCAGGCCAGCATCCCTAACTGAGAGTGCCAGATGTTAATGTGATAGATTAAAAAGGTGACACAGAGGACTGAGTCATCTCAGAATGTCCTCGGCTACTGTAGCTCAAGTGTTACCTATCAGTTTCACCATCGACGTTACACAGAATGCGTTGTCCATTGCTGGAGATGGATCTCCTTGAGGAGCTTTGCTACATTGAAGACATAGCTACAAGCCTACTGAGGATAGTGGAACAGCTCCTGGCTCTTGGCTGCTGTTGCAACTAGGATACTGGAGATAAGCTTGAAGAGCAGTACCTTCTGGCGTCTGATGCCGGGACTCCCACCTCCAGTTAGCACCTCATCTCAGCAAGGACACATGCTCACGAGGCTCCATCATCTTTCAAAGAATCAGGACAATGCAAGCCTGATGTGTAACTATTCACTCTCATATTGAAGTGCATAGTTGAAATGAAAGTAATAGCAACACTGGTGTTCATGTTGGCCCATGATGAAAGACACTTGTCCAAGAGGGTACTCACTGCAACTTGTCATCCTCCTCTTGGAATCTGGTGGCAATGAGGGCCTGACACACACTCGTGCCTCATCTGGCCCATGCTACGGCCTCTTCGCCTGCAGCCTTGGCTTCCTCCAACTCAATGCCCTCATCCCCTTCGATATTGCCCTCATCAGAGGAGATGTGCAGTTCCCTTATGTCACCATCTGGCAAGTCTGCCCCCCCTTTGCAGCACCAGGTTGTGCAGTGCACAACAAGCCATGATGAGACCCTCTCTTCTGTTACCCAGCCAGCGTCACTTCAGAACACACTTCTAACACACTTCAGAAGCTTGTCCAGTTGCCCAATTGCTCTGGAGTTCATTATCACTCTGGGGGATTTACATGCTATGAGCAATGGTTTAAAACAAGGAGATTGATTAATACCACTTTGCGGGATTAGTCTCACATTAATGCACATCATTACTTCACTTTCCTGATTCCCTGCATTGTCATTGAAAGGCTCCTAACATGTCTCAGCTGTGCCTCTCTCCTCATTAGAGAATGCACAATTCAGCTAGGTGCCCCTCTTAATCAGCCTCCGCTTCAGTGCATGCACCTGCCCTCCAATCTGCCACAGAGTCCTCACCAGCAGAGCTTCTCATTTTAATTTTGTACTGTCTTCGCTGTAGGTTGGAAGATGGTGGTGCTGAGCTCTCACTGCCAAACCAGCTTGGACCCTCCCATCATCCCGGAGAAGCTTAATGGTCAGACCCTCACAGACCCTCAATCCTCCCCCTGTGTTCCTTGATCCCATCGTGTTTGTCAGCCTCTGAACATTTTGTGGTGGATGTGCCAGTGCTTGTTCTGGACCTCACCCTTCCCCATCTTAAGGCCACTTGCACAGTTAAACATAACCTCCCCCCCCCCCCGCCCCCCCCAACAATGCATTTTCCTCATCTGTAGTTAGCAGATGCCTCTCCTGACTGTTTGCCATCTGCAGCCCAGTATAATGCCAGAAGCCCCACAGACTGAGGTGCATGATGTTATGACCACACCCTGTGCACAACATTCTGGGCATGACTGAGACTGGACTGACATGCCCTCCCCCTCTCTGGCCTAGGACAAGGACAGTCTTTGCACGCTCAACAATGTAAACTGAAGCGCTTCTTCACTCAGTGCTTCTCCCATTCTGGCTCTGTGGCTTATGTCATTCTGTACTATACTGTCTCCCCATCCTGGCACTGAGGACGCTAACCATGGTCCCCCCTCTCCTCCACCGCCGGTGTTGGAGTTAAGATCACATCATGTATGTTCTCAGCACACCTGCCGCCATACAATCAACACCAAATCTGGAAGTAATATGATAATGAGATTGCTGCATTAAAAAGCCACAGACAGATGCGAGGACACTACTTCTGGATTTCCCATGTGATAAGGGAGCTTCCTGCTCCCAGTGTGTCTTTGAGTTTATATCAGGATCATGGTTTCCAGTTGTATGTAGGACATATCATTTGGACATGCAGCAGACTGCTCTGTCCCACAAGAGAATGACTTGCTTGCCTGTTTGTTGGTCATCAATCTGCATTTATAATTATCATGAAAGAGGTTCTCTCAGCCTCATTGTCCCAGCTGAAGAGGGAGCCTGTCAATGGAGGTAACATTTGGGATGTATAGGAAAATATTAAGATTTTTAAAAAAATATTGGTTGAGTATCCTTTATCCAAAATCCTTGGGGCCAATTGCATTTCGGATTTCAGATATTTTCGGTTTTCAGATACGACATAGAGGCCTAGGCCTAATTACATTACCATGCTGAAGTCTAGGCTAGCTATAGTCTAAAGTAAATAAAATGGCTGGAAAAGTAAGATGCACCACTGAATAATAAATACATAAATCATAAATAAATACCTGTTTAAAAAAAAAAATTCCTACCCATGGCGCCATCTGTGATTTTGCTTGTTGGAGAGGGTTCCCAAGGTAAACAGTGCAGACAAACAACCAGACTTTCCACGCTAAAGGCTGGGTGTGGTCAGTGAGGGTCATGTCGGTTCGGGTCAGACATTTCCTGCGCTAAAGGTTGATGAGGTTCAAAAAAAGTGCAGTTTTTGGATGTATTTGATTTCCATATTTACACTTAAAGGATACTTGACCTGCAATGCAAAGGAATTTGGAGTATACACTGGCAAAGAAGACTGAAATCCCAAAGGCCCAATAGACTGAAACCCAACTGGCCCTATTCATTGAAGACTGAAATCCCATGGGCCTAGTGGATTAAAATCTCAGATCCAAATAGAATCAAGCTCCACCAGTTCAAACCGAGTAGGCTAAAACATCATAGGCTTAACGGATGAAACTGTATATTTCCATTAGACTAAAGCCACACAGTCAGCAAACTGACGTTTCTGAGGTTCAGCAGACATACTTGCAGGTCTGGTAGATTGATCAATGAACTAGTCTAATGTACACGTTTCTCATAAGGGAACATCGAGTAGTTAATTAAATGAGAACCTTGAGGCATTGTTGTTGGTTTTGAAATAGACAGATGTATTTGTTGAGCTATAAACACAAAATAATCTTCCCAAATCACCTTTTTTTGCGCTTGTGCAGACACTGTAGGCAGACGATTCAACCAGAGAACCTCACAACAATACCTGTTCCTTTCTCGCCCAACATCCATGCAGATACACTTTCCATTACAGACTACTGGATTGATTTTTGGTCAGGTTGACTAACAACAGTGACTACACTTCAGAAGTACTTTATTGGCTGTAAAGAATTTCAGGACATCCTGAGGTCATGAAAGACGCTAGATTAACATAAATCTTTGTACAATGAACCTGTTGGTCTCCGGAGCCCTACACCGGTTGTGGTGCTCCACCTGATCTAATTTCCAGGGATTTTCCACTCAGGCCTGTATTACAGAGATCTGTGGGTGGTCACTTTTGTTTATAAGAAATTTTACGAATAACACCCAGCAAAATTGCACTTAGGAAACACAAGCAGAAATTTGGAAGCAATTTGAGTCTCAGTTGTTAGCTCCAGATACCAATTAAATTTGTAAAAGGAATGAGCAACATTCAGTAATACTGACAGGCTGTTGGCACTATAGATAGTGATAGCGTAAAAGTATTAGAACCAGTGTCACTTACTGCTTTTCATTTTCACTTCTTCATATCCATATTGTCCCCTGACTGCGCACAGTCCCTGGTAATTAGAGCTTTCACCTATCACTTTCAGACCTAGGCAAGCCTCAACAGGCATCCTCTCTTTCTCTAAAATTCCAGGTTATTGATAGTTCTCAACTAATTATACTTAAATTGGGAAGAGGAAATGCCAGACTACTTGTGAAAGTTTTCACCAATTTGTGCAGCATGCAAATTAAAACTGAATTATAAGTAAACAACATCCGATGAAGACTCATTCTATGTGTACAAAGAAGGTTCTGGTAATCTTTTCAGGAAAAACGTTTTTCCTAATTACTAATGCACTTAAACTCGTACTGTTTTATTTTAATACTTGTCTTTACCAGTTTTTGTGATCTATATTTGAAGCATAATGAGAAAGAGACGATCCATTGCATTGTTGCTCTGTTCTTTTGGGTTCCATTGATCCTGAATATTTGTTTCAATTCTTATATTGAACAGTGACAGTTCAACCATGGCCCTGGGCTATTTCTAAACTCAAGAAAGAACTGGTCTAAGACATGTTTTGCACTCTGGACCTCAATAATCTAACATCATCAACAGTAGCATCCTTGAGAGATGCTCCACGTATGCTCACCACCTGCATATCTTTAAGTTCTCCTGTAGCTGCTACTGATATGTGTTGCTTCATTACAATTCAGAGACACAACTCTTGCTACACAATTTTGCCCTATTGGAGGATAGAATTCCCCTGCTCTAACCAAACCACTTTATATCTTGTGGAATGAGACAAGTCAAATGCCCAACCATTTATGTTAGAATCACAGAGCAACACAAGGGTCTGAACTTGTGCTCCGCACAGTAACAGGAGCCCCTTTTCACACACTACAACTGCCCCTTCCTTATACTGTAATAAGTCACTGTGTTAGCTCCTCAAACTCATAAGTGCCTGCAAAGGCTGTGTATCTGGATTAGTACCTGCCTGGATGGTACAGAGGCTGTGGTGGATATGATTCAACTGTTCCAGCTTGTTCTTCCTGGGCTTGTGGCTTGAGTGCATTGATACCACATGCTGTGATTCGCACGCAGTAGGGCATAAGCCAGGAGTGCTGTTGCCTTAATAATCATCACTGTTTCCCAGATCCTGTACAACTTCTAAGACTATTGTATGCACTCATAGCAGGGAAGGAGTTTGCTACATTTTCTACCAGTCGAAGCAGCTGAAAAGATGGGGACCATATGCATTACTTGTCATGGACTTCTGTGGAAAAAAGCAAAAACTACACCACAATGTATGTTATTACAAAGCCTAGTTGAATGAAAAGTCAAATACCTTGACAGAGTGCTACTTTTGTATAGTCAGGCCAATCTATAAATAAGAGCAGGTAAGCAATCCCTTACAGCTGCTAGTAAGCAGGCCTAGTCTGTTGTGTTAGTTTTAAGATATCTTTATGACTTCTATGCTTTACTCTCAGATATTTACTCACTACAAATGGTTTAACAATACCCTTATGTGAAACAATTTGGACATATATAGCAGCTACCTGCAACTTCCTTGGATGGGCTATTATAACAATGGGGAAAGATTTTAAACCCTCAGCTTGCATTTGTATAGCATCAGCTGGCCATCTCAAAGCACCACAACCAATGTGCTACTTTTACAGACAAGTACTGCAGCCTAGTTGCACATAGAAATGTCTAACAAACAGTAAATGAATGAATGACAAAATCATTCCATGTTTTTAATGGTGTTGGTTGACAGAGGAATGTTGGAAAGGACTTCTTTATTTCTTTGTCCATTGCGCTCAACAGTAAAAAAAAAAAAAAAAAACTTTTGTATGAAATCTGTAAGTCGGGCAAGTAAACCGTTATTGCTCGGAAACCATCATTCTCACTACGTCTAGGACTTTTTTCCATGTGAAACTGCCCACAGTTGGAGGATGCTGCTCTGCAACAGATCACTTGCCCTAACAGTACACAAGGTCAGTTGTATCAGCTTGGTTCAGTTGATAGTGTTCTAGTCTCTAAGCCAGAAGGCTTTGTATTCAAGTTCCGCTCCAGGACAAATGATGTAGCCTGTCAGTACAGTGCAGCCATGGATAAGAGGTTTAGGTTAAAGATCCCAGGGTATTATTTGAGGAATGACAAGGAGTTGTCCTAGCTAACATTGGTCTCTCAACAAACACCACCAAAAACAGCCTTTCACGCAAAGTGTAATGGAAATCTGACACTCATTCCCAAAAAGGCTGTGGTGCTGTGTGAATGGAAATTTACAATACTGGGGTGAATACATTTTTGTTGAATATTCCCGCTCTCAGCACCTCCACCCCCAGACAACTAATTTTTACAATCTTTAATAGTACTTCTCAGTACCTCCTAGTGTTACAACTGTGTCCTTTAGTGACGTTGTCTCTTGTTACTATCGGCGGTTTTTGGTACATGTGTACTTGTGATGCCGAAGGATTTTCATGGGTTTGTGAAGCTCTGTATCAGAGCTGACTCTGTGTTGGACGGGACTCTCATACATTGTTGACATCCTGGTCTCTGGAACTATTGAGTGGGGGTATTTTTGTAATTGTGAAACAAGCCTGGAGATAAACTGCTGTCCAGGCCCATATTACAAAGTGCACTCATACTCCATTAAAGGCTCAGGCATGCATTCCAGCCAATTTTGAGACTTTTTTTGTTAGATCGTTTGAACCATGCATGTAGACAAGCATCAATTGAAAATAGATTGAGCTCGGTTGTGATGTCACTCATGGATGAATAACAACTGCTGTGCAGGCTCACACATTGAAGAGTGACCACCCTGGCAGTATATCAGAGATAGCCATGTAAATGATAAATATTCTGCTTAAAATGCCTGCTCAGCACCTACTCAGTGTCTGCTCACTACCTACCCAATGATTACTCATTGTCTGCTACATAGTTTCTGATTTTCTGTTCAGTGTGCTCGATGTCCATTGAGTATCTATTCTCTGTCTTCTCAAAACCTGCTCAGGCCAGCTTGGGCGAGGTAAGAGCAGGCTCTTGATGCCATTGACATCAAGGCAGCATTTAACCAAGTGTGGCATCAAGGAGCCCTAGCAAAACTGAAGTCAGTGAGACAAAAACAGAAAATGCTGTAAAAACTCAGCAGGTCTAACAGCATCTGTGGAGAGAAAGACAGAGTTAATGTTTCGAGTCCGTATGACTTAAGAGTCATATTGGCTCGCAACGTTAACTCCGTTTCTCTCTCCACTGATGCTGTTAGACCTGCTGAGTTTTTACAGCATTTTCTGTTTTTGTTTCAGATTTCCAGCATCCGCAGTATTTTGCTTTTATCTTGAAGTCGGTGGGAATTGGGAGGGCAACTCTACTCTGGTTGTAGTCATATCTAGCACAAAGAAAATGGCTGTGGTTGTTGGAGTCCAATCATCCCATTCTCAGGGCATCACTGCAGGAGTTCCTCAGGATAATGTCCTTTGCCCAACCATCTTCAGCTGCTTCATCAATGACCTCCTCTTCATCATAAGGTTAAAAGTGGGGATGTTCTCTGATGATTGGACAATGTTCAATGCCATTCGCAACTCCTCAAATACTGAAGCAGTCTGTGTCCATATGCAGTAAGACGCAGACAATATTCAGGTTTGGGCAGATAAGTGGCAAGTAACATTAGAGCTAGGCAATGATCGTCTCCAACAGGAGTGAATCTCACCATCTCCCCATGACATTCAATGGCATTATCATCACTGAATCGCCCATTATCAACGTCGTGGGGTTACCATTGGCTAGAAATTGAGCTATACCAGCCATACTGATACTATGGCTATAAGATTACATCAGAGGCTGGGAATTCTGCGGCAAATAACTCACCTCCTGGCTCCCAAAGTCTGTCCAACATCTATAAGGAATGTGATGGAATATGCTCCAGTTGTCTGGATTAGTGCACTCCCAACAATACTTAGGAGCTCAAGAAGCTCTACACCAACCAGGACAAAGCAGCCCGCTTGATCGGAACCCCATCCTCCACCTTAAATATTCACTTCCTTCACCATCGACTTTCAGTGGCAGCTGTGTGTACCCTGTACAAGATGCATTGTAGCAACTCGCCAAGCCTCCTTTGACAGCACCTTCCAAACTCGAAGTCTACCACCTAGAAGGAAAAGGGCAGCAGATGCATGGGAACACCACAACCTGCAAGATCCCCTCCAAGCCACACACCACCCTGACTTGAAGCTATATCATTCTTCCTTCAATGTAGCTGGATCAAAATCCGGGACCTCCCACTCTAACAGCACTGTATATGTACCTGCACCAAATGGACTGCAGCAGTTCAAGAAGGTGTCTCACCACCACCTTCTCAAGGGCAATTAGGGATGAGCAATAAATGCTGACCTAGCCAACGGTGCCCACACCCATGAAAGAATTTAACAAAAAAAACTCTCTCAGCTCACTTTCTGTTCAATGCCTGCCTGGTCACTGTCTGCTCGGCCCCTGGTCAAACTTCTGCTCGGCATTTGCTCATTGTCTATTCCTCATCTGCTCAACAGCTACTCACCATCTATTGAGTGCTTGCGGAGTGGTTGCTTGGTGCTGGCTTGTTACCTGTCCCTCTTCAGTTCCTACTCAGTGTATGTGCCTTAAACTCTATCTCAGATGAGGACCTTTGCTATGCCAGTATGATTTTCTTTTGCATTTTCTCCAGTATTTTGTTTACATTGCTTTTATAGTTTGATTTAGCTGTTTATTCCCAAATATTATCAAATTACACAACTTTGTCATATTGTAATTATGAAACGTTGGGAGGCCATTCGGCCCTTGGCTCAATACCTGCTCTCTCTGGAGCAATTCGATCATGGATGTCTACTATGAACTGTTTTAAGACTGCTCAAACTGATTTCACCAGGGTCCCTCCATGCATCAGAGGGAGGAGGTTCAACCCTGAACTGGATTCAGTCCAGTGCAGAAGTAAAAGTTCAGCTGCCCTTTAATTGTACTTGCTGTTGACTGTGTCCGAGGCAACTATGCAACTTGTGCTAGCTAGTAATCAGAGTATTCCAACTATAGCAAAATGCCTCAAGATAAACATAGCAAACAGCTGAGATTGGAGTTATTAATTTTGTGCAAGGTGTTGCTAATAAAAAAAAGCAAAGTCCACTAATTTCACCAAATTGCACACACCAACAGCAGCAGGTGTGCAGTTGGTAATCTAAGGCCATTGTTACACCAAGGTTGTGCTTTTGCAAACATCCAGTTTGTGTCATGTTAATATTATTTGTAAAGGGAAGGTAATTAAAATGCTGGGCTTTGGAGGTTGCAAGAACATCTCAAGAAATGGCAGTTCAAAAAGTTGTTGTGTCATGTTTGTATAATAAAGTCAGAATAGAAGAGAGAGAAAAACCATAAAACAGGTGGTCTTACCTAGTTAAGGACCTCGAGATGTGAAGTTTGCAATGCTTGTAAGAACAAGAGCATTTTGGACATTTTTTTTGTTTTGGGAGATGGAGCTAAATTAGTTCAAAAGTATTCAATGTACCCTGAAAGTTTGCAAAACCCATTTACTTCATCAGATCAAAGAAGAAATTGTAAATGAGGGGTAATTAGTCTAAAGGTCAGTTTGAGGACATCCCAGAACAGGTGTCATTTTGGAGGTGAGTGGAGCTTAGGGAGGTTCTTTGGTTTCAGTTTAACTGGGTGTTTGCTGGAAAAGTTGGTTTCAGTTTGGAACTGCTGTGTGCAGTTTGCAGCTCACCAAGATATAGATGAAGTAAAAGATAGTTAGATGGCCTGCCTTGTGAGCAGAGCAAAAAACTAACTTCACCATTCACCACATGGAATATGGGTGAGGCTTAATCTCAGTTTGAATTTTGTGAGGGAACAGAAACTTGAAGATAGTTGGAGAATCTCCTTTGGGTCTCAGTCTTGTGGCAAAAGAAAGTAATCAGCTGATTACTTTAAAATTCATTCGTTCACGGGATGTGGCATCAGTAGCTACACCAGCATTTATTGCCAATCTCTAATTGCCCTTGAGAAGGTGGTGGTGAGCCGCCTTCTTGAACCACTGCAGTCCATGCGGTGCAGGTATACCCACAGTGCGGTTAGGAAGAAAGTTCCAGGATTTTAACCCAGTATCAGGGAAGGAACGGCAATATAGTTCCAGTCAGGATGATGTGTGGCTTGAGAGGAGAACTAGCAGGTGATGGCGTTCCCATGCACCTGCTGCACATATCCTTCAAGGTAACAGAAGTCATGGGTTTGGAAGGTGCTGCCAAAGGAGTCTTGGGGCAGAATTTTACATCCCGTGGGCAGGCACACACCTGACCCAGTCAGGCGTAAAATAGCGTGTGAGCGTCCCGAGGTCATTGTGCATTCGTGTGATATTTAGCTCGGCGAGCACGAGCAGGTGTCGGAGCCATGCCTACCATTAATTAACATTCTATTTAAGGCAATCAACAGACCAATTGACAGTGACTTTTCATTACTTGTGTGGTTTCGCGCTTGTCGCATGGGTAAGATGGGCAGGCGGCCGGCTGACATTTTTAAAAGCCTCATCCAAGGGCAGGATAAAAAGGGTCAGCAGAATTGCCAGTGTGAGTAATGAGGAGTTTGGTAGATAGTTTGCTGCTGGTGACTTATTGGTACTTGGCAGCTTCATCTCTCTTCAGGGCTTCATTCTTAGCATTTCCAGGCTTCAATTCAGGACTCCTTGATATCTTCAAGGCCCCTGGAGGATTCAGACTGTGTGTATCAGACAACCTTCCCTTACGGTGGTAATGGGGATTGTGGTGTCCACTAGTGGCACCTCTGAGGAAGAAAAGAGTGCTCATCCAGGTAATTTTTAAAGGATGTGAGGCAACCCGCCTCCACCACCCTCCCAGGCAGTGCATTCCAGACCGTCACCACCCTCTGGGTAAAAAAGTTTTTCCTCACATCCCCCCCTAAACCTCCTACCTCTCACCATGAACTTGTGTCCCCTTGTGACTGACCCTTCAACTAAGGGGATCAGCTGCTCCCTGTCCATGCCCCTCATAATCTTGTACACCTTGATCAGGTCACTGATCAGGTCGCCCCTCAGTCTTCTCTGCTCCAGCGAAAACAATCCAAGTCTATCCAACCTCTCTGCATAACTTAAATGTTTCATCCCAGGCAACATCCTGGTGAATCTTTTCTGCACCCCTTCCAGTGCAATCACATCATTCCTATAATGTGGCAACCAGAACTGCACACAGTACTCCATCTGTGGCCTCACCAAGGTTGTATATAACTCTACCATGACCTCCCTACATTTGTAATCTATGCCTCGATTGATAAAGGCAAGTGTCCCATATGCCTTTTTCACCACCCCACCAACATGCCCCTCCACTTTCAGAGATCTATGGACATACACGCCAAGGTCCCTTTGTTCCTCAGAACTTCCTAGTGTCATGCCATTCATTGAGTACTTCCTTGTCAAATTACTCCTTTGAAAGTGTATCACCTCTCACTTTTCAGGGCTAAATTCCATCTGCCACTTATCTGCCCATTTGACCATCCCATCTATATCTTCCTGTAGCCCAAGTCACTCAATCTCACTGTTAACCACCTGACCAATCTTTGTGTCAACTGCAAACTTACTAATCCTACACCCCACATAGTCATCTATGTTGTTTATATAAATGACAAATAATAGGGGACCAAGCACAGATCCCTGTGGTATTCCACTGGACACTGGCTTTCAGTCACTAAAGCATCCTTTTGTCATCACCCTCTGTCTCCTACGACTAAGCCAATTTTGAATCCACCTTATCAAATTATCCTGTAACTCTTTCGAGTACAACCACATTTCCATCTGTTCCTATTCAGATGAAGTTACATTGTTTCATAGTTTGCCATTGTAAGATTTGAACTTTTGATCTTGGGGTTACAAGCCCAGTACCATAACCACTTGGCTATTTAGGCCAAGCCAAATTATCCTGTATCCCATGTGCATTTGCCTTCTTTATAAGTATCCCAATTGGGACCTTGTCAAAGGCTTTGCTGAAATCCATATTAAATTCCTTCAACTGCACTACCCTCATCTACACACCTGGTCACCTCCTCAAAAAATTCAATCAAATTTGTTAAGCATGACCTCTCTCTGCCAAAGGCCATGCTGACTATCCCTGATCAAACCTTGCCTCTCCAAATGGAGATCGATTCTCTCCTTCAGAATTTTCTCCAATAGTTTCCCTACCACTGACGTGAGACTCACTGGCCTGTAGTTCCCTGGCTTATCTCTACAACCTTTCTTAAATAGCGGAACCACATTAGCTGTTCTCCAGTCCTCTGGCACCTCCCCCGTGGCCAGAGAAGAATTAAAAATTTGGGTCAGAGCCCCTGCGATCTCCTCCCTTGCCTCCCTCAGCAGTCTGGGACACAAATCATCCAGACCTGGAGATTTTAAGCCTGCCAACACCTCCAATACCTTGTCACTCCCTATATCAATTTGCTTAAGAACCTCACAGTCCCTCTCCCTGAGTTCCATACCTTCATCCTCATTCTCTTCGATGAAGACGGATGTGTGATTCTGAGAAGGGAGGGGAGATCAGGAGTCCCAATGAAGCTTCCGGGAGAGGGACCTGTGGGAGGAGAGGTGCAGACACAAGGGGCGCAGGGCCAGCAGGAAGTCCAAGATAGAAGGGGCTGCAGAGGAGGCCACTATCCTGCTGCCAGGGTTTACAGCTAGCGATGTAATTACCTCAATATGTCCGAGCTGCAATGCGAAAGGAGGCTCCATCTCTCCAGAGAGACCATGACCTCCATTTGTCAGATGATTGGGCCTGAGATCAGTTCCAACTATGTGGCTGGGGACCCCATGCTAGTCGCTCTGAAGGTCATAGAGGCCCTCATCTCCAAGCCTCCAGCTCTTTCCAGAGTGCCCTGAGAGGAGCCCACAGAGATGACAAGCAGCTTATGCGCCAACGTGAGGTCGCTCTGGACCTCCCTGCTCACCACTGATAGATGGGCACCTAGCTGGGATACTGGGTGTCTCATCCATTTCCCACACTGGCACTGACCACCTGTTTGCAGGTCCGAGCGCAACCCACGGAACCCCTCATTCTGTCCCTGGAGCTGCCTCCCCATGAGAGTTGCCACTCTGTCAAAGGAAGAGGCAGTGTGCTCAGCCATGAGGGTCAAAGCAATGCTGATGCTCAGCATGGATTCCTCCATAATGGAGACCATGGCATGCATACTCTCATGGATCTCCGCCAGATCCTCTTGCACATTTGCCACCTAATGGACGACACTAGAGGCTCATCATCATCCTGGTCCCCATCGGTCCTCTGACTGGGCACTCTCTGTCCCTGCCAGCACCTCAAGCATGTGTGAAGTGCCCTCACCAATGTGCACCGAGATACTAGCCACCAAACTAATGCCCATCGAGCTGCTGGTATCTGGGCTGGTGCCCACTTCGGAGGGAGTGTGATGCAGGTGATATAGAGGCTCAACGATCCTCCTGGTATCAGGGGTGGCCCTATGGGGTCCGCAGAGCAAACATCTGCTGGCGAACTTAAAAGGGAGAACAAGGACATGTCATTAGTTAAAGTCATCACACTATCACTGTCTTACCAGGGTATCTGGCATGCAATGGAGATCTGCATCACGGTGCCATCATCTTTCAATGATCAATGGGGACTCCAGGTTTGAGACTGAAATCAGTGAGGAGACTACATTAGAAAGATTGCACAATCCGAAACACTCACCTCTGTGCACTGCGCTCTTACCTTCGTCTTCGTTTCCCAGCCACTCCCGGGCCTGCCCACTGCACTTGCCCAACGACCTCAAAATCCTGCCCTTGTTGAGTTGCTGCAGTGTACCTTGTAGATGGTACACATTGCTGTTACTGTATGTCAGTGGTGGAGGAAGTGAATGTTGAAAGTGTTGGATGGGGCACTAATCAAGTGGGATATTTTCAAGTTTGAGTGTCGGAGGCACACTCATTCAGACAAGTGGAGAGTATTTCAGCACACTCCTGACTTGAGCCTTGTAGATGGTGAACAAGATTTGGAGAGTCAGGAGGTGAGTTACTCTCTGCAGAATTCCTAACCTCTGACCTGCTCTTGTAGCCACAGTATTTATATGGTTGATCCAGTTAAGTTTCTGGTTCCTAGTAACCACCATGATGTTGATAGTAGGGGATTCAATGATGGTAATGCCGTTGAATATTAAGGGGAGATAGTTCATTAATTTTTTTAATGGAAATGGCCATTGCCTGGTGCTTGTGTGGTGCAATTCTAAGACCAGCAGCTCTTGCGCTTAGCAGTGCTATTGAGAAGGCAGTAGCTGCAGCAGGGAAAGCACCTACTGGAATCCCAGGATCGTGGATCAATCCAGGCCGCAGGTAAGTAATGTTGGGGGGAGTGTGTGGCACTTCACTGGGTGCAGTAAGGGCATGGGGTGGGTCTCAGCAGCCGCGCCCCCCCCCCCCCCCCCCCCCCCCCCCCACTTCTGGATGTTGAGTCCCTCAATCAGGCATTGAGTGCCTTTGTTTGAGGGAAACCCCTCCACCCCTCCTCCCAGAGTTGACAAGCTGACCACTGCGGTGCATGCCACATGATGGCAGGTCCATTTGCAGCTGGGTTAATACCAGCAGTGGTGGGCTGAGGCCCTTAAGTGGTCATTAATTGGTCACTTAAGGAGCTCAATATGTGGCGGGGTGGGAAGGTTGACCACGGGCTTTCTCATCCAGAACTTAATTCTGGCAGATACAGGAAGGTGGCAGGGTTCTGGTATGCAGTCACCCCACCTAATTATATACCCTTCCCACCTCCAAGCTCACCACCAGTGAGAGCAGAAGACTCTGCCCATTAAGAGGGTATCTCCTTATCTATTGGTTATAAGGGCCCTGTTTTTTAAAAAATGGGCAATTTTAACCCAGTTTCTTGGTGAATGTCTGTCCATAGCACAAAATGGCCTTTGTTCAGCAGCTACACTCAGGATCGCCATAGGAATGGAAATGTGTGGGAAATGGAAAATGTCAAAATCTTGTGGAAAGGAGCTCAGAATATTGGAGCAGAGTAAGAGATTTTCTCCAGCTGTAACTATGCTATGGGAGTGTTTGACACTGTCACTGGATGCTGAGAGTGGAAGGTGGCCCAATCCCACTGCTTTAATGGCTTCCAAACAGAAATGGGGAAAGTGTTAAATTTAATCTTCTTGATCACTAGACCATCCTTGGCTGGTAAAACCTGAAAATGTTAAGCTGAGTCATTCTGTTCAAGTCAATGGGAATACTGGCAGTTTTAGCATGTACTTCGTAGTTCTGCACTTGTTTTTCTTGGAAGAGCCCTTGATGTACCAGGTAGCTGCAGAAATCAAGAGAACCAGTTACTGGTTATCTTATGCTGTTAGCTGGTTAAAAGTTGAATGGTTAATTACCTGATTAATTTGCTGAATTTAGATGCTTAGTGTTGTGCCCTGCAATAATGTTCAGTCTCAAGTACCTCCCAAAAAACTACTGGCAACCAACAATGCTCTCTGCTATTGGTCAGATTCGAGCTTATTTATCCTGTTGGGTGAACATCTGTGCTTGGTTAGCTAACCTTATCCAGAAAATGGCAGAGGAGTTACAATGGCTTCACTGTGTGTAGGCTAGGGGAATATCAGCTAGGGTTCCCACTCTTATTGACCCATGCTATAAAATGTATGTGCCGACGTTGGGTTATTCCTGAAATGATGGTCACTTGGCCCAGGTAAAAGAGGGTAGATATTGAATTAGGACATCATTCCTGAAATGATGTTTACCTGAGTCAGAGAACAGAGGGTCCCTATTGCTTGTGGAACTGTAGACCAGCAAGAGCCAGCATTTCAAGAGGGAATAGGAGGAAATTGAGGAAGGGAAAAGAAAAGTTGGTCACATGGAGTATCCCAGACCAATAGACTATGATTGTCAGATGTTTATTTTGAAGGGCTGGCATAACATGTGCCTGCATTAGGAGTTAAAATCAATGAGCAGCCTCTCAACAGCTTATCAAAGCTGAGAATTAACAAATCTTCCGCTGCAAAATATTTTTTTTTGAGTGTCGTTGCAGGGGTGACACCTTACAGAGACTTGACAATTGAAGCTTAGCTCAGGGCCAAGGGACTGCATTTTCATGCAACTCGTGGGATTACATGCAAAGGTCATGTTAATTTAAATATGATAATTAATTACTCTAACAAACACTTCTTTGGGGCTTCATTAGTGTGTAGTTTTTAATTTTTTATGTAACACAAAGAGTGGCCCAGGATGCTGAAAAATGTGAAAGGCATGTAGGCTGCTTGAATCCATATCTTATTCCACAATAACAAGCTGCAACATCATCAGGTATTGTGCCACTTCATTGTCTATTAGTTAAGGGTTGCACCACAAATACCAAATTTGAAGCTAATGTGAGATAGTCAATAATTAGTCCAATAAAGAGTTCAGGAGAATGTGGAACGTTGTACAAGGAGTGGTTAAGGCAATTGGCACTGATGTATTTAAGGGGATGTTAAATAAGCATGAGGGGCAAAAAGGTAGAAGGATAGGTTGGTGGTGAGATGAAGTTGGATGGGAGGAGGCTTGTGTGGAGCATAAACATTGGCCTATTGGGTCAAATGCCCTGTTTCTGTGCTGTGTAATTTTAGGTAGTTTGAGAGCAGTACTTGCATGGGGGAATGTGGAGCAGCATCCTTGAGTTATGCTGCAGTTACTGCATTGTAATTTGGCCATGAAATGCATTTGGAACTTTCTGCACACTGGTTTCCAAAAGTTAGTTATTTTTGTGATATAAGTTAGTTGGACAGTCAGCTGTGGGAACTTCTTAACGTTTGTTTCACTCAAGTTGCAGTTGTATGTATTATGTCCCCGCTGGCTAACTTATGAAGGCAAATTTCAGAAACTTTGTTTGTATTCTCTGGAGTATAGAAGGTTGAGGATGATATGATCAAAGTGCTTAAGATATTAAAAATTATTTGATAGGCTAAACATGTAGAAACAATTTCCCCTGGTGGAAGAATCGAGAACAAGAAGTCATAATCTTAAAATCGGAGCTAGGTCTTTCAGGAGCAAAGTCAAGCTGCAGAAAAGGGTAGCAAAAATTTGGGATTCTCTCTCCCCGTATGCTGTGGGAATTGAGCTTTGAAAATTGATGTTGGTAGATTTTTGTTAGGTAAGGATATCAAGGGATATGATCAAAGGAGTTAAGGTACAGATTAGCCATGATCTAATTGAATGGCAGAACAAGCCTGACGGTCTGATTGGCCTATTCCTGTTACTGATATTTCTATGCTCTATTGGTATTTATCGGCTTTGTCTCCTGCTGGCCAGTGAGTGGAAACAACCTAAATTCCAGCTCTGGAAACATACCACAGCCAGGCAAGCCATAGGCGGAGATCCAGAAATGCATGGAGCAGCAGGTTTGCTATGAGCCAGAGATGAAGAGGAGGCAAGAAGCCCAAGGACTTTATTATAACTGTCACTCCTCTAGCCCTACACCCCTGAACCAACTGTTTTACTTGTTCCTCTGGGCAGAGTCAAGTCTAATCACCTCTCTTCCCCAATCAGAATCATGCCTACTCTATATTAATTCTTATTCTACTCCCTACCCCAGCCTTGGATGCACTGTCATCGATATGGAGAATGTTCTTGCAAGTTCCACTTTCTGAAACAGCTGCTATATTGGCTGCAGCAAATGATTCTACTGAAGTGAGTTAGTTATCTGTCCTGGATATTGCACTTAATATATGTTGTGCAGAATTTCCCTTCTTTCTCATTTACGTTCCCTCCATTTCTACATTCCTTATGGCATTGATTCATTTGTGTGGTGCAGTTTCATGAACAATGGACACTCAGGTACAAGTCTGAGAATGCATGTTGCCAGGCCATTCAATCACATACGACGTCACAGCTGAGATAAATCTATGGAACAAGCTCTCCAAGGATACAGTGGAAGCAGATAGTATTGAGTGATTCAAATGCAAATTAGATAGATTTTCTTCAGAAAAATTATGTTTTGGGACACTATATATGAGTAATTTGAGTAGATATAGCATGCTTGAGAGGAAAAGATGGCTTAAAAAATTTTCCTTGCCAATGTGTCGTACTGTTATAGAGCAATTAGTAGAGATTGATTGCTATGATTAGTCAATGACTCCATTATTGTTGCAACTACCAGGATGGTAAGAGATGAACTAGGAGGACTTTGTTTTTTTTATATGTAGGAGTTCCTGAACCAGGGCCTGCCCTCACCTAATGTCCATACGTTTGTATTTTTAGTGTGTCTGACTGGATAGAAATCATACAGATAGGAATTTTTATAAATGTCACCCCCTTTAATTACTCAAGGGAACTAAGGCTGACTGTAACACTCTGGCTGGAACCAGCTAACTTAGTACAAGAAATCAAACTGGGATACTCCTAACCTGTATAGCTCAAATACTCAATCCCTCAAATAACTCAGATTGGGTGGAAGCTGTGGTGCAGCTTTCAATTATTTTTGTGTGGTCATGAGTGACATCAGTGAGTTGCAGATGATATCGATGCCCCACCGTCTGCCCATACCACGGTTGGGAGATCTACCAAGCACTTTGGCATTGACCCATTCCCTTTTAATCAGACTTGTCTGCTACTGGCTGAACTGATTTGTGTGTGAATGCATTTCAAGTTTGCTGAGTCTCCACCCAAAGTCCAGCCTCCATGCCCGGAAAAGCCTCTGCCACACTTCCACTTAATCTTCTCCCCGGCACCAGATGCCGTCGCCATGGAGACAGGGACGCTACATGCTGAGCTGCAGTAAATAATGTGGTTTCACAATAGCAGGCCACTCCTCACCAGATCCCTGTGGAGTTAAAAAAAAAAACGCTTCAGGTACAGTAATAAGCAAGTGACGCTCTTTTTAAATGTTGAGGAGTTGGTGCTTCTTTTTCATGATCTGAGGAGAAAAGAGGGAGCTTTCACGGAGAAGGTTTTTCAGTAATTTTGGAGCTGGGTTGATATGTTGTTGTACTTCACTCAAGGCTTTGTGTTCAGTGTATAGAATTCTGAAAGGAAGCTTAACCCTTTGTGAACAGGCACAGTACATATCAGATCTGAAGCAATGCTATTTGCAATTCTTCTTGTGCTTTCCAGATGGCACAGTTGTTAAGTGTGTTCCCTAATGTGGAATTGAGTCATGCGTACCAAGATGGTCATCTTGGATGCAATATCTAGTCTATGTTGCGTTAGTTAATCACAGTTTGTGCAGCAGTGTGGATAATGCAGTTGGTCTCAGCACTCCTGGGCTAAGGATAGAAAACTTATCCAGAATTCTACTCCAGTGACTCGTGGTTGAAAGTGTAGACAGGCAGCTGAGAATAGACTATGATGCCCCACATGAAGGAATAGCCCTCCTGGCTTTTTAGTCTAATTTATGAAGGATGGGCACTCGAAAGAGTTACTGGAGGCTTTTAGAACCGTATGTCAGTGAGAGTGAACGCCTTCCAGAAAAGAAAGGAGAAAAGTTCAGGAACAGACAAAAAGCCTGTTTATTGTGTTGTTGTCTCTACTGTGTTCCATTCCCTGCACCTGATTTCTCAATTTTACAATATTATCTTATTTCTGAAATGGTGCTTACTACATCATAATGATTGAAACTTGATTGATCCAAGATATTTCTGAATGCACAAAGTTTAAGCCAAAATCCTCAAGGTTCAACTAAAATCCTTCCCACACTAGCTGTCAATTGCTAACTTACATAATCAGCATGTATTTATTTAATGCTAAATGATAACCCAAAATATCATCTTTAATGTAATTATTTCATTATAATTTGTCTGAAAATATTTTACTCGTGCCTGATCAAAATTCAGAACTTCCTCCAAAGCACAGATTCTCATGCTTTACCTTGTGACAAACCACCTTAAAATATTGCAGCTGTCCTAGGGATGACTGCAAATAATGATAGATGAAAAGATATCTGATTTCCTTTGTGGGCCTTCTAGGGTCTGGGGCCTCAAGGTTAAGAGTCTGTCCTAAAATGACAGCAAGAACATATTATTGGATGGTATTGTTTCTGATAGACTTAATGGTTCCTAATTGATGTGTATTTGGACTGACCACAGCTGGTCAAGTGAAGTGAGAGTTGAACAATTTAATCCAATTTTTACTTTTTTTGATGGAAGGAAAACTGAAAAACAAAATATGGCTAAACCAAACACTGACAATTGGCAAAAATAAACACTGAGAATTGAAAAGCCAACTGATAGTTGACATACCACTCAAGTTACAAACAAACTGTCCAAATGCAAGAGAAAAAAATGTTTCCAGTATTTATTTTAGATCATTGTAAGATTGTGGAATATATTGACACACGTTCTGAGTGTTTTAAAATTGCTTTGAAATTTGTGTTTAAAAACAAAACTGAAGATTTGCTGTATTGCAATCTCATCGATTTACAAATTCTTACACGCAGAATGCCAGGCAGGTAAAGGAAGGAATTTGAATAATTTTGCCAAGCTGTCACTCAGTGTGTGTAAAACACTCTCTTAAATGGGCACCAACTTTACTGGACAGTGTTCAACAAACTTTTCCTTGTTAAAGGACCACGCCGTTATTTAATACGGTTTTAATAACTGCTGGAAGGAGGGCAAGGTAAATCAGTCAAGCAATGAGTAGTGACACCAAGTTTTGTTAATTTATGGGATGTGGGCATCGCTGGCTCGGCCAGCATTTGTTGTCTATTCCTAATTGCCCTTGTTCCACTGCAGTCCATGTGATGTAGGTACACCTACAGTGCTGTTAAGAAGGGAGTTCCAGGATTTTGACCCAGTGACAGTGAAGGAACAGTGATATATTTTCAAGTTAGGATGGTGAGTGGCTTGGAGGGGAACTTGCAGGTAGTGTGTCCCATGTGTCTGCTGCCCTTGTCCTTCTAGATGGTAGGATCGTGGGTTTGGGAGATGCTGTCTAAGGAGGCTTGGTGAGTTCCTGCACTGAAACTTGTTTACGGTACACACTGCTGCCACTGTTCGCCAGTGTTGGAGGTAGTGAATGTTTGTGGATGGGGTGTCAGTCAAGCAGGTTGCTTTTCCCTGGATTGTGTCAAGCTTCTTGAGTGTTGTTGGAGCTGCACTCATCCAGGCAAGTGGAAAGTATTGCATCAACCTGACTTGTGCCTTGTAGATGGCAGAAAGGCTTTGGGGAATCAAGAGGCGAGTTACTTGCCACAGGATTCTTGTAGCCACAGTATTTATATGGTAACACCCAGGATGTTGATATTGGGGGAATTCAGCTAAGGTAATGCCATTGAATGTCAGGGGTGATGGTTAGATTCTCTCTTGTTGGAGATGGTCATTGCCTGGTACTTGTGTGACATGAATATTACTTGCCTCTTGTCAGCACAAGCCTGAGATATTGTCCAGGCCTTGCTGCATTTGGACATGGATTGTTCAGTATCTGAGGAGTTGTGAATGGTGCTGAACATTGTGCAATCATGAGTGAACATTCCCATTTCTGACCTTATGACGGAAGGAAGGTCATTGATGAAGCTGCTGAAGATGGACCTGCAGTGATGTCCTGGAACTGAAATGATTGACCTCCAACAACCATAACCATCTTTCTTTGTGCTAGGCATGACTCCAACCAGCAGAGAGTTTTCCCCGATTCCCATTGACTCCAGTTTTGCTCAGGCTCTTTGATGATATACTTGGCCAAATGCGGCCTTGATGGCAAGGGCAGTCACTCTCACCTCACATCTGGAGTTCAGCTCTTTTGTCCATGCTTGAACCAAGGCTGAAATGAGGTCAGGAGCTTATTGGCCCTGGCGGAACCCAAACTGAGCATCAGTGTGCAGGTTGTTGCTAATCAAGTGCTGCTTTGTGACACGGTTGATGACCCCTCCCATCACTTTACTGATGATTGAGAGTAGACAGATGAGGCAGTTATTGGCTGAGTTTGATTTGTCCTGCTTTTGGTGTACAGGGCACACCTGGGCAATTTTCCACATTGCCGGATAGATGCCATTGTTCTAACAGTTTGGCTAGGGGCACAGCAAGTTGTGGAGCCCAACTCTTCAGCACTATTACCAGAATATTATCAGGGCCCAAAGCCTTTGCAGTATCTAGTGCCTTCAGCTGCTTCTTGATATCATGTGGAGTGAATCAAATTGGCTGAAGACTGGCATCTGTGATGCTGGGGACCTCCGGAGGAGGCCGAGATGGATCATCCACTTGGCACTTCTGGCTAAAGATTGCTGCAAATGCTTCAGCCTTATATTTTAAAATCTGAACTTTAAGGGCCCATTTCTAACCCATTTCAAACTTAACTGCCTCCCCAAAGTTAAAATCAGGCCCTAAAATTTTGAAGATTGCCAGCCAAATGGGCAACATCGCTTGACCTCAATAACTACAGTAGCTACATAATTTGGACTCATCTTTTGTGCATTGCAGGCTCCCAGAAAAATTTGTAATATTACCCGACTTCAAAATCCCACCAGTTCTGCAGTGGGAGCCCCCCAGCGAGGTAGATGAGCAGTTAAGGGACAGAGAAGCCCAAAGATCTTGAGATCAATATACTGATAGACAATGACCGAAGCCAACACAGAAGGTAAATGATTGGGGAGAGCTGAGGCCTCCCTAAGGTACTTGGCATCAAACTTCTACTTCCTAAGGCCTACAATCACATTTCCCATGAACCATAAGTGGCAATAACTGATGGATAAAAGGGAAATCACGCAGGAGCCTGTCCCTTGCAGTAGAGGAACATCTAGTGGCAGTCCAGTGGGAACATGAGGAGGCAAATCCTGATTATTTTGAAAGCCAGCAGTAGACCTCAACACCCATATTCTCTTTCATTGTAGGTCCTGGCCAAACTCTATTTTTTCATCATAGGGAATCAAGCTTGCTTATGCAAGCTGACCTTGGTATCGAACACAAGTAGAACACACTGCCACTTTCCAATTTCCCCTTTCCTTCCTATGAGAAAGTTCAAGGCCTCCTGTATACTTTTCCCCCTTCCTCTGCAGTTGGCACCAAATGTTACACCAGGGAATGTTGTAATCAGGATTCACAAACATAATTTCTCTTCGTACACTTTTAGGACTTCTGTTAGACACCACTACAGGGCCCCTGCTTGAAGGCTGAATCAGAACTCACTTCAACAATCCTAAGTGTTGACAACCCTCAGGAGATAAATTGGAGTGAATTCACATCTGTGCAGGTTGGAATTGGGCAACTGGATGGAGTGGGTTTGATGGAATATGGCTGTTTCCTTGGATACCACAATCACCATATATTTTTTGCCATGGGTGGATTGAGTTCTCCGCTTGACAGCACAGGCCAGCAGTGTTATCTTTTTTTTGATTGGTGGACTGCACAGATCTTACACACCAACAGCCAGGAAGGATCGGGATCAGACATCTCAATATGTAATGCATTGCTTGAACATGTGTCCATACACAAATCTGTCTTTCTTTAATGCAAACAGTGTGAATTAAACATAGCATCATAACAACATTCATGCATTTCAAAAGTTACTCATTATGCTCAGAGACATTTTAATGTATAAGTATTCTTAGTCACTATTACAACAGAATTATTTCCATTGTATAAACATGTCACTAGATGTTAAGAATCAAAAACACAAGTCTCTGATACCACATTGTAAACAGAACCTTGAGTATTCTGCACTTGTCTCTTTGTGCATTCATTTTTGTTGCAGGGACTGTCAGAGGCTGGGCCTACCGCATGAGTGTGACAGTTTAAGACCTTTTTGAGAAGTGTTGAAAGTATTAATTTTGTGTTCAGCAGAGGCTCCCAATACAAGTTGTAAATGGAGAAGGAATGTGAGGCTTATAGTCTGAAAACTAGCTCCAAGACTTTGTATTACCTAGTCACATCTGTGTGTTAATCCATTCTGCTATGCAGTGAGGAGAGACTGAGTTAATAGCCAGCTGGCCTCTGGGGTGGGATGAGATTATTGTACAGTATAACGCAGAAGTTAAGTACACTTATGAAGCCTGTACTTCTCTCAGCTTATTCAATGAACAGTATGTTATTACAGAGGCAGCCACTCCATCTTGTTGCAGTCAGCACCTAACCTCAGCAGAATTTTAGCCAAGGATCAGCATATAATAGGAGCCCTCTCTATAATACTAGCTTCAGCTCTATATAAGAAATGTACTGCAGCGTCAGATCAGACTCTTGTCTTATATTGACTGCTGTGGAGAGAAGGAGTAATTTTGACTTTGGATGATAGTGTAAAATGGGCAATATTGATTCAGCAGCCATTATACATCTGCCAATTTTTATTTCCATTTAATAAATTACCTTCAGAAAACTTTGTTTTTAAAATTCCAGTGCAGACCATCTTCTTGCCCTCCTTTTCTCTGCCCCTTCCAACCTCGCCCCCCAACAATTACAAAGAACTCATGGAACTCTTTGTCACTAAACTTGGGGCTATCCATTTAGCTGCCTTGCTTTAGCTCACCATTTCAACCTTTCTTCAAAGCTTTCCCTGGACTCCAAATGCCCTGAACTATCTTTCTCTAGTTTTCTCCTATTTCCATTTATATCTCCTTGTGCAGCACCATGTCAAATTTTGTTTGATAAAGCTCGAGTGAAGCATTTTGGGACATTTTATTCCATAAAGCATGCTATATAAATGCAAGTTGTTAAATAATGAGTGTTGTAGAAGAGAATGCATGCCAGACAGTGTTATAGTTTGGCGATTGTAGTATAAGGGTCTGGCACATATAGAGTTAACGTGGGACTGTGTACAATACCACTCAGTGTAAGAGAGCACATGACCTGCACCCAAGGTTATCTGAGTGTTGGGTAGAACCATGTGTTCCAGCAAGCATAGAGACAGCTCCTAGCTTGTACTCTTTATTGCATATTTGTAAATAGTTCTAACAGTCAATAAAAACTTAACAGTTAACCTATGTATGACTATGAAGACTTCTTCAGATCCACCGGACTGTAACCAACACGCTACAATGCGGTGGCAGCTTGTGTAAAACCTCTCAGAAAATGCAGGGAAAAGCTAAAATACCAGAAGGCTGAGAAAAAAATTAACAAAGTATTCTGACCTGAAAAGAAGCTCCAGAAGCAGAGGCGCAGAGGGAAAATCGCTAGGAAAAAGCTCTAAAAAAAGGCTAGGAAGCTAAAGGCAGAAATTCAAAATTCCTTACTGCAGCAGAAGACTCCATTGAATCTTCTTTGGAAGTCCAGTTTCACATTCCAGAGCACAGACCTAGCAAGGGTGAGCTAAATCTTTTAAAATTCCAGGCTAGTGCAAGACTTGAGAAATCTTTAAAAACTTCAGAGTCAAGAGTGTAGTTTGAATAAAGTTGTCACTAAAAACTCAATTCCCCAAGTTGGTGCCTTACCACATGGTGTCCGTGCTCCCTCCAAAAATTTTTATAAATAATTAATTGAATATTTCGGGAGAATTGCGACTTTTTAAATCCAGCTAAAGGGAAGCAAAAGCCAGAATTTGACAAGTTTGTGACTTTAAACATAAACTCTGAGCAAGAGAACTCTACAGGCAAGTTCCAGCCATTGTTGAGAATTTTATTTTCAAGCTGAGGGCAATCGCCATTGTAGCGCAGTCCACCAAAGCCAAGCGTTGGAAATCCCTTTGTCTCTAAATGAACAGCGACACCATCTTGAAACTCAAAGCTCTTAAAGCAAAACCTAAACTTTTAAAAATTTAACCTAGGATTAGAATTCCACACTTCCAAATTAATTTGGACTAATCCAAGGCTCAGATCAATCACATAATTGGGGACTTTGGAGGAAAAGATTGCTAAGGTACAGGATTGCTTCAGGTTTAGACAAAAAGTCAGAAGTGGAACAGGTTAAGACACTGTTTTACTCAGTAGTCTAATTGCGGACAGACATTAATGCAAGATAGGGAATCAGTGAATCATCTGCTACATTTGAAGAAATACTAAAATCTTTCAATGTTTATTTCAATCTGAGAAGCAATAAGATACTTGAAAGAGCTAACTTTAACAAGCAAGTCCAGCAGCCAGGAGAAACCGTTGATTCATTCATCAATGATCTGTACAGGATGGCAGAAGGTTGCAAATACAGAGCAGCCATCCATTGCCAACAGTGAATGCAGAGGTGAGCGTACCACTAAACCTCATTCTTGTCACAGGAATGCTCATCCGCCGCCTCTGCAGACATTGTCATGACCCACACGCCAATTGAAGAAGTGAAAGAAACGACAAGGAAACAAATACAATGTTTGTCCACCCCGTAAGAAACAAGTTAGGGTGGTAACCACCGACCAACACAACAGCTGAACCAAGCAAGCACAGTTCAACATGAAGGAATGGAAGAAAAAGATGAAAACATACCCAGATGCCAGAACAGTGTCCAAACCTACAGAAAGAACCAGCAGCGACAGAGCCTACAACTCCTTTGACAGTAGTGTGAATGAGACATGGAAGGGTAATAATGCCTCCAGACCGCCTGAACCTATGAATTCAAGGATTTGAAGGGGTGAAATGGGGTAGTGACAATGTAGTAAAGACATGTAAATGTATGAAAGTAATAACATCATAAGACATAAGTTAAAACATAGTCACTTAAAATACATTGGATTAAGTCTTGGGGGAGGTGTAGTATAAGGGTCTGGCACATATAGGGTGAATGTGGGACTGAGTACAGTACTGCCCACACTGTGATGTAAGAGAGCATATGATCCACACCCAGAGTCAGTTGAGTGTTGGGCAGAGATGTGTGTACCAGCAAGTATAGACAGCTCCTAGCTTGTACCCTTTACTGTATATTTGTAAATAGTTCTACGAGTCAATAAAGACTCACAATTAACTTACGTATAATTACGAAGAATTCTTCAGACCTACTAAACTGCAACCAACACCCTACAACATTGATAACCAGCCATTAGAAAGTTCTAGATTGTTTGTTTATGATAGTTGTCCTCATAAGGACAAGTCTTCTCCTCAAAGATCCTTCCAGCCATGCATTTTGCAGTGGTTGAGAGGCTGTGCAGATAACTTTCCCCAAGCTGCCAATGCCACATATGATCAATCACTGGTGACATGCGAAAGGGGAGGTGAAGACTCCCATTTAGTTATCCAATTTGCTTGGTCCCATGCTGCTAAAGGTGCCTGTGGCTAAATCGCCAAGCATACAGTTGCTAATTCCCAAGCAGAGATGTCTGGTCTCTTTTTTAAAATTCTTACTGCTGCCCCCTTTTATCATACAGCAGAACATCACTCTGTCTAAACCATTTTGCTATTGATAAAATAGTCATAAACCTTGGGCTACATAATTTGGCTGGTAATTATGAAAGAGCTAATACAAAGATTGAATGGAGATTGTGGTGTATCCTTGAGTTACAATTTTCTCTGCAGGAGATACTTTAGTCTTATATTCCAAGTTTACTCAGCGCGAAAGAGGAAAAGCAAGAAACAATTATAATAGCTTTCATTTCTACAACAGGATGGTGTTGGGGGTGTGCTCATAATTAGGGGTGGGGGAAGCTCAGGGCAGGAGAGGCATAAGTCTTCCTTGTGGGGTTAGGAGGAGTAATCCTTGATTCTGTTGGCCCATAAGCAGATTTTTTTTTCTTACCTTCTCAGTCCTCTTCTGGGTCTAGTACAGGGCCTCCTCTTCATTGGTGGCAGGTTTCTCCATCAAAGATGGCACTTGACATCAAACACACACAACTGTGATTTAAAACTTCAATTCATTCTAAGTTACAAAATCAGACCCCTACCTTTGTATTTCTATGAGGTTCTCACCTGCCAGAGTAAGGGCCTTGTACACTGACCTCTGCATACATTAACAGACTTACTTTCTGAGAGATTGGGCAAGAATCTGCTGAACAAAAGAAAACAGTGCTTCTCATTGCAGAATTTTGGCATCAGAATTTAATGTTTGTATGTCAACAAATAAAGAAAGAATACAACATTCTTAAGATAATATGGCACATGACATTCCTGGATCCAGTTAGAAATTGGATGACCTCTTCAACTTCTTTGGATTGCCCTCTGGAGCCACTTGCACTGTGAACCCCAATATTAAAACCAATTAGTTCTCAAAGAAACGAGCCCCCATGGACTGTTCCATTCAGTTCCTGGTGGTAAGAGCACAGTGGTCTTGCACGTGATGCATTGAGTTTTAAAACGAAGAATAATCCTGCAGAGTTACTTGCATTATTCATATTTTTCAAATAAATATTAACCAGTAATTAGTAGATTTATTGCTGTGAACAAACTGTTTTGTAAACTTAGCGTTGTTATGCTTTTTGCATTAATGTGCTTTTTGACCTTACCTATTGTGCTGCTGTAAATGTGACCTGACCTGAGCCAGGACAAGTTCAATCATATCTGGAATTGTTTTTCATTCATGCAAGTGCTAGACTATGGCTTGACCTGGAAGGTTGGGGGGAGTTTGATGAATGGGAAATTGGAGATTTTTGAGTTTGGAGCAATGAATTCAGCAGTATCATAGTATTGCTTTTAGAGGTGCTGAGTCATGCAGTAGGGCTAGCACACTTCTGAGAGTATGTTGGTTTCCTGAGTGCCCAGTATTAAAGCAAAGAGTGCATTCCCAGAACTTGCTAATGGCTCAAGGAGTAAAGCCACCACAGAATGTAAGATTGAGCCCTAGAGACTGGAAGGTCCCAGGTTCACTCTCCGGAACAGAGTTAGCTATCAGACTGCTATAATTGTTCTCAACGCCATTAGTTCAGCAAAAAGCATCCAGGATGCCCACTTGATGATTCCTTTGTGTTATGTGCATCAGGAGAAGACAGAATTAAGTTTGGTTGTGAACCTGCTTCAATGCCAAATAAATAAGTTCTGGGTTTACACATGAAAAATGGTTACCTTTACAAGGCGATCTCAGGAATACTTATGGAACCATACCCAAGCAAATGTTTATGTCTTCTGCAAGGATGGGAAAGAACATTGGAAAGATAGATCTGTTTTCCTTGGAGAGGAGAAGAATAAGTCAAGACTTGATAGAAGTCCTCAAAATCATGAGGGGTCTGGACAGAGTAGATAGGGAGAAACTGTTCCCACTCGTAAATGGATCGAGAACCAGAAGGCACAGTTTTAAAGTGTTTTGCAAAAGAAGCAAATGCGAGGTGAGAAAAAACTTTTTTCACATAGCGAGTAGTTAGGGTTTGGAATGCACAGCCTGGAAGTGTGGTGGAGGCAGATTTGACTGAAGCATTCAAGAGCGCATTGGATGATTATTTAAATAGAAACAATGTGCAGGGTTACAGGAAAAAGGCACTAAATTAAAATGCTCAGAGCCGGTGCAGACATGATGGGCTGAATGGCCTCCTTCTGCACCATAACAATTCTGTGATTCTATTCCCTGGGTACAAACTGATGATAAGGCAAGTTGAGATCCAATGTATGAAGAAATGCTTTCTGAGAAAGAGTGGCCAATACCCTGATCATCTGAGTAGAGCCCTGGAGGCAAAACCTCTGGAGACATTCAAGAAGAAAAATGCAGTGACGTGAAATCTAGATCTCTCTGATGAGCTTTCCCTCATCAATACTTTCTGGTCTTTCCAAAGTCACCTTTGGACCAAATATTTTTTGAGAAAATGGTGAGTTCAAAGTTGTTTTGAGACTCAACCCAGATCCATGTATCCTGTTGAAACTATAGCAAATAGGATTGATATGGGTACGATTTTAGGAGGGAAAGCATGTTTCCAGCATTGTTATTCCACATTGTCATGGACAGAATATGTGCTCTCTTGCTGCCTGTAATCAGTATATGGAAAGGGGTGTGTCTTTTCTTAACTTTGGAATGTATATTCCAATTGAATAATTTTTTTGTGAATTTAAAATAAAGGTCATTTATTCTCACACACTTATTCCGAATTAATGCAAGACCACACAAAGGGTTCACAGCAGGTTGTGACGTTTCTTGTAGTTGAATATCTAGGAGGCTGGTTCTCAGGTGAACTTTGAAACTCGAATAGGTTAAGAAATTTGGT